>NC_058080.1:74422479-75039474 GCF_014858855.1 Bufo gargarizans
GAGTGCAGAAGTGGCTTCATCATCATCAGGAGAAGAGGGTGGCAGCTTGAATGTGAGGCAGCGACTGAGCCAGCAAGGTGGTAGCATGGCTGGGAGTTAAAAGGGTGGCAGCAGTGGGAGGGCAGGAGCCAAACGTGCCCGGGGTAGACCACCTGCTTCGCAGCAGCTTACCTGCCTGGGAAGTAGTGGTGCAGGGCTTCACGGAGGCAGCGGCTTTAGCAGTCACTCAGTGCAGACTGTTGGGGGGGAAATCAGGTACTCGGCGGTGTGGCAGTTTTTTGTGAAGCCACCAGAGAAGGTCCACATGGCCATATGTAGAATATGTTGGCAGAAGGTGAAGCGTGGTCAGGGTGCTAATGTTGGCAACACGGCCCTGCGTCACCATATGCAGCGTCACCATAAAGTGGCCTGGGAGAACAGTGGCTCTGAAATGGTGTCCAGCCTGCCGCAGCGACCGCTGCATCACCCAGTGGCACACACCCGTTTCAGCCAGTCAAGACTCCACCACCTCAGCCGAAGGGAGCTGTCTGTCATTCCATTCTTCTGCTGGTCCAGATGCTCCTGCTCCTACTCCTCGTCAGTCATTCCGTCAGCAATCGATCACCGAATCGATTGCCAAGAGACAACAGTATGCTTGCACACATCCAACGGCGCAGAAGCTGAACGTGCTCCTGTCCAAGTTGCTGGTGCTGCAGTCCCTCCCTTTCCAAGTGGTGGACTCTGCACCTTTCAGAGAACTGATGGCTTGTGCCGAGCCGAGGTCGAGAGTCCCAAGTCATAATTTCTTTGCGAAAAATGCAGTACCAGCCCTGCACAAATATGTAGAACAGAAGGTGGGCCAGTCCTTGAGCCTGTCGGTGTCTTCCAAAGTGCACGGCAGCGCCGACGTGTGGAGCTGTAACTACGGTCAGGGACAGTACATGTTCTTTTTCTTACGGCCACTGGGTGAATGTGGTTCCTGCACAGCCACAACAGCAACTTGGCCAGGTCACATCGCTTTCGCCTCCACGTTGTCACGCTGTTGGTCCTGCGACAATGTCCACCTGTGCCTCCTCATCTTCCCCCATGTCCTCAGCCTCAACTACAGGGACAAGTCACAGTGCTCCTCCAGCATACCACATGTGCAGGGCATGGCGGTGTTACGCAGTTCTGCACCTCATTTCCCTGGGCAAACGGAGTCACACAGGGGAGGAACTGGTCTGTGTGATTCATCAAGAAATCGAATCCTGGCTTTCTCCGCGGCAAATAAAAATCTGAACCATGGTGACCGACAATAGGAAGAACATAGTGTTGGCGCTGCGTCAAGGAAGGCTGAGCCATGCGCCCTGCATGGCACACGTGTTCAATCTGGTTGTCAAGCGGTTCCTTAAGTCTTCCACCCTTCTGCAAGACATCCAAAAAATGGCCAGGAAAATTTGCATGCACTTCAGCCACTCGTACACAGCAAAGCACACCCTCCTTGAGCTGCAGCAACAGAACGGCATCCCCCAACATAGGCTGATATGCAAAGTTTCCACCCATTTGAAATCCACCCTCCATATGTTGGACTGACTATACGAACAGAGAAAGGCCATAAACGATTTCTTGATGATGCAAGCGGATAGGATTACTCTCTTGTGTAACTTCGATGTCAGCTAGGGGCAGCTCATGCGTGACACCTGTCATTTGTTCAGGCCCTTTGAGGACACCACATTATTTGTCAGTCGCCAGGACTATGAGCTGAACAACGTCATTCCACTGCTTCATGTTCTGGAACAAATCCTGGTAACAATGGCTGGTCAGGGGACAGGAGACGTGGCGCCTAGATCTCATGGCCACATGAGCCCTGTGGGGGCTGAACTGGAAGAGGAGGAGGGGGAGAAAGACATTGGAGCACAGGCAATGTGTAGAGAAATAGGTGCTTTTTCTACTCAGCTGACAGGACAGGAGGAGCAGGAGCAGCCAGAGGAGCAACAGGGTGATGGCGAAGTCGAGACAGAGGACCCGGACACACCGTGGCAGTATGCAGTGGAGATAGAAACAGGGAGTCTCTCCGAGTCACTTGCACAAATGGCCCGATGCATGCTCACTTGCTTGCGTAGTGACAAGCAGTATCCTCCTGCTGCTGCTACCATATCCACACTATGTCACCTTGCCCCTCTGTGGTATCCTCCTGCTGCTGCTGCTGCTGCCATATCTACATTATGTCACCTTGCCACTCTGTGGTCTGATGATGCTGCTGCCATATCCACATAATGTCACCTTGCCACTCTGTGGTCTCCTGATGCTGATGCTGCTGCTGCCATCTCCACACTATGTCACCTTGCCACTCTGTGGTCTGCTGATGCTGATGCTACTGCCATCTCCACATTATGTCACCTTGAACTTCACCTCCACAATCTGTCATTGGGCCACTCTGTGGTCTCCTCATACTGCTTCCACCTCACCACTATGTCATAGGTCCACTCTGTGGTCTCCTCATGCTGCTTCCACCTCACCACTATGTCATAGGTCCACTCTGTGGACTTCTCATGTTGTTCCCACCCTCCACACTTCATGACTGGTCCACTATTTTGGCTTTCGGCCTGGCTGATATCATAATTTATTTGACCTTTTTTCTGCTCTGTCAGAAGAAAGGAAAAATGAGACACACAATGGATCTTGTCTGTGTAGCAGCTGGTTTGGTAGACAAAAGCAGGAGTGGGTACAAAACACAGAAGACATGCAAATATTCCATTCACGTGTCATCTCTGTTTTAGATCCACTCCTGTTTTTTTGGGAAATTAGCAATACTGATGGATTACTCACCAAATGCTGACCGAGTGAAGGCAAATGCTCAACAGACAGGATCCGTTTTTTGGGGGTCATTGTTCTGACGGATCAGAGGAAGGGTAAAATAATCAGTGACATCAACACAAACTTACTGCTGACACCCTCTCCACTCTGTCGGGGGCTCTACTTGTATAAGTGTTTAAAAGAACAGGTTCTGTAGAATCAGCTGACGACAGTGTAAAAGGAGTGCGCTTCTTCTTGACGCTAACATGGACCTGTAAGGCTGAGTTCATACTTGAGTTATTTGGTCAGTTTTGGCCCCGTGACTGCCCAAATAAGTGAAGTGTGAAGTGATTCTAAGAGCGACACCTGTCATCTGCATGTCATACGGACTCACAGTATTATTTCACTACCAGAGCAGACTCCCTATGCGTGTTACTGCAAGGCACAGTGTTCTACACCACTATAAAGGCTCTCTGCAGCCAGGAAATAGCCATTTTTAACGTTCTTCACCACAAATTTATTTGGATCGAAGCAAATTTTTCTGAAAAAATTTCGCAAACCAGCAAATTTTTTATTTTTATTTTTTATTCACTCATCTCTAGTTAGCACCTTGCAATTTTAGATGCAATGATTAACATTGACTATACTATGTGGCTAAGCCAGATTGAGGGGAGGTAAACAATTACAGTGACCCAGCCATGCCTACACCAGTGGTGCTTGGCATAGCTGACATACTTGATTTAACATGTTCAACCCTTGAAGATTTTTCAAGTTCCATTGTAAGATCTTGAAAACCAAACACAAAGTTATTAGAACCTGTCACCATAAAAATGCAGTGCTCTCTGCAGTCAGTGCAGTATGTCAGTACACGGGGTATCTGCAAATGGTTTGCAATGTTTTGTAATTTTAAGTTATTTGGCAGGGATAGGGTTAACCCTAGGGATAGGGTTAACCCTACTTCCTGACTAGAGGGACAGTCTAGACTAGTGTCTAGACAAAAGTCCCCAGCTTCAAACTTCAGAGATTCTCAGCTCTCTGTATGCTCCTTGGCAAAAAGGAGAAAGACCAGGAGTCAAGAAGACATGGATGAGCGAGGAGTCAGTCAGAAAGGCAACCTGCTACTACAGCTATTCAGATTTTGCTGCCTTTACTGCCATGGAGGGTTTACAGTTAAGATACCCTATACACATGGACAGGATTTGGCCAATTGTAGTCATTTGAATCTGCACGCCACAGTGCGAATTGCAGACATAATCACCAGATCACAGTTGCCAGCTGGAGATTCTAGTGAGAGAGACTTTAACAAGAAAGCATATCAAGAGTGCCATTATTTGCCACTTTGAAAGCCTTCATAACTCTCTATCTGGAGAAAGAATTTGCTCCACAGTAAAGAGAGATGTTTCTTATTCTAACTCTGACCTGGTTTCCTGACTCCTACACCATGCGCCAGCCACTACTCCTTGAACCTCTACAGGCCTTGCCTTGCACCCATCCAAGCATCTAACATTAAGGACATCCCAACTAATATAAGGCACAAGCTCCAGAATCAGGGTATGCCCCGAGGGAAGAAAGGGTTCTTCCTCCTTACACTGTACTAGCCCTAGGGAGCAAGAGTGAGATGACAGCCAGAGTCACAACATTTTTTTTGTTTTGCCTTGGTAGCAGCACTCCTTCCATTAAACATAGGTGTTTTTAATAAACAGGAGACTGTATAAAAAGTCAGTGTGATAGGCAAATGTATGGCAAATGAATATAGTGGTGTATATAGGCTTGTTTTACTTTAAGAGGCCTACAATGACACCTCAAGCCTGCTGTGCAGGGAAAAGTTCATTCTTAATGTGGTCAAGTTTATTAAAGTAGAACCATGATATAGAATACAGAACTCAGGTCCCAGTCTATAATGGTAGCAGATGCATAGCCCGGAGGGCAACCCAGGTATGTGCTTTATGTGCTGGTTGCTAAAGGAGAGGGGGGACCAACAAATAAAAATGCCTGAGTCAGGATATTTAGATACCAGCTGAGACAAGTGAATTGAACCCTTTTCCCCAGGTAAAGAAGAGCCTATCTATTAATTCAAGTGGCTGTACTAAATCTTACTTGAACCAAATTAATTCAAAATACCCATAGACCTGCCTCCTTGCAATCTCCCTGCGGCACACAGTTCTCCACCCTCTCTTTGGCAGTATGACCCTGCCTGACTCGCAACTCTGATCTAAATCCTTAGTAACATAGTAACATAGTATATAAGGCCGAAAAAAGACATTTGTCCATCCAGTTCAACCTGTTATCCTGCAAGTTGATCCAGAGGAAGCAAAAAAAAAAAAGTGAGGTACAAGCCAATTTTTCCTACTTTAAGGGGGGGAAATTCCATCCCGACTCCAATCAGGCATCAAAATAACTCCCTGGATCAACGACCCCTCTCTAGTAGCTATAGCCTGTAATATTATTACGCTCCAGAAATACATCCAGGCCCCTCTTGAATTCCTTTATTGTACTCACCATCACCACCTCCTCAGGCAGAGAGTTCCATAGTTTCACTGCTCTTACCGTAAAGAATCCTCTTCTATGTTTGTGTACAAACCTTCTTTCCTCCAGACACAGAGGATGTCCCCTCGTCACAGTCAGTCCTGGGGATAAATAGATGATGGGAGAGATCTCTGTACTGACCCCTGATATATTTATACATAGTAATTAGATCTCCCCTCAGTCGTTTCTTCCACTTCTCTTCCCAAGCCTCCAATCTATCCAGATCCATCTGTAGCTGTATACTATCCTCTTCAGTGTTAATTACTTTACACAGTTTAGTGTCATCTGCAAAAATTAATATTTTACTGGGCAAGCCTTCTACAAGATCATTAATAAATATATTGAAGAGAATAGGGCCCAATACAGACCCCTGAGGTACTCCACTAGTGACAGTGACCCAATCTGAGTATTTACCATTAATAACCACCCTCTGTTTTCTATCACTGAGCCAGTTACTTACCCACTTACAGACGTTTTCTCCCAGTCCGCGCATTCTCATTTTATATACTAACCTTTCATGTGGTATAGTGTCAAATGCTTTGGAGAAGTCCAGATATACGACATCCATTGATTTGCCGCTGTCAAGTCTAGAACTTACCTCCTCATAGAAACTGATTAAATTAGTTTGACATGACCGATCCCTCACGAAGCCATGCTGATATGATGTTATTTGCTTGTTTTCATTGAGATCCTCCAAGATAGCATCTCTTAGAAAACCATCAAACAGTTTACCCACAACAGATGTTAAACTTACCGGCCTATAGTTTCAAGGGTCTGTTCTTGCACCCATTTTGAATATTGGCACCACGTTTGCTATGCGCCAATCCTGTGGAACACTCCCTGACAGTAAAGATGCTGTAAATATCAGAAATAAGGGTCTGGCTCTGACATTATTTAATTCTCTTAGGATACGGGGGTGTATGTTATCTGGCCCTGGCGATTTGTCTATTTTAATCTGTTTAAGTCGCTGTTGTACTTCTTTCTGGGTCAGAAAGGGCACTTTTAATGGGAAATTTACTTTTACGTTCTGCATTTTATCTGACAGTTTATTTTCCTCAGTGAATACAGTGGAGAATTTTTTTTTATTAGCTTTGCTTTCTCCTCATCGCTCTCTGCAACTCCCGCCTCATTGCTCTGTAGAGGACCGACACCTTCAGATTTATACTTTTTACCATTTATATAATTGAAGAACATTTAGGGTTAGTTTTGCTCTCTTTGGCAATTAATCTCTTGGTCTCTAGTTTGGCGGCTTTTATTTGTTTTTTACATATTCTATTTTTTTCCTTATTGTTTTTCTGTGCTTCCTCGCTACCCTCCTGTTTATCTATTTATCCATATTGGTTTCTTCTTGTTCCTTAACCTTTTATTCCCATACGGTATGTACCTCTCACAATTAGATTTTAGGATGCTTTTAAAAATATCCCATTTTGTGGCTGAATTTTTTTTTTTTCAACTTTGTCCCAGTTAGTTAGGCCTATGGCCTCTCTTAGTTGGCTAAAGTTAGCTTTTTTTAAGTTTGGTATTTTAACGCTCGTTTGAAGGATAATTGGAAGGTTATTACTTTATTGTCACTATTTCCCAGGTGTCCCCCGATCTTCACATCTGTTGTTCTGTCAGGTCTATTGGTTAATACCAAGTCCAGTATGGCCGTCCCTCTAGTCGGGTCCTAAACCAGTTGGGAAAGGTAATTGTCTTTGGTTTTTTGCCAAAAACCTGTTTCCTTTATGAGATGTATAGCTTTCAGTTTTCCAGTCTATATCTGGGTAGTTGAAGTCCCCCATAATAACCACCTCATTATGATTTGCCGCCTTGTCTATCTCGTTTAGAAGTAGATTTTTTGTGGACTCTGGTATATTAGGTGGTTTATAATAAACTCCTATTAGTATTTTATTATTGTTTTTGCCTCCATGTATTTCTACCCACATGTTCATGTCCCTCCACATGTGACTCCACATGTTCATGTCCCTAACTTATATCTTCTTGGACTATGGGCTTTAGACAGGACTTTACATAAAGGCAAACCCCTCCCCCTCTCCGGTTTTGGCGATCCTTTCTAAACAGACTGTAACCTTGTACATTAACTGCCCAGTCATAGCCGTCATCCAGCCATGTCTCAGTTATTCCCACTATGTCATAGTCCTCCTCACACATCACTAATTTCAGTTCACCAGTTTTATTAGTCAGGCTTCTGGCATTAGTATACATACAATTGAGAGGTTTATGTATATTTTTTACCCTACACCTTTCTTTCTGAACTGTTTTAGTCCCTCCTTCCATTCCTCCCCCAGTCCCACTACCTTGCCCCCGGTCTCTATCTGCACTATCTTCCCCTCCTATAACGCAATTACCATCCCCAGTCCATAGTTTAAACACTCCTCCAACCTTCTAGCCATCTTTCCCCCAACCATCTTTCCTTATGATACTTCATCTTCCTCTTTTACACCATGTGGCTTCAGCTACATAATATTCTGACTGTTCTCTGCTGAAAGCCCTCATATAATATGCAACAGTGACACCTATTGCCCTGTGTGAATTCTACAAAATAGACAAAATTATATGGAAACAGAATGGGGCACAGCAAGAGGTCACTGTGTGCAAATGGGTTCATATACAGTCGTGGCCAAAAGTTTTGAGAATTAATAAATATTGGAAAAGTTGCTGCTTAAGTTTTTATACCAGCAATTTGCTTATACTCCAGAATGTTATGAAGAGTGATCAAATGAATTGCATAGTCCTTCTTTGCCATGAAAATTAACTTAATCCCAAAAAAAACTTTCCACTGCATTTCATTGCTGTCCAGTGGCATCTCTAGTAGAGTTGAGCGAACACCTGGATGTTCGGGTTCGAGAAGTTCGGCCGAACATCCCGGAAATGTTCGGGTTCGGGATCCGAACCCGATCCGAACTTCGTCCCGAACCCGAACCCCATTGAAGTCAATGGGGACCCGAACTTTTCGGCACTAAAAAGGCTGTAAAACAGCCCAGGAAAGAGCTAGAGGGCTGCAAAAGGCAGCAACATGTAGGTAAATCCCCTGCAAACAAATGTGGATAGGGAAATGAATTAAAATAAAAATTAAATAAATAAAAATTAACCAAAATCAATTGGAGAGAGGTCCCATAGCAGAGAATCTGGCTTCACGTCACCCACCACTGTAAGAGTCCATTTTCATAAATTTAGGCCCAGCACCCAGGCAGAGGAGAGAGGTCCCGTAACAGAGAATCTGTCTTCATGTCAGCAGAGAATTAGTCTGCATGTCATAGCAGAGAATGAGGCTTCACGTCAGCCACCACTGCAATAGTCCATTGGCATATATTTAGGCCCAGCACACACACAGGCAGAGGAGAGAGGTCCCGTAACAGACAATCTGGCTTCATGTCAGCAGAGAATCATTCTGCATGTCATAGCAGAGAATCAGGCTTCACGTCACCCAACATTGGAACAGTCCATTGGCATATATTTAGGCCCCGGCACCCAGACACAGGAGAGGTTCATTCAACTTTGGGTAGCCTCGCAATATAATGGTAAAATGAAAATAAAAATAGGATTGAATGAGGAAGTGCCCTGGAGTCCAATAATATATGGTTAAGGGGAGGTAGTTAATGTCTAATCTGGACAAGGGACGGACAGATCCTGTGGAATCCATGCCTGGTTCATTTTTATGAACGTCAGCTTGTCCACATTGGCTGTAGACAGGCGGCTGCGTTTGTCTGTAATGACGCCCCCTGCCGTGCTGAATACACGTTCAGACAAAACGCTGGCCGCCGGGCAGGCCATCACCTCCAAGGCATAAAAGGCTAGCTCTGGCCACGTGGACAATTTAGAGACCCAGAAGTTGAATGGGGCCGAACCATCAGTCAGTACGTGGAGGGGTGTGCACACGTACTGTTCCACCATGTTAGTGAAATGTTGCCTCCTGCTAACACGTTGCGTATCAGGTGGTGGTGCAGTTAGCTGTGGCGTGTTGACAAAAGTTTTCCACATCTCTGCCATGCTAACCCTGCCCTCAAAGGAGCTGGCATTGACACAGCTGCCTTGGCGACCTCTTGCTCCTCCTCTGCCTTGGCCTTGGGCTTCCACTTGTTCCCCTGTGACATTTGGGAATGCTCTCAGTAGCGCGTCTACCAACGTGCGCTTGTACTCGCGCATCTTCCTATCACGCTCCAGTGCAGGAAGTAAGGTGGGCACATTGTCTTTGTAGCGTGGATCCAGCAGGGTGGCAACCCAGTAGTCCGCACAGGTTAAAATGTGGGCAACTCTGCTGTCGTTGCGCAGGCACTGCAGCATGTAGTCGCTCATGTGTGCCAGGCTGCCCAGGGGTAAGGACAAGCTGTCCTCTGTGGGAGGCGTATCGTCATCGTCCTGCCTTTCCCCCCAGCCACGCACCAGTGATGGACCCGAGCTGCGTTGGGTGCCACCCCGCTGTGACCATGCTTCATCCTCATCCTCCCCCACCTCCTCCTCATCCTCGTCCTCCTCGTCCTCCAGTAGTGGGCCCTGACTGGCCACATTTGTACCTGGCCTCTGCTGTTGCCAAAAACCTCCCTCTGAGTCACTTCGAAGAGACTGGCCTGAAAGTGCTAAAAATGACCCCTCTTCCTCCTCCTCCTCCTCCTCCTCCTCCTCCTGGGCCACCTCCTCTTGCATCATCGCCCTAAGTGTTTTCTCAAGGAGACATAGAAGTGGTATTGTAACGCTGATAACGGCGTCATCGCCACTGGCCATGTTGGTGGAGTACTCGAAACAGCGCAACAGGGCACACAGGTCTCGCATGGAGGCCCAGTCATTGGTGGTGAAGTGGTGCTGTTCTGTAGTGCGACTGACCCGTGCGTGCTGCAGCTGAAACTCCACTATGGCCTGCTGCTGCTCGCACAGTCTGTCCAGCATGTGCAAGGTGGAGTTCCACCTGGTGGGCACGTCGCATATGAGGCGGTGAGCGGGAAGGCCGAAGTTACGCTGTAGCACAGACAGGCGAGCAGCAGCAGGATGTGAACGCCGGAAGCGCGAACAGACGGCCCGCACTTTATGCAGCAGCTCTGACATGTCGGGGTAGTTGTGAATGAACTTCTGCACCACCAAATTCAGCACATGCGCCAAGCAAGGGATGTGCGTCAAATTGGCTAGTCCCAGAGCTGCAACGAGATTTCGCTCATTATCGCACACCACCAGGCCGGGCTTGAGGCTCACCGGCAGCAACCACTCGTCGGTCTGTTGTTCTATACCCCGCCACAACTCCTGTGCGGTGTGGGGCCTGTCCCCCAAACATATGAGTTTCAGAATGGCCTGCTGACGTTTACCCCGGGCTGTGCTGAAGTTGGTGGTGAAGGTGTGTGGCTGACTGGATGAGCAGGTGGAAGAAGAGGAGGAGGAAGCCGAGAAGGAGGAGGTGGCAACAGGAGGCAAAGAATGTTGCCCTGCGATCCTTGGCGGAGGAAGGACGTGCGCCAAACAGCTCTCCGCCTGGGGCCCAGCTGCCACTACATTTACCCAGTGTGCAGTTAGGGAGATATAGCGTCCCTGGCCGTGCTTACTGGTCCACGTATCTGTGGTTAGGTGGACCTTGCCACAGATGGCGTTGCGCAGTGCACACTTGATTTTATCGGATACTTGGTTGTGCAGGGAAGGCACGGCTCTCTTGGAGAAGTAGTGGCGGCTGGGAACAACATACTGTGGGACAGCAAGCGACATGAGCTGTTTGAAGCTGTCTGTGTCCACCAGCCTAAATTACAGCATTTCATAGGCCAGTAGTTTAGAAATGCTGGCATTCAGGGCCAGGGATCGAGGGTGGCTAGGTGGGAATTTACGCTTTCTCTCAAATGTTTGTGAGATGGAGAGCTGAACGCTGCCGTGTGACATGGTTGAGACGCTTGGTGACGGAGGTGGTGGTGGTGGTGTTGGTGGTACATCCCCTGTTTGCTGGGCGGCAGGTGCCAACGTTCCTCCAGAGGCGGAGGAAGAGGCCGAGGCGGCAGCAGCAGAAGAGGCCGAGGCGGCAGCAGCAGAAGAGGTAGCAGGGGGAGCCTGAGTGACTTCCTTGGTTTTAAGGTGTTTACTCCACTGCAGTTCATGCTTTGCATGCAGGTGCCTGGTCATGCAGGTTGTGCTCAGGTTCAGAACGTTAATGCCTCGCTTAAGGCTCTGATGGCACAGCGTGCAAACCACTCGGGTCTTGTCGTCAGCACATTGTTTGAAGAAGTGCCATGCCAGGGAACTCCTTGAAGCTGCCTTTGGGGTGCTCGGTCCCAGATGGCGGCGGGCAGTAGCAGGCGGAGTCTCTTGGCGGCGGGTGTTCTGCTTTTGCCCACTGCTCCCTCTTTTGCTACGCTGTTGGCTCGGTCTCACCACTGCCTCTTCCTCCGAACTGTGAAAGTCAGTGGCACGACCTTCATTCCATGTGGGGTCTAGGACCTCATCATCCCCTGCATCGTCTTCCACCCAGTCTTGATCCCTGACCTCCTGTTCAGTCTGCACACTGCAGTTGGCACCTGTGTTTCGTCATCATCAGAGACATGCTGAGGTGGTATTCCCATGTCCTCATCATCAGGAAACATAAGTGGTTGTGCGTCAGTGCATTCTATATCTTTCACCGCTGGGGAAGGGCTAGGTGGATGCCCTTGGGAAACCCTGCCAGCGGAGTCTTCAAACAGCATAAGAGACTGCTGCATAACTTGAGGCTGAGACAGTTTCCCTGGTATGCATGGGGGTGATGTGACAGACTGATGGGGTTGGTTTTCAGGCGCCATCTGTGCGCTTTCTGCAGAAGACTGGGTGGGAGATAATGTGAACGTGCTGGATCCACTGTCGGCCACCCAATTGACTAATGCCTGTACCTGCTCAGGCCTTACCATCCTTAGAACGGCATTGGGCCCCACCATATATCGCTGTAAATTCTGGCGGCTACTGGGACCTGAGGTAGTTGGTACACTAGGACGTGTGGATGTGGCAGAACGGCCACGTCCTCTCCCAGCACCAGAGGGTCCACTAACACCACCACGACCATGTCCACGTCCGCGTCCCTTACTAGATGTTTTTCTCATTGTTATGGTTCACCACAACAACAAAAATATTATTTGGCCCAATGTATTGTATTCAAATTCAGCGGGATATAAATTTGAGGCCTAGTATTTAGGCGCTGGGTGACCGGTATGGATTTACTAACAGAATTAGACTTGGAAATGCACAGTAGCGTGTGTGTGAAGTTATTCTGAATGACCCTATGTGCACCTTGAATATTATATACCCTTTTAGGGATAGATTTCAAATAGCTCTGATATAGCAGAAACCACTAAATTATGAAATTGCTAAATTGGGAATTGTATTTCAACCCAGAACAAAAAATGTGCTTTGACGGACACTAAATAACTTTCCCAGCCACAACAGGACAGCGGTAACGAGAGATTTAGCGGGATATAAATTTGAGGCCTAGTATTTAGGCGCTGGGTGACCGGTATGGATTTTTTGACAGAATTAGACTTGGAAATGCACAGTAGCGTGTGTGTGAAGTTATTCTGAATGACCCTATGTGCACCTTGAATATTATATACCCTTTTAGGGATAGATTTCAAATAGCTCTGATATAGCAGGAACCACTAAATTATGAAATTGCTAAATTGGGAATTGTACTTCAACCCAGAACAAAAAATGTGCTTTGACGGACACTAAATAACTTTCCCAGCCACAACAGTACAGCGGTAACGAGAGATTTAGCGGGATATAAATTTGAGGCCTAGTATTTAGGCGCTGGGTGACCGGTATGGATTTAGCGACAGAATTAGACTTGGAAATGCACAGTAGCGTGTGTGTGAAGTTATTCTGAATGACCCTATGTGCACCTTGAATATTATATACCCTTTTAGGGATAGATTTCAAATAGCTCTGATATAGCAGGAACCACTAAATTATGAAATTGCTAAATTGGGAATTGTACTTCAACCCAGAACAAAAAATGTGCTTTGACGGACACTAAATAACTTTCCCAGCCACAACAGTACAGCGGTAACGAGAGATTTAGCGGGATATAAATTTGAGGCCTAGTATTTAGGCGCTGGGTGACCGGTATGGATTTAGCGACAGAATTAGACTTGGAAATGCACAGTAGCGTGTGTGTGAAGTTATTCTGAATGACCCTATGTGCACCTTGAATATTATATACCCTTTTAGGGATAGATTTCAAATAGCTCTGATATAGCAGGAACCACTAAATTATGAAATTGCTAAATTGGGAATTGTACTTCAACCCAGAACAAAAAATGTGCTTTGACGGACACTAAATAACTTTCCCAGCCACAACAGGACAGCGGTAACGAGAGATTTAGCGGGATATAAATTTGAGGCCTAGTATTTAGGCGCTGGGTGACCGGTATGGATTTAGTGACAGAATTAGACTTGGAAATGCACAGTAGCGTGTGTGTGAAGTTATTCTGAATGACCCTATGTGCACCTTGAATATTATATACCCTTTTAGGGATAGATTTCAAATAGCTCTGATATAGCAGAAACCACTAAATTATGAAATTGCTAAATTGGGAATTGTATTTCAACCCAGAACAAAAAATGTGCTTTGACGGACACTAAATAACTTTCCCCGCCACAACAGGACAGCGGTAACGAGAGATTTAGTGGGATATAAATTTGAGGCCTAGTATTTAAGCGCTGGGTGACCGGTATGGATTTAGCGACAGAATTAGACTTGGAAATGCACAGTAGCGTGTGTGTGAAGTTATTCTGAATGACCCTATGTGCACCTTGAATATTATATACCCTTTTAGGGATAGATTTCAAATAGCTCTGATATAGCAGGAACCACTAAATTATGAAATTGCTAAATTGGGAATTGTACTTCAACCCAGAACAAAAAATGTGCTTTGACGGACACTAAATAACTTTCCCAGCCACAACAGGACAGCGGTAACGAGAGATTTAGCGGGATATAAATTTGAGGCCTAGTATTTAGGCGCTGGGTGACCGGTATGGATTTAGTGACAGAATTAGACTTGGAAATGCACAGTAGCGTGTGTGTGAAGTTATTCTGAATGACCCTATGTGCACCTTGAATATTATATACCCTTTTAGGGATAGATTTCAAATAGCTCTGATATAGCAGAAACCACTAAATTATGAAATTGCTAAATTGGGAATTGTATTTCAACCCAGAACAAAAAATGTGCTTTGACGGACACTAAATAACTTTCCCAGCCACAACAGGACAGCGGTAACGAGAGATTTAGCGGGATATAAATTTGAGGCCTAGTATTTAGGCGCTGGGTGACCGGTATGGATTTTTTGACAGAATTAGACTTGGAAATGCACAGTAGCGTGTGTGTGAAGTTATTCTGAATGACCCTATGTGCACCTTGAATATTATATACCCTTTTAGGGATAGATTTCAAATAGCTCTGATATAGCAGGAACCACTAAATTATGAAATTGCTAAATTGGGAATTGTACTTCAACCCAGAACAAAAAATGTGCTTTGACGGACACTAAATAACTTTCCCAGCCACAACAGGACAGCGGTAACGAGAGATTTAGCGGGATATAAATTTGAGGCCTAGTATTTAGGCGCTGGGTGACCGGTATGGATTTAGTGACAGAATTAGACTGGGATATGGCCAAAAAATAACCACACTATTGCTGGTTAAATGCACTTGGTGACGGGCGCAGCTTGCCCCTGATGTAGTATATGGCCAAAAAATGAACAGACTATTGCTGGTTAAATGCACTTGGTGTCACAGCTTGACCAACCACACTACTGAGGGTTAAATGCACTTGGTGACAGGCGCAGCTTGCCCCTGATGTAGTATATGGCCAAAAAATAAACAGACTATTGCTGGTTAAATGCACTTGGTGTGACAGCTTCACCCTGATGTAGGCTTTAGCCAAAAAACAACCACACCATTGAGGGTTAAATGCACTTGGTGACAGGCGCAGCTTGCCCCTGATTTAGTATATGGCCAAAAAATGAACAGACTATTGCTGGTTAAATGCACTTGGTGTGACAGCTTCACCCTGATGTAGGCTTTAGCCAAAAAACAACCACACCATTGAGGGTTAAATGCACTTGGTCGCAGCTTGGATGCACTTGGTCGCAGCACCGCACAAGACACAAAATGACCGCCGATCACCCCAGAAAAAAGTGACTGACAAACGGTCTGGGCAGCCTAAAAACAGTGAGTGAGCATTTGAATTTCAGCAGCTCAATGATGCACAGCTGCAGATCGATCGATTAATCAAGTGAAGTCCTTTGGAGGAGTTAATCTGCCTAATCTCGCCCTACTGTCGCATCCGCAACCTCTCCCTACGCTAATCAGAGCAGAGTGACGGGCGGCGCTATGTGACTCCAGCTTAAATAGAGGCTGGGTCACATGGTGCTCTGGCCAATCACAGCCATGCCAATAGTAGGCATGGCTGTGACGGCCTCTTGGGGCAAGTAGTATGACGCTTGTTGATTGGCTGCTTTGCAGCCTTTCAAAAAGCGCCAAGAAAGCGTCACAAAAGCGCCAAGAAAGCGACGAACACCGAACCCGAACCCAGACTTTTACGAAAATGTCCGGGTTCGGGTCCGTGTCACGGACACCCCAAAATTCGGTACGAACCCGAACTATACAGTTCGAGTTCGCTCATCCCTAACAGTCACTTATGCACGTGTAATCCCAGATGTGCAGTACATTAGAGTTTTTTTCACCCTAACTAAAAAGCTGTATTTCTGTCCTAAATGTGAAAGTCACTTATGCTTGTCTAATCCCAGATGTGCAGTATATTAGAGGGTTTTTTCACCCTAACCAAAAAGCTGTATTTCTGTCCTAAATGTGACAGTCACTTATGCTTGTCTAATCCCAGATGTGCAGTATATTAGAGGGTTTTTTCACCCTAACCAAAAAGCTGTATTTCTGTCCTAAATGTGACAGTGACTTACGCACATGTAATCCCAGATGTGCAGTATATTAGAGGGTTTGTTCACCCTACCCAAAAAGCCGTATTTCTGTCCTAAATGTGACAGTCGCTTATACACATTTATTCCAAGATGTGCAGTATATAAGAGGCTTTTTTTCTCCCCAGTATGCCAAAGACGTATTTATGGCCTAAATGTGACAGTCACTTATGCAGGTGTAATCGCAGATGTGCAGTATATTAGAGGGTTTTTTCACCCAAACCAAAAAACTGTATTTCTGTCCTAAATGTGATAGTGATTTATGCACGTGTAATCCCAGATGTGCAGTATATGAGAGGCTATTTTTATCAAAGTATGACAAAGCCGTACGTATGGCCTAAATGTGACAGTCACTTATGCACGTGTAATCCCAGATGTGTAGTATATTAGATGTTTTTTTCACCCTAACCAAAAAGCTGTATTTCTGTCCTAAATGTGACAGTCACTTATGCTTGTCTAATTCCAGATGTGCAGTATATTAGAAGGTTTTTTCACCCAAACCAAAAGGCTGTATTTCTGTCCTAAATGTGACAGTGATTTATGCACGTGTAATCCCAGATGCGCAGTATATGAGAGGCTATTTTCACCTCAGTATGCCAAAGCCGTATTTATGGCCTAAATGTGACAGTCACTTATGCACGTGTAATCCCAGATGTGCAGTATATTAGATGTTTTTTTCACCCTAACCAAAAAGCTGTATTTCTGTCCTAAATGTGAAAGTCACTTATGCTTGTCTAATCCCAGATGTGCAGTATATTAGAGGGGTTTTTCACCCTAACCAAAAAGCTGTATTTCTGTCCTAAATGTGACAGTCACTTATGCTTGTCTAATCCCAGATGTGCAGTATATTAGAGGGTTTTTTCACCCTAACCAAAAAAGCTGTATTTCTGTCCTAAATGTGACAGTCACTTATACACGTGTATTCCCAGATGTGCAGTTTATAAGAGGCTTTTTTCACACCAGTATGCCAAAGACATATTTATGGCCTAAATTTGACAGTCACTTATGCAGGTGTAATCCCAGATGAGCAGTATATTAGAGGGTTTTTTCACCCAAACCAAAAAGCTGTATTTCTGTCCTAAATGTGATTGTGACTTATGCACGTGTAATCCCAGATGTGCAGTATATGAGAGGCTTTTTTCACCCCAGTATGCCAAAGCCGTATTTATGGCCTAAATGTGACAGTCACTTATGCTTGTCTAATCCCAGATGTGCAGTATATTAGAGGTTTTATTCACCCTAACCAAAAAGCCGTATTTCTATCCTAAATGTGACAGTGACTTATGCACATGTAATCCCAGATGTGCAGTATATTAGAGAGTTTTTTCACCCTAACCAAAAAGCTGTATTTCTGTCCTAAATTTGACAGTCACTTATGCACGTGTAATCCAAGATGTGCAGTATATGAGAGGCTTTTTTCACCCCAGTATGCCAAAGCTGTATTTCTGTCCTAAATGTGACAGGGACTTATGCATGTGTGATCCCAGATGTGCAGTATATTAGAGGGTTTTTTCACCCTAACCAAAAAGCTGTATTTCTGTCCAAAATGTGATAGTGACTTATGCATGTGTAATCCCAGATGTGCAGTATATGAGAGGCTTTTTTCACCCTAGTATGCCAAAGTCGTATTTATGGCCTAAATGTGACAGTCACTTATGCTTGTCTAATCCCAGATGTTCAGTATATTAGAGGGTTTTTTCACCCTAACCAAAAAGCTGTATTTCTGTCCTAAATGTGACAGTCACTTATACACGTGTATTCCCAGATGTGCAGTATATAAGAGGCTTTTTTCACCCCAGTATGCCAAAGACATATTTATGGCCTAAATTTGACAGTCACTTATGCAGGTGTAATCCGAGATGAGCAGTATATTAGAGGGTTTTTTCACCCAAACCAAAAAGCTGTATTTCTGTCATAAATGTGATAGTGATTTATGCACGTGTAATCCCAGATGTGCAGTATATGAGAGGCTATTTTCACCCCAGTATGCCAAAGCCGTATTTATGGCTAAATGTGACAGTCACTTATGCACGTGTATTCCCAGATGTGCAGTATATTAGATGTTTTTTTCACACTAACCGAAAAGCTGTATTTTTGTCCTAAATCTGACAGTGACTTATGCATGTGTAATCCCAGATGTGCAGTATATTAGAGGGTTTTTTCACTCTAACAAAAAAGCTGTATTTCTGTCCTAAATGGGACAGTCACTTATGCTTGTCTAATCCCAGATGTGCAGTATATTAGAGGGTTTTTTCACCCTACCCAAAAAGCCGTATTTCTGTGCTAAATGTGACAGTGACTTATGCACGTGTAATCCCAGATGTGCAGTATATTAGAGGGTTTTTTCACCCTAACCAAAAAGCTGTATTTCTGTCCTAAATGTGACAGTGATTTATGCACGTGTAATCCCAGATGTGCAGTATATGAGAGGCTATTTTCACCCCAGTATGCCAAAGCCGTATTTATGGCCTAAATGTGACAGTCACTTATGCACGTGTAATCCCAGATGTGCAGTATATTAGAGTTTTTTTCACCCTAACCAAAAAGCTGTATTTCTGTCCTAAATGTGAAAGTCACTTATGCTTGTCTAATCCCAGATGTGCAGTATATTAGAGGGTTTTTTCACCCTAACCAAAAAGCTGTATTTCTGTCCTAAATGTGACAGTCACTTATGCTTGTCTAATCCCAGATGTGCAGTATATTAGAGGGTTTTTTCACCCTAACCAAAAAAGCTGTATTTCTGTCCTAAATGTGACAGTCACTTATACACGTGTATTCCCAGATGTGCAGTATATAAGAGGCTTTTTTCACCCCAGTATGCCAAAGACATATTTATGGCCTAAATTTGACAGTCACTTATGCAGGTGTAATCCCAGATGAGCAGTATATTAGAGGGTTTTTTCACCCAAACCAAAAAGCTGTATTTCTGTCCTAAATGTGATTGTGACTTATGCACGTGTAATCCCAGATGTGCAGTATATGAGAGGCTATTTTCACCCCAGTATGCCAAAGCCGTATTTATGGCCTAAATGTGACAGTCACTTATGCTTGTCTAATCCCAGATGTGCAGTATATTAGAGGTTTTATTCACCCTAACCAAAAAGCCGTATTTCTATCCTAAATGTGACAGTGACTTATGCAGATGTAATCCCAGATGTGCAGTATATTAGAGAGTTTTTTCACCCTAACCAAAAAGCTGTATTTCTGTCCTAAATTTGACAGTCACTTATGCACGTGTAATCCAAGATGTGCAGTATATGAGAGGCTTTTTTCACCCCAGTATGCCAAAGCCGTATTTCTGTCCTAAATGTGACAGGGACTTATGCATGTGTGATTCCAGATGTGCAGTATATTAGAGGGTTTTTTCACCCTAATTAAAAAGCTGTATTTCTGTCCAAAATGTGATAGTGACTTATGCATGTGTAGTCCCAGATGTGCAGTATATGAGAGGCTTTTTTCACCCTAGTATGCCAAAGCCGTATTTATGGCCTAAATGTGACAGTCACTTATGCTTGTCTAATCCCAGATGTTCAGTATATTAGAGGGTTTTTTCACCCTAACCAAAAAGCTGTATTTCTGTCCTAAATGTGACAGTGACTTATGCACGTGTAATCCCAGATGTGCAGTATATGAGAGGCTTTTTTCACCCCAGTATGCTAAAGCCTTATTTATGGCCTTAATGTGACAGTCACTTATGCATGTGTAATCCCAGATGTACATTATATTAGAGGTTTTTTTCACCCTAACCAAAAAGCTGTATTTCTGTCCTAAATGTGACAGTGACTTATGCACGTGTAATCCCAAATGTGCAGTATATTAGAGTGTTTTTTCACCCTAACCAAAAAGCTGTATTTCTGTCCTAAATGTGACAGTCACTTATGGTTGTCTAATCCCATATGTGCAGTATATTAGAGGGTTTTTTCACCCCAGTATGCCAAAGCTGTATTTTTTGGACTTGCAGATAGCCTATGCTCGTGCACTATCGTTGCATAAAATGCTGATCATGTATTGATATTGACTAACTGAAGAAAAAAAGTTAGTTTTCAGCAGTAGTTGGCTCAGGGCAGGCTTAAAAAAATTGTGCACTGCACCCACAAAACACTTTTTCTATAGATCGCTGATTACATAAACCAGTTCTTGATAAGAATTCTCCCTGATCTCTCCCTCACAGCAGCTGCAGCCTCTCACTACACCTATCCGAGCAGAGTGATGGGCGGCGCTACATGACTCCAGCTTAAATAGAGGCTGGGTCACATGCTGCAGTTGGCTAATTACATCCATGCCAATAGTAGGCATAGCTGTGATGGCCTTTTGGGGCAAGTAGTATGACGCTTGTTGATTGGCTGCTTTGCAGCCTTTCAAAAAGCGCCATAAAAATCGCCGAACACTGAACCCGAACTTTTACGTAAACCTTACAGTTCGGGTTCGCTCAACTCTACTCGAATGTTGTCCTCCTCCTCCTCTATTTCAGCCCCCACACATCTCATGTGGCCATGAGATATAGTTGCCACGTCTCCTGTCTCCTGGCCAGCCACATTTAGCAGCATGTGTTCCAGGACATAAATCAGTGGAATGACGTTGTTCATCCCGTAGTCCTGGCGACTGACAAAGTGGCCTCCTCAAAGGACTCGAGTAAACGGCAGGTGTCACGCATGAGCTGCCACTGGCTAACATCGGTTACCCAGGGGAGTACCTCTGTCCGCTTGTATCATCAAGAAATCGTTTATGGCCTTTCTCTGTTCATATAGTCGGTCCAACATATGGAAGGTGGAATTCTAACGAGTGGAAATGTCGCATATCAGCCTATGTTGGGAGATGCTGTTCTGCTGCTGCTGCTCAAGGAGGGTATGTATTGTGGTATACGAGTGGCTCCTGCTCTGTACAGTATTTGAATGAAGTTTTATGTGAATCGACTTTGGATGTTTTTTCCGAAGTTGATTCACTCATCCCTATCGGTCACCAAAGTTCAGATTTTGAGTCTTTGACACACATACACCTACCTCCTGGAGAGTGTTCTTGATCTGGCCAAGAGTTGTGAAGAGTGTTTTCTTCACCAGGGAAAGAATTCTTCGGTCATCCACCACAGTTTTTTTCTGTGGTCTTCCGGGTCTTTCGGCGTTGCTGAGCTCACCGGTGCATTCCTTCTTTTTAAGAATGTTCCAAACAGTTGTTTTGGCCACACCTAATGTTTTTGCTATCTCTCTGATGGGTTTGTTTTGTCTTTTCAGCCTAATGATAGCTTGCTTCACTGATAGTGACAGCTCTTTGGATCTCATCTTGAGAGTTGACAGCAACAAATTCCAAATGCAAATAGCACACTTAAAAAAGAACTCTGGACCTTTTATCTGCTCATTATAATTGGGATAATGAGGGAATAACACACACCTGTCCATGAAACAGCTGTAAAGCCAATTGTCCCATTACTTTTGGTTACTTAACAAGTGGGAGGCACATATGCAAACTGTTGTAATGCCTACACCGTTTGCCTGATTTCGATTTAAATACCCTCAAATTAAAGCTGACAGTCTGCAGTTAAAGCACATCTTCTTCGTTTCATTTCAAATCCATTGTGGTGGTGTAAAGAGCCAAAAATGTTACAATTGTGTTGATGTCCCAATATTTATGGACCTGGCTGTATAGTAAAGGGATAGGCTGCTTTCCTATTGGTTTTTTAGGGATGTTGCTAAGCTCTGACACTGCAGCCTTCTCATTGGCCCACAAGCAGGAAGCAGGGAGGGATCATGGGTTCAAAAAAAATCTAGAATATTCGTGAATACGAATATATAGCACTATATTCTTAATATTAGCAAATTCTCAAAGTGGAGATATTTGCGATTAAAATTCGATATATTCGCACTCAACACTAATTAACACAAACTTACTGCTGACACCCTCTCAACTCTGTCGGGGGCTCTACTTGTATAAGCGTTTAATAGAACAGGTTCTGTAGACATCTATGTGGAATCAGCTGACGATGGTGTAAAAGGAGTGCGCTTCTTCTTGACGCTAACATGGACCTATAAGGCTGAGTTCATACATGAGTTATTTGGACAGTTTTGGCCCTGTGACTGCCCAAATAAGTGAAGTGTGCAGTGACTCTAAGAGCTACACCTGTCATTTGCGTGTCATACTGACTCGCAGTATTGTTTCACTACCAAAGCAGACTCCCTATGCATGTTACTGCACGGCACAGTGTTCTACACCACTAGAAAGTCTCTCTGCAGCCAGGAAATAGCCGTTTTTAACGCGACTTAGTGCAAATAACTTCTGATCGAACAAATTTTTTTCTGAAAATTCGGCTAACCAGCTGAATCAAATTTTAAAAAAATTCGCTCATCTCTAATTACAGTAGGAAAATAAGAAAAAAAAAAATCAGACCTCTGACCAGACCCCCAATGTTATTCAATACTCAGCTCATATCCTCAATTTTAGGTCTCATGTACACGAACATATTTTATTTCCGTGACCGTTACTTTTTTTTTTGCGGACCGTATGCGGAATCATTTATTTCAATAGGTCCGCAAAAAAAGGAAGTTTATCCGTGTGCATTCCGTTTCTGTATGTCTGCATTTGCGTTCCACCAAAAAATAGAACATGTCCTATTATTGTCTGCATCACGGACAAGGATAGGACTGTTCTATTAGCGACCATCTGTTCCGTTCCGCAAAATACAGAATGCACACAGACGGCATCCATATTTTTTGTGGATCCATTTTTTGCGGACCGCAAAATAAATACGGTCGTGTGCATGAGGCCTTAATCAGACCTCAGCTCAGATCGATGTTAATCAGACCCCTAAACAGACTTCAGATCAGACCCCCAATGTTAATTAGACTGCAGCTGAGACCACCAAACAAACCTTAGATCAGACCCCTAATGTTAATCAGACCTCAATGTCACTGACGCTGTTCCTAAAACCGAGTGCTCTCCCTGCTCTTCCGCCATGCTATACTGTTACCCGACATAGTGCGGTGCCTGCAGAGAACACCAGAGAGCAGTGAGTACAGAGCCCGCACAAGGAGTAATATATTCAGCCCTCCCCTTTACTGTTGGACTAATGAGCGCTTTCATAATGAAATAATTCGTTAGTATTCATCCCAAAAGATGCACTGACATTTTTCCCCTACTTTTGGTCACCTTATAGGGAAAAATATGGTGTGTGTGTATATTCAATCAGTTCTCAGGGAGCAAATTTTGGGTATAATCGGCTCTATTCACATCTTAGTTGTTGCTTCTATTCCTAGCAGAAGCCACAGCACAGTACAAGATCCCTCTCAATATGGATTCCAACAGAGCCCAAAGGACATTATTGATGAATAATGGGGTCCAGAGGGGTTCAGTCACAGTTTTGGTCATTTCGATGACTAGAATAGCACTGCATGCATCGCTGTTCTTGCTGTGAAATGTGATGGAATTGCCGACCGAAGCCTTGATGAAGCCTCTAATGCCTATGTGAACAGAGTCTTCCTATACAAATTACTATAGATCTCTCTTCCATGGACAAGGTGATAAGGATATTGCACAGGGTCAGTTTATTCGTTTTTGTAAAGAAAAAAAATCTTTCTCTAATTGCAAGGAAAAAGTTGATTCTCCTTAACTCCTCTTTTTTCAATGAGGAGGTTTTATATTAATGCAGTTTAACCATTACATTAACTTAATGGGTTTTTTACTCTGCTCCAAGCAAACTAAATGTGGCGATAATAATGAGGTACTAATGCTGTCATTCGGAAGTCTCCACGGAATCTTTACAGCTTTGCTTATCTTCTGCATCATAAAACACCATAATTTAGTGTTCAAACATTTCTTTAGGGAAGAAAAATGTAATATTTCTTCTGTATCAATTTATGTAAAATAGTTAACATATTGTAAATACATTTTTAAATGTCATATTATTTTGCATGTGGTATACATTAAACAGTGAGATGGTGCTTGTAATGTGTGGATTGACTGGTCCCACTTTCATGATTTGTATATTCATTTGAATTTTGTCCATACAGGGCTGTACTGTGGCTCAGTGGTTAGCACTGGTATATTAGTGCAGTACGCAGCCCTGCAGGGTAAGGCGAATGGTGGGGTCACAGGGGTAGTTACTAACCGAGGGTAGTTATGGTACCCACAGTCTTTTATATACCCTGGGCAGACATACAGCAGTGATGGAGAGGCTGGCACAGGGGTCCTCTGGGGCACTCTCTATGTATAGGGATAAGGCCGGGTGGTAGGTGAGGTGCCCTGGGTGTTGCAGGTTTTAATGTCCCTTTAAGTTTGTGACGCCAGTGCCGTTAAACGGTGGCACACCGATTTATTGTAGGAATAATTGAGGAACACAAGTTGCAGTGAACCAGAACTTTCTTTATTAAAACAGTTCAACTATTTACAGTTTTTGGTCAGTTCCACATGTAAACAGGTTGTAACAGGCAGGCTTGATATAAAAATGGCAGGCAATGTCTTTACAAGATACTCAGAGGGAATAACACTTACAGATCAGGCTGTACTTTCTGCAGAATCCTATCTGTCTTTTTCCAAGGCCCGTATGCCCTATAGCTGGCTTTATCCTTGGGTAGGGAAACCTTCCTTTGGTATATGTCTCCTTGCTGTAGAAATATCCTTCTGCCCTTCAGCTCTCTGTTTGGCTGGAATAAACTAGTCTCTGCACTGCACCTTTAAGGGAACTTGGTTTCTTAGGAGGTAAACTCTTCTCCTGGTGGCTAGCTAGGAGCCTGGGCTATCTAGCTGCATGTCAGAAGCTCCACTTCAGCTGCTGCCTAGCTAAAGTCCACACTCACTTCTGACTCTACACTCCTTTCCCTGAACAGGACCTGACTGTATATAATAGGGGTTCCCTAGCTCCCTCTACTGTCTAGGAGGAGGAACTACACCCTAACAGGCCTGATACAAGAGATAACAGGAAAAAATACACATACAAACATTATTTAAAATACAATGACCCTGTCCCGCAGGAGGTGGGAACAAATGTGGCCCAATTGACCCTTGTGCAGTGCCCACATTTACCTAGTGGGACACTACATTAGGTTCAAATCCAAACAAGGACAACATCTGCATAGACTTTGTATGTTCTTACCATGTTTGTGTGGGTTTCCTCCGGTTTCTTCCACACTCCAAAGACATACTGATAGGGATAGGGATATCAAGGATGGTGAAGGGGCCTTATCCAAAAAAATATTGGTGTTAGCTTCTCCCTAGTAGCAGTATCATGGCTGACTTAAGTTGGTCATACACATTAGATTAATGTTGGCCAAGCCAACCAGCTAATGAGTCTTTCCTCCAAAATGGGTGATGAGCAGTACAAAAGTTTCTGTTCCTCACCTACTTGGTTATTTAAAGTTAGCAATGCAAAGAGCAATGGTGGCAAATACTTTAAATATGTAGGATTTAGACTGTAATTATTGACCACTATAAGGCTACATAACAAACACACACATAGAAATATATTTAGGGATCTGGGGTTTATATTTCTTTAGGAGTCTAGACTGAGGTCTGAATTTATTCAGTGGTCTGAATTTGCTTGTGTTGTAGAAGTGAAGGGTCAAAAATGCACGAGTACAACCTCTGCAAGAATTGGGAGAAGTCATCATGGTCGGCTAGGCTGGAAAATAAAAATACTACAATCAGAGAAGACATTACCTGTTAGTTACAACATGTACTGTAGTTGCTATGTATTTTGTCTGATTTTGTCTGAAGAGTACTGTATTTTCTTATGTAGTCTGCAGCATGATAGTACTCTACAGAGTGCCTTTGTAGAATTGGAATCTGACCACTATATGGTCACTGTGTAATGTGAAGTGTGGGCAGGTGGTTACCCTGGCAAATTGGAAACACCAGACAGAATGGATCAATTTGCTAAGAAAGGTACGGATCTTGAACTAGCTACAGTAGAATACCACAGCAACATGGTTAACAGCAGTCCAATAACTGATATAGAACAGGGAAATATATATTTCTGTCATGCACACATGGTGCTAAGAACAAGTAATCAGTGTAATACCTCAGACCTAGGGGCATCTGCAAGTGTTTATTATGCCTTGTATATAGTTATGTATTGTGTATTGTTATGTATTTTATATTTTCATGTATTCAGTAATTTATTCCAGCATCAATGGTATGGTTGGCAATGGTTAGAATGAACTGGGCCAACCACCCTGCTCCTATCCTCTTGGTAGGAGTGGGTTGGTCCTACTTCCTGCCAGGAGGGGAGTTCTAGTCCAGACAACAAGGAGTGAGGAAGCTGAGATCCTACTCCTAGGAACTGTATCCCATTCCCCTGTGAGACCAACACTCTAGATGGATATTTAGGAACCAGATCAAATTCTCATGTGGGACCAACACTCCAGATTGATCTGCAGAATTGAGAATACTGCTTCCAGAAAGCATTAGCATGTCAAGACAGTAGAATAATCTGAAAAATTACAGCTTTGCAGACACTGCTGCAAGGTGAGGGACAATAACTCAGACACCATCACCTACCTAAACATCCTTTAGGCCATACTAAAATCAAGCCTGTATCACAGTGAACATCTATATCCACAGATGTCTGCTAATCAGTTGCCATCCAAACAGCCACCATACCAGCCAAAGAGAGACTTTATTTCTGTCCTGATTCTTCAAACTGCCTTTTCACTGCACCGAACCTCAGTGAACAACGGCCTGAGAGAGTACACTGTGACACAACATATAATCAGGGCCACTACCACTCCCATCCTCTGCATCGGCTCCTCAGGGGCTCACTGCATCAGGTGATAGTCTCTCCACTTGTATTGAACAACACTGTCTTTTAGACCTTAGGCACATCATCGTATTTTTAGCCCATGTCCGATACACAATTTTTGCAGTTCAGATACGGACCCATTATTTTCTATGGGGTCACAAACGATGTGGACATGACACATATGACATCAGTGTGATGTCCACATATGTGCGGTCATTCTGTAGGTTATAGAACATGGTCGTGTGCATTGGGCTTTACATATCACTCATTACTGTCATGTCAGAACACCAGCTGCCTCCTGTGGCTAATCCAACTTTCTTTCTGACACGTGTGTCTGACTGCCTTGCAGACTCCCACACCGAACCCTCGATATAGAAAGCACCAACCTGGAGGCTATGTGACCAGTGCATGTTGTACGGCACTATTTTTCCTTTCCCACTAGATTTCTTTCTTGAATCAGAGAACACTAATAAATGAATAGCTGGCAATGTAGCACACGGACAATGGTCTTCAAAGGCAAAAGATATTGGGTTGAATGTATCAAGCTCTGCACACCAGAATGATGTCTTAAAAACTTGCAAGTATGGGTTTTGCAACTTTTTGGGGTCACCCATGAAAAGGAAATTCAACTTTATGGGCACTGCTCCTTACGGTGCCACATACAGATTTTAAGTGAAAATGTGGACAGAGTTTCAGAGTAGATCACTTTTCTGACACATTTGGGAAGTGTGTCCTATCAGTGACTGACAACCTGCTCTCTATCAATGGGGGAACAGCGGCATACAGCAGCTGCTGTTACAATATATATATACAGTATGTCACGAAACAGCGGGTGTGAACACACTGTGCCACGTGTCCTACCTCAGCTAAGGGCGTTGTCTAAGTGAACCCCTCCATCTTCACAGTACCCCTGATGGTGGGGATAGACTTTCCAGAGGAGGGAAAGGCACACGAGGCAGCTGGTCAAGGCAGACCAGGAGGTACCTGAGAAAGGCACCAGAGGTACAGGCTTTGTCAGCAGGCTGAGTCATAAACAGCAGCAACGGTGCAGGACCAAAGGATGAGGCAGAGGTGAAGTCAGACAGGCAATAGGTCATGGCAGGCAGCACAGGTACAGGTCAGGCAATCCGGATCGGCAACAGGAGAGTCAAGGCAAGCAGGCAGCAATCAGACAGGTAGCAGAGTCCAGGAAAACAAGAATACAAGTATGATTAAGGAACTCAAGCAGATATCAGGACCCTTAGCAGGACACAAGGGCCTTGACACTGAGGCATCTGGAAAGGGGGCTGAGCCACTTATATACAGTCATGTGAAAAAATTAGGACACCCTTTGAAAGCATGTGGTTTTTTGTAACATTTTTAATAAAAGGTTATTTCATCTCCGTTTCAACAATACAGAGAGATTAAAGTAATCCAACTAAACAAAGAAAACTGAAGAAAAGTCTTTTCAAGATCTTCTGTAAATGTCATTCTACAAAAATGCCTATTCTAACTGAGGAAAAAGATAGGACACCCTCACATGTATTCCCTCTTAAATTGGCTCAGATCTCACACAGGTATATCACACCAGGTGCACATAATTAGTAGATCGTTACTCTGCATGTTGAATGAGGCTTGCCCTATTTAAACCTCAGACATTTAGTTTGGTGTGCTCCTGACTGTTGAAGTGAGAGTGAGCACCATGGTGAGAGCAAAAGAGCTGTCAGAGGACTTCAGAAAAAAGATTGTAGCAGCCTATGAGTCTGGGAAGGGATTTAAAAAGATCTCAAAAGATTTTGAAATCAGCCATTCCACTGTCCGGAAGATAGTCTACAAGTGGAGGGCTTTCAAAACAACTGCCAACATGCCCAGGACTGGTCGCCCCAGCAAGTTCACCCCAAGAGCAGACCGCAAGATGCTAAAAGAGGTCTCCAAAAACCCTAAAGTGTCATCTCGAGAACTACAGCAGGCTCTGGCTACTGTTGATGTAGAAGTACATGCCTCTACAATCAGAAAGAGACTGTACAAGTTTAACTTGCATGGGAGGTGTGCAAGGAGGAAACCTTTGCTTTCCAAGAGAAACATCGAGGCCAGACTGACATTTGCCAGAGATAAAGTTGACAAAGACCAGGACTTCTGGAATAATGTTCTTTGGACAGATGAGTCCAAAATTGAATTATTTGGACACAACAGCAGAGGACATGTTTGGCGTAAACCAAACACAGCATTCCAAGAAAAGAACCTCATACCAACTGTGAAGCATGGAGGTGGAAGTGTCATGGTTTGGGGCTGCTTTGCTGCAGCAGGACCTGGTCAGCTCACCATCATAGAATCCACGATGAATTCTACTGTGTATCAGAAGGTGCTTGAAGAACATGTGAGACCATCAGTTAGAAAATTAAAGCTGAAGCGGAACTGGACCATGCAACATGACAATGACCCAAAACATACTAGTAAATCAACCAAAGATTGGCTGAAAAAGAAGAAATGGAGAGTCCTGGAATGGCCAAGTCAAAGTCCAGATTTGAATCCCATTGAGATGCTGTGGGGTGACTTGAAAAGGGCTGTACGTGCAAGAAACCCCTCAAACATCTCACAGCTGAAAAAGTTCTGCATTGAGGAGTGGGGTAAAATTTCCTCAGACCGATGTCGAAGACTGGTAGATGGCTACAAGAACCGTCTCACTGCAGTTATTTCAGCCAAAGGAGGTAACACTCGCTATTAGGGGCAAGGGTGTCCTATCTTTTTCCTCAGTTAGAATAGGCATTTTTGTAGAATGACATTTACAGAAGATCTTGAAAAGACTTTTCTTCAGTTTTCTTTGTTTAGTTGGATTACTTTAATCTCTCTGTATTGTTGAAACGGAGATGAAATAACCTTTTATTAAAAATGTTACAAAAAACCACATGCTTTCAAAGGGTGTCCTAATTTTTTCACATGACTGTATGTGCAGGAGAGCTAGGATTGGTTGGCGAGGTCACATGATCCAACCCATAAAACACAGGAAGTAACGCGCACTGGCCCTTAAGGAAATGCTGCAGGAAGGAAACAAGCAGCATGCATGCTGTGGCCAGGGCTGAAAGGAAACACTGGCAGCAGATCACCGCTGAACACAGCGCCCGGGACCGCTGCGGTAAGCAGGGAACAGCGTCGCACAGCAGCCGCTGTTACTATATATATATATGTAAGTAAAATGCAGTTACACAGTATTAAACAGTATAAGTCAGTGCAAGTTAACCCTTTAAAGTGAAATAAAGTGAAGAGTTGATGACTTTACGTAGAAGAAGAAACAGGGGCAAATGTCCACAATTGTCCAGACTTCAAAGTATCCCTACTCCAGGGCACTACACTTCAAATATTAGGCTACTTTCACATATGCATTTTCATTTCAGGTTTTGAGATCCAGCAGAGGATCTCAAAAACGTGGAAAGTGCTTCAGTTTTGTCCCCATGCATTGTCAATGGAGACAAAACTGAACAAACAGGAACTGATTGCATCAAAATTTTTGCGTTGTGATCGGTTTGCTTCACTGAAAAAAGCCAGATCCGACACTATAAACAATGTAAGTCAATGGTACCGGATCCAGACAGGAAAAAAACGGATTGACTTACAATGGTGGTAGTGCCGGATCCGTTTTGTTCATTTTCGATTTAATACAACAGCATTCGAACGGACTGGATGCAGTCGTCGTATTAAATCGAACTGAAGCTTTTTCCTCCAGTTTTGAGATCATCTGCCGAATCTCAAAACCTGAAAGGAAACCGCATATGTGAAAGTAGCCTTACATAAGTTATCAGTCCTGTTGCCAGATTTGCCCTCCAGCTAAATAAGAAATGTGATTATTTTTTACAAAGATTCAATTATTTTCAACACAGTATATATATTTTTAATTAGGTTGTTAAAATATCATCTCTGCTTGACTATCCTTAACCACCTGAATGGACTTTCATTACCCCGTAAAATAATCCCGAGAGTTCCCGTGGCTATTTGAATAAGGAAACAAATTTCACAGCTTTCAGACTAGAAGTAATTGTAAACGTATTAGCTTCAGGATCAAAGTCAGCCGGGTACAACATTGGGGGAAAGAAATGCAGGGAAGAAAACTGGCAGGTGCCATCACCTCTGCTGGAGAGTGTTCCTTTGGAGATTATGATGCCGAGTAATGAATTGTTATGCCTGTTTTATCTGTGTACAGTCTGTAAAGCCTCGAGGGGTTTATCCTTCAAATGTCATCGAAAATATCGGAAAACCTGCATATTGAAAAGTTCCAGGCAAAATCTATAAAGTAAAGGAAAATACAACAACAATGAGTAAGGAAAAAGCAGTCACATTTAAAATATGAGTCTGTAGATAGGAAACACTTTGCTGAGATCACTAAGTATTGCATTTACAGGGGCACTGTCACCAGAATAAGTTTCTCTTAGGCCACTTTCACATCAACATATTATTTTCTGTTCTTCTGAACAGTCAGAAGAACAGTAAAAAAACAAAAAGATCCTTTTTTATTCTGTTTTTATCAGTTCCATCAGAGATCCGTTATTTTAGACAGGAGAAAAAATTCTGCATATATAACAGATCTCTGACAGACCTCTTCATTATATTCTATCATGGCTGCACTACGTACCTCTCAAAATCAAAATGGGACCAATTCCTGGAAGGCACTTCCTGTTTTCCATGCATGTAACATAAGGAGGTAAGGACATGGTAAACATCTAAAAACTGCACTGAACACATTAACCCCTTAAGGACACATGACGTACCGGTACAGCATGTTTCCCGAGTCCTTAAGGACACATGACGTACCGGTACGTCATGTGTTGTTCCGATCACTGCCGCCCGGCCGGCTGTGGTCGGAACCCGGTGCCTGCTCAAATCATTGAGCAGGCACCTCGGCTAAATGCGCGGGGGGGTCCCGTGACCCCCCAATGTCCGCGATCGCAACAAACCGCAGGTCAATTCAGACCTGCGGTTTGTTGCGATTTCTGCCGTTTCTGATCCCCGCGGTCCCTGACCGCGGCGATCAGAAACCTTAGTGTGGTGAAAATATATATTTATCACCCCCCTGCACCTCTGAATGATTTTAGCCCGGTGGGAGGTGCAGGAGGGGTTTGCGGGTGGTGCGGGCGGTGCGGGAGGCGATCCCCCGCCCGCCTCCCATTGAATAATCGTTGGTGGTTAGTGGGTATACCAGGGTGCCAGCACATTGCTGGCACCCTGGTATAAACGGCTGACATCGGTGATGCGATGTCAGCCGTTTAACCCTTTCCATACCACGGTCCGTACGGACCGCGGTATGGAAAAGGTTAACAGCTCAGGGAGCTCCCTCCCTCTTCGATTGGGGGGCTGCTGTGCCTTTGCAGCCCCCCGATGGGAGAGGGAGAGAGCTCCCAGACAGCCCCCCGCCTGCCCCGTCCTCACCCTTCCCCGTCTGCGAAGTTGTGGCAGACGGGGAAGGTTCCCATGGCAACAGGACGCCTTCTCAGGCGTCCTGCTGTCCATGGTGCTGAAAAGATCTATGCTAAAGGCATAGATCTGTTCAGTGTAAGTAAAATACAGTGCAGTACCCTATATAGTGTACTGTACTGTATTATACAGACATCAGACCCACTGGATCTTCAAGAACCAAGTGGGTCTGGGTCAAAAAAAAGTTAAAAAGTGAAAAAAAAAGTAAAAATAAAAAAACACATTTATCACTGATTAAAAATGAAAAAAAAAAAATAAAACTACACATGTTTGGTATCGCCGCATCCGTAATGACCTGATCTATAAAACGGTCATGTTACTTTACCCGAACAGTAAAAGCCATAAAAATAAAAAATAAAAAACTATGATGAAATTGAAATTTTGCCCACCTTACTTCCCAAAAAAGGTAATAAAAGTGATCAAAAAAGTCGCATGTACGCCAAAATTGTAACAATTGAACAGTCATCTCATCCCGCAAAAATCATACCCTATTTAAGATAATCGCCCAAAAACTGAAAAAACTATGGCTCTTAGACTATGGAAACACTAAAACATGATTTTTTTTGTTTCAAAAATGAAATCATTGTGTAAAACTTACATTAAAAAAGAAAAGTATAGATATTAGGTATCGCCGCGTCCGTATCGACCGTCTCTATAAAAATATCACATGACCTAACCCCTCAGATGACCACCTTAAAAAAATAAAAATAAAAACGGTGTAAAAAAAGGAATTTTTTGTCATCTTACTTCACAAAAAGTGTAATAGCAATCAATCAAAAAGTCATATGCACCCCAAAATAGATGCCAATCAAACCATCATCTCATCCCGCAAAAAATGAAACCCTACTTAAGATAATCGCCCAAAAACTGAAAAAACTATTGCTCTTAGACTATGGAGACACTAAAACTTTTTTTTTGTTTTAAAAATGAAATCATTGGGTAAAACTTACATAAATTAAAAAAATTGCATACATATTAGGTATCGCTGTGTCCGTGACAACCTGCTCTATGAAATTACCACATGATCTAACCTGTCAGATGAATGTTGTAAATAACAAAAAAAACTGTGCCAAAAAAGCTATTTCTTGTTACCTTGCCGCACAAAAAGTGTAATATAGAGCAACCAAAAATCATATGTACCTTAAACTAGTACCAACAAAACTGCCACCCTATCCTGTAGTTTCTAAAATGGGGTCACTTTTCTGGAGTTTCTACTCTAGGGGTGCATCAGGGGGGCTTCAAATACGACATGGTTTAAAAAAAAACAGTCCAGCAGAATCTGCCTTCCAAAAACCGTATGGCATTCCTTTCCTTCTGCGCCCTGCCGTGTGCCCGTACAGCATTTTACGATCACATATGGGGTGTTTCTGTAAACTACCAAATCAGGGCCATAAATAATGATATTTTTTTGGCTGTTAACCCTTGCTTTGTAACTGGAAAAAAAATATTAAAATGGAAAATCTGCCAAAAAAGTGAAATTTTGAAATTGTATCTCTATTTTCCATTAAATCTTGTGCAACACCTAAAGGGTTAACGACGTTTGTAAAATCAGTTTTGAATACCTTGAGGGGTGTAGTCTTTTAGATGGGGTCACTTTTATGGAGTTTCTACTCTAGGGGTGCATCTGGGGGCTTCAAATGGGACATGGTGTCAAAAAAACAGTCCAGCAAAATCTACCTTCCAAAAACCAAACGGCGCACCTTTCACTCTACGCTCCGCTGTGTGGCCGTACAGTAGTTTACGGCCACATATTGGGTGTTTCTGTAAACGGTAGAGTCAGGGCAATAAAGATACAGTCTTGTTTGGCTGTTAACCCTTGCTTTGTTAGTGGAAAAAATGGGTTAAAATGGAAAATTAGGCAAAAAAATGAAATTCTCAAATTTTATCCCCATTTGCCAATAACTCTTGTGCAACACCTAAAGGGTTAACGAAGTTTGTCAAATCAGTTTTGAATACCTTGAGGGGTGTAGTTTATAGAATGGGGTCATTTTTGGGTGGTTTCTATTATGTAAGCTTTGCAAAGTGACTTCAGAGCTGTAGTGGTCCCTAAAAATTGGGTTTTTGTAAATTTCTGAAAAATTTCAAGATTTGCTTCTAAACTTCTAAGCTTGTAACATCCCCAAAAAATAAAATATCATTCCCAAAATAATTCAGACATGAAGTATACATATGGGGAATGTAAAGTCATCACAATTTTTGGGGGTATTACTATGTATTACAGAAGTAGAGAAACTGAAAATTTGAAATTTGCAAATTTTTCCACATTTTTGGTAAATTAGGTTAATAATTTTTGACTTCATTTTACCAGTGTCATGAAGTACAATATGTGATGAAAAAACAGTCTCAGAATGGCCTGGATAAGTCAAAGCGTTTTAAAGTTATTACCACTTAAAGTGACACTGGTCAGATTTGCAAAAAATGGCCTGGTCCTTAAGGTGAAATAAGGCTTTGTCCTTAAGGGGTTAAAGGGAGTCTGTCACCAAAATATGACATTGTACACCACTTACATGGATCTCTAGCACACCTATCCATGATTCAAATGGTACCTTTGTAATTTTCTTCTGAGTTTCACCAGCAGGAAAAACGCACTTTAATCCATATGCAAATGAGGGCTCACAAGTGCCCAGGGGCGGCGTTCTGTGTGTAGGTGTCCAGGCTGCTCTGCCTTCTTTTTACATTACTCCTCCCCAGCCTCTTCCTTGGCCCGCCCTGCAAGTCCCTTGCGTCATCCACAGGACCGGCCGACATACCGTGCGGTCCGACACAAGGCACCCTCGCCGATATGAAGCTATATTAAGAGAAAGCACGCACCGTGCGTGCGTGCGTGCCGCCTCCAGTGTCTCTTCCTGCTCACTGCTGCTTTGTTTATGGCAAGCAGGAAGAATCAGAACAGATCAGAAGAATGGAAAAATAAAGAATGATGTGAACATAGCCTTACTGCTGACACGCCCCCCACTGTCTCTGGGCCACTACTTGAACTGTGGGCCACTGCACGGTTGAGTCCACCCTGATAAATTAGACCTGATGATAACATTGACCTGTAAGGCTGAGTTCACACTTCTGTTACTTGGTCAGTTATTTCCATCACTTATTGTTAGCCAATCTCAGGAGCCAAGCCTACTCTCACAATAAGGTATTATGTGGTTTTCACCCACACCTGCTTTGGGCTGACAGTAAATTACCAAATAAGTGAAGTGTGAACTAAGCCTAATAGTGATGCACAGTCATTCTACATCTAACAGAAGGGAAATAAAAGAACATTTTTTTTCTCCACTACATTATTGGCGCTGCCTCAATGTCCTTATTTTGTTCCACTACGGAGGAGTCATTGGGACACCTTCAGGGGCACGCATTTTTTTGCTTAACTGAAAGATGCTGTATGCTTTTTTTGTTTTAACTAGGGGTTAGATAGTAATGTTGGTGGCCTACACAATGATGCACACATCCATATATGACCTGCCTATCATTCAGGCACACATTAACTGTTTCACTGCCAGAAAGGACTAGCTATGGATGTTGCTGCATTGAACAGTAATGTACACAGAGATACACTCTTCCTAAAGTTTAACTGCAGGCCAGGATAGACCTGATTTAATGCACTTTCTGACAAATTAATTCAGATCAAAGCAAATTTTTGCTTTATATAATGGATATATTGTCTCCTATAAGTATGTCTCCATACAACTTTTGTACAGACTCATATTAGACTCTGGTGCATGACCCCTAATGGTTTATTGCTTGTACTGACAAAAAAAATAAAATAAAGAGTAACTAAACCTTTATATAAAATTTTAATATGTTCTCCCTAATGCCCAAATAAAACTATCTCTAATATACTTTATTAATGAATTTTCTATTTTTACTACACCACTCACTGGGCAGCAGCAGCGCTGTGAGTACGGGTAGGAGCGCACAGTGCTGCTCCTGCCTGTGCTCCCTGGATGATTACTAACTCTTGGCATAGCACATGGGTATTCTGTACTTATGTACTATGTCAGGATTAGCTGAGTGGGCTCCTGCTTCTGCCTGCTCCGCTAAGCTAAGAGAACTGCATGTCAGCCATTTTTTATCACCTTATATAATCCAAAATAGTACCCAGCAAACTGTCACCTCATCCTGCAAAAAAATGAGCCCCAACATAAACAATTGTCTAAAGAAAAAAATAATATGGCTTTCAGAAAATGGGGGAACATTTTTTTCAAAAGTGCTTTTTTCATGTAAAACTGAAATAAATGTAAAAAAAAAAGTTTACATATTAGGTATCTCTATCTCTAACAATCTACTCTATAAAAATATCACATGATCTACTCCCTCAGGTGAACACCGTCAAAAAAATTTAAAAATACTAAATTAAATTTTTTTCACCTTACATTACAAAAAGTGTAATACCAAGAGATCAAAAAGACATACTATGTATCACTGCGTCTGTAACAACCTCCTCTATAAAAATTTTACATGATTTACCGCCATTAAGAAAACTTACCAAAACATCAAATTTTTTGGTCATTTTGCCCCATAAAGTGTAATATTGAGTGATCAAAAAATCATATGTACCAAAAAATGGCACCAATAAAACATCAACTCTTCCTTCAAGAAAAGAGCCTCTACACAAGATAATTACCAGAAAAATAAAAAATATATATAACTTTCAGAAAATGGAGACACAAAAAAACATGATTTGTTTTTCAAAAATTATTTTATTGTATAAAACTGAAATAAAAAAAATAGACATATTAGGTATTGCTAAATTCAGAATGACCTGCTCTATAAAAGTATCATATGAGCTACCCTCTCAGTTGAACGCTGGTAAAAAAATAAAAATAAATTATATTGTCACATCCGTATCAACCTGCTCTATAAAAACAACACATGTTCTATCCCGTCAGGAGAACTCAATAAAAAAAATTAAAACAGTTCCATATCAGCCATTTTGCCTCACAAAATTTTTTAATATAGTGACCAAAAATTATATGTACCCCAAAATAGTACCAATAAAAACGTCACCTTTTCCCGTAGCTTCCAAAATGGGGTAACTTTTTGGGATTTTCTACTGTAGGGGTGCACCAGGGGTTTTCAAACGCGACACGGCAGATTAATATTATCCCAGTCACAAAGTTATAGTAGGCGGAGATTTCAGTCACTAAGTTATGGTAGGCGGAGTCTGCCCTTGTTCTGCTGTAGCGCTGGCCAATCGCAGCGCAGAGCTCACAGCCTATGTGATATGGTTATTTTCTCCCAGGCTGTGAGCTCTGCGATGCGATTGGCCAGCGCTACAGAAGAACAAGGGCAGACTCCTCCTACTATAACTTTGTGACCGGAGATACCGGAGGGCATAACAGGAGAACGGAGCGGCGCCCAGGGATAATAGTAAGTGCAGTGAGATCCCCGGGCGCCGCTCTACATGTCTGTATACTTAGTTCACAGTGTAATAATCGGTGAAAGGTCCTCTTTAAAAGAGTACTTAAAGAGGGTTTGGAAATTATCTTTCAAAATTTCAAAATTGTTTCTAAAATTAAAAGACTTCTAACATCCTTAAAACTAAAATGACATTTTCAAAATGATGCCAACATAAAGTAGACATACGGGGAATGTTAATTAATAACTATTTTATGAGGTATCACTATCAGTCGTAAAAGCAGAAAAATTCTAATTCAGAAAATAGTGAACTTGCCCTAATAAATATAGGTAAAATATATTGACTCAAATTTACCACTAACATGAAGTACAATATGTCATGAGAAAACCCTCTCAGAATCGCTTCGATAAGTAAAAGCATTCCAGCGTTATTACCACATAGAGTGAAACATGTCAGATTTTCAAAATGTGGCTTGGTCCTTATGGTGAAAACTGGTTTGGTTTTGAAGGGGTTAAACCAAACAGCAAAAGGTCCCGTCCTATCCCACACATCCTAAATGCATGTGCCTGACATAACAGTTAAAGGGTTAAGCCTCATGCTGACGTCTGTGGAACACGGTCCGTGAGATACCGGACTGGCATTGCAGGAGCGCACGTCGTCATAGCAATTAATGACGCCGTGCGCTCCTGCAATGCCAGTCCAGTATCCCACGGGCCGCGTTCCACGGACGTCTGCATGAGGCTTTATTCTGGCAATTAAATCCGTGTGGATCCTATCGCTGGGATCACCATGATCACGAGCCCAGAAAATGAATGAAACTGCAGAACGAGCGTGCAGACTTCGGCACCATTCATCTCTATGGGCCCTGACGGAAATAGCTGTGCTATATCTGACAGCATTCTGTGTATGAGGCCTGTATTCTCGTAATTGGTGGGGGTCCCAGAGGTATAAAATAGAAATGATATACAAATCAGGTCAGGAGAATTTACAGTAAAGAACAAAAATAACCAGTTCCTCATATACAAAAATAACAATCCCTGTATATTTAGCATTTCACCGTGTATTGTCGAACTGGAAATTTACATTAAATGTTCTGGCTCCCAGTAATTGTGCTTGTATTGTCATTGTTTCCTCAGTTTAATGGATTGTTTAACACCCAAGGTCAACAACAAGCCCCATTAGGCACGTTTTAGGTTTCCTGGATGTAAAGCAGGTTATCCAGGTTATCGCCTTATCACGTCCTGCAGTTTGCACTGACGTTTCCTGACTCAATCATTTTTCTTTTTTTCTGCTTAATTATGTTTCATTCTTTTTGTGAAAACCTATTCATCGATGGACTTCCTATTCCAAACAAAACAAAGCTGTATGTGACCCAGTTCATACCTTAAAGATGGAAAATGCCCAATTGTGTCTAACCGTAAATGATTTGAAAAATATTTGAGTAGCCAAAGTGGTTGCTTTTACCTGTAAAAAACAAACTCACAGAATGAACATAACCCTGTTCAAGGGATTATAATAGAATTAGGTCAGTTATTAAAGCAGACTTCACAGAATAACCATTAATTCTAAGACATAACTTTTAATAATCAGAATTAAAATTTTGGACCCTTTTTGTACAAAAATTTGCAATAAATACAAAATAAATCAAAAACCTGTGTGCCACTTGTCTCCTTGGTAGCGAGAAGGGAAGCCCAGTGAGGTTAATAGGCTAAAGGGGCAATGTCCCTAATGCTCCCCCTATTAAGGTAGCCCTGCCTGCAAACGGAATGAGCCGAGGCATACGGGTTTTCTGCCGGCTACGCAAGTATCGCTAACAGTACTATCCTGCCCTCTGAGTGACTACATGTTGTATATATATATTTGATACCATTCATTTCATTGAATTGTATGATGGGGTGTTTTACATGTACCTGAAATGGTTACCATCTGTTTGAACACTATCATCTTTCAAATTTCAATATGGTTTACAGGCTGTCTCTTCTCCGTGGATTGATATATTTTCTACATAGCCAGTAGGACATATAAGTTTACTATTAGGGTTTGACTGGATGGATTACAGTTCCACTACCTAGGTGTTATTAGTATTGCCGCATATGGTGGCCTTTGACAAAGTCCCTATATTTGAGGATATAACTTTATTTTAAGATTGTATCTGTATTTGTGGCTCTCGATTGAGTGACACCACTTTGGAAGAGTAAGACATATTGTGGTCTCTCTTTTTCTTTCTTTTTGTTACTATAATCTATGGTGTAGGACACTCTACCGTTGACGTTTTTTGTGTGCCCCCTGAGGAGCCTAATATCAACAAGGCGAAGCGCGTTGGCACGGTGTAATTTCAGTACATTTCTTCACATTTTTTCCTTGCACTACTTATCAATGGGTGGTGCACCTCCACCGCATGGGGGGTGTTCTACACATGTTGTTTGTTGGTTTTTTGTATGTATTTAGACTAGTCCAAGTCTCTAACTAGGGTTAGCATTACCTGTCACCGCATCAGGGCCCTCCAGGGAACAACAGGAGGCACGAGATACGGGATCGCCCTTATTAGGGTGGCTATTCCGTTTGCAGGCAGGGCTACCTTAATAGGGGGAGCATTAGGGACATTGCCCCTTTAGCCTATTAACCTCACTGGGTTGCCCTTCTCGCTACCAAGGAGACAAGTGGCACACAGGTTTTTGATTTATTTTGTATTTATTGTTTATTTTTGTACAAAAAGGGTCCAATATTTTAATTCTGATTATTAAAAGTTATGTCTTAGAATTAATGGTTATTCTGTGAAGTCTGCTTTTACCTGTAATTAGAAGTTTTACAAATCAAGCCTACAAGTATTCAATTATTTTACTGCATTGATATATAATAAAACTTCTTCTAAAAAAATCAGGCAATTCCCATATGGTCCCATAAAGAATATGTATGTCTTAGGCTAGGTCTACGTGGCGACATGCGTTTTGCAACTTCTTGTTGTCGAAAAGTTGTGCAACACTGATAGTCAATAGTGTCGCACTGTGACACGAGACATGCTGTGACTACAACACGACAGTCGCAAAAAATCCCCCCTTTTGCCATACATTTTCGATGTTGCCATCTGGTAGTTAAAGGCACTATCCTATGAATAATGTAAAACATTTCAATCAGACATCATATAGAACCAAACCTGTACCTCGCATGGATCCAGAAATCTCCCTATTCATTGTTCCAATCGCTCTGCCTTATTTGTATCAAGCTGACAGCTCGGTGGGCATTTATTTTTCTGCTGCAGCTTTCTCCCTATCACAGCTCAGGTGGAAGTTGAAGGATGGAACTGAGCATGTGCGTCCACCTCAGCAAGGTGGATGGAGAGATAAGTAAAAGAAAAACCAGCAGGTGGCACTATACAGATACAGGGGTTATCCAAAATGTTTAATTACATGCAAATACATGTAATTGTAGCAAAACTTCAACATTGGCCATTTAACCCCTTGGTTACCACAGTCCAAGTTAAACTGTGTGGTTAACTGGAGGAATAGAGATGAGAATGTCTTGAAATTTGTTTTGGGTCCGATTCCCATGAATCAGTAGTCATATATATACGATTCAGGTCTGAATAAATTCAACCTCAATCAAAAGTGCCCCAATTGCCCCATAAATGTCGTACATAACACTCTGAGGTCTCCTAGGATTGTATCCAACCCTATTCAAGACCTTTCAAGACAACATTAGCAATGTCAGAGTGACAGTGACATATACAGACGTGGACAAAATTGTTGGTACCCTTTGGTCAATGAAAGAAAAAGTCACAATGGTCACAGAAATAACTTTAATCTGACAAAAGTAATAATAAATTAAAATTCTATAAATGTTAACCAATGAAAGTCAGACATTGTTTTTCAACCATGCTTCAACAGAATTATGTAAAAAAATAAACTCATGAAACAGGCATGGACAAAAATGATGGTACCCCTAACTTAATATTTTGTTGCGCAACCTTTTGAGGCAATCACTGCAATCAAACGCTTCCTGTAACTGTCAATGAGACATCTGCACCTCTCAGCAGGTATTTTGGCCCACTCCTCATGAGCAAACTGCTCCAGTTGTGTCCGGTTTGAAGGGTGCCTTTTCCAGACTGCATGTTTCAGCTCCTTCCAAAGATGCTCAATAGGATTGAGGTCAGGGCTCATAGAAGGCCACTTTAGAATAGTCCAATTTTTTCCTCTTAGCCATTCTTGGGTGTTTTTAGCGGTGTGTTTTGGGTCATTGTCCTGTTGCAAGACCCATGACCTGCGACTGAGACCAAGCTTTCTGACACTGGCTAGTACATTTCTCTCTAGAATTCCTTGATAGTCTTGAGATTTCATTGTACCGTGCACAGATTCAAGACACCCTGTGCCAGACGCAGCAAAGCAGCCCCAGAACATAACAGAGCCTCCTCCATGTTTCACAGTAGGGACAGTGTTCTTTTCTTGATATGCTTCATTTTTTCGTCTGTGAACATACAGCTGATGTGCCTTGGCAAAAACTTCGATTTTTGTCTCATCTGTCCACAGGACATTCTCCCAGAAGCTTTGTGGCTTGTCAACATGTAGTTTGGCATATTCCAGTCTTGCTTTTTTATGATTCGTTTTCAACAATGGTGTCCTCCTTGGTCGTCTCCCATGTAGTCCACTTTGGCTCAAACAACGACGGATGGTGCGATCTGACACTGATGTTCCTTGAGCATGAAGTTCACCTTGAATCTCTTTAGAAGTCTTTCTAGGCTCTTTTGTTACCATTCGGATTATCCGTCTCTTAGATTTGTCATCAATTTTCCTCCTGCGGCCACGTCCAGGGAGGTTGGCTACAGTCCCATGGATCTTAAACTTATGAATAATATGTGCAACTGTACTCACAGGAACATCTAGTTGCTTGGAGATGGTCTTATAGCCTTTACCTTTAACATGCTTGTCTATAATTTTCTTTCTGATCTCTTGAGACAGCTCTTTCCTTTGCTTCCTCTGGTCCATGTCGAGTGTGGTACACACCATATCACCAAACAACACAGTGATTACCTGGAGCCATATATATAGGCCCAATGGCTGATTACAAGGTTGTAGACACCTGTGATGCTAATTAGTGGACACACCTTGAATTAACATGTCCCTTTGGTCACATTATGTTCTGTGTTTTCTAGGGGTACCATCATTTTTGTCCATGCCTGTTTCATGAGTTTATTTTTTTACATAATTCTGTTGAAGCATGGTTGAAAAACAATGTCTGACTTTCATTGGTTAACATTTATAGAATTTTAATTTATTATTACTTTTGTCAGATTAAAGTTATTTCTGTGACCATTGTGACTTTTTCTTTCATTGACCAAAGGGTACCAACAATTTTGTCCACGTCTGTATGTCTATGGGTAAATGGATGGCAGCTGGTGGTAACAAACGGCTTGTTTAACAAAACACCAAACTGTTTAAAACAAAGTTACAATTTTTTTCCCTTTTTGGGGGCAAATGTCTTCTTGTCTGTCTTTGTAGGATAGTTGCTGACATTTTAAACGATTTATCCAAAATAATTTGCAAAAGTTTTGGATCCACTAGAATCTGAATTTTGTGGGAAATTTTCAACAAATTTAAATTTGATACACTTTGAATCAATTCACTCATCTCTATGGAGGAAGTGCTTTTTTCCCATTTAACCTATAAAAAATAAATAAAAAATGACACCATTGCAAAATAAGTTATATTTTGCAATGGTGTCATTTTTTTATTTTTTTTAAATAGATTAAATGTGAAAAAAGAACTTCTTCCATAGAGATGAGAGAATTGATTCTAAGTGTATCAAATTTGAATTTGCAAAAATGTGCTCATTAAGCTGAGTAGATAGAAAAATAAAAAAAAGTTCTGACTTTCTGAATTTGGCGATGCAAGATTTTTTTTTTCTTTAAAATATATCCTTGTTATGCAAAAGTAGTAACATAACTACTTATCTGGAAGTGAAAGAAATGTAACAACACGTAGAATACAATTGAAGCAATTATAAGGTATGAAGAAGCAATGGTGAAATGGCTGCCCCAACCCCCAATCCCCCCCCCCCCAAATAAAAGTGATCAATTAATTGTATCTACCCCAAAAAGTTACCATTATAAAATATAACTCACCTATATTCCATCCTATAGCTACACCAAGGGAAAAAGAAAAGCTTTCATAATGTGAAGATGAGCATAAAAACCTTCCTGCTGAAGGCCAACATATATTGTGTCCTTTTAAGGGGTTAATGCACTGCAATCAATATTGATCATGGTGAAGACAATGGGAGGCTCTGATTGTCCTCTGCCCTTCAGCTCCAGAGATCTCAATGCCGAGATTCAAGGGCATAAGACAAAGACCGTTTAATACAGACAGCACTAGTAACATAGTAACATAGTATATAAGGCCGAAAAAAGACATTTGTCCATCCAGTTCGGCCTGTTATCCTGCAAGTTGATCCAGAGGAAGGCAAAAAAAAAACTGTGAGGTAGAAGACAATTTTCCCCACTTTAGGGGAATAAAAAATTCAGGCAATCAGAATAACTCCCTAGATCAACGACCCCTCTCTAGTAGCTATAGCCTGTAATATTATTACACTCCAGAAATACATCCAGGCCCCTCTTGAATTCCTTTATTGTACTCACCATCACCACCTCCTCAGGCAGAGAGTTCCATAGTCTCACTGCTCTTACCGTAAAGAATCCTCTTCTATGTTTGTGTACAAACCTTCTTTCCTCCAGACGCAGAGGATGTCCCCTCGTCACAGTCACCGTCCTGGGGATAAATACATGATGGGAGAGATCTCTGTACTGTCCCCTGATATATTTATACATATTATTAGATCTCCCCTCAGTCGTCTTTTTTCTAAAGTGAATAACCTTAATTTTGATAATCTTTCAGGGTACTGTAGTTGCCCCATTCCAGTTATTACTTTAGTTGCCCTCCTCTGGACCCTCTCCAGCTCTATGTCTGCCTTGTTCACAGGAGCCCAGAACTGTACACAGTACTCCATGTGTGGTCTGACTGAGCCTAATAAAGCTCCCCTAGGGTTGTCTGGTGGTAGCCCCTGTTCGGACATACCTTAGCACAAAATTTATAAAAAGTAAAAATAAAAAAAATCACAATATGTAAAAATATATCTAATTATATATGTCATGTTTCACTGTGTAAATTGTAAGTACATGGTGAAGGGACGTGATTTCATTCATCCGAACACGGGAGTTACATATCCACTTAAATTTTATTTAACTTGTGATTCTAGTTATGTTATATACGTTTTATGGTGTCCCTGCAAGCTTTTATATGTAGGTGAAACTACATGTGACTTTAAATCCCGCTTTAATCAGCATCGTTTTTCGATACGAAAAAAGCGTAAAGATTTGCCGGTTTCCAATCATTTTGCGAACATGGGACATGGGGAAAGTGATCTAAAGTTTATGATCCTAAACCATGTCCCATTGCCTCGTATAGGAGGTAATCGCATTAAATTGCTTAAAAAGCGTGAATCCGAATGGATCTTCAAATTACAATCTATTAAGCCCAATGGCTTAAATGTAGAGTATAAACCTTGGCTATTCATATGATCACACGTTCCTGTGCCCTTGTCGATCCCAGTGATGAGAAATTTGTAATGTTTTTAATTGAAAATATATTTGGATAATATATTTTTTTTAATTCACATTTTTTCACTTTTTTTTTACACATATAGGACCTATGGATGGAAGGGTTCAGCTCAGCAGGAGGACAGATGTTCTGGATATGCACGGCTCATCCCGGACAACACTGCATTTTCCTTTTTTTCTTCAATCATACTAATGCGTTTGTTATATGCGCTTTTTCCATTTATTATGGTCCATTTTGGATGCTTTTAGCCCGGCAAGGGTTAATTTAGGGAGCGCCAGGGCATCAGTAATTTCTGTCCCCTTCCCCCCTCATTTACATAATTTGAGTGATAGTGCATCGTTGGATAGCACATCACCCGATTCTGTACCCTGGGTAAAGCATCTCGAATGACATTTGACCCTAGATGTTACTTTGTATTGATATTGAAGCACTTTGACTGTGGTGCCTGTGACGCGGCGATCATGTGATATACCATTGCGAACACGTGACCGCTCTTTTAATGAAGTCACGGACATGCGCAAGTCTAGTTCCGGGACGCCGTATCCACGAGACACATTATGGAATCCTGTATCCACCTGTATTCTGAGCTTGCCCGATTCCATGCCAGGCCCTCCTACAACGTCACACTTACAGGTGACAATTATTCAACTTTGATTATCACTTTAGTGTTATAAATATATATTTCATGTACCGATGATTTTTTACATCTGAGTTATATGTATTCATGTATTTGATTGCACTGTCTCTCCGATATGATGTTCGGAAGTATTCACTTAATATGCATTGTATTTTATTTCTATTATTTTTGTTTAAGTATCACTTATATATGTTAATTGTGATGACCACATAAAAACCCACACTTGTATTGTATGCGTTGCTTGAAAATGGTCCCAGCAAGCGGACCGAAACGTCGCTACCTGGGTGAATAAAGGATCCCACTATTTTTTCACCAGATGGATGTGCTGCGGTGTGCTTATTTCTTTAATTATATATGTCAATAAATAAATAGTTAAAAACATATACAGTACATTTAGTATTAGTTATCCCCACACTAGTAAGGACCACACAATAAGTGGGTTTAATGTATAATCCAATGTATATTTACAGTGAATAATGAAAAAAAAATACATACACTTTGGTAGAATGGCTTTTTTGTGCATTCCCCTATTATCATTTAAAGAGGTTGTCAAAGTCTTTAAGCCCTATAAAACCCTCATCCCACGTGGTCTCCGCCATTGCCCCGTGAGGTGAGCATAGGGAGAGAAGTGGCAAGCACTCATGCGCTAGGGACAGTGTTTCTGCAAAAAAAAAAATGTTTTATTTATATTGGAGAGAGAGAATGCAGGGAGAGTGTATCGCCACATGCAGCAAGTTCTAGTGCACCATTAATGGAGTTTATTCATTATTTTAGTGATACAGTTACTGTACACTATGGCCGACAGACAGTTGCCTGGGTCCTCCAAATGAATGGGCAGCGGTAAAAATGTTTCCGTAGCAGGCACAGAGCTGCCACTGTCACCTAGCAGTCGTGTTTTGACCAACAATCCTGCTGTACTGGAATGGTTGACCCTTCAACATCATCTCAGGTGACAACAGATACACACAGCCAGGAATCGGTGGGTTCCTCTGACATCATGCTTAGTTGGCCCCTCACCTGTCTTCAACCTGCCTCTTTCTTTTGCTTCTTCTTCTGCTAGCCAAGTAATTATAGCCCCCGTCTCTGCTCTGCTTTTCAGTGATAATTCGTTTTGTGAGGACAGTCAGCAGTTACAGACCAGCCCAGTCTTGGAGGAGAGGTCTACTGCGGACTCCTTTAGGTATGCAACTACCAATGATGACAGTTGGATGGGAGCATATGTTGCGAAAGGTCAGGGATGTGCACAAGAGACAGGTGAGGGTGACAGAAGGGAAGACCAAACAGATGTACATGGCAAGCGCCCGACGGGTTAGGGAGGGTGCTTAGGGACTGGTGGTCCCCCTCCCTTCCCAATCCCCAGGTTTATGCGGGTCATCTGGCCCCTATTATGGGCTGGTCAGCTAAGGGTTAAGGCAGATAAGCTTGGACGATGTGTCATGAGGGGTGGAGATAGGGTGTTAACCCCCCCTCTAAGGAGGTTATATAACTCTTACCCCAGCAGCAGAGCTTCATCTTGACCGTGGAAGCCAAGTTTGGTAGGTGCTTTACTGGCTCTGTCCACTCCAAGATGACCGCAAGGGACGCTTCCCTTAGGGATACCCTTTTGGCGAGATATTCGGAGGGGGAAGCAGACTGGCTGCATTCCTTTCTGAACAGCCTCAGCTCCCCTCAGCCATCCTCCTCTCCTACTGTTTCAGTGTGTGAGAGGGTGCTGCCGCAGGTTACAGGCAGCTCCGTTGGTTCTCATGGGGGCCGGCGGTCCGCACGGCGTACCCGCCCTCCTGCCCGTTTAGGTCATAGCCCGCCTGCGATCCCCTCCACTCACCCTCGGTCAGCCCGCACTCACCGTGACTCCTTTGCCGGCGTCTGCGCTGATCCGTCTGTCCGGCATATTCGTAATGCGCTTCAGTGCGCTTTAGCCCCGCCCCTTCCGCCTTCTTCCTCCGTTGCACCGGAAGTAGCCAGCGTGTGGCAGGCGAGCGGGATACAGGACATGGGTTCTCAGGAGAGTGTTGCTGTCACGGCTGAGGATGGGGGAAACCCTCAGCCGTGTGATTCCAGGTGATGCAGTGGCTACTCGGCCATGAGAACAGGATAGGGAGCAGGTCACCTCCTCACGCATCCCTAACCTGACCCTAACTCCTACCTGCATGAGCCGACCTTGATGGTAGGAGGACCCATGCGCAGGAACCTTGGAGCCCTGACTTACCCTCCGCAGGTCCCTGATGGGTGGCAACCATGTCCTGGGAGTCAGCCCGAAGGCCGGGACAGTGCCACCACATGTACACAATACCACCAAACGTTGCCACGGGCAACCACAGTGAGGGAAATGATGTCAGTGCACACCAAAACAACACAGTGCACACAGACATACAAACGTGCATAAACACACGCACACATAGCTGTTGTCCGCGGCAACCGCACTGAGGCTAACTACATTATGCCTCAGCTGCGGTTGACACAACAACCCAAACCGCGGGCAACTGTATGCGGCTCCCAAGGAGTCACGGCCATAACCGTGGCCGTGACAGTTGCGCCCCATGATTCCCCCCCGATCCCCCCTCCTTCCCAGCCCACAGTGCCGGCCATAGTCTCGGGCACCCCCAAGGGGGATAAGATGTTACCCCCAGTGTAGTGGATGCTAGCCAGGCTGGGGCGGCTACCATTCAGATGGAGCCCCCTATGGTAGTAAACCTCCCCTCACTGCCACCCCACCCCCAGCCTGCTACCATCGCTAGGTCGTGCAGGCGCAGGGAGATTTCCAGATCTTCTACATCATCCCAGGAGAGTAGGAGGCGTTATCATCGTACTTCCCGTAGGCACCGATCCCGTCACCATTCCAGGGTTTCCGGGAGGAGTAGGAGTTCCAGGTCCTCTAGGTGGCGCTCTTCGTCATCTTCGGATGGATCGACGGGCACATCTGAGGAGTCTGGCCGGACGTCATGTCCAAAGCGCAAGAGGCGGGTGCCTAGTCATGCATCCAGGGTTCCCAGCCTAACACCAACTGCGGAACCCCAGGCTAAGATCCAGGAGCCCAGTCCTTCATCAGCGTTGGCGTCTGCAACACCCGGTGAGTACCTATATACTGGGGTATGGGGGGCGGGAAGAGTTAATGTTGATTTGAAGTCGACGCTTAAGTCATTGCTTGTTAAGTTGTCTTCCTCACCGGCACCTCCCCCTTCTCTAAAGCAAGCTATGATTTTGGTGGGGGTCCATAAAGATTGCTTCTTTTGTGGCACTAGCGTACTGGGGTACCATGTGGAGGATACAATTAAAAGAAAAAATCTGGTCCAACCAATTTATTGATATTTGGTCTTTGATATCGGTGGACCAGCATACGATAGACAAAGAAAGGTGCTTTTCTGATAAGCCTTTTGAGCGTAAACCTAGGGTCGCCAAGACCATAAATAACTGGTTGCAAGCTTTCTCTGTCTTGGGTTGTATCATGGGCCAGCGCCATCCTGACCACTGATCGGAATTATTGGTCTATCTGGACACTATCTACAGTGCTTACATTACAGAGCCCATGGCGGTAGCGCATGGTGGAGATATGACGAGGAATTCCGTCGGCGCTTAGCGTTACACCCCGAGGTGGGTTGGGGGGTTAAGGCTACTGATGTTTGGCTTCGCCTTATGATGTCTCAGAGGCAGACTCCCTTTCCAGGTGCGGCCACTGGTCCCGGAACATCCTCAGCTCAAGGACCAGTGGCCGTTCGCCGCCTAGGGGCGTGCTGGCTCTTCAATAAGGGTCATTGTAAATATGCAGGGTTGTGCAAGTACAAGCATGAATGCTCGGCCTGCGGTGGCAACCACCCTGCTAACAGGTGCGCCCGACTCCCAGTTAAAAACTTTAAGCAGCCCGGCGCTGGCGTTCCCAAGGACCCCAGTGAGTGTGGTTGAGATGTCCCCCTGGCTAGACATCTACCCCAATAAGTCGGCTGCCTCTCAGCTTCGCTTTGGTTTCACATTTGGTTTCTTTATACCGTTTGTGTTGAGCAGGTTTCCAGTTTTCTCTGATAACCTACGGTCTGCTAGGGAGCTTCCCGAAGTCCTCCGGGAGAAGTTGGGTAAGGAAGTTTCCTTGGGTAGGATTAAAGGGCCATTTCAAGCTATTCCTTTTCCTAACTTGAAAGTTTCCCCCCTTGGGGTTGTGCCCAAGAAGGACCCGGGAAGTTTCACCTCATACAACCCTTTCTTAAGGGTTTGTCGGTGAATGATGCTATTCTTCCTGAGGAGGCGTCTGTGTCTAATGTATATTTCGATCGGTCGGTGGCGCTGGTTAGGGAAGCGGGTAGGGGCGCTCTCCTGGCGAAATCGGACATTGAGTCAGCCTTTAGGCTTTTCCCGGTTCACCCGGATTGTCATCATCTTCTAGGATGTTCTTTGAAGGCCGTTTCTATTATGACACATGTCTCCCCATGGGGTGTTCCATCTCCTGTCACTATTTTGAAATGTCGACCAGGGTGTGTGGCAGGCATTTCTACACTCCTATAATGGGCACACATGTGTCATCTCCGAGGAATTACCAAACTCAGTTCTGTCCCTTTTTTCGGATGCTTCCGGTTCTTGTGGTTTTGGCATCATTTTCAGTAGGGAATGGTGTTCTTCTCCTTGGCCGGATTCGTGGCGCTCTCTGGGTTTGTGTACAAATCTGACTTTACTGGAATTGTTCCCGATTGTGGTAGCGGTTGAAATTTGGGGGCGAAAATTTACGGATTACCACGTGTGCTTTTGGTCTGACATCTTGGGGGTAGTTCACTGTATTAACCGTTTGTCTTCTTCTTCTTCTTTGCCGGTGATTGCGCTTTTGCGACATTTAGTTTTACTTCAGGGCTCGCCATGTTCCAGGTGTTGATAACAGAATTGCTGACGCTCTTTCACGTTTTCATTGGGAGTTTTTTCGGGAACTGCTTCCAGAGGAGGAGCAAGTCGGGGAGAAATGTCCACAGCACCTATGGCATTTGGTGGTCAGCAGCTGATGTCCCTTATCAGTTCTTCGGTGGCTCCGGCGACTTGGCAGGCTCACAGTAAGGCCTGGGCTGACTGGTTGTCTGTCGCTGGTACCAGGGATGTAGCAACACAGGACGGCCTCCGCTTTGAAGTGACGGTTGAGTGGTTGCTCAAGTTGAGATCTTTGGGTGTGTCTGCACCAGTGGCTTAGCGCCAGTTGTCTGGGGTTGCCCTTCACTTCCAGCTTTGTGGTTGGCCTGATGTCTCCAAACATTTTATTATTAGACAGGCTTTGAAGGGTTGGAGGAAGGAGTATGTTCTTCGGGAATGCAGGCGTCCCGTTTCGTTCAACCTATTATGCAGGCTGGTCAAAATTTGTTCAGATGTGTGCGTTTCACCTTTTGAAGCTGCATTGTTCCCTGCCTGTTTTAGTTTAGCCTTTTTTGCTGCCCTTCGGGTGGGTGAGTTGCTCCCTCCCTCTTGTAAGAGACTGGGCGGTTTGCTGTTTCAGGACATTGTTATTGGTAATGGAGCAATTCGAATTTTGGTTCGTAGATCTAAGACGGATCAGTTTGGTAGAGGCGCATGGATCCCTCTCCACCAAGTTGTTGGGGGTGTGTGTTCAGTTCGCTTGGTTATGGAAAACAGCGCTCTTCCTTCTGGGGGGTCTAACTTCTTCTCTCATCAGGATGGTTCCCCCTTGACTAAATTCCAATTTACAGCAGTTTTTCGCACCTGTTTGGAGCGAGTGGGGGTCGATCCGAAGGAGTTCGGCACTCACTCGTTTCGTATTGGGGCTGCTACGGAGGCAGCCAAGGCGGGCCTGCCGGAAGCTGAGGTCATGCGTATTGGCAGATAGCAATCTGCTTGTTATGCCAGATACATTAGGCCGGATCTTTTGCTCTAAAAAAATTTAAATGCACAGTATCCCATAAATAGAAAATGTGACATTGATGTGTCTGTTCAAAAAAAAAAAACAACAGTAAAATGATGGTTTTGTTTTCAGATGTGTATGTCATGGCGCGGATTATGTGGGGATGGCTGGCGTGTTTGTAGCCTTGATTTGAATTATCGGATTTGTGCTGTTTTTTCTTTTAGGTGTGGTACGCCGCTCATACATATTCTGGGCAGCTCAGAGAGTGGAATGCAGGCCCGGAGGTCGGACGCCGGGATTTCGGGAAGTGGATGTCTCCTGGAGAGGGATCTGAGGTCTTAAGTGGGCTCAAATTCTTACAGAGGTGGTAGACATCAGTTTTCATTCTAGGGTACCTGTAATTCTCGTGATTCATGCCGGGGGCAATGACCTATGCCTCTCACATCTGGCGGAGCTCATGGCACTCATGCGCTCTGATATTGAAAGGTTCCTTTTTTGCTGAGTTGGTTTTAGTGTGGTCGGATATCATTCCTCGAGGGGTTTGGTATGGGGCCAGGGATGCTGAAGCTGCTGAGAAGTGTAGGAGAACGTTCAATTCCCGCATGTCCCGATTTGTGTGGTCCCGTGGCAGGATTGTGGTGCGCCATCGCCAACTGGAAGGCGATAATAGGTCTCTCATGCGGCCATATGGTGTCCATCTCACGGAAATTGGCCTTGACATCTTTATTTCCGGCTTGCAGGATGGGATTGAACAGGCTATGTTTTTGCTGGGTGGTGGTCGGAGCCCCGTTTGAGGCAACGGGTTCTACTCCATGGCGGCATTTGTTACAACAGAGAGTGGGTGATAACTGATGGCGTACTTGCCCGCCGGGAGTCCGGCGGTTGGCATACCGCTCCAAGATTACAGTTCTTTGGTTTTGCCGTTAAAATAAACAAGCTGTGGCCGAAAGGTTAACCTGTTGTCCGAGTGTTCTTCATTTAGTTCTGTCGTTCTCCTTTCCCCTCCCTGAATTACCAACAGTCTGATGATGTAGCCAATCACACAAGCGAGCCAGGTGAAGAGGGAGCATCAGGGTGGCAGCATGCCAGTGAGCCGGCAGGGTGGAAGCGTGCCTGTGAGGCAGCAGGGTGGAAGCAGTGGGTGATCTGGAGCCCAAAACGGGAGGGGTACACCGTCTGCTACTCGGGAGACTACCTGTGAGGAATACACTAGCAGTGAACGGATTCATAAAAGCAGCAGCAAGCAGACATCACACAGTGGTGGAGGAAAAATGCCATCCTCAGCAGGGACATTAGCATCGTGGTATGTGGGCAGAAGGTGAGGCGTGGCCAGGGTGCTAATGTTGGCACGACGGCCGTGCGTCAACACTTGGAGCATCACCATAGAGTGGTGTGGAAAAAAACGTGACCCTCACAATAATTATCTCCTGAGAAACAAAATAAATAATTACTCCTCCGTCTTAGCTCCGGGCGCATGAGACTCGGGGCCTACCGAGGAATCCCCCGCCTCCCCGGTGGGCCAATCCGAGCCTGCTTACATGCTTTTTATTGCTTCTCTGTGTCTTTAGAAAGGTTCTTGCAGTAAATGTTTGGACAGTCACAGGTTTTCGGTTTAATTACTGATTTACAAGGACTTTCTGTTAGTGATGCACTAAACTCCTATGTCACAATCTATGCACAATGTAAAAACTCTGAAATGATCAATGAGACATAACTAATCTACAACCAATCAATCTGGTTGTAACTCAAAAGTTGGGGCCTGATTCTACAAATTTTGGGGTATTTACATTCTTGTATACATAAGTACATCCATTCATCCTTGATTCTGGGGTGAAATTGCGGCCTGATACTACAGATTTTAGGGTGTTCATGTTCCTTCATACATAAGTAAATCTGTTAATCATTATTGTGTAATTGCGGTGAAATTGAGGCATGCTACTACTGCATTTTTTAGTGCGTATGTCCAAAAGACATGCGAGGACCTTATAAGGCAGGGGTGGGGAACTTTTTTGCTGTCGAGGGCCATTTGAATATTTGTAAATTGTTAGGGGGCTATACAAAATTCTCAACCTAAAAATTTGACTGCTATATTTGGTCAAACATATAAGTGACCTAGGAGTAAGATACAGAAATTGCTCTTCAATTTAAAAAATCTAGAGCGCTGTATTTTTGCAGCACAAAATGGCGCCTGCACTATTTATTACAAATAGTACAGGTGCCATTTTGACCACATACAGCAGTCTAATTTTTAAGTTGAGAATGTTATATATTTAGTTCTTTATTTGGCATTAATACCAGCTAAGCTAAAATCAGAGGGGTCCAGAGAGGGGTTCACCCAGCTTTCATTCTCCCTGCCTCTGTCCCTGCCTTTTTCTTCGCAACTCTTCCCTTCTCACTCTCATTCCCCCCTCCCTTGTCACTCTCATTCCCCCCTCCCTTGTCACTCTCATTCCCCCCCTCCCTTGTCACTCTCAGTCCCCCCCTCCCTTGTCACTCTCATTCCCCCCACCTCTAATGTACCGTGGCCGAGCTCTGTTCGGTCCGCGGTACAGGAGCATTTGTTTCCTGTACCCGGCCGGACTGAAAGGAAGTGCACACCAAGTGAGCACTTCCTGTCAGTCCGGCCGGGTACAGGAAACAAAAGCTCCTGTACCGCAGACTGAACAGAGCTCGGCCACACTACATTAGAGGCACTTCCCTCCTGTCAGTCCCTCTCTTCAGGCTGCGCCCGGGCGGTGCACAATCATAGATGCGCCAGCCTGGGCAGTGCGGAAACTTCTAGCAGCTTGAAAAATTTAGCAAAAGTGACCCACGCTTGTATTGCGCGCGCAATACGCACATACTACATTGAGGATTTTCGCAATCAAGAAAATAATGACGGATCCGCAAAAAACGCTAGTGTAAAAGTAGCCTAAGTCCTCTATCACATGGTCCCTATTTTGCATCAAGATGTGCTCATGAATTGGAAGCCAAAAGCAGGAGTGGGTACAAAACACAGAAGACATGCAAATATTCCAGTCACCTGTCATCTCTGTTTTGGATCCACTCCTGGTTTTTTTGGCCTTAGCAATACTGCCGGATTACTAACCAAATGCTAACCATGTGAAGGTAGAGGCTCAAAACAGAGGATCCATTTTTAGTTTTTTTATCTTGTGATGGATCAGAAGGGAAAAATAAACAGTTACGTCAACACAAACTTACTGCAGATAACCTTCTCCCCTCTGTCAGGGGGACACTACTTGTATCTGCATGTAATAGAAGAGGTTCTGTAGGAATCTATGTGGAATCAGCTGAAGATGGTGTAAAAGGAATGCGCTCTTTCACTCTATAGTAGAATCTTGGGCCATGCACGGGTCTTTAAAACATTGACCTTTTCACACTTGAGTTATTTGGTTAGTTTTGGCCCCGTAACTGACCAAATAAGTGAAGTGTGAAGTGATTCTAAGAGTGAAGCCTGTCATCTGTGTCAAACTGACTCACAGTAACTGTTTCACTACCACAGCAGACTAGCTATGCATGTTTCTGCAATTCACAGTGTTGTACACCAATATACAGGCTCTCTGCAGCTGGAAAATAGCTGATTTTTAACGCACTTCGTCATCAGGTCGAATCGACTTTTTTAAAGAATTCGGGAAAACAAAATTTCCATTGGTCCTAAGGGCCATAAATGGCCTGGTCCTTAATTGGTTAAAGAGAGGAATGGAAATCTTGCTAAAATAACACCCTATTTATAAACAGTAATAATATTTTTACTGTTCATTCTGCTGGATGTGATACATCTGAATGATGATGTATAATTTCACTAAAATACAGGTCAAGACATCCATTAGGGAAAAAGTCCTGCTCCCTTCATCTCCTTCTCAATCTGTTTAAGGCCTCGTGGTCAGACATACTTCCACTAATTGGGCACCTACAATTCTTCATTGACACTTAAAATATCACATTGCAAATGTTTGCAGCTCACATTCCATTTACACCTCAGGCTGTCAGGAATTTCCAGGACCTAGAATGCATCAATTCCTGGTCGTCAAGAACCACAAACATATCAGATGTGCGAAACTTTTTATAAAGAGATCAAACTCAATGATCATTTTGACATATATGTTACCAGTTTCTTTACACAAGCTACAATACAGCCAATACAGGCGTCATCATCATAACAAGCAATGGGTTAGGCTACATTCACACCACAGTGAAAAAAGGTCACATGGCCGTTTTAATTACAATGGTAATTTATAGAGATGTTCACACGGTCGTTTTTTGATGGTCCGTGAATAGTGTTGAGCGAACCCGAACTGAAAAATTCAAATCCGTACCGAACTTTGCGAGTTCTGGTACCCGGAGCCGAACCCGAACATTTCAGCAAAAGATTGAGTTCGAGTTCGGTGTTCAGGCATTTAAAGCTTGTTGAAAGGCTGCAGGGCACCCAATAAACAAGCTTTTAAGCTGTGGGCACTTAGAAGCCATCACCGCCATGCCTAGTAATGTCATGGTTTTGATTGGCCGGTGCATCATGTGACTCAACCTCTATACAAGCTGGATCATGTGTAGCACCGCCCATCAGCTCTGAGTAGTGCATAGACAGGAAGCAGGCAGCTGAAGTGAGGGAGAGGGTTGGGAATCTCGTTTGGCTATTTATTCTGTGGGTGACCTACAGTGATTTTTTTGTGGGTGCAATGCACCAGCTTTGCACCCCTGACACAGAAATATCATAATTAATCTGGCTGTTAATTCTGTGGGTGACCTATAGCGATTTTTTCTGTGGGTGCAATGCATCATCTTTGTACCCCTGACACAAAAATATAATAGTTAATCCATCAGTTCGGTGGGTGACATATACTCATTTTTGGTTTGAGGTACACCTGCACTGCATCTGTGACAGGGAAATTAATATAGTTAATCCGTCTGTTAGTTCAGTGGGTGACCTCAAAGAATGAGGAGAGCATCAAAAAAGGGATGTGGTCCTGGTTGTGGTGCTGCTGGTGTTGGTGGAGCTCCTGTTTTAAGGAGAGGACGTGGTCGATCTGAGCCAGCTACAAGCCCAAATGAAACACCTTCCTCAGGTGCACGTAGGCGACAGAACATTCAGCTTTACTTTGTAGGCCCGAATACCGGTGTACGAATGGCGAGGCCAGAACAAGTGGAGGCGGCAGTAGATTCAGTGGCTGACAGTGCCTCTAGTTCATTGTCTTCCACCCGGTCCCCTGCTCAAAGTGCAGAGTTGGCACCTGCAGCCCATGGGCATCTGTCTTTCACCTCACCCCTTGCAAATCAGTCAAGCAGTCTGAGCCCAGAATCATACAGCAGTCTCTTATGCTTTTTGATGACTCTGCTGGGCAATCCACCTAGCCCTGCCCCAGAAGTGGAAGAGATTCAGTGTACTGATGCCCAACCACTTATGTTTCAGGATGTGGACATGGGAGGACCACTGCAGCACGTCTCTGATGATGACGAAACACATGTGCCAGCTGCTGCGGCTTTCTACAGTGTGCAGACCGGCAAGGAGGGCAGGGGTGAGAAATGGGTGAAAGATGATGTGGAGGATGATGAGGTCCTAGACCCCACATGGAATCAAAGTCATGTGAGTGACATGTGCAGTTCAGAGGAAGAGGTGGTGGTCACATAGCGCCAGCCACACAGTAAAAGAGGGAGCAGGGTGCAAAAGCAGAGTGGCCGTCCCCTAGCTAGTACCCTGCTACTGTCCACCGCACCCAGGGACTGAGCACACCAAATCCAGCTCCAAGGAGTTCCCTGGTGTGGTAGTTCTTCAGACAATGTGCTGACGACAAGATGCGAGTGGTTTGCACGCTGTGCAATTGGAGCCTGAAGCGAGGCATAAATGTTCTAAACCTGAGCACCACCTGTATGACCAGGCATTTAATTGCAAAGCACGAGCTGCAGTGGAGTAAACACCTCAAAAACAACTAAAGATCTCAGGCTCCTGCTGCTCCCTCTTCTGCTGCAGTCTCGACCTCTTCCTGCCCCTCTGGAGTGACAGTGGCACCTGCCACCCCGCAAACAGGAAGCAACACCACCACCTCCACCAACGTCACCAAGCATCTCCACAATGTCCATGGAAGCATTCAGCTGTCCACCCCCAAACACTGGAGATAAAGAAGAAGTGCCCCCCTACCCACCAGCGATCCCTGGTTCTGAATGCCAGCATTTCAAAATTCCTGGCTTTTGAAATGCTGTCATTCTGTCTGGTTGAGACAGAGACTTTAAAAAAACTTATGGTGGTGGCTGTCCCACAGTACGTGGTTCCCAGCCGCCACTACTTTTCCAGGCGAGCCATCCCTGCCCTGCACAAAAAAGTGGCGGACAAAATTAGGTGTGCACTGCTCAACACCATCTGTGGCAAGGTCCACATAACCACTGATACGTGGACCAGTAAGCACGGGCAAGGACCTTATATCTCCCTAACTGCACCCTGGGTAAATGCAGAGGTGGCTGGGTCTGAGGCAGATAGTAGTTTAGTGCATGTCTGTCACGATCAGTTTGGGGGGAAAACTCCACACTGAACACAGGAGGGAAGGGGAACAGTAATTGGGCCTGGAAACTAGGAAAGAAACAGGTCACCTCCTAAACAACTCTAATCCGGGCCCTAACTACCTATCATTATGAATAGACCTTGAATGTAGGAATACTCATATGCAGTATACCTATGCTCATTATTCCCTATAATGCCCTGGAATTAGGTTAGGACCAGAGACAACCCATTCCTCCCCAGATGGACAAAAGGAAGTCTCTGTATCAGGCCCAGATACAAACAAGAGGGAATAAAACAAACACAAACAAACGCGACACTTGACTTCTGTAGAGAAGGACGAGCAGGAACACCAGAGATGACCTCACACCAGCTCAGCCAAACCCAAGTGAAGCTATCTACTGCATAGTCAGAAGGGTGGGGTTAGACTATAAAGGGTAGTGATGACCACTAAGCAACAGCTGAAAAAAGGGAAGTGGTTATTAACCCTATCAACACTGAATCAAGAGAAATCAAGGAGGCTGTAATATTCCTCCACACTCAGCCAGTCTCCCTTATCTCCTGACATCAGTCACCTGAGAGAACTGTCAGTACCCCTCTTCTACGGGTGACCTCCGGGCACCCAGGACCGACCTTATGAGGATGGGCTCTGTGAAAGTCCTTCACCAGATGATTTCGCATTAACATCGGCTGCTGGAACCCACATCCTCTCCTCTGGTCCGTAACCCTTCCAGTGGACGAGATACTGGAGGGATCTACGGAGAACTCGGAAGTCCACAATCCTGATGATTTGAAATTCTAAATTACTGTCCACCATGACAGGAGCAGGAGGCAAGGAGGATGGTTCAACAGGTTCGACACATTTCTTCAACAACGACTTATGAAATACGTTATGAATTTTCAAAGCCTGAGGAAGTTCAATATGAAAGACTACAGGGTTAACAATGGCAGTGATCTTATATGGACCAAAAAATCTTAGGCCCAACTTCCAAGAAGGTACCTTAAGCTTAATGTTTCTTGTGGACAGCCATACAGAATCACCCACTCTCAGGTCCGGACCATTCATACGTCTGTCAGCCACACGCTTATACCTGTATACCTGTTGCCCATTTTTTCAGGTTATTTAGAATTTTCCGCCAAATTGAAGACAAAGAAGAGGAAAATCGCTCCTCCTCAGGAATATCAGAAGTTTGAGAACCAGAAAATGTGCCAAACTGTGGATGGAATCCATATGCCCCCAAAAACGGCGCCTTATCAGTGGACTCCTGTCTACGGTTATTAAATGACAAACTCAGCTAACGACAAGAATGAAGACCACTCCTCATAATTCTCCAAAACAAATCATCTCAAGTAAGTCTCCAGATTCTGATTGGTGTGCTCCGTCTGTCCGTTCGACTGAGGATAAAAAGTCGAGTACAGAACGCTTTCCAGAATCTGGAAACAAACAGAGTCCCCCTATCAGACACCACATCAGAGGGAATGCCATGTAGTTTCACGATGTTATCGATGAACACCTGTGCAAGAGTTTTGGCATTAGGTAGAGCAGGCAATGCTATAAAATGTGCCCTTTTGCTAAACCGATCAACTACCACCAGGATCACGGTTTTTCCCAAGGAATTCGGTAAATCTGTGATAAAGTCCATGGACAAATGCATCCAAGGTCTGGATGGGATGGGTAATGGAAGAAGAGATCCAGAAGGCTGAGTACTGTATATGTCACCTTAGCACGAGCACAGGTACAACAGGCTGACACATAGTCCTCAACACACTTACGCCGCCCGACCACCAAAATCTGTGCGAGATGAGATCGACAGTGGATCTAATCCCAGGGTGTCCAGCCAAGACACTACAGTGTTGTTCCTCAAATACCTTGTGACATAAGTCTGAAGGAAAAAACTATTTCCCTGGAGAACAAGAGTCTGGTGCATCCTCTTGGGCCTCCAACACCTTAGCGTCAAGATCAAGATATAGGGCAGATATGACTACCCCTTCAGACAAAGTAGGACTAGGATCTTTAGAATCACCCCTTCCCCCCAGGAAAGCTGCACGACAAAGCACCCACCTTGACGTTCATTACCCCAGGGCGGTAGGTGACTATAAAGTAAAATCTGGTGAAAAACAGCGACCATCTGGCCTGCCTTGGATTCAGTCGTTTAGCCGACTCAAGGTAATCCAGATTTTTGTGATCAGTAATTACCATAATAGGATGAATTGCTCCTTCCAACCAATGGCACCATTCTTCAAAAGCCAACTTAATGGCCAGCAATTCCCTATTACCCATGTCATAATTTCTTTCAGCAGTTAAGAGTTTTTTAGAGAAAAAAGCACATGGGCGCCATTTACTAGGTGAAAGACCTTGGAACAAAACTGTTCCCACCCCTACCTCGGATGCGTCAACCTCCTACAATGAATGGCTGAGACACGTCCGGTTGCACCAGAATAGGGGCTGAAGCAAAACATTCCTTCACAGAAAAAAAGGTTTGTAATGCCACCTCAGACCAAACAGAGAAATCAACCCTCTTCCTAGTCATGTCTGTTAAAGGTTTAACCACAGTTGAATAGTTCAAGATGAATTTACAGTAGTAGTTGATGAATCCCAAAAACCGCATAAGCGCTTTCTGATTTTCGGGTCGATCCCAGTCTAACACAGCACAGACTTTCTCAGGATCCATACGATGAGAGCAGGTAACCCAGGAATTGCACTTCCTGAACAGCAAAAACAAATTTTTCCATCTTCGCATACAATTTATTCTCTCTTAGGATTTGTAACACCTGTCTCACATGATCCTGATGAGTCTCCATGTCTGTAGAATACATTTGTATGTCATACAGATATACAACAACAAATTTCCCCACCAGATGATGAAAGATGTCACTGACAAAGTGTTAAAAAATCGCAGGAGCATTGGTTAACCCAAAAGGCATGACCAGATTCTCAAAATGACCCTCAGGGGTATTAAAGGCCATCTTCCATTCGTACCCCTCTTTGATCCTTACCAAATGATATGCCCCCCTTAGATCAAATTTACAGAACACCTTGGCACCGACCATTTGATTAAACAAATCCGGAATCAAAGGAAGGGGGTAAGGATCACGGACGTTAAAACTGTTGAGTTCACGAAAGTCCAGACATGGTCTAAGGATACCATCTTTTTTTTTACAAAGAAAAAATCTGCAGCCACTGGGGATTTGGATGGTCTGATTTTGCCTTCCTCTGGATCAACTTGCAGGATAACAGGCCGAACTGGATGGAAAGTAGGCAAGAAACAGGTCACCTCCTAAACAACCCTAATCCGGGCCCTAACTACCTATCAATATATGAATAGACCCTGAAGGTAGGAATACTCATATGCAGGATACCTAGGCCCTTAATTCCCTATAAGGCCCTGGAATAAAGTTAGGACCAGAGACAACCCATTCCTCCCCAGATGGACGAAAGAAAGTCTCTGTCTCAGGCCCAGATACAAACAACAGGGAATAAAACAATCACAAACGCGACACCAGACACCAGACACAACCTCACGCCAGCTCAGCCAAACCCAAGTAAAGCTATCTACTGCATAGTCAGAAGGGTGGGGTTAGACTATAAAGGGTAGGAGTGATGACCACTGAGCAACAGCTGAAAAAAGGGAAGTGGTTATTAACCCTATCAACACTAAATCAAGAGAAATCAAGGAGGCTGTAAGATTCCTCCATGCTCAGTTAGTCTCCTTGATCTCCTGACATCAGTCACCTAAGGGACCGTGACAAAGTCCTTCCACCACCGAGGATTGCAGAACGTTTCTCGTTGCCTACTCCTCCTACTCCGCTTCCTCCTCTACCGCCTCCTCATCTGGTCAGCCTTACACCTTCACCACCAACTTCAGCACAGACAGGGGCAAATGACAGCAGGATGTTTTGAAACTCATCTGTTTGAGGGGGGGGAAACCACTGCGCAGGAGCTGTGGACGGTCATGGAACAAGAGACCGATGAGTGGTTGGTGCCGTTGAGCCTCAAGCCTGGCCTGGTGGTGTGCGATAACAGGGAAAATCTCGTAGCAGCTCTGGGCCTAGCTGGTTTGACGCATATCCATTGCTGAATTTGGTGTTGCAGAGTTTCCTGAAAAATTACCCCAATATGTCAGAGCTGTTGCAGAAAGTGCCGGGCCATCTGTGTGCGCTTTCGGTGTTCTCACCCTGCTGCTGCTTGCCTGTCTGCTCTGTAGCGTAACTTAGGCCTTCCCGCTCACCGCCTCATATGCGACGTACCCACAGGGTGGAACTATACCTTGCACATGCTGGAGAAACTGTGCGAGCAGCAGCAGGATATAGTGGCGTTTCAGCTGCAGCACGCACAGGTGAGTCACTCTCGGAACAGCACCACTTCGCCACCACTATGTGGGCCTCCATGTGGGACGTGTGTGCATTGCCACACTGTTTCAAGTACTCCACCAACATAGTCAGTGCCGATGACGCCGTACTCAGCGTTACTATGCCACTTTTATGTCTCCTTGTAAAAAAGCTTTAGGCGATGATGGAAGAGGATGTGGCACAGGAGGAAAAAGAGGTGGAAGAGGGATAATTTCCACGGTTATCAGGCCAGTCATTCACAAGTGGCTCAGAGGGTGGGTTCCTGCACCAACAGAGGCCAGGTACACAACTGTCCAGCCAGAACATAGTTCTGGGGGATGAGGAGGAGGAGAATGATGATGAGGATGAACCGTGCTCACAGCAGGGTGGCACCCAAAGCAGCTCATGGGCATCACTGGAGCATGACTGGGGGGATACAGAGGACACAGACGATACACCTCCCACGGAGTACAGCTTGACGTTGCCTCTGGGCAGCCTGGCACACATGAGCGACTACATGCTGCAGTGCCGACCGCCGAGTTGCCCACATTCTAACCAGTGCTGATTACTGGGTGCTGGATCCCCGCTACAAAGACAAAGTGCCATCCTTAATTCCGTCACTGGGGCGTGATGGGAAGAGGCGCGAGTACAAGTACATGCTGGTAGACATGCTGCTGATGGCATTCCCACCTGACAGCGGGGGCTCAGTGGAAGCACAAGGCGAAGGCAGAGGAGGAGGAAGAAGTCGCCAACGCAGCTGGTGCACCACCAGAGATCTCAGAAGGGAGGGTTAGCATGGCCAAAATGTGGAAAAGCTTTGTCAGCACACCACAACAGCCAGCATTGCCAGCTAATATGGAAGGTCTTAGCAGGAGGCAGCATTTCACCAACATGGTGGAGCAGTATATGTGCACACGCCTACACCTACTGACTGATGGGTCTGCCCCATTTAACTTCTGGGTCTCCAAATTGGGCACATGGCCTGAGCTTGCCCTTTACGCCTTGAAGGTGCTGGCCAGCCCTGCGGCCAGTGTATTGTCCGAACGTGTGTTCAGCACGGCAGAGGGGGTGATCACAGACAAGCACAGTCACCAATGTGGACATTAAAATTAACCAGGCATGGATCCCACAGGGCTTGTCCGTACCTTGTGCAGAATAGACAAGTATACTGGCTGCAGCCAGCCATTGTTATACTCCAGCGCATCTTTTTGCGTTCTCTTTTCCATTTCCCATTGTTTTGAGGCCTTCAAAATTTTATAAAAAAATAAATAAGTAAAAAAAGGGAAAAAAAATTAAAACTGTCTTTGGTATCTCTTTCTCCTCCACTGCCGCTTCCACCTACATCACCGCATCTACCACAGCCTCAACCTCCTACTCCAGTTCAAGATTATTATTTTTTAATATTCTATGTTATTTTAAATCATTTCTAGAGATGAGCGAATCGAATCCCACAAAGTGGAATTAGATCCGGATTTCAGGATAAATTGGATTCGCCTAGAAGTCGAATGTCCTCGTGCTTTGTGGCAGTGAATCGATTTAACCTGAAATAGTATAAAAAACTAAAAATTTTTAACTTACCGCCTCCATTTGCTCAGAAGTTAAATGGGGCCGCCAGCCTCCATCTTACTTGAAGATCTCGTCCAAAATCCTGCCAGCTGGCATGATGATGTATTCTCGCGCTGCACGCAATTTCGGACGAGATCTTCAAGCAAGATGGTGGCTGCCGGCCTGTCATGAGCAAATTAAGGCAGTAAGTTTAATTATGTAAGTTTGAATTATTGTTAATTTTACACTCAGATGCCGCAATCATGTATGAACGTGGCATCTGAGGAGTACAATGATGGGGGTGGCACTATTGCAGCTCCCTGTCATTGCACCCGCTACTTACAAAAAAAAAAATTTGCTCATCTCTAGTAGGTTCCCGCATTTGTTTGCCGGGAAATTGTCCTGCTCTTACCACCATTTTGCTTCCTTTTGCAGCCCCCTAGCCCTTACTATGACTATTTTACAGCCATTTTAGTGCACCAAAGTTGGAGTCCCCATTGATTTCAATGGGGTTTGGGTTTGCTCATCCCTATCAGTGAATACGGTTGTCAAAAAATAGGACATGTCCTATTTGTCTGTTTTCACGGACCGGCAGCCTTCATACAATTGAAAGGGACAATTTCTAATGGGCGTTTCTCAGAAAGGCATCAGTGAAAAAAGAAGCCGACCGTTTTGCTGTTGTTAATGGACGTTTTTTTTTACTGTTGTGTGAATGTCGCCTTAGTCTTTAGACTGAATATCAGATTCTCACATGTTGCTTTCACATTCTCTTTTGTGTATTTACCTGTCATAAAAGATATAATTTCATACTATTAGTTAAGTGTTTAACTAAATAATAGTCTCCATTAATCAGCGTTGATAATTATAGTCAATGTGAATGGAGAAACAATTTGTGATTGTGACATTATCTTGACAATAGCAATAGCTGTGTGCTAGAAAATACAGTAATTTAACTATAATGCACCAAAAAAAGCTAAAAAATACAAACAGAAGGACCCTATTTTACAAGTGTAGTACCTCAGACCTCTTCTCTTGGTACGAGTGGGCTGGTCCTGCTTCCTGCCAGGAAGGAGACACCCATCACCAAAACTACTAGTACCTTGGAACCGAACCCGAGTTCAGAAAATGTTTTTTTACAGTACAAATTAATTTATGAAGTTACTAGCAGAAGGACCCGGCTTCGCTCGGGTATATTTCATCTATTTTGTTTAATGTTTGTGTGTGTCGTTAAAAGATATCAACAGTATCCCCCCATAACAGTGACATCTACAGTACCCCACCGACTTAACAGTGACCTCCACAGCCTCCCACCCCTTAACACTGATCCCCCCACAGTGCCCCGTCTCCTTAAAATGGGACCGCTACAGCAGTCCACCCCTTTAAAAGTGAGTTTCACAGCACAGCACCCCATTGATAAGGACCTCCACAGGGGCCTGTCCCTTAACAGTGGCCTTTACAGAAATCTGCCCCTTAACAATGACCTCCATAGCGGACCATCCCCTTAACTGTGACCTCCACAGCAGCCTGCCCTTAGGGTGGCCAGAGTTCCAGTTTTAGGCCGGATAGTCCGGCTTTCAGACTCCCTGTCCTCCGTCTGGCACAGGGCCTGGATGGACACAGGGATGTTCTTTTGAACAGCTCACTCTCCGACAGCAGCACTGTGCTGTCTGAGCGTGAGCTGCAGGGAGAAAGTCACCTTCACTTCCACCCCTGTAGTTGACAAAAGCTGATTTTAACTTTATTTTTTCAATCCCTGTTGGCTGAGAAGTGAGAGGGGTGTGGACTAACTGGATTGGGGGTGTGTCCTTTTGAACAACTCACTCTAATATAGCAGCACTGTGCTGTCTGATTGTGAGCTGCAGGGAGAAAGTCACAGTCTCTCCAACCTCTGCAGCTGACAGAAGTTGATTTTGAACTTCATTTTTTCAATCTCAGCTGAGAAGTGGGAGGGGCGTGGCTTAACCTGATCAGAGGTGTGGCTTAGTGGGACCTAGGGACGGGGTTTTAAGTCCGTCTGCCGCCTGAACTGTGACCTCCACAGCACTCCGATCCCTTAACAGTGTCATCCACAGCTATTAAGCCATGGCTTTACTTCAATAGCGATTATCCTGGTGACAGATTTCCTTTTAAGATTACCTACAGCAGTGAAGAAAAATGGCTGGGTTGTTATGGAAACCTGGAGTAAGACTGTGTATGTGGAGGCTAACGGCCTGCGAGCTTCTATAGGCTGATAAGGGTCATGTGACCAATCTTCTATTCGCTAATGCATTTTTGGGGAATACCTCAGGAACGGAACGCCCTAGAGAGCTGAGACCTGGTCTAAAACCTTCCCGGACACCTGACGTGCCTGTTTGCCAAATTTCATGATTGTAAATGTGACGGTGCGGATTCCTTTAGCGGACATGCATACACACACACATACACTCAGCTTTATATATTTGATTGTGCGAAGTCCCGCTACACATCGCGGATCCAAAGAACTAGAACTGAGTATAAAGGATTAGGTAAGTATACTTTCCTTGACAGCTCCCGGTGGATGGCGGTGGTAGGGGTGTATTTTGTATTTTTTTTAAAACCCAATTAGAAGTTGGATAACCTATTAATTATGTTGCTGAACTTGATTGGGGCTACTATACTTATATGCAGTCACTGGCTCCCATATACAACACTCACTTAGGGCTCATGCACACGACCATATTTTCTTTCCATTTCCGTTACGTTTTTTTTACAGGTCCGTATGCGGAACCATTCACTTCACTGGGTCTGGAAAAAACAGAAATGACTCTGTGTGCATTCCATTTCCGTATGTCTGCATGTCCGTTCCTTAAAAAAATAGAACATGTCCTATTCTTGTCCATTTTGCAGACAAGGACAGGCATTGTTACAATGGATACGCCCCAAAAAAAGGATGCAATACGGATGTAACATGGACATCATCCGTATTTTTGTAGGATCCGTGTTTTGCAGACCGTAAAATACACATGGCTGTGTGCATAAGCCTTTAGACTCACCAGCCTGTGTAGCTGTCTCTTTCTGTAATGAGTGACCCCTCGGAGTGCTTCCAGTCTCCAGGACCCCCATCTGTCTCTCTTTCACCATTCCACACAGTGGTGTCTTGGGTTCCACTCTTCCTCAGAGTCTTTAGTCACTCTGTCCACCTCTTATCCCACCAGCATGATTGACTAGGCCAGGCATCCACTCAGTTTTTTTTAATCAGATCTCTCATCACAACACTATCACATACAGTGTACAGTGACCAGTAAACCCAATAAATCGGGTTTCTTAATGGGAATTGTAACGGATCTCCTAGCACCCTGACCGGGTACCTTCGTTAATGGATGCTCCCAGTGCCTCCCGGGGATTCCAAGCACTCCGCTCGACACTGATACCACCACAGGAACCAGGAACAGGAACAGCTTTTACAAGAGCTAGGAGTAATAGCCAGGGGAGTATACACGTATAGCAATCCCCACACACACATGAGATGAGGCTCTATGTTGAATGTAAAAACAGCAACTCATTATTGAGGGCTACCCGCCCGTATTTATGCAGGTCCCCATCTGGTGGACACGCCCCTAGGGGACCAGAAGGAAGACTGTGACACAGGACAGATATGTAGCAATTCAGGATACACAGACACAATACATCCCCACAATGCATCATGGTTTCCTCCTCTCTGCCCTGGAGACACCCGAGGAGCAATTCAATTATCTCTCAGGACAAAGGGAAATCGCCAATACACATGTGGAGACAACAGGACAGAAATCACCATTTAAACATACAATGTCACACCCTTACAGTAAACACAGACATTTAACATATCCCCAGATAGCTCAAGTCTGAGTGCATATTATTAGGTGAATGGCACTCAGACTACACGAATACAATAAAATTTGCTATCTGGGTACCCTCACATATCATAAAATACAATTCCAAAGACAGATTTAAGTTGTGCGGCCGGTCTGTCTTCTCCTTTAAAGTTAGTATGGGCCATAATCCTGAGGCAAGAGGCTGGTAAACAGGCCTCTCCAAAACCCAGTGGCGAGGTTGGTTTCGCCACACAGGAATATATGATCATAAAATAACCTATTGTTTAAATCATATTTTTATGTTAAACATATTTTTTAGAATTTTTAGTGAGTTTCCTTTAAATTTTTCCATGTATATATAATCTTGTAATCTTCACACTGGCCATTAGGCCTAAAATATGTTAATACATCCTGTTTTTTGAAAAGAGTCACATGAGCCATAGACACAATAGACAGGAGGGGACCTTATTGACTTACAGTTGCAAGAAAAAGTATGTGAACCCTTTGGAATTATATGGATTTCTGCACAAATTGGTCATAAAATGTGATCTGATCGTCATCTAAGTCACAACAATAGACAATCGCAGTCTGCTTAAACTAAAAACACACAAAGAATTAAATGTTAACATGTTTTTATTGAACACACCATGTAAACATTCACAGTGCAGGTGGAAAAAGTATGTGAACCCTTGGATTTATTAACTGGTTGAACCTCTTTTGTCAGCAATAACTTCAACCAAACGTTTCCTGTAGTTGCAGATCAGACGTGCACAACGGTCAGGAGTAATTCTTGACCATTCCTCTTTACAGAACTGTTTCAGTTCAGCAATATTCTTGGGATGTCTGGTGTGAATCGCTTTCTTGAGGTCATGCCACAGCATCTCAATCGGGTTGAGGTCAGGACTCTGACTGGGCCACTCTAGAAGGTGGATTTTCTTCTGTTTAAGCCATTCTGTTGTTGATTTAGTTCTATGCTTTGGGTCGTTGTCCTGTTACAACACCCATCTTCTGTTGAGCTTCAGCTGGTGGACAGATGGCCTTAAGTTCTCCTGCAAAATGTCTTGATAAACTTGGGAATTCATTGTTCCTTCGATGATAGCAATCCGTCCAGGCCCTGACGCAGCAAAGCAGCCCCAAACCATGATGCCCCCACCACCATACTTCACAGTTGGGATGAGGTTTTGATGTTGATGTGCTGTGCCTTTTTTTCTCCACACATAGTGTTGTGTGTTTCTTCCAAACAACTCAACTTTGGTTTAATCTGTCCACAGAATATTTTGCCAGTACTGCTGTGGAACATCCAGGTGCTCTTGTGCAAACTGTAAACGTGCAGCAATTATTATTTTTTTGGACAGCAGTGGCTTCCTCTGTGGTATCCTCCCATGAAATCCATTCTTGTTTAGTGTTTTACATATCGTAGATTCGTTAACAGGGATGTTAGCATATGCCAGAGACTTTTGTAAGCCTTTAGCTGACACTCTAGGATTCTGCTTCACCTCATTGAGCAGTCTGCGCTGTGCTCTTGTAGTCATCTTTACAGGACAGCCACTCCTAGGGAAAGTAGCAGCAGTGCTGAACTTTCTCCATTTATAGACAATTTGTCTTACTGTGGACTGATAAACAACAAGGCTTTTGGAAATACTTTTATAACCCTTTCCAGCTTTATGCAAGTCAACAATTCTTAATCGTAGGTCTTCTGAGAGCTCTTTTGTGCGAGGCATCATTCATATCAGGCAATGCTTCTTGTGAAAAGCAAATCCAGAACTGGTGTGTGTTTTTTATAGGGCAGGGCAGCTTAACCAATACCTCCAATTTCATCTCATTGATTGGACTCCAGTTGGCTGATACCTCACTCCAATTAGCTCTTGGAGATGTCATTAGTCTAGGGGTTCACATACTTTTTCCACCTGCACTGTGAATGTTTACATGGCGTGTTCAATAAAAACATGGTAACATTTAATTATTTGTGTGTTATTAGTTTAAGCAGACTGTGATTGTCTATTGTTGTGACTTAGATGAAGATCAGATCACATTTTATGACCAATTTGTGCAGAAATCCATATCATTCCAAAGGGTTCACATACTTTTTCTTGCATTTGTATATGGGAGAGTTTTCTAGGCCTGCTCTGGGACCTGTGCAAAGTTCAGGAAGGTTGTGATAAGTATTGGACACTTACAGTTCACCTCCTCCTTACTCCTTCATCAAAAATAGTCTTCCTTAACTTTTACAGCCCTGGAGGATTTTTAGTTTTTGCGTTTTCGTTTTTTACTCCCTGCCTTTCCAGGGCTATAACTTTTTTTTTTTCTGTTCACGTAGCCGTATGAGGGTTGTTTTTTGTGGGACAAGTTGCACTTTCTAATTACACCATTGAATGTTGCATACGATGTATTGGGGAGCTTGAAAAATATCAAAATAGGGTAAAATTGAAAAAAGAAAAAAAATGCAAGTCTGCAACAGTTTTATGGGTTTAGTTTTTATGGCTTTCCCTATGCTTTAAAACTGACCAGTTATTTTCATTCTCCAGTTTAGGCTACATGCACCTGACCGTGGTGTGTTTTGCGATCCGCAAATCGCGGATCCGCAAAAAACGGATGGCGTCCGTGTGCGTTCCGCAATTTGCGGAACAGCACGAATAGCCTTTAATATAACTGCCTATTCTTGTCTGCAAAGCGGACATGTTATATTTTTTTTCGCAGGGCCACGGAGCGGAGCAACGGATGCTGTCCCCATCTTTTGCGGCCCCATTGAAGTGAATGGATCCGCATCCGAGCCGCCAAAACTGCGGTTCGGATGCAGACCAAAACAACGGCTGTGTGCATGAGGCCTTAGTATGATTAAAGCTGTACCACATTTGTGGTCATGGCTACGGCCAAGAGGTATCCGAAGAACCCTAGGGAGAAAACAACGGGAACAACCTAACCCAGCTCCGCCCCTCCCACAAATGCAGGCTGACTAATCAGCCTTACCAACATGTACCAAAATATAGTTTTTCTTGCGTTTTAATACTAAAAAAATAAAAACCTTGAACATTTTTTCTTCTTTTTGTTGCCCATTGATACCATTTTGTGTATGACTTATTGATCACTTTTATTTAATTTTTTGTTGGAGGTGAAGCCAAAAAACTATGAATCAGCCACTTTTTTTTCCATTTCAACATTTGCCATATGGGATAAATGTAATATTTTAATAGTACGGCCGTTTTCACATGACTATGATGTGTATTTTTTTATTGTTTATGTATTTTTATTTTCGTTTTGAGCAAAGGAGGGTGATGTGAATTTTATATTTTTATACTTTAATTTTTTTGCTTTCATTTATGTATTTTTATTTCTATGTTGGGAAAAAGGGTGATTTGAATGTTTGTTTTTTTTATAGTTACCATATTCAACTATTACAAGCAATTATCAGATTGCTATTCCCATAGACTCCAATGCGTTGACATTGGAGTTTATGAGGATTTTACTATGATCCTATGGAGCCTTTCCATAGGAACTAATGTGAGGTAGCCTTGAATAAATGAGGACTACAGAGACTGCCCCCCCCCCCCACACACACTCTGACTCCCCCAATCCTTGTCGGGGGGAGCTGGAACACACCAAGGAAGAGCGCATTTCTGGGTTTTTGCGTGTCCGGATGCTGTGGTCACAGACCATGGAATCTGAGGGGTTAAAAGTCCATGATCAGCATTACCATTTAAAACAGCAGGCAACTGGCTGCTATGGTGCCTGCCGCACTATCAAGTGGGCGCAATCTTTAATGTCCTGCCCAGCACCATACATGAACAGCGTTGGTTGGTAAGGGGTCAAAGTGGTGACACTAAGCTCTGGCTTGAACTTTGACTTTACAGTATCTAGATATGGGGAGTATTGTGTATGAGTATCAGGAAAGAAGTAAAATTTATCCAAGAGCTGTATCATTATACCAGGTACAGCATTAAAAATCAATTTCCTTACATACATGTCCATGCTGTGTGACAAATACTGTAGGAAGTGATAAGCGAAGTTATGAAAAATTAAATTCGGCTGCTTCACCTAATGTCACACAGAAATTCGATTTGCGATACATTTCTTTGTCATGAAGCGCATTGGTTTGTATGTAGCGGGTGAAATGATGGGGAATGGTGATCTCGCAGCCCATCTTGAACCCCTCAGATGCAGCGTTCATCGATGATAGCAGCATCTGAGATTATAATTAAGGCCTTTCAGGGGTTATCCCGGTTTAAAAAATATATATACAGTACAGACCAAAAGTTTGGACACACCTTGTCATTCAAAGAGTTTTCTTTATTTTCATGACTATGAAAATTGTAGATTCACACTGAACGCATCAAAACTATGAATTAACACATGTGGAATTATATACATAACAAAAAAGTGTGAAACAACTGAAAATATGTCATATTCTAGGTTCTTCAAAGTAGCCACCTTTTGCTTTGATTACTGCTTTGCACACTCTTGGCATTCTCTTGATAAGCTTCAAGAGGTAGTCACCTGAAATGGTTTTCACTTCACAGGTGTGCCCTGTCAGGTTTAATAAGTGGGATTTCTTGCCTTATAAATGGGGTTGGGACCATCAGTTGCCTTGTGGAGAAGTCAGGTGGATACACAGCTGATAGTCCTACTGAATAGACTGTTAGAATTAGTATTATGGCAAGAAAAAAGCAGCTAAGTAAAGAAAAACGAGTGGCCATCATTACTTACAATTTACGCGCTCCGAAAAATTGGGAAAACTTTGAAAGTGTCCCCAAGTGCAGTCACAAAAACCATCAAGCGCTACAAAGAAACTGACTCACATGCAGACCGCCCCAGGAAAGGAAGACCAAGAGTCACCTCTGCTGTGGATGATAAGTTCATCTGAGTCACCAGCCTCAGAAATCGCAGGTTAACAGCAGCTCAGATTAGAGACCAAGTCAATGCCACACAGAGTTCTATCAGCAGACACATCTCTAGAACAACTGTTAAGAGGAGACTGTGTGAATCAGGCCTTCATGGTAGAATATCTGCTAGGAAACCACTGCTAAGGGCAGGCAACAAGCAGAAGAGACTTGTTTGGGCTAAAGAACACAAGGAATGGACATTAGACCAGTGGAAATCTGTGCTTTGGTCTGATGAGTGCAAATTTGAGATCTTTGGTTCCAACCACCGTGTCTTTGTGCGACGCAGAAAAGGTGAACGGATGGACTCTACATGTCTGGTTCCCACCGTGAAGCATGGAGGAGGAGGTGTGATGGTGTGGGGGTGCTTTGCTGGTACACACTGTTGGGGATTTATTCAAAATTGAAGGCATACTGAAACAGCATGGCTACCACAGCATCTTGCAGCGGCATGCTATTCCATCCGGTTTGCGTTTAGTTGGACCATCATTTATTTTCCAACAGAACAATGACCCTAAACACACCTCCAGGCTGTGTAAGGGCTATTTGACCATGAAGGAGAGTGATGGGGTGCTGCGCCAGATGACCTGGCCTCCACAGTCACTGGACCTGAACCCAATCGAGATGGTTTCGGGTGAGCTGGACCGCAGAGTGAAGGCAAAAGGGCCAACAAGTGCTAAGCATCTCTGGGAACTCCTTCTGTTGGAAGACCATTTCAGGTGACTACCTCTTGAAGCTCATCAAGAGAACGCCAAGAGTGTGCAAAGCAGTAATCAAAGCAAAAGGTGGCTACTTTGAAGAACCTAGAATATGACATATTTTCTGTTGTTTTATACTTTTTTGTTATGTATATAATTCCACATGTGTTAATTCATAGTTTTGATGCCTTCAGTGTGAATCTACAATTTTCATAGTCATGAAAATAAAGAAAACTCTTTGAATGAGAAGGTGTGTCCAAACTTTTGGTCTGTACTGTATATACTCACCTTATCCATTTGCTTGCGAAGAGGCCGTCTCAGCCATCTTGATTAAAGACACAGTCTGGGCGGGCGTGGTGATGTCATCACTGAAGTGATAATGTAACTGCGGCCGGCTGTGCAAGATTTTGTGTAAGATCTTCAATCAAGATGGCCGTGACGGCTTCTCCATGAGCAAATGGATGAGGTGAGATGTTTTTTTTTGCCGCCTTTTCATGAAAAATAGATTTGTTACCATGAAGCGTGAAGAAATTCAGCTTTGCGGCGAATCAACTTTTTCCTGAAATTCGTCTTGAAGTCAATTTGTTTGGCATCGATTTGTTCAACACTAACTTTAGGTATACAATCTGTATCTATAGCAACTCGGTATGCATTTAGCCCTGTGTTTGTATCCATTCACACATATACTGTACATATAGTATTTCAAAGTGATATGAAAGCTTCATTCGTAACTCAGCTAAATATTTTCCTTGTTCTGCTCCGTTATTGCAGCAGAACAATGAAAATAATTAAATCTGTTGCATAACGGTAGTGTCTAAATCTCATGTGCCGTAAGGACTAGGGATCGACCGATTATCGGAGTTACCGATATTATCGGCCGATATTCATGATTTTCAAAGTTATCGGTTTCGGCATCTAACTTGCCGATAATGCGTCCAGCGCTCTATCACAGAGCATGTTCCCTCAGCAGCACAGGGGAAAAGGAGTTACTCTCTCCCTCCCCCCTGTGCCGCTGCCACCAATGAGGAGAGAGGGGCGGGCGCACTGCGCCATCAATGATAATTAACGTCTAATACAAATACAGGAGGCGGTGCCCAGCCTATACGACAAGAAACTGCGATCAGCGGCAGTTAACCCCTCAGGTGCCGCACCTGAGGGGTTTACTGATGCCGCTGATCGCAGCTTCCTGTCAGAGGCAGGGTACTGGCTATGTGATTCTACCCCGACACACCTGCCTCCTGTATTAAACGTTAATTATCATTGGTGGTGCAGTGAGCCCTCCCCAGTATTAAAAACATTGGTGGCACAGTGCGCCCATCCCCCCCACCCCAGTATTAAAATCGTTGGTGGCACAGTGCGCCCCCCAACCCCCCAGTATTAAAATCATTAGTGGCAGTGGCCACAGGGTCCCCTCCTCTCCTCTTCATTGGTCGCAGTGGCAGCTTCTAATCGGAGACCCAGCAGTGTAATCCTGGGGCTCCGATCGGTTACCTTGGCAGCCAGGATGCTACTGAAGCCCTGGCTGCCATGGTAAGCTCCCAGCTGCTGTATGTACTATGCACAGGACAGCAGGGAGAGCGTGAAGTCCTATTCACCCTAATAGAGCTCTATCAGGGTGAATAGGACAAGGGATTCAAAGATCCCAGGTTCGAGTCCCTAAGGGGGGAAATAGTTATTAAATAAAATGTAAAAAAAAACACACCAAAATATTAAGTATAAATCATCCCCTTTCCCAATTTTACATATAAAATATATAAACAATAAATAAACATATCACATATTGCCACATCCGAAAAGTCCAAACTATTAAAATATTTTAAAAAAAATCTCTTGACATTTGTGGACATTTGCCTCTCTTTCCCCTATGCAACATCAACTCCTTACTTTCACTTTAAAGGGTTAAAAGGGTATTCCCATCTCAGACAATGGGGACATATAGCTGGATACGACCCCATTGTCTGATAAGTGCGGGTCCCACCTCTGGGACCCACACCTACATCAAGAACGGACCCCTGAAGATTGTGGAGGGCAAACTGAGCATGCGCATCTGCCCTCCATTTGTTTCTATCGGGCCACTGAAAATAGCAGAGCGCTGGTTCGGCTATTTCCGTCGCCCCACAGAAATGAATGGCTGCGGTGGCAAGCATGGTGCGCTCCCATTCAATCCTATGGGGAGAGCGCTTGGCGGTGGCCGAACCATGGAAAGCCTAGGGCCCTCCGGCCATTTCCCCACACCATTCTCAGTGTAGGTGCAGGTCCCAGAGTTCCCACTGTGGAAATGGTTAATGAACACTGAGAGACATGTGGAACTTTAAATGAGAATCTGGTCATTTTCCACAGCTGCCATAGGGTTTAAAGAAGAATTTGTCTGGTTTAATTTGTTGTTATGTCAGAAAATTTGCTTTTGCCTGGAAAAACTGCTGTGTCATTGCCTATGAGTATCATTCAAGCTCTACTGTAAGTTTATAAGAAATGGAAATTGTAACAATGTATCTGTTTGTGCTGAGATTCTCCACCACTAGAAGGTTCTAGTTCAGCTAGAAATTGTATATACAGGGAGTGCAGAATTATTAGGCAAATGAGTATTTTGACCACATCATCCTCTTTATGCATGTTGTCTTACTCCAAGCTGTATAGGCTCGAAAGCCTACTACCAATTAAGCATATTAGGTGATGTGCATCTCTGTAATGAGAAGGGGTATGGTCTAATGACATCAACACCCTATATCAGGTGTGCATAATTATTAGGCAACTTCCTTTCCTTTGGCAAAATGGGTCAAAAGAAGGACTTGACAGGCTCAGAAAAGTCAAAAATAGTGAGATATCTTGCAGAGGGATGCAGCACTCTTAAAATTGCAAAGCTTCTGAAGCGTGATCATCGAACAATCAAGCGTTTCATTCAAAATAGTCAACAGGGTCGCAAGAAGCGTGTGGAAAAACCAAGGCACAAAATAACTGCCCATGAACTGAGAAAAGTCAAGCGTGCAGCTGCCAAGATGCCACTTGCCACCAGTTTGGCCATATTTCAGAGCTGCAACATCACTGGAGTGCCCAAAAGCACAAGGTGTACAATACTCAGAGACATGGCCAAGGTAAGAAAGGCTGAAAGACGACCACCACTGAACAAGACTGTCATGACCCGGGTTGTATTTGAACTGGGATCTTCCTGGTCTCTTAAACCATAGCCTTACCTGTTGTGCTACAGAAGAGATCTAGACTTTGGGAATGTCCTTACTGTGTTCAACACTACATCATACTCTCTAGCTCCACCTGCTGCCAGCTGTGGACAATTCTCAATCTGGACAGCCTTTAAATAGGAAGTGAGGTCATCACTCAGTGCCCGTTTGTTTGGATTTCTTCCCTGGGTGTTTTGACTTCAGTGATCTTCCTTGTATTGAACTCCTGCCTGATTTCCCGACTATTCTACAGCCTGCTGATTTTGTACCTTGCCGCCAGATCGTGAATGACCTTAGCCTGCCTGACTCTTCTCCGGATTTTGATTCTGAACTATTCGCCTGACGACGCTTTGCCTGGATCTCAAGCACACTATTTCCACTTCGGACACTACCTTTTACAGGTACCTTACAAAGACACACAAGCTGAAACGTCAAGACTGGGCCAAGAAATATCTCAAGACTGATTTTTCTAAGGTTTTATGGACTGATGAAATGAGAGTGAGTCTTGATGGGCCAGATGAATGGGCCCGTGGCTGGATTGGTAAAGGGCAGAGAGCTCCAGTCCGACTCAGACGCCAGCAAGGTGGAGGTGTAGTACTGGTTTGGGCTGGTATCATCAAAGATGAGCTTGTGGGGCCTTTTCGGGTTGAGGATGGAGTCAAGCTCAACTCCCAGTCCTACTGCCAGTTTCTGGAAGACACCTTCTTCAAGCAGTGGTACAGGAAGAAGTCTGCATCCTTCAAGAAAAACATGATTTTCATGCAGGACAATGCTCCATCACACGCGTCCACGTACTCCACAGCGTGGCTGGCAAGAAAGGGTATAAAAGAAGAAAATCTAATGCCATGGCCTCCTTGTTCACCTGATCTGAACCCCATTGAGAACCTGTGGTCCATCATCAAATGTGAGATTTACAAGGAGGGAAAACAGTACACCTCTCTGAACAGTGTCTGGGAGGCTGTGGTTGCTGCTGCACACAATGTTGATGGTGAACAGATCAAAACACTGACAGAATCCATGGATGGCAGGCTTTTGAGTGTCCTTGCAAAGAAAGGTGCCTATATTGGTCACTGATTTGTTTTTGTTTTGTTTTTGAATGTCAGAAATGTATATTTGTGAATGTTGAGATGTTATATTGGTTTCACTGGTAAAAATAAATAATTGAAATGGGTATATATTAGTTTTTTGTTAAGTTGCCTAATAATTATGCACAGTAATAGTCACCTGCACACACAGATATCCCCCTAAAATAGCTAAAACTAAAAACAAACTAAAAACTACTTCCAAAAATATTCAGCTTTGATATTAATGAGTTTTTTGGGTTCATTGAGAATATGGTTGTTGTTCAATAATAAAATTAATCCTCAAAAATACAACTTGCCTAATAATTCTGCACTCCCTGTAAAGAGAGCAGTCAGAGCCCCTATTGGTCTGCAGTTAGGGGTCAATGCTTGGACGGGAAGATGCGAGTCTGCATGAGTGACCAGAAGAAGATGCTGAGATGAGGAAGTTAAGCCACAGACTATTTGTCACCAACCCTGTGACCAAGGAGCCACCATGGGGATCCAGCCTTTGACCAGGATACCAGCCTTCTGAGAGAGAGAGAGGGATAGCTAGCTCAGGCCTAGATCAGCATCAAACCCTTCTGCCAGGGAGGAGACTGGAGAAGCCAGCCCAATGCCTCGTCTGTATTGTTTTGAACCTGAATTCCTCCAGTAAAGAAGCGCATTGGTTACTGCAGACCCTGACTCTCTGGACTTTTTTCCCATTGGGATGCACCACACATTACCATCCCTTCCGGAGAGCAGCTTGACGGTGTCCGGGTGACCCAGCGTAGTGTGGGGGCCACCCCAAACCCGGCAACTGCAAGGGGTGAGAGAGGACCTGTCAGTGCAAAATGCTGTGAAATCTGCAGGCAGCATGTTCTAGAGCAGAAGGCTATGAGTAGACTTATATATAGTTTTATGGGAAAAGATTCAGCAAAACTTACATATAAAATTCATACATGTATCTCAATATTTACTCTAAATTAAAGGTCTTGTGCCATCTCAGACTTTGATGGCATATATATCCACTTCACCTTCATGTGTTATGATTGTACTCTGAGTCCTTTTCCCTTCCTGTACAATGTCCTCCTCCCACAACATCTAACTTTCTACTCACACTCTCTATGATGATAATACTGCAATGATCTGCTCCAGAGGCCAGGCAAAGAGGTTGGAGATGGCATATCCTGAGAGTTATGACAAGCTCATCTGTTCTAGCTACTAAGATAGAGAAAGGTAGGAGAGAACTTGACTTAAGTGGTGAGATCTGTGCTATAAATTCTGCTGTGATACTGCTATATGCCAGTTTTTGCTACTGTGGTCAGTAGCAAGGAGAGCGAAGTTAGATTTCTATGTAACTGGGTCCAAAAGAAGGGTGAATGCAGACAAATTCTGAAAGGAAGACATTTTGAAATATAAAGAGATTGTCATACACGTAGTTTCAGTTTTTTGGGCAGTGAACTTCAGGGGACAGTTAAAATAAATAAATAAATAAATAAAAAAACTCACCTTCCAGAGTTCCGTCCGATCCAGCAGAGCCGCTCTGTCCTGCACGCTAGGCTGCATAAATAAGGTCAGTGATTGGCTACATCCATAAACAGGTTATCACATCTGCAGCCCATCACTGGCCAGAGCAGTGTAAGGCAGAGGGCCCTGAGGCCAGTGATTGGCTGCAGCAGGTACATGCTCTATACAGGATGTCACAAATGCAGCTAGATTGAGAGTATGAGAGTCAGATTTCTGCATGCAGTTTTGGAAGCCAAAACCAGGAGTGAATTGAAAAAGAGGACAAGTCATATTCAGTCCTTTATACTAACTCCCCTTTTATGATCCACTTCTGATATTGGGTTCCAAAATGCATGCAGAAACCTGAGCGTGTGGCTGTACCGTAAGTCTGCATGTAGTGGCCAATGTACAGCTGCATGTTGACCTAAAATTACAACTGCATAAGGCACTAGAAAAAAGTATGCACAAACAAAAACAGAGATCACACCACCTTCTGATTCTAACTAGACTATAATATCTCTCAATTTTGATGGGAGCATAGGAACTACCGTTTGTTAAAATTGCGATCTACCTTGGTAAGCTGCAGCTTAGAGCAGCAAACATAATAGAAATAAGCGGCTTCGGAGAGTATCAATTTAGGGGAAAATGATAGGCTTTGTTTTAATAGGCTTCCTTGGGAGCAGAGGTAATAATGTGTTCCCCCTTGTACATTCTAGGATAATTTGTTGACTGTGGCTTATGTTACAACTGTGGTCAGTGGGACAGACTGAGCCGGTAACAAGGATCAATGAACTCTATGGCAGACACATTTCGGAGACGGCTAAAAAGCATGTTATTCCTGGTAAAAGCAGTGCATTGTCCCAGCTGCCCCTTTGGACAAGCTCTTAAGGTAATGTTATCTTTTGCTATTCAAGTCATTCACCTTTGTGGTCTGGTGCATAAAGAAAACTCCTTGAGTTGATCTCCCACTAAATATCAGAGTGCTGTTCATTTCTAAACATTAATTGAATCAAGTTTGGACAAGTCTTTATATTCTATACAGCATGCTAATGCTCATTAAAGGAATGAGCTCTTAAGCTCCGCCTCTGTTGCCACCACATGTAAGGCAGCTATCCTATAAGTCCCCTCATCAGTGCATAGCAGAGAGTACTGGCTTTGGGAGGTATTATCTCGTGGCATTAGAGGCAAAGATTGTTAAGAACATGTATGGCCTATATGTCTCCTCAGCCTTTCCCCCTAAGGAGAGAAAGTACTCCCCAAATGCTCATAGATAAATGCAGAAGCCTTACCTACAATCCTATGTGAAACATTGCACCTCATCCTAAATACATTGTGGTTGCTATGTAGAGCATTGCAGCTGGTAATAGAGGATATTGTGGTTTACATTAGGAGGCATTATAAGGCATAATTTTACAAAAAGACATAGACCACACAGTCATCTTTTCTATTTGATAAGGCTTGAACATGAGGTTCTTAGTACATATTTTGATCAAACTACAGTCATGGGCAAAAGTTTTGAGAATGACACAAATATTCGTTTTCACAAAGTTTGCTGCTAAACTGCTTTTAGATCTTTGTTTCAGTTGTTTCTATGATGTAGTGAAATATAATTACACCCACTTCATACGTTTTAAAGACTTTTATCGACAATTACATGACATTTATGCAAAGAGTCAGTATTTGCAGTGTTGGCCCTTCTTTTTCAGGACCTCTGCAATTCGACTGGGTATGCTCTCAATCAACTGCTGGGCCAATTCCTGACTGATAGCAACCCATTCTTTCATAATCACTTCTTGGAGTTTGTCAGAATTAGAGGGTTTTTGTTTGTCCACCCGCCTCTTGAGGATTGACTAAGTTCTCAATGGGATTAAGATCTGGGGAGTTTCCAGGCCATGGACCCAAAATATCAACATTTTGGTCCCTGAGCCACTTAGTTATCACTTTTGGCTTATGGCACGGTGCTCCATCATGCTGGAAAATGCATTGTTCTTCACCAAACTGTTGTTGGATTGTTGGAAGAAGTTGCTGTTGGAGGGTGTTTTGGTACCATTCTTTATTCATGGCTGTGTTTTGGGGCAAAATTGTGAGTGAGTCCACTCCCTTGGATGAGAAGCAACCCCACACATGAATGGTCTCAGGATGTTTTACTGTTGGCATGACACAGGACTGATGGTAGCGCTCACCTTTTCTTCTCCGGGCAAGCCTTTTTCCTGATGCCCCAAACAATCGGAAAGAGGCTTCATCGGAGAATGACTTTGCCCCAGTCCTCAGCAGTCCATTCACCATATTTTCTGCAGAAGATCAATCTGTCCCTGATGTTTTTTTTGGAGAGAAGTGGCTTCTTTGCTGCCCTTCTTGACACCAGGCCATATTCCAAAAGTCTTCGCCTCACTGTGCTTGCAGATGCGCTCACACCTGCCTGCTGCCATTCCTGAGCAAGCTCTGCACTGGTGGCACTTCGATCCTGCATCTGAATCCTCTTTATGAGACGATCCTGGCCTTGCTGGACTTTCTTGGATGCCCTAAAGCCTTCTTAACAAGAATTGAACCTCTTTCCTTGAAGTTCTTGATGATCCTCTAAATTGTTGATTGAGGTGCAATCTTAGTAGCCACAATATCCTTGCCTGTGAAGCCATTTTTATGCAACGCAATGATGGCTACATGCGTTTCTTTGCAGGTCACCATGGTTAACAATGGAAGAACAATGATTTCAAGCATCACCCTCCTTTTAACAGGTCAAGTCTGCCATTTTTACCCAATCAGCCTGACATAATGATCTCCAGCCTTGTGCTCGTCAACATTCTCACCTGAGTTAACAAGACTATTACTTAAATGATGAGCCAACCCAAAAACAAAACCAATAACCCCAAAGAAAAGTGGGAAACACACATATAAAATATATGTAATTTATTAAGACATGATCACATAACAAACAATATATGACACATAAAGCACAAGTGTACAGGGGGGGGGGGGGAGACCTCATGTAAGGAGGTCAGATACAACCTCTCTCCCAAACACCCAGCTGGCAGGGAAAAAGATGTCACAGCCCTAGGTATACATCAGCATGAAAATTGTGAGAACTGTAGGTTCACTCAAAGTAACATGTACTGGTATGTATGTTGCATGCACAGACAGATAAATGAAAAAATGTACAAATAGCACAAGGCAAACTAGCCCACCCAAAGACCTGGGATGGCTGCATAAGATATGCACATAGGCACATACAGACAGAGAAAAGTGTGCCAAGTGCAGGTGGCAATAGAGATATAAAAAGAAATGTATCAACTAACTGAGCAAAACAACAAAACATGTATTACCCATGATATGCTGGACCCAGTGCGTGACCAAAAGCTGCTCCTCGACGTACGTTTCACCTGGAGAGGCTTCGTCAGGAGGATTACTGAAATTATCTCAGCAGGTCCTTTAATGACAGCAACAGTGGCGTCGCCGGGGGGGGGGGGGGCCAGAGGGGGCCATGGCCCCCCCTGCATCAGCTGTGCCCCCCAATGTGCCCCCCCCCAACTAAAATGTGCCCCGATTCATTTTGGTGTGCACTGTGCTGCAGGCAGGGCCGGAGGACCGCTCGTCAGAGTTTACTTCAAAACTACGATTCTATCCGACCGGACCTGTCCCCACATCCCCAGGACCTGACCAGTGCTGTACTGCTGTGGAGAAATCAGCACGCTGCTCGCGGTAGTATGGTAACAGTGCGGGCGGCGTGCCTGCTCCTCCTCCTAGGCGGCGCAGGGCCAGGCGCGTGACGTCACTGTGAGCGCTCAGCGCAACCCGCGCACTGGCTGTAGTTCAAGTAGTTGTAGCCTAAGCCCTAAAGCCAAGCCCAGTGACAGTGTGGCATCACCGTGGCCCTACCCTAACCCTACCGAGTACCGAAGATAGCAGCCCGAAGCCTGACCTATAGTGGAGTAGGTTAATAAGGTACTAAGTGACTAAGTCTATCTAACTAGAGAGATCTGACTCTGAGAGGAGAGCGGCCGCTGATTCGCTGAATCCTCCTGATTTAAAAGTTAAAGTTACCGTCTGCAGCCTGGATGATTACAGTGTTTACTGTTTAGATCTGTGGTCTGTGGATGTCATTACACTGTTATGGGGGAGGGGGGAATCTGTGGATGACACTGTTATGGGGGGAAAAGGATCTGTAGATGACACTGTTATGGGGGGGGGGGAATCTGTGCCACTCTGTAGATGACACTGTTATGGGGGGGGGGAGGATCTGTAGATGACACTGTTATGGGGGGGGGGAAGGATCTGTAGATGACACTGTTATGGGGGGGGGAAGGATCTGTAGATGACACTGTTATGGGGGGGAAGGATCTGTAGATGACACTGTTATGGGGGAGGAAGGATCTGTAGATGACACTGTTATGGGGGGGGGGAGGATCTGTAGATGACACTGTTATGGGGGTTAGGCTCCAATCAGACATCCGTAACGTGTTTTGCGGATCCGCAAAACACGGACAGCTGCAATGTGCGTTATGAATTTTGCGGACCGCACATTGCCGGCACTAATAGAATATGCCTATATGTTCTATTTTTTTCAGGAACGAAATTGCGGACTCGGAAGTGCGGGTCCGCATTTCCGTATCCGGGCAGCACATCATGCTGCTCTATAGAAATGAATGGGTCTGCAATTCCGTTACGCAAAATGCGGAACAAAATTGCGGATGTGTGAATGGGGCCTCATAGGGAGGTGGATCCCAGAATGACACTGTTATGGGGTGGATCTGTGGATGACACATATAGCATAAGATGCTATAAACGGTATGTGTCATCCACAGATCCCCCCTCCATAACAGTGTCATCCACAGATCCCCCCTCCATAACAGTGTCATCCACAGATCCCCCTCCATAACAGTGACATCCACAGATCCCCCCCTCCATAGCAGTGTCATCCACAGATCCCCCCAATAGCAGTGTCATCCACAGATCCTCCCAATAGCAGTGTCATCCACAGATCCCCCCAATAGCAGTGTCATCCACAGATCAAAGAGAAGGGGACTTGCCTCTGACACAGCCAGTAGATGCTGGAATTTGAGCAATTCCAGCATGCCCAGGCAGCTAGGACATGTTGAAATCTGAATGATTGGGGTTTTTCTTCCCTATTGCGGTTTTAGGTATTGGGTAAAGTATCACAGCATTTCTAAGCGTACTTGTGTAAATGTATCGTTGTTATAGCTGCTCCCCCTACTTTTGTCCTGGCCCCCAGTGTGCCCCCCCCCAAAAAAAATTTGAAAGCTAGAGATTAGGGATGAGCGAACTCGAACTGTATAGTTCGGGTTCGTACCGAATTTTGGGGTGTCCGTGACACGGACCCGAACCCGGACATTTTCGTAAAAGTCCGGGTTCGGGTTCGGTGTTCGTCGCTTTCTTGGCGCTTTTGTGACGCTTTCTTGGCGCTTTTTGAAAGGCTGCAAAGCAGCCAATCAACAAGCGTCATACTACTTGCCCCAAGAGGCCGTCACAGCCATGCCTACTATTGGCATGGCTGTGATTGGCCAGAGCACCATGTGACCCAGCCTCTATTTAAGCTGGAGTCACATAGCGCCGCCCGTCACTCTGCTCTGATTAGCGTAGGGAGAGGTTGCGGATGCGACAGTAGGGCGAGATTAGGCAGATTAACTCCTCCAAAGGACTTCACTTGACTAATCGATCGATCTGCAGCTGTGCATCATTGAGCTGCTGAAATTCAAATGCTCACTCACTGTTTTTAGGCTGCCCAGACCGTTTGTCAGTCACTTTTTTCTGGGGTGATCGGCGGCCATTTTGTGTCTTGTGCGGTGCTGCGACCAAGTGCATCCAAGCTGCGACCAAGTGCATTTAACCCTCAATGGTGTGGTTGTTTTTTGGCTAAAGCCTACATCAGGGTGAAGCTGTCACACCAAGTGCATTTAACCAGCAATAGTCTGTTCATTTTTTGGCCATATACTAAATCAGGGGCAAGCTGCGCCTGTCACCAAGTGCATTTAACCCTCAATGGTGTGGTTGTTTTTTGGCTAAAGCCTACATCAGGGTGAAGCTGTCACACCAAGTGCATTTAACCAGCAATAGTCTGTTTATTTTTTGGCCATATACTACATCAGGGGCAAGCTGCGCCCGTCACCAAGTGCATTTAACCCTCAGTAGTGTGGTTCGTCAAGCTGTGACACCAAGTGCATTTAACCAGCAATAGTCTGTTCATTTTTTGGCCATATACTACATCAGGGGCAAGCTGCGCCCGTCACCAAGTGCATTTAACCCTCAGTAGTGTGGTTGGTCAAGCTATCACACCAAGTGCATTTAACCAGCAATAGTCTGTTCATTTTTTGGCCATATACTAAATCAGGGGCAAGCTGCGCCCGTCACCAAGTGCATTTAACCAGCAATAGTCTGTTCATTTTTTGGCCATATACTACATCAGGGGCAAGCTGCGCCCGTCACCAAGTGCATTTAACCCTCAGTAGTGTGGTTGGTCAAGCTATCACACCAAGTGCATTTAACCAGCAATAGTCTGTTCATTTTTTGGCCATATACTAAATCAGGGGCAAGCTGCGCCCGTCACCAAGTGCATTTAACCAGCAATAGTCTGTTCATTTTTTGGCCATATACTACATCAGGGGCAAGCTGCGCCCGTCACCAAGTGCATTTAACCCTCAGTAGTGTGGTTCGTCAAGCTGTGACACCAAGTGCATTTAACCAGCAATAGTCTGTTCATTTTTTGGCCATATACTACATCAGGGGCAAGCTGCGCCCGTCACCAAGTGCATTTAACCAGCAATAGTGTGGTTATTTTTTGGCCATATCCCAGTCTAATTCTGTCACTAAATCCATACCGGTCACCCAGCGCCTAAATACTAGGCCTCAAATTTATATCCCGCTAAATCTCTCGTTACCGCTGTCCTGTTGTGGCTGGGAAAGTTATTTAGTGTCCGTCAAAGCACATTTTTTGTTCTGGGTTGAAGTACAATTCCCAATTTAGCAATTTCATAATTTAGTGGTTCCTGCTATATCAGAGCTATTTGAAATCTATCCCTAAAAGGGTATATAATATTCAAGGTGCACATAGGGTCATTCAGAATAACTTCACACACACGCTACTGTGCATTTCCAAGTCTAATTCTGTTAGTAAATCCATACCGGTCACCCAGCGCCTAAATACTAGGCCTCAAATTTATATCCCGCTGAATTTGAATACAATACATTGGGCCAAATAATATTTTTGTTGTTGTGGTGAACCATAACAATGAGAAAAACATCTAGTAAGGGACGCGGACGTGGACATGGTCGTGGTGGTGTTAGTGGACCCTCTGGTGCTGGGAGAGGACGTGGCCGTTCTGCCACATCCACACGTCCTAGTGTACCAACTACCTCAGGTCCCAGTAGCCGCCAGAATTTACAGCGATATATGGTGGGGCCCAATGCCGTTCTAAGGATGGTAAGGCCTGAGCAGGTACAGGCATTAGTCAATTGGGTGGCCGACAGTGGATCCAGCACGTTCACATTATCTCCCACCCAGTCTTCTGCAGAAAGCGCACAGATGGCGCCTGAAAACCAACCCCATCAGTCTGTCACATCACCCCCATGCATACCAGGGAAACTGTCTCAGCCTCAAGTTATGCAGCAGTCTCTTATGCTGTTTGAAGACTCCGCTGGCAGGGTTTCCCAAGGGCATCCACCTAGCCCTTCCCCAGCGGTGAAAGATATAGAATGCACTGACGCACAACCACTTATGTTTCCTGATGATGAGGACATGGGAATACCACCTCAGCATGTCTCTGATGATGACGAAACACAGGTGCCAACTGCTGCGTCTTTCTGCAGTGTGCAGACTGAACAGGAGGTCAGGGATCAAGACTGGGTGGAAGACGATGCAGGGGATGATGAGGTCCTAGACCCCACATGGAATGAAGGTCGTGCCACTGACTTTCACAGTTCGGAGGAAGAGGCAGTGGTGAGACTGAGCCAACAGCGTAGCAAAAGAGGGAGCAGTGGGCAAAAGCAGAACACCCGCCGCCAAGAGACTCCGCCTGCTACTGCCCGCCGCCATCTGGGACCGAGCACCCCAAAGGCAGCTTCAAGGAGTTCCCTGGCATGGCACTTCTTCAAACAATGTGCTGACGACAAGACCCGAGTGGTTTGCACGCTGTGCCATCAGAGCCTTAAGCGAGGCATTAACGTTCTGAACCTGAGCACAACCTGCATGACCAGGCACCTGCATGCAAAGCATGAACTGCAGTGGAGTAAACACCTTAAAACCAAGGAAGTCACTCAGGCTCCCCCTGCTACCTCTTCTGCTGCTGCCGCCTCGGCCTCTTCTGCTGCTGCCGCCTCGGCCTCTTCCTCCGCCTCTGGAGGAACGTTGGCACCTGCCGCCCAGCAAACAGGGGATGTACCACCAACACCACCACCACCACCTCCGTCACCAAGCGTCTCAACCATGTCACACGGCAGCGTTCAGCTCTCCATCTCACAAACATTTGAGAGAAAGCGTAAATTCCCACCTAGCCACCCTCGATCCCTGGCCCTGAATGCCAGCATTTCTAAACTACTGGCCTATGAAATGCTGTCATTTAGGCTGGTGGACACAGACAGCTTCAAACAGCTCATGTCGCTTGCTGTCCCACAGTATGTTGTTCCCAGCCGCCACTACTTCTCCAAGAGAGCCGTGCCTTCCCTGCACAACCAAGTATCCGATAAAATCAAGTGTGCACTGCGCAACGCCATCTGTGGCAAGGTCCACCTAACCACAGATACGTGGACCAGTAAGCACGGCCAGGGACGCTATATCTCCCTAACTGCACACTGGGTAAATGTAGTGGCAGCTGGGCCCCAGGCGGAGAGCTGTTTGGCGCACGTCCTTCCGCCGCCAAGGATCGCAGGGCAACATTCTTTGCCTCCTGTTGCCACCTCCTCCTTCTCGGCTTCCTCCTCCTCTTCTTCCACCTGCTCATCCAGTCAGCCACACACCTTCACCACCAACTTCAGCACAGCCCGGGGTAAACGTCAGCAGGCCATTCTGAAACTCATATGTTTGGGGGACAGGCCCCACACCGCACAGGAGTTGTGGCGGGGTATAGAACAACAGACCGACGAGTGGTTGCTGCCGGTGAGCCTCAAGCCCGGCCTGGTGGTGTGCGATAATGGGCGAAATCTCGTTGCAGCTCTGGGACTAGCCAATTTGACGCACATCCCTTGCTTGGCGCATGTGCTGAATTTGGTGGTGCAGAAGTTCATTCACAACTACCCCGACATGTCAGAGCTGCTGCATAAAGTGCGGGCCGTCTGTTCGCGCTTCCGGCGTTCACATCCTGCTGCTGCTCGCCTGTCTGCGCTACAGCGTAACTTCGGCCTTCCCGCTCACCGCCTCATATGCGACGTGCCCACCAGGTGGAACTCCACCTTGCACATGCTGGACAGACTGTGCGAGCAGCAGCAGGCCATAGTGGAGTTTCAGCTGCAGCACGCACGGGTCAGTCGCACTACAGAACAGCACCACTTCACCACCAATGACTGGGCCTCCATGCGAGACCTGTGTGCCCTGTTGCGCTGTTTCGAGTACTCCACCAACATGGCCAGTGGCGATGACGCCGTTATCAGCGTTACAATACCACTTCTATGTCTCCTTGAGAAAACACTTAGGGCGATGATGCAAGAGGAGGTGGCCCAGGAGGAGGAGGAGGAGGAGGAGGAGGAAGAGGGGTCATTTTTAGCACTTTCAGGCCAGTCTCTTCGAAGTGACTCAGAGGGAGGTTTTTGGCAACAGCAGAGGCCAGGTACAAATGTGGCCAGACAGGGCCCAATACTGGAGGACGAGGAGGACGAGGATGAGGAGGAGGTGGAGGAGGATGAGGATGAAGCATGGTCACAGCGGGGTGGCACCCAACGCAGCTCGGGTCCATCACTGGTGCGTGGCTGGGGGGAAAGGCAGGACGATGACGATACGCCTCCCACAGAGGACAGCTTGTCATTACCCCTGGGCAGCCTGGCACACATGAGCGACTACATGCTGCAGTGCCTACGCAACGACAGCAGAGTTGCCCACATTTTAACCTGTGCGGACTACTGGGTTGCCACCCTGCTGGATCCACGCTACAAAGACAATGTGCCCACCTTACTTCCTGCACTGGAGCGTGATAGGAAGATGCGCGAGTACAAGCGCACGTTGGTAGACGCGCTACTGAGAGCATTCCCAAATGTCACAGGGGAACAAGTGGAAGCCCAAGGCCAAGGCAGAGGAGGAGCAAGAGGTCGCCAAGGCAGCTGTGTCAATGCCAGCTCCTTTGAGGGCAGGGTTAGCATGGCAGAGATGTGGAAAACTTTTGTCAACACGCCACAGCTAACTGCACCACCACCTGATACGCAACGTGTTAGCAGGAGGCAACATTTCACTAACATGGTGGAACAGTACGTGTGCACACCCCTCCACGTACTGACTGATGGTTCGGCCCCATTCAACTTCTGGGTCTCTAAATTGTCCACGTGGCCAGAGCTAGCCTTTTATGCCTTGGAGGTGCTGGCCTGCCCGGCGGCCAGCGTTTTGTCTGAACGTGTATTCAGCACGGCAGGGGGCGTCATTACAGACAAACGCAGCCGCCTGTCTACAGCCAATGTGGACAAGCTGACATTCATAAAAATGAACCAGGCATGGATCCCACAGGATCTGTCCGTCCCTTGTCCAGATTAGACATTAACTACCTCCCCTTAACCATATATTATTGGACTCCAGGGCACTTCCTCATTCAATCCTATTTTTATTTTCATTTTACCATTATATTGCGAGGCTACCCAAAGTTGAATGAACCTCTCCTGTGTCTGGATGCCGGGGCCTAAATATATGCCAATGGACTGTTCCAATGTTGGGTGACGTGAAGCCTGATTCTCTGCTATGACATGCAGAATGATTCTCTGCTGACATGAAGCCAGATTGTCTGTTACGGGACCTCTCTCCTCTGCCTGTGTGCTGGGCCTAAATATATGCCAAAGGACTGTTGCAGTGGAGGCTGACGTGAAGCCTCATTCTCTGCTATGACATGCAGACTGATTCTCTGCTGACATGAAGCCAGATCCTCTGTTACGAGACCTCCCTCCTCTGCCTGGGTGCTGGGCCTAAATATATGCCAATGGACTGTTGCAGTGGTGGCTGACGTGAAGCCTCATTCTCTGCTATGACATGCAGACTGATTCTCTGCTGACATGAAGACAGATTCTCTGTTACGAGACCTCTCTCCTCTGCCTGTGTGTGTGCTGGGCCTAAATATATGCCAATGGACTGTTGCAGTGGTGGCTGACGTGAAGCCTCATTCTCTGCTATGACATGCAGACTAATTCTCTGCTGACATGAAGACAGATTCTCTGTTACGAGACCTCCCTCCTCTGCCTGGGTGCTGGGCCTAAATATATGCCAATGGACTGTTGCAGTGGTGGCTGACATCAAGCCTCATTCTCTGCTATGACATGCAGACTGATTCTCTGCTGACATGAAGCCAGATTCTCTGTTACGGGACCTCTCTCCTCTGCCTGTGTGTGTGCTGGGCCTAAATATATGCCAATGGACTGTTGCAGTGGTGGCTGACGTGAAGCCTCATTCTCTGCTATGACATGCAGACTGATTCTCTGCTGACATGAAGACAGATTCTCTGTTACGGGACCTCTCTCCTCTGCCTGTGTGTGTGCTGGGCCTAAATATATGCCAATGGACTGTTGCAGTGGTGGCTGACGTGAAGCCTCATTCTCTGCTATGACATGCAGACTGATTCTCTGCTGACATGAAGCCAGATTCTCTGTTACAGGACCTCCCTCCTCTGCCTGGGTGCTGGGCCTAAATATATGCCAATGGACTGTTGCAGTGGTGGCTGACGTGAAGCCTCATTCTCTGCTATGACATGCAGACTGATTCTCTGCTGACATGAAGACAGATTCTCTGTTACGGGACCTCCCTCCTCTGCCTGGGTGCTGGGCCTAAATATATGCCAATGGACTGTTGCAGTGGTGGCTGACGTGAAGCCTCATTCTCTGCTATGACATGCAGACTAATTCTCTACTGGCATGAAGCCAGATTCTCTGTTACGGGACCTCCCTCCTCTGCCTGGGTGCTGGGCCTAAATATATGCCAATGGACTGTTGCAGTGGTGGCTGACGTGAAGCCTCATTCTCTGCTATGACATGCAGACTGATTCTCTGCTGACATGAAGCCAGATTGTCTGTTACGGGACCTCTCTCCTCTGCCTGTGTGTGTGCTGGGCCTAAATATATGCCAATGAACTGTTGCAGTGGTGGGTGACGTGAAGCCTCATTCTCTGCTATGACATGCAGACTGATTGTCTGCTGACATGAAGCCAGATTGTCTGTTACGGGACCTCTCTCCTCTGCCTGTGTGCTAGGCCTAAATATATGCCAATGGACTGTTGCAGTGGTGGCTGACGTGAAGCCTCATTCTCTGCTATGACATGCAGACTGATTCTCTGCTGACATGAAGACCGATTCTCTGTTACGGGACCTCCCTCCTCTGCCTGGGTGCTGGGCCTAAATATATGCCAATGGACTGTTGCAGTGGTGGCTGACGTGAAGCCTCATTCTCTGCTATGACATGCAGACTAATTCTCTGCTGACATGAAGACAGATTCTCTGTTACGGGACCTCTCTCCTCTGCCTGTGTGTGTGCTGGGCCTAAATATATGCCAATGGACTGTTGCAGTGGTGGCTGACGTGAAGCCTCATTCTCTGCTATGACATGCAGACTGATTCTCTGCTGACATGAAGACAGATTCTCTGTTACGGGACCTCCCTCCTCTGCCTGGGTGCTGGGCCTAAATATATGCCAATGGACTGTTGCAGTGGTGGCTGACGTAAAGCCTCATTCTCTGCTATGACATGCAGACTGATTCTCTGCTGACATGAAGCCAGATTGTCTGTTACGGGACCTCTCTCCTCTGCCTGTGTGTGTGCTGGGCCTAAATATATGCCAATGGACTGTTGCAGTGGTGGCTGACGTGAAGCCTCATTCTCTGCTATGACATGCAGACTAATTCTCTGCTGACATGAAGACAGATTCTCTGTTACGGGACCTCTCTCCTCTGCCTGTGTGTGTGCTGGGCCTAAATATATGCCAATGGACTGTTGCAGTGGTGGCTGACGTGAAGCCTCATTCTCTGCTATGACATGCAGACTGATTCTCTGCTGACATGAAGCCAGATTCTCTGTTACGAGACCTCCCTCCTCTGCCTGGGTGCTGGGCCTAAATATATGCCAATGGACTGTTGCAGTGGTGGCTGACGGGAAGCCTCATTCTCTGCTATGACATGCAGACTGATTCTCTGCTGACATGAAGCCAGATTCTCTGTTACGGGACCTCTCTCCTCTGCCTGTGTGTGTGCTGGGCCTAAATATATGCCAATGGACTGTTGCAGTGGTGGCTGACGTGAAGCCTCATTCTCTGCTATGACATGCAGACTGATTCTCTGCTGACATGAAGACAGATTCTCTGTTATGGGACCTCCCTCCTTTGCCTGGGTGCTGGGCCTAAATATATGCCAATGGACTGTTGCAGTGGTGGCTGACGTGAAGCCTCATTCTCTGCTATGACATGCAGACTAATTCTCTGCTGACATGAAGACAGATTCTCTGTTACGGGACCTCTCTCCTCTGCCTGTGTGTGTGCTGGGCCTAAATATATGCCAATGGACTGTTGCAGTGGTGGCTGACGTGAAGCCTCATTCTCTGCTATGACATGCAGACTGATTCTCTGCTGACATGAAGCCAGATTCTCTGTTACGGGACCTCCCTCCTCTGCCTGGGTGCTGGGCCTAAATATATGCCAATGGACTGTTGCAGTGGTGGCTGACGTGAAGCCTCATTCTCTGCTATGACATGCAGACTGATTCTCTGCTGACATGAAGCCAGATTGTCTGTTACGGGACCTCTCTCCTCTGCCTGTGTGTGTGCTGGGCCTAAATATATGCCAATGAACTGTTGCAGTGGTGGCTGACGTGAAGCCTCATTCTCTGCTATGACATGCAGACTGATTCTCTGCTGACATGAAGCCAGATTCTCTGTTACGGGACCTCTCTCCTCTGCCTGTGTGTGTGCTGGGCCTAAATATATGCCAATGGACTGTTGCAGTGGTGGCTGACGTGAAGCCTCATTCTCTGCTATGACATGCAGACTGATTCTCTGCTGACATGAAGACAGATTCTCTGTTACGGGACCTCCCTCCTCTGCCTGTGTGTGTGCTGGGCCTAAATATATGCCAATGGACTGTTGCAGTGGTGGCTGACGTGAAGCCTCATTCTCTGCTATGACATGCAGACTGATTCTCTGCTGACATGAAGACAGATTGTCTGTTACGGGACCTCCCTCCTCTGCCTGGGTGCTGGGCCTAAATATATGCCAATGGACTGTTGCAGTGGTGGCTGACGTGAAGCCTCATTCTCTGCTATGACATGCAGACTGATTCTCTGCTGACATGAAGCCAGATTCTCTGTTACGGGACCTCCCTCCTCTGCCTGGGTGCTGGGCCTAAATATATGCCAATGGACTGTTGCAGTGGTGGCTGACGTGAAGCCTCATTCTCTGCTATGACATGCAGACTAATTCTCTGCTGACATGAAGCCAGATTCTCTGTTACGGGACCTCTCTCCTCTGCCTGGGTGCTGGGCCTAAATTTATGAAAATGGACTCTTACAGTGGTGGGTGACGTGAAGCCAGATTCTCTGCTATGGGACCTCTCTCCAATTGATTTTGGTTAATTTTTATTTATTTAATTTTTATTTTAATTCATTTCCCTATCCACATTTGTTTGCAGGGGATTTACCTACATGTTGCTGCCTTTTGCAGCCCTCTAGCTCTTTCCTGGGCTGTTTTACAGCCTTTTTAGTGCCGAAAAGTTCGGGTCCCCATTGACTTCAATGGGGTTCGGGTTCGGGACGAAGTTCGGATCGGGTTCGGATCCCGAACCCGAACATTTCCGGGATGTTCGGCCCAACTTCTCGAACCCGAACATCCAGGTGTTCGCTCAACTCTAGTGACTGTCACATTTATGCCATAAATACGGCTTTGGCATACTGGGGTGAAAATAGCCTCTCATATACTGCACATCTGGGATTACACGTGCATAAATCACTGTCACATTTAGGACAGAAATACAGCTTTTTGGTTAGGGTGAAAAAACCCTCTAATATACTGCACATCTGGGATTACACGTGCATAAGTCACTGTCACATTTAGGACAGAAATACGGCTTTTTGGGTAGGGTGAAAAAACCCTCTAATATACTGCACATCTGGGATTAGACAAGCATAAGTGACTGTCCCATTTAGGACAGAAATACAGCTTTTTGGTTAGAATGAAAAAACCCTCTAATATACTGCACATCTGGGATTACACATGCATAAGTCACTGTCAGATTTAGGACAAAAATACAGCTTTTCGGTTAGTGTGAAAAAAACATCTAATATACTGCACATCTGGGAATACACGTGCATAAGTGACTGTCACATTTAGCCATAAATACGGCTTTGGCATACTGGGGTGAAAATAGCCTCTTATATACTGCACATCTGGGATTACACGTGTAAAAGTGACTGTCACATTTAGGACAGAAATACAGCTTTTTGGTTAGGGTGAAAAAAAACATCTAATATACTGCACATCTGGGATTACACGTGCATAAGTGACTGTCACATTTAGGCCAAAAATACGGTTTTGGCATACTGGGGTGAAAATAGCCTCTCATATACTGCACATCTGGGATTACACGTGCATAAATCACTGTCACATTTAGGACAGAAATACAGCCTTTTGGTTTGGGTGAAAAAACCCTCTAATATACTGCACATCTGGGATTAGACAAGCATAAGTGACTGTCACATTTAGGACAGAAATACAGCTTTTTGGTCAGGGTGAAAAAAACATCTAATATACTGCACATCTGGGATTACACGTGCATAAGTGACTGTCACATTTAGGCCATAAATACGGCTTTGGCATACTGGGGTGAAAATAGCCTCTCATATACTGCACATCTGGGATTACACGTGCATAAATCACTGTCACATTTAGGACAGAAATACAGCCTTTTGGTTTGGGTGAAAAAACCCTCTAATATACTGCACATCTGGGATTAGACAAGCGTAAGTGACTGTCACATTTAGGACAGAAATACAGCTTTTTGGTTAGGGTGAAAAAAACATCTAATATACTGCACATCTGGGATTACACGTGCATAAGTGACTGTCACATTTAGGCCATACGTACGGCTTTGGCATACTGGGATAAAAATAGCCTCTCATATACTGCACATCTGGGATTACACATGCATAAATCACTATCACATTTAGGACAGAAATACAGTTTTTTGGTTTGGGTGAAAAAACCCTCTAATATACTGCACATCTGCGATTACACCTGCATAAGTGACTGTCACATTTAGGCCATAAATACCTCTTTGGCATACTGGGGAGAAAAAAGCCTCTTATATACTGCACATCTTGGAATACATGTGTATAAGCGACTGTCACATTTAGGACAGAAATGCAGCTTTTTTGGTTAGGGTGAACAAGCCTTCTAATATACTGCACATCTGGGATTACACGTGCATAAGTCACTGTCACATTTAGGACAGAAATACCGCTTTTTGGTTAGGGTGAAAAAACTTTCTAATATACTGCACATCTGGGATTAGACAAGCATAAGTGACTGTCACATTTAGGACAGAAATACAGCTTTTTGGTTAGGGTGAAAAACCCCTCTAATATACTGCACATCTGGGATTAGACAAGCATAAGTGACTGTCACATTTAGGACAGCAATACAGCTTTTTGGTTAGGGTGAAAAAAACTCTAATATACTGCACATCTGGGATTACACGTGCATAGGTGACTGTCACATTTAGGCCATAAATACGGCTTTGGCATACTGGGGTGAAAATAGCCTCTCATATACTGCACATCTGGGATTACACGTGCATAAATCACTGTCACATTTAGGACAGAAATACAGCTTTTTGGTTAGGGTGAAAAAACCCTCTAATATACTGCACATCTGGGATTACACGTGCATAAGTCACTGTCACATTTAGGACAGAAATACGGCTTTTTGGGTAGGGTGAAAAAACCCTCTAATATACTGCACATCTGGGATTAGACAAGCATAAGTGACTGTCCCATTTAGGACAGAAATACAGCTTTTTGGTTAGAATGAAAAAACCCTCTAATATACTGCACATCTGGGATTACACATGCATAAGTCACTGTCAGATTTAGGACAAAAATACAGCTTTTCGGTTAGTGTGAAAAAAACATCTAATATACTGCACATCTGGGAATACACGTGCATAAGTGACTGTCACATTTAGCCATAAATACGGCTTTGGCATACTGGGGTGAAAATAGCCTCTTATATACTGCACATCTGGGATTACACGTGTAAAAGTGACTGTCACATTTAGGACAGAAATACAGCTTTTTGGTTAGGGTGAAAAAAACATCTAATATACTGCACATCTGGGATTACACGTGCATAAGTGACTGTCACATTTAGGCCAAAAATACGGTTTTGGCATACTGGGGTGAAAATAGCCTCTCATATACTGCACATCTGGGATTACACGTGCATAAATCACTGTCACATTTAGGACAGAAATACAGCCTTTTGGTTTGGGTGAAAAAACCCTCTAATATACTGCACATCTGGGATTAGACAAGCATAAGTGACTGTCACATTTAGGACAGAAATACAGCTTTTTGGTTAGGGTGAAAAAAACATCTAATATACTGCACATCTGGGATTACACGTGCATAAGTGACTGTCACATTTAGGCCATAAATACGGCTTTGGCATACTGGGGTGAAAATAGCCTCTCATATACTGCACATCTGGGATTACACGTGCATAAATCACTGTCACATTTAGGACAGAAATACAGCCTTTTGGTTTGGGTGAAAAAACCCTCTAATATACTGCACATCTGGGATTAGACAAGCGTAAGTGACTGTCACATTTAGGACAGAAATACAGCTTTTTGGTTAGGGTGAAAAAAACATCTAATATACTGCACATCTGGGATTACACGTGCATAAGTGACTGTCACATTTAGGCCATACGTACGGCTTTGGCATACTGGGATAAAAATAGCCTCTCATATACTGCACATCTGGGATTACACGTGCATAAATCACTATCACATTTAGGACAGAAATACAGTTTTTTGGTTTGGGTGAAAAAACCCTCTAATATACTGCACATCTGCGATTACACCTGCATAAGTGACTGTCACATTTAGGCCATAAATACGTCTTTGGCATACTGGGGAGAAAAAAGCCTCTTATATACTGCACATCTTGGAATACATGTGTATAAGCGACTGTCACATTTAGGACAGAAATGCAGCTTTTTTGGTTAGGGTGAACAAGCCTTCCAATATACTGCACATCTGGGATTACACGTGCATAAGTCACTGTCACATTTAGGACAGAAATACCGCTTTTTGGTTAGGGTGAAAAAACTTTCTAATATACTGCACATCTGGGATTAGACAAGCATAAGTGACTGTCACATTTAGGACAGAAATACAGCTTTTTGGTTAGGGTGAAAAACCCCTCTAATATACTGCACATCTGGGATTAGACAAGCATAAGTGACTGTCACATTTAGGACAGCAATACAGCTTTTTGGTTAGGGTGAAAAAAACTCTAATATACTGCACATCTGGGATGACACGTGCATAGGTGACTGTCACATTTAGGCCATAAATACGGCTTTGGCATACTGGGGTGAAAATAGCCTCTCATATACTGCACATCTGGGATTACACGTGCATAAATCACTATCACATTTAGGACAGAAATACAGCTTTTTGGTTTGGGTGAAAAAACCCTCTAATATACTGCACATCTGGGATTACACCTGCATAAGTGACTGTCACATTTAGGCCATAAATACGGCTTTGGCATCCTGGGGTGAAAAAAGCCTCTTATATACTGCACATCTGGGATTACACGTGTAAAAGTGACTGTCACATTTAGGACAGAAATACAGCTTTTTGGTTAGGGTGAACAAACCCTCTAATATACAGCACATCTGGGATTACACGTGCATAAGTCACTGTCACATTTAGGACAGAAATACAGCTTTTTGGTTAGGGTGAAAAAACCCTCTAATATACTGCACATCTGGGATTAGACAAGCATAAGTGACTGTCACATTTAGGACAGAAATACAGCTTTTTGGTAAGGGTGAAAAAACCCTCTAATATACTGCACATCTGGGATTACACGTGCATAAGTCACTGTCACATTTAGGGCAGAAATACGGCTTTTTCATACTGGGGTAAATAAAGCCTCTGATATACTGCACATCTAGGTTTAGACATGCATAAGTGACTGTCACATTTAGGCCAGAAATACGGCTTTTTGGTTACTGGTGTGAAAAAACCCTCTGATATACTGCACAAACTGGGATACGATGTGCATAAGTGAGTGTCACATTTACGCCACAAATACCGCTGTCATATAGAGTTTAAAAAAAATTGCGATACCATACATTAGGGTTTTTATTGGCGGTTAATTATTTTTAACATACTTAACCACTTTTTACTTTGCTTTGTGAACGCTAACTATGAGGCAAACATCTAATAAGGGACACGGTCATGGTCGTGGTGGTGGTGTTGGTGGAGCCTCTGGTGCAAGGAGAGGACGTGGCCGTTCTGCCACAGCTACACGTCCTACTGAACCTTCTACCCCAGGTCCCAGTAGCCGCCAGAATCTACAGCGATTTTTTGTCGGGCCTAATGTCGTTCTAAGGATAGTAAGGCCTGAGCAAGTACAGGCGCTAGTCAATTGGGTGGCCGACAATGGATCCAGCACGTTCACATTATCTCCCACCAGTTTTCTGCAGAAAGAGCACAGGTGGCGCCTGAAAACCATGCCCATCAGTCTGTTACATCACCCCCGTGCATATCGGAGAACCTGTCTGAGCCTCAAATCATGCTGCAGTCTCTTATGCTGTTTGAAGACTCTGCTGGCAGGGTTTCCCAAGGGCATCCACCTAGCACTTCCCCAGGGGTGGAAGACATAGAATGCACTGACGCAGAACCACTTATGTTTCCTGATGAGGACATGGGAATACCAAAGCAGCACGTCTCTGATGATGATGAAACACAGGTGCCAACTGCTGTGTCTTTCTGCAGTGTGCAGACCGAAAAGGAGGTCAGGCATGAAGACTGGGTGGAAAACGATGCAGGGGACGATGAGGTCCTAGACCCCACATGGCATGAAGGTCGTGCCACTGACTTTTATAGTTTGGAGGAAGAGGCAGTGGTGAGACCGAGCCAACAGCGTAGCAAAAGCGGGAGCAGTGGGCAAAAGCAGAGCAGCCGTCGCCAAAACAGTTTGCCTGCTACTGGCCACCGTCAACAGGGACCGAGCACACCAAAGGCAGCTTCAAGGAGTTCCCTGGCATGGCACTTCATTACACAATGTGCTGACGACAAGACCCGAGTGGTTTGCACGCTGTGCCATCAGAGCCTGAACCGAGGCATTAACGTTCTGAACCTTAGCACAACCTGCATGACCAGGCATCTACATGCGAGACACGGGCTGCAGTGGAGTAAGCACCTTCAAAACCAAGGCCCCTCCTGCTCCCTCTTCTGCTGCTGCCTCGGCCTCTTCCTCCGCCTCTGGAGGAACGTTGGCACCTGCCGCCCAGCAAACAGAGGATGTGCCACCAACAACACCACCTCCGTCACCAAGCATCTCTACCATGTCACACGGAAGCATTTAGCTCTCCATCTCACAAACCTTTGAGAGAAAGCATAAATTCCCAACCTCGCCACCCTAGATCCCTGGCCCTGAATGCCAGCATTTCTAAACTACTGGCCTTTGAAATGCTGTCATTCAGGCTGGTGGAGACGGACAGCTTCAAACAGCTCATGTCGCTTGCTGTCCCACAGTATGTCGTTCCCAGCCGCCACTATTTCTCCAGGAGAGCCGTGGCCTCCCTGCACAACCAAGTATCGGATAAAATCAAGTGTGCACTGTGCAACGCCATCTGTGGCAAGGTCCACCTAACCACAGATATGTGGACCAGTAAGCACGGCCAGGGACGCTATATCTCCCTAACTGCACACTGGGTAAATGTAGCGGCTGGGCCCCAGGCGGAGAGCTGTTTGGCGCACGCCCTTCTGCCGCTAAGGATCGCAGGGCATTATTCTTTGCCTCCTGTTGCCTCCTCTTCCTACTCGGCTTCCTCCTCCTCTTCTAACACCTCCTCATATGGTCAGCGACAGACCTTCACCACCAACTTCCGCACAGTCAGGGGAAAACGTCAGCAGGCCATTCTGAAACTCATATGTTTGGGGGACAGGCCCCACACCGCGCAGGAGTTGTGGCGGGTATAGAACAATAGACCAACGAGCGGTTTCTGCCAGTGAGCCTCAAGCCCGGCCTGGTGGTGTGCGATAATGGGCGAAATCTTGTTGCAGCTCTGGGACTAGCCGGTTTGACGCAGATTCTTTTGCCTGGCGCATGTGCTGAATTTGGTGGTGCTGAAATTCATTCACAACTACCCCGACATGTCAGAGCTGCTGCATAAAGTGCGGGCCATCTGTGCGCGCTTCCGGTGTTCTCATCCTGCCGCCGCTCGGCTCTCTGCTCTACAGCGTAACTTTGGCCTTCCCGCTCACCGCCTCATATGCGGCATGCCCACCAGGTGGAACTCCACCTTGCACATGCTGGAGAGACTGTGCGAGCAGCAGCAGGCCGTAGTGGAGTTTCAGCTGCAGCACGCACGGGTGAGTCGCACTGCGGAACAGCACCACTTCACCACCATGCGAGACCTGTGTGCCCTGTTGCGCTGTTTCGAGTACTCCACCAACATGGCCAGTGGCAATGACACCTTTATCAGCGTTACAATACCACTTCTATGTCTCCTTGAGAAAACACTTAGGGCGATGATGGAAGAGGATGTGGCCCAGGACGAGGAGGAGGAAGAGGGGTCATCTCTAACACTTTCAGGCCAGTCTTTTAGAAGTGGCTCAGAAAGAGGATTTTTGCAACAGCAGAGGCCAGGTACAAATTTGGCCAGCCAGGGCCCATTACTGGAGGATGAGGAGGAGGATGGGGATGAAGCATGTTCACAGCGGGGTGGCATCCAACGCAGCTCGGGCCCATCACTGGTGCGTGGCTGGGGGGATACGGAGGATGCAGACTGTTTCCTGAGGCGATATGAGGTATTTCAACAACAACTTTATTCAGACACAAACAATATAACAAAGGTTATAAACTGTCATATCTATATAGCCTACAGGTGGCAGTAAACATGTTAACATGTATAACTCCTAACATCCTCCCTTTCTTGTGAAATCAAGTAATATATAACATAAGATGATTGGATACCACAATATATTCCAAAGGTGACAATGTTTTTTATAATGTATCTAGCATACAAAATCCTTATATCTTGTTGGTGTTCTAATAACCCTAGTTCTAGTACGTCTTGGTGTGGCAGGAGCTTCACATTGTTGCATAAGATCATCCATCCCTGTTTCTTTGGGAGTTGTCTCATCTGGAGATGTACCTGGTGTAATCACTTCACTTATTTCAATGTCAGATTTGTCATCCGCAGTCCTCAGAAACTTTCTATTCCTTCTGTACAACTGTCCATTTGCTTCCACTTTATAAGATCGTGGAGCAACTTTCTCCAAACAAATACCTTGTCGCCAAATTTCATCTGTTGACGACGGCGATGGTTGTATTCGCACTGACTGACCAATGCTTAGTTCGGCAAGTTCCTTGGCTCCTTTATCATAATATGCCTTTGCTTTTTTGCGTCTTTCAGTTAGGTTCTCGATAGGGATCGACCGATATTGATTTTTTAGGGCCGATACCGATAATTTGTGAACTTTCAGGCCGATAGCCGATAATTTATACCGATATTCTGGGAATTTTCATGAAAATTAATGTTTATTGTTAATGTGTATTTTTTTTTTTTTTTTTGTAAATCTTTCTTTTTCATTTATATTTAATATAATTAATATTTTGCTTAATACTGGGGGGGAGGGGGGGCGCACTGCGCCACCAATGTCTGATACTGGGGGGCGCACTGCGCCACCAATGAAGCTTAATCTCTAATTTATTCATATACAGGAGGCGGGAGCTGGCTGCAGGATCACATAGCCGGCTCCCGACCTCTATGAGCTGTAGCTGCGATCCGCGACACCTTAGGAGTTAACTACCGCAGATCGCAGCTACAGCTCATAGAGGCCGGGAGCCGGCAATGTGATTCTGCAGCTCCCGCCTCCTGTATATGAATAAATTAGAGATTAAGCTTCATTGGTGGAGCAGTGGCCATAGCTCCTCCCCTCCTCCTGTCCCCTGTACTTTCATTGGCTGCAGCGGCAGGAGCAGCACAGGGGGAGGAGACACTGCTTCCTTCTCCCCTGTGCTGCTGCTAAGGGAACGCGGAGAGCGCTGTCAGCAGCGCGATCTGTGTTCCCCATACACTATCGGAATATCGGCAAAATAAATGCCGATACCGATAGTGTTCAAAATCCTGAATATCGGCCGATAATATCGGTAAATCCGATAATCGGTCGATCCCTAGTTCTCGACCAATCCTTTTATAACCTTTGGAAACAGCAGTTTCTGAGCAGTCGGAAGTAAAGTCCTGGTCCTTCTTGACATTAGCCGTTGTACAGGACTACTGCTGGTGCCTTCTGATGGGGTATTTCTCCAGTCAAGAACCGCTTTCCAGATATCCTTGTCATCTCGTTTAGCTTTCTTTATGAGTGTTTTTTCTATTTTTACAGTAGCTTCAGCTTTACCGTTGGACTGACTGTGATATGGGGATGATGTAAGATGTTCAAATTCCCACTCTCTACAAAATCGTGCAAACTCTGAGCTGACAAACTGTGGTCCGTTATCTGTAATTACAAAATCAGGGATTCCATGTCTGCTAAAATGTGCTTTGCAACAATCTATAATTGTTTTAGAGGTGGTATCAGAAACTAAATCAATTTCCCAGAAATCTGAATAATAATCAACAATTATTAAGTAATCTTGTCCTGTTAAGGAAAATAAGTCCATGCCTAGTTTGCTCCAGGGTAGAGTGGGCAATTTGTGAGTCATCAGAGGTTCTTTTGTTTGTTTACGCATATACTCATTGCAAGTATTACAGTTCTTTATTGCCTCTATAATCTCTGGGCCCATGTGTGGCCAAAAGATGACATCCTTCTATTCCTAAGTGGCTAGAATGAGTCCTCGCTATCATTTCTGGGCGCATGTTTTTTGGTATGATGACTCTGTGTCCTTTATACAGAATTCCATTTTGTATGCTTATCTCATCTCTAAAGCCCCAGTAGTCCTGATACAAATCGGTATTTTTTCTTTCTGGTCTGGCCATTCTGTAAGAACAGTAGTTTTTAATGCTTGCAAGACTTCATCTTGTTCTGTGAACTTCTGAATTTGTTGTAGGTGCAAATCAGACACTCTTAGATATTCTGCAAAGTTTATCTCTTCCAGTTCCTTAGAAAATGCATCCTCTGATTGCATCAAGAAAATCTCATAATCTGGGGTGTCCTTGTCCATTGTTTTGTGAGGTAATGCTGCTCTTGATAAGAAGTCTGCAATATACATTTCTGAACCTTTTTTGTAAACCACATTCAGGTTGTATTTTTGCAACTGTAGCATCATGCGCTGTAGACGTTTTGGTGCTACTAGGAGAGGTTTTTTAAAAATGCTCTCTAGTGGCTTATGATCAGTCTCAATGTTAATAATATTTTTTCCATGTAAGTACTGATTAAACTTCTGGCATGCATATACAATGGCAAGACATTCCTTTTCAATCTGGGCATATCTTTGTTCTGTTGAAGACAGTGTACGTGATGCAAACATCACTGGCTGACTTCCTTGCAAAAGTGTTGCTCCAAGACCTTTTTCACTGGCATCACATTGGACTGTTACTTCTTCATTGACATTGTAGTATCTCAAAACTGGATGTTTAGTAACAATATCTTTTATTTGCTTAAGGGCTTCATCATGGCTGGATTGCCAGGCCCACAAGCTGTCTTTGTCTGTCAGTCTGCGTAGTGGTTCACTTACATCCGAAAGATGTGGTAAGAATTTTGAAAGGTAGTTTACAAACCCTAGTAGTCTCTGAACTGCTTGTACATTGTCAGGCTTTGGTACCGCTAAAATTGCTCTGACTTTTTCTGGATCAGGACACAGGCCTTCTGCTGTGAGTAAATGTCCCATGTATGGTACCGAAGATAGCCTCAATCTCAGCTTCTTTTTATTGAATTTTAGGTTCAGCTTTCGTGCTCTCTCTAAGAGTCCAATCAAATTCTTGTCATGATCCTTTGTGGCCTCCTCTGTAGTGTCACCACAGCCATACACCAATATATCATCTGCAATAACTTCCACTCCGGGCAGGTCTTCTACTTCTTCATGTTGTCTACGTTGATATTCTTCTGGTGCAGTAGCAATCCCAAAAGGCATGCGTAGCCATCGGTAACGCCCAAAGGGAGTCCAGAATATAGTGAGATAACTGCTTTTAGTGTCCAGTTTTACTTGCCAGAAGCCATTCTTAGCATCCAAGACAGAAAATACTTTTGCATTTGTTAAACTTGGCAGGATTTCCTCTATAGTGGGCATTGGATAATGTGAGCATTTTAGTGCTTTATTTAAGTCTTTGGGATCAATGCATATTCGCAGCTTGCCTGGTTTCTTAACAGCAACCATACTACTTATCCATGTCGTAGGTTCTATGACCTTTTTTTATCACTCCCAGTGTCTCTAATCTCTCTATTTTCGCCTTTAAGTCTGCTTTAAGTGGAGACGGCACTCCACGTGGTTGGTGTTGAACAGGAAGTATTGCTTCATCTATTTCTAGGTGATACTCTCCAGGTAGACACCCTAGTCCTTTGAAAATGTCTCTATAGTCAGTTGTGATCATTTCATAAGAAAAGGGTGAAGTTGTAGTTGTTTGCTGGTCATCATGTAATAATACATTATGTTCTACATTCAGTGTAAGGAGGCCCATTTTCTGACATGTTTCTGCTGAGAGAAGTGGTTTGTGTTTACCTTGGACAACTTGGAATTGCAGTGTATATGTTTTATCTTTATATGTACAATTTGGATTACATTGGCCCATAGGTATCATATAGGTATCATTGTACCATTTTAATTTGACATTACTCTTCTGTAATGTTGGCTTTCCTTTTTTAACAATTTTGCAATAGTCTTTGTATGTCATAAGGTTGCAGGTGGCCCCACAGTCTAACTGACAGTGTAACCTTTCCCCTGCTTCTCTGTCAATGCTGAGTTCTAGTGGTACAAACCACTGTGCTCCTGGACTGCTTGCTGCTCCTATTTGATGAATAATAGTGAATACTGATTCTTCTGAGCTGCTGCTCTTGATCTGTGCAGCCATATGTATTCTGGCATTTGCTTTCTGATTGCATACTCTAGAAAAATGGTTTTGCTTTTTGCATTTACTACATGTTTCTCCATATGCAGGACAGTGGTCTCTGCCCCAGGGGTGGTTGTTTCCACAGTATCTACATCTGATTGTTTTTACTTTGCTTTCTTTCATGGGCTTTTTATATGTTTTAGCGGTATAATGTACAGCTTCAGTTTCACTTTTGCTTTCTTGCATTGCTTGTATTTGCATTTCTGTAAGTTCATGGCTTCTACACATATCAATGGCTCTCTGTAGCTTCAGGTCTGGTACTCTGAGCCTTCTCTTTCTAGCATTAATGTCTTTTGATTCCAGAACTATTCTGTCTCTGATAAGTTCATCATGTAATACTCCAAACTCACATGTAGCGGCTAGCTGCCTCAGTCTAGTCACATACTGATCTATAGTTTCCAATGGGCCTTGGTTTGTGGTATTGAATACGTACCTCTCTATATGCATCCAGAGTTTTCTCTATGTCCTGCTTGTCGGCATCAGAGAGTGAGAGGTGCTGATAAATACGCAGACAGTCTCTCCCCATCACTGAGCGCAGTGTCACTATCCTTACCTTGGAGTCTTTCTTATCAAGTTCAATTGCCACCTCATAATCTTCCCACTGGGATTTGAAATATGTCCAGTTAACTGCCAGGTCCCCTTTACAGTCCATGGGAGACGGCACAGGGAAGTTGTTTGCAGCCATTTTCTGTAACACTGTGTCTCTTATTAATAAATTACCAGAGAAACAATTCTTGTTGATCTTTTGTACTGATATTAGGACTTTAGTGGTTTCTAAAACACCAAAGCCCTCTCCAATTCTGACACCATGTTTCCTGAGGCGATGTGAGGTTTTTTCAACAACAACTTTATTCAGACACAAACAATATAACAAAGGTTATAAACTGTCATATCTATATAGCCTACAGGTGGCAGTAAACATGTTAACATGTATAACTCCTAACACAGACGATACGCCTCCCTCAGAGGACGGCTTGTCCTTACCTCTGGGCAGCCTGGCACACATGAGTGATTATATGCTACAGTGCCTGAGCAACGACTGCAGAGTTGCCCACATTTTTACGTGTGCTGACTACTGGGTGACCACCCTGCTGGATCCCCGTTACAAAGACAATGTGCCGTCCTTAATTTCCTCACTGGAGCGTGATCGGAAGATGCACGACTACAGGCGCACGCTGGTAGACGCGCTCCTGAGAGCATTCCCGACTGAAGCCGGGGGACAAGTGGAAGCACAAGGCAAAGGCAGGGGGGAGGAAGAGGTCGCCAACGCAGCTGTGTCAGCGCCAGCACCTCAGAAGGCAGGGTTAGCATGGCCGACATGTGGAAAAGCTTTGTCACCTCGCTACAACAACCGGCCCCAACTGCTGATATGGAGCTTGTTAGCAGGAGGCAGCATTTGAACAACATGGTGGAACATTACCTGTGTACACGACTACTCGTACTGACTGATGGTTCTGCCCCATTCAACTTCTGGGTCTCCAAATTGTCCACATGGCCAGAGCTTGCCCTGTATGCCTTGGAGGTGCTGGCCTGCCCTGCAGCCAGTGTACTCTCTGAACGTGTATTTAGCATGGCAGGAGGCGCCATTACAGACAGACGCAGCCGCCTGTCCACAGCCAACGTGGACAAGCTCACGTTCATTAAAATGAACCAGGCTTGGATCCCACAAGACTTGTCTGTACCTTGTACAGAATAGACATTTATACCACCATCAAACATACATTCTTGTACTCAAGTCAAGTGCAATGATTCTTTGTTTTATTTTATTTTTATTTGTCCCAATATTTTGGGGGCTACCTACCCCAATAAAAAATAAAATAAAACATTGTTGGCTACCTCCTCATCCTCCATTGCTGCCTCCACCTAAAACACCACATTCACCGCCTCTTCAACCTCCGACTCCATATCCACCTCCTTATCTGAGTTGCAGGTTAATAATTTGTAATTTTTAGTTATTTTATTTCATTTTAAGTTATTTCCCTATCCACATTTGTTTGCAGATCAGTTGCCATGCTCTTAAGCACATTTTACTGCCTTTTACATCCCTCTAGCTTTTTCAAGGACTATTTTAGAGCCATTTTAATTTAAAAAAGTGCCAATTTTAGTGCCCTAAATTGAAAAAATTCTTATTTTCAATTGTCGGGTGACATTTTACCATTTTTGGCGTATACAAACCTCATCTGTGCCTGGGTGTCAGGGGCCTAAATCTCTAAAAATCCTCTGTTGTGTTGCTGGGTGACATAAACCCCCCTTTTGCCGTGAATGAACCCCTGCTGTGCCTGGGTGGCAGGGGCCTAAATCTCTCAAAATCCTCTGTTCTATTGCTGAGTGACATGAACCCCCTTTTGCCGTGAATAAACCCCTGCTGTGCCTGGGTGACAGGGGACTAAATCTCTCAAAATCCTCTGTTCTATTGCTGGGTGACATGAATCCCCTTTTGTCATGAATGAACCCCTGCTGTGCCTGAGTGACAGGGGCCTAAATCTCTCAAAATCCTCTGTTGTATTGCTGGGTGACATGAACCCCCTTTTGCCGTGAATGAACCCCTGCTGTGCCTGGGTGACTGGGACCTAAATCTAACCAATAATAAAAAGGGGAGTAAGAGGTCAGATCTTAGGTATGTCTGCACTCTGGATTACCTGGAGTAAATACTTAAATCAGAAAGGATAATCCTAAAACATAACATTTAATTCAATATACAGATAAAAAATCCTAAATATAGTGTGCGAAAACAAACATTGGGATACACGGTTAATAACCAAGAATCAATAATGCCAATGATTATCCCAAAACTAAATACAATAATTTAGCGTGCACTGCGGCACTGAGTAACCAGCGTGTCCTTCCGGTACCCAGGGACAGTCATCAGATGCTACACCAAACGATGTGTTGATAGTTGCTCATCCTGTATGGATATCCAGATAAACATCAGACCTATACGGTCCCTATAGCTGTCTAGCCAGTCCGCCCTGATACTAAAGGTATGGTAGCAGCCTGACCACAGGGCACTCGTCCCTATAAGGACGACCCCGTCTGGAACCTGTCCCTCAATCTGGAATTCTATATGTCCCTAAAAATGCATGAAAAAAATCCCTACACGCATGTTTCACTGCCAGGACATGGAGCAGTTCATCAGGGGAGATGAAAGAAAATCAAGCAGATCGATCCCTGGATGAAATGATCAATCTTACAGACCAGAAATGACACGGTCAGTCAGCTAGTCTTGAGGTACGCCAAGATAGTCGGATCCTCCGTGGGCTACCTCATAGATGAGAGGTAAAGGAATAATGCAGTATATGGATAAATATGCCTGCACGTGGGACGCTAACTAACCTGGCGTTCCCTCCTCGTTTAAATAACCACCTGGTTCCCGCTGCTGCCACCTGTAAGATCCATGGCCAATGAGCGCATCTGCCCGCCCGCACGTAAGCACAGCGCATGCGTCCACCGCAGAACTGGAACGCGGCCTGGAGCGCAGGCTGCTACCATACCTTTAGTATCAGGGCGGACTGGCTAGACAGCTATAGGGGCCGTATAGGGACTCTGCACACATGTGTATTATTGCCAGCCTTTTTGTTTTTCCCTGATGTTTATCTGGATATCCATACAGGATGAGCAACTATCAACACATCGTGTGGTGTAGCATCTGATGACCGTCCCTGGGTACCGGTAGGACACGCTGGTTACTCAGTGCCGCCGTGCACTCTAAATTGTTGTATTTAGTTTTGGGATAATCATTGGCATTATTGATTCTTGGTTATTAACTGTGTATGCCAATGTTTGTTTTCGCACACTATATTTAGGATTTTTTATCTGTATATTGAATTAAATGTTATGTTTTAGGATTATCCTTTCTGATTTATGTATTTACTCCAGGTAATCCAGAGTGCAGACATACCTCAGATCTGACCTCTTACTCCCCTTTTGATTATTGATTGTTTTGCAATCTAGGTATGGCAGGCTTTTTGGATGGTGGTATTAATACACAGACATGGTTAGAGGAGGCTAAAGAGGTCTTTTCTGACAGATCTTAGGCTACTTTTACACTAGCGTTCGGGGCTCCGCTTGTGAGTTCCGTTTGAAGGCTCTCACAAGTGGCCCCGAACGGATCCGTCCAGCCCTAATGCATTCTGAGTGGATGCAGATCCGCTCAGAATGCATCAGTCTGGCACTGTCTGTCCTCCGCTCCGCTCAGCAGGCGGACACCTAAACGCAGCTTGCAGCGTTCGGGTGTCCGCCAGGCCGTGTGGAGGCAAATGGATCCGTCCAGACTTACAATGGAAGTCAATGGGGGCGGATCCGTTCGAAGGTGACACAATATGGTGCATTTTTCAAACAGATCCGTCCCCCATTGACTTTCAGTGTAAAGTCTGGACGGATCCGTCTGAATACAAATTGTACTTAGACTTTTTAAGTGAAATATAATGCAGACTGATCCGTTCTGAACGGATACCATCATTTGCATTATAGGAGCGGATCCGTCTGTACAAATACCAGACGGATCCGCACCGAACGCAAGTGTGAAAGTAGCCTTATCAACAGAAAAGGTGTATACCCTCTTTCAAGGTTGCTTTTAAAGAGCTTAACCGACTTTATAAAGAACACCTGTCAAGTTGGTGGGAGGTACAAAGCCTTGATAATTATATCAAGCAAGGCATTGTACCTCGGGGACTTCGTATTTCTGTTACCCCCGTGCACAAACAACGAAGCCCAGGGTTTAATACCCGTTGGGAGAAACTGGCCACAAAAAGCTCACTCCAACTGATGACACTTTTATTGGAACAGGAAAGAATTAATTTAACTAGTCTGACTGATAAACTTAAAACCCAAGTTGAAGTTACAAAAACCTTTTCTAGTGATCCTGAATTTGTCAACAAGGAGAAACAACTCCAAATCACCGTTGAGAAATATCAGTATTACTTACTTGAACGAAAGCACAGACAGTTTAACAAAGACCTAGCTGAATTCAAAGAAAGTAAGGCTTATTTGGTATTGAGAGAAGTGCCCTCTAAAGAAGTGACTTCGGAGATCTCTACCACCGAAACCGACTTATCGGACAGTGATAGAGAATCTGGTGGCAACTCAAATCGAAATAAACAGAAGAACTACAATAGAAGAGGGAGAGGTAGGGGGAGAGGAAGAGGTACAACCGGCATGAACAGAGGAGGTTTTTTAGATCAAGGTGTGAATTACCCTCTGAGGAATTGTCCAAACACACGGAATCAATTGGGCCCGAAGTAATCAACCTCTCCAGCCGCACTCTTTCCAGCAGTGAAATGGCGGTATTATCTAAGGGACTTTCATTTTTCCCCACCAGTCATTATGATATGTTCACTTGGGTAAAGGATCTGCATATGTTTATACGTAAGCTTAGGTGGCACAAGCAATTCAAGATTGCTGATAAAAAGAAGTGTCAGTTTTTAGGCATACCTACAGATCTCCTAGCAGATGTGGAATTGTTGCACAGCCTTTCGGCACATGTGCACACTTTGCAAGGTTCTGGTCCAGTCACACCTTTGCGCAATAAAAGTAACAAAATGCCACCAGCAGGTGATATTTCATGGACGTCTTCTTGCAACTTGTCACTGCCGACATGATGGCAATGCAACACATCCAGCAATACAACAACTGCTCATCTGAGGAACACCGTGCAATTAGGTCCTTGAAAGAGTACAAGGATATAGTTATAAAACCATCTGAAAAGGGTGGAAACACAGTGATTATGAACCGACAAGGCTATCAGTCTATGTGCGAACATATCCTAAAGGATAGGAACAGTTATCAGATATTGACTCAGTTGAGCTAAGGGAGATTCTGTTGGCAGACAAAGCTGAGAACCTCATTTCACAAAACGAGTTTGACTTTATGTACCCCAAGCACCTGGTTATGGCCACGTTCTATAGTCTCCCCAAGGTCCACAAGGGCCTTAGACCACTCAAGGGGAGACCAATCGTGGCTGGCATTGGGAGTATTGGACAAAATATAGGGGTGTATATAGATCAGATTTTAATGCCATTTGTTGTTGCACTCCTGTCTTTTACCCGTGACACCATGGATCTTCTAAAGCGGGTGGAAGGGATCTGTATTGAGGATAACTCACTGTTAGCCAGTGTGGATGTGGAGGCTCTTTATTCCTCCATACCACATGAGGCTGGATTGACGGCAGTGAGTTATTACCTCAGTATGCGGGGGCAACAGTTCATGGCGCACAATGCCTTTGTTCTGCTTAGATTTTTGCTGGCACAGAACTTTTTTATGTTTGACGGTCGCCTCTACCACCAGCTCAGGGGTATGGCCATGGGTTGTTCCTGTGCGCCGTCTTACGCTAACCTGCTCCTGGGCTGGTGGGAGGCCGTCTTTGCCGAGGGTGAGTCGATGATCGGGCCCATAACGTTATGGGCCCGGTACATCAACGATATCCTCATATTTTGGAACGCCAGTGCCCTGGAATTCAAACAGTTCATGGACTCTCTTAATGGCAATGTCATTGGCCTTCATTTTACCTATGAGCTCAACGATTGTTCCCTTCCCTTTTTGGACGTCTGCATTTCCAAGAAGCCTGGAGGGGTGCTCTCTACAACTATCTTTCGTAAGACAACGGCCACTAATTCAGTCCTGCATTGGCAGAGCAGCCACCCATTGCCATTAAAGAGAGGTATACCCTACGGGCAGTACCTGCGTTTGCGCAGGAACTGCTCTGATGAGCAAGAATTCCTACACCAGGCAGTCGACCTTCGACAGAGATTTAGGGCCAGGGTCTATCCTGACAAGGTGTTGAGAGGGGCCTTCCAGAAAGCGGCCAACACTCCTAGAGATACACTACTGACTCCCAAAAAGAAACAAGAGGGAGATAGGAAGGTACGATTCATCACTACCTTTGATGGCTCTGCCAAGGAATCTAGAGAGATCTTGGCACGGCACTGGCCTATCCTCCTTATGGACCCAGATGTCCATGATGTTTTGCATGAATACCCACAGGTGATGTTCAGAAGAGGCCAAAGCCTTAAGGACTTATTGGTACATAGTCACTTTGCTCCACCGGCTACACCGAATACCTGGCTGAGTCATCGCCCTGTGGGTAGTTTCAGGTGCAGTGGCTGCGTGGCTTGTAATAACATCAACCCTGGTAAAACTTTTTACAGCACCAATCTTAAACGCAGCTTCAACATCAGAGACTTCATTTCATGCAGGACTGCTGGGGTTATATACAAGATAACATGTATTTGTCAAAAAGAGTACATAAAAAAAACGAAACGAGAGCTACGCAGGCGCATAGGAGAACATCTCTTCGATATAGAAAAGCGGCGCGATACTGCTGTGGCCCGCCGCGTATGCGAGTCGCATCAAGGAAACCCCAGGGTCATCAAGGTCATGGGCATCAAGGCTGTTAGCCCCCCTAAACGAGGGGGAGACTGGGATAAGATCCTACTACAGCGTGAGTCACGGTGGATATTCCTCCTACAGACGGTTACTCCGACAGGTCTCAATGAACAGCTGAATTATAGCTGTTTCCTGTAGACAAGTGTCTGTTCTTGGTGACTGTCACCACCAACTTAATTGGCCTCATTTTATCTATAATGCCCCTCCCCTTTAAGTCGGCAGTATTCTGCCTAGGGCCTTTATCTCTGTCATTTACTTGATATTGTTTCATTATTTTCACCACCTATTATGTCGACTAGTCGGTATTCACCACCGATTAGACCTTTCCTTAGATATATGATTCTCTCTGGTACTGACTCATTGTGAACTGTCTCTCTGTATCACTGTACATCAGTTGATTTTATCCATTATTGGATGAATAGCCTCGAATATCTCTAATTAGAACCGATTGTGGTTCAAAATATTCGGCTGTATTTTCGAATGTCCGATCATCTTTACACCATCGAATATTATGAAGCAATCGATATTTTAGTTGCTTTAGATTATTTTTGCCGTCTTGGACGGCCGTCGAGATCTCGCGACATCCAGTACGAGATCGCGCATGCGCAGGAGTGCTATGTCAACCAGGCACTTTTTCCCTGCGCTCCAGGCCTTGTTCAGGTTCTGCTGTGGACGCATGCGCTGCGCTTAAGTGCGGGCGGGCGGATGCGCTCATTGGACATGGATCTTACAGGTGGCAGCAGCGGGAGCCAGGTAGTTATTTAAATGAGGAGGGAACGCTAGGTTAGTTGCAGGCATATTTATCCATATACTGCATTATTCCTTTACCTCTCATCTATGAGGTAGCCCACGGAGGATCCGACTATCTTGGCGCACCTCAAGACTAGCTGACTGACCGTGTCATTTCTGGTCTGTAAGATTGATCATTTCATCCAGGGATTGATCTGCTTGATTTTCTTTCATCTCCCCTGATGTACTGCTCCATGTCCTGGCAGTGAAACATGCGTGTAGGGAATTTTTTTCATGCATTTTTAGGGACATATAGAATTCCAGATTGAGGGACAGGTTCCATACGGGGTCGTCCTTATAAGGACGACTGCCCTGTGGTCAGGCTGCTACCATACCTTCAGTATCAGGGCGGACTGGCTAGACAGCTATAGGGGCCGTATAGGGACTCTGCACACATGTGTATTATTGCCAGCCTTTTTGTTTTTCCCTGATGTTTATCCGGCTATCCATACAGGATGAGCACGCTTACGTTTATTAAAATGAACGAGGCATGGATCCCACAGGACTTGTCCGTACCTTGTGCAGAATAGACATTTATACCAGCCTCAACCATCCATTCCAGTACTCAAGTGTACTTATTCTTAGTTTTATTTTGTTATATATTTTGGGGGATACCCCAATTAAAAAAAATATATAACACAAATCAGTGTTGGCTACCTATTCCTCCTTCACCGCCGCTTCCACCTACACCGCCACATCCACCCATCCGCCGCCTCCTCAACCTCCTACTCCTAGATGCAGATTGTTATTTTTAATTTTTCTGTATTTTATGTTATTTTAAAGGGACACTGACAGGCCCAATTAGCATATTTAGGTATATATATGACAGTACAGGTCTTCTAAAGTCTATTAAAATCATCTAAGTAGCCCCCCTGTCCACCTTATAAATACCGAAATATAAAGTTTTATAACCTGCTTGTCCGGTCACCAATCTGCCCAAGGGGCGGCGTTTCATGTCAAAATGCGCCCAGCCAGCCGCTCCCAACTGCCGTTCTGAAGCCCCGCCCAGCTCATCAATATTCACTTCGCTGGGCGGCGGCTACAACTCTCCCGACTCACGATCCTGCGCATGGCCCATTCAATCCTCTGGGCACGTCCTCCGTCCAATCTTCAGCGCATGCGCCCGACCGGGGTCACATCGCGCCTGCGTACAGAGCGCTGCAGCATCTGCTTTATGCGCATGCGCCGGGCACTTGAGTCGGGAGAGTTGTAGCCGCCGCCCAGCTAAGTGAATATTGATGAGCTGGGCGGGGCTTCAGAACGGCAGTTGGGAGCGGCTGGCTGGGCGCATTTTGACATGAAACGCCGCCCCTTGGGCAGATTGGTTACCGGACAAGCAGGTTATAAAACTTTATATTTCGGTATTTATACGGTGGACAGGGGGGCTACTTAGATGATTTTAATAGACTTTAGAAGACCTGTACTGACATATGTATACCTAAATATGCTAATTGGGCCTGTCAGTGTCCCTTTAAGTCATTTCCCTATCCACATTTGTTTGCAGAACAGTTGTCATGCTCTTAAGCACATTTTGATGCCTTTTGCAGCCCTCTAGCCCTTTCCAGGACTATTTAGAGCCATTTTAGTGCCCAAAAGTGGGTTCGGGTCAAGTTCCGGTCCTGAACCCGAACTTTTTTTTCAAGTTCGGCAGAACCGGCCGAACCTGCCGAACTCGAACATTCAGGTGTCCGCTCAACTCTACATTCGAGCACAAGCAATGTGTATAGAAATGGGTGGTTTTTCTACACAGGTGACAGGAGAGGAGGAGCAGGAGCAGCCAGAGGAGCTACAGCGCAATGAAGACAAGGCAGAGGACCCAGAAACACTGTGGCAGTATGCAGTGGTGATGGAGGCAGGGAGTCACATTGTCACCATTCGCCAGAGGGATGACTACTGGATCTCTACCATGTTAGACCCTCACTACCGGTCCAAAATCGGGGACTCTGAGAGGGAGAACAAAATGAACTACTATCGAGACATACTATGTAGTCAGTTGGCTGCGGCCAAAGTGCGCCATCACCCATTCTCATGCAGGTCTGACCGGGGGAGCCCTCTGCGCTCACGTTCCACTGCAATGGCTGCCGGGGGTGGGGTGGCAGGAGAAGTACCAGTTCCATCAGCAGCAACTTAAGTCTAGAGTCGCTGATGAGCAGTTTTCTTTATCCTCCTACTGAAGAAACTACCTACCAGCAGCAGTAGGTAGACAGCCAAACTCGATTTGTGGCCGCAACTGTCCGAGTTTGCTATGGGCATGCTTTCCTGCCCGGCCAGCAGTGTGGCATTAGAGCGCGTATTTAGTGCGGCTGGGGCCATACTTACCCGAAGGAGAACTCGCCTGTCCTACCAAAATGTAGAGAAATTGACATTTGTGAAATGAATCAGGAGTGGATTAGCCAGGATTTTCAAACACCAATACCTCAGATCATCCACGGCGCCACACCAACACTTTGACAAAAGAGACCTGTTTCTTCTGGCTACCTGCTTTAGCTACTATTCTGATGCTGCCACCCACCTGATGCCACACCTGTTGCCAAGTGCTCCTACTGTCAGCCACCATCTTCAGCTGGTACTGGTATTGCCTCCCAACTCACCACTCTGTGGTCTCCTCATGCTGCTGCCATTTCACCACTAAGTGGTCTCCTCATGCTGCTGCCACTGCACCACTCTGTGGTCTCCTCATGCTGCTGCCATGTCACCACTATGTGGTCTCCTCATGCTGCTTCCCACTGCACCACTATGTGGTCTCCTCATGCGGCTGCCACCTCAACACTATATCTCGGGCCACTCTGTGGTCTCCTCCTGCTGCTGCCACTTTACCACTCTGTGGTCTCCTCATGCTGCTGCCACCTCAACACTGTCTCTGGGTAACTCTGTGGTCTCCTCATGCTGCTGCCACATCACCACTATGTCACTGGGCCACTGTGTGGTCTCCTTATTCTGCTGCCACCTCACCAGTCTTTGGTCTCCTCATGCTGCTGCAACCTTAACACTATGTCTCTGGGCCACTCTGTGGTCTTCTCCTGCTGCTGCCACTTCACCACTCTGTGGTCTTCTCAGTCTGCTGCAACCTCAACACTATGTCTCTGGGACACTCTGTGGTCTCCTCATGCTGCTGCCATATCACTACTATGTCACTGGGCCACTCTGTGGTCTCCTCATGCTGCTGCCACCTCATCACTATGTCACTGGGCCACACTGTGGTCTCCTCATGCTTCTGCCACCTTACCACTCTGTGGTCTCCTCATGCTTCTGCCACCTCACCACTCCGTGGTCTCTTTATGCTGCTGCCACCTCAACACTATGTCTCTGGGCCACTCTGTGGTCTCCTCCTGCTGCTGCCACTTCACCATTCTGTGGTCTTCTCAGTCTGCTGCCACCTCAACACTATGTCTCTGGGCCACTCTGTGGTCTCCTGATGCTGGTTCCACATCACCACTATGTCACTGGGCCACTCTGTGGTCTCCTCATGCTGCTGCCACCTCACTGCTCTGTGGTCTCCTCATGCTACTGCCATTTCACCACTCTGGGGGTAATATGAGGTAGCCATACCCATGACAAGCTAGCTAAAATTAAAAGGATCCGAACTTCCAACAGCTCCGGAGCATGCTTAACTTTTGAAAAGAACCGCAGCCTCTTATTCCCGCCATCGGACAGCACGTGTAACGCCGATGAAAATTGAGCGGGAGAATCAGTAAGCGCAGGTGACGTCACCGAAAGCTACGCACAGCCGCAGCAGTAGACGGGCCGAGCATACAGCTCCGTAAGCAGGAAGTAAGTCTTTGAGCGGGAAGAAGACACGTGGACGCCACCCGCCCGCCAGGAGACGCCACCCGCCCGCCAGGAGCCGCTCACCAACCCACATCTCATCTACAGGAGGGTAACGTACCTGCTACAAACAGCAGTACTCTATTATAACATTATTGTGGGATAACTGTGGAAGCAAATTATTACCAGCCGGAGGTGAAACATTCTACCCATCTGAAACAAAGGGGGCAAATTCATATCGGATACTAATTCCCCCCAAAAAAAGGGGGCCCTCACCTCTCATCTATATTTGTTCCTTATTTGACAAGATCGGACTTTCACTATCTCACCTTTCATACTACCATCATCTTATTCATTGTATGTACTATTTACTTTAAAGGAGAACGCCATTTTGTGCCCAGGATCCATCACTACTTATACACGTAGTAGTTGACGGATACGAGCCACATATTTATGTCAGCAATCTACTCTTTTTTATGCATTGTTACTTTTTTATGCACTGTTGCTTTGTAGTCCATAATTTGTGAATTGATATTATATTGTCCACATTTTATACTTCCAGGAGAACGCTATCTTTTACTAGTTATATATTTTTTTGCCAACATCTGGCATATACCAGCCAGCTATTACTAATAAAATATTCTTTTACATGCAATACCTATGACTAGAGTGCCATCCCTATACTTATCCTCACAATAGATCCTGTCTATGTAGCAGCTCTAAGGCCTGTATGGTCCCATCAGAATTGGCTTATGATTTGGTAGCCAAAAGAAGGAGTGGGTACAAAACACAGAAGACATGCAAATATTCCATTCACGTGTCATCTCTGTTTTGGATCTACTCCTGTTTTTTTGGGCTTTAGCAATACTGATGGATTACTGACAAAATGCTGACCGAGTGAAGGCGGATACTCAACAGACAGGATCCGTTTTTTGGGGGTTATTGTTCTGAGGGATCAGAGGATGGGCAAAATAATCAGTTTACGTGAACACAAACTTACTGCTGATACCCTCTCCCCTCTGTCAGGGGCTCTACTTGTATCAGTGTTTAATAAAGCAGGTTCTGTAGACATGTATGTGCAATCAGCTGATGACTGTGTAAAAGGAGTGCGCTTCTTTTTTACGTCAACATGTAAGCCTGAGTTCACACTTGAGTTATTTGGTCAGTTTTGGCCCCATAACTGCCCAAATAAGTCAAGTGTGCAGTGATTCTAAGAGGGATGCCTGTTATGTGCATGTCATACTGACTCACAGTATTGTTCCACAACCATAGCAGACTCTCTATGTGTGTTACTGCAAGTCATAATGTTCTACATCGCTATACAGGCTCTCTGCAACCAGGAAATAGCTGTTTTTGTAACGCAATTCGCCACGAATAAATTCGGACTGAATCGTATCTTTTTTGAAAATTCAGCAAACCAACTGAATCAAATTTTTCCGAAATTATCTCATCTTTAGTTAAAATTCCATCTCAGAGATCTTGATGTTCCTTTGTCCACGTTGTGCATCAAGAAGTTTGCAATCCACGACATTGTTGCTAATCTCCCTGGATGTAGATGGAAGAGAAAAATTTATGAAAGCCCCAGTCAAGTTCCAAAGAAATTCAAGCTGTACTGCAGGCTCAGGGTGCATCAGTGTCAGCACAAACTATCCACCAACATTTGAATGAAATGAAACACTATGACAGAAGACCCAGGAGGACCCCATTGCTGACAAAGAGATATAAAATAGCTAGACTGCCGTTTTCCCAAATGTACGCGAGTAAGATAAAATCCTTCCAGGAAAACGTCTTGTGGACAGATGAGACCAAGATAGAGCTTTTTGGTAAAGCACGTCATTCTAATGTTTACCGAAAAGGGAATGAGGCCTACAAGAAAAGAACACAGTAAAAGTCAAATATGGTGGAGGTTCAAAGATGTTTTGGGGTTGTTTTGCTGCCACTGGCACTATGTGCCTTGACTGTGTGTAAGGCATCATTAAATCTGAAGATTACCAAAGTTTTTTGGGTATCACTATAGGGCCCAGTGTCAGCTGGGTTTGCGTCCTAGGTCATGGGTCTTCCAGTAGGACAATGACCCCAAACATACTTTAAGAAGCACTCAGAAATGGTTGGGAACAAAGTGCTGGAGAGTTCTAAAGTGGCAGCAATGAGTCCAGATCTAAATCCCATTGAACACCTGTGGAGAGATCTTAAAATTGCTGTTGCGAGAAGGCACTCTTCAAATAACCTGGAGAAACTTGGAGAAGTTTGCAGAAGAAGAGTTGTCCAAAATTCCAGCTGAGAGGTTTAAAAATCTTGTTGATGATTATAGGAAACGATTGATATCAGTAATTTCTTCCAAAGGGTGTGCAACCAAATATTAAGTTGAGAGTGCCAGTAAATTTGTCCTGCCCATTTTTGGAGTTTTGCGTGAATTATATAATTGTGGGCTTTTTGTTCTCAGTTTTTTTGTGTTTTTCAAATACATACAAAGAAAATAAACATTTGTATAACAAAACATGTGTAATTGCAATAATTTTCGGGGAAAAATTCAAGCAAAGATGTTTAACTGAGATGTTCCCTGACAATAACTATTTTCCCAATATATATTTTTATTTATAAAGAAAATGTTATTAAATTGTTTTTATGTGCTGCCAGATATAAAGAGATGACAAATGTGTTCCTGACAGCAGCTTTTCACTGCAGTACTTTACATTTTTATCTTCTTTAAAGGAAAGCTTAAGAAGCTCTTTTGTATTAAGTCTTGTAAAGAAAGAAGAAAAGTTCACGCCTTTTGAGTAATGCCTACCATTCACAAACACAAAAACAAAAAAAAGCTAAGCAAAAAAACAAAAGAGAACCCAACAAAATAAAAAAATATCATTCTGTGACAGCCATTCATTCCATATACAGTGCTTTAACTGATAACCAAGTAAGATTGTCATAGACCACACGGCTCTGCAAGCTGCTGTAGTATTTAATTAACTATTTAGAAACGGATAGTTTTTTTCAGCGTTGTTAATGGACGGGTGATTGTACGTTTTACCATATGGCCATTAACAATAAACACTGAATAAACCATCTGAAGACCACCATGGCTTGCGCTACCCACAGTACAGGCCATTACTAAAGTAATGCTAAAGTATTCCGGCAAAGTATGCAACTCTTAATATTTCAAACATTTCCTAGGCATTTTATAAAATGTCTAAAGTATAAAAATACTCCCTTCCTTGGTATGTAGACTTATAGGCAAAGCTCCACGGGAAATGAATATGCAAATAGCTATCTCCCAAGGAAGACGGCCATCTCACCAGTGCTACCTCTTGGAGTCAAAATCCAACTATCCAACAAGCCTTGACAAGGGAATATAGCTAGAATCCTAGTCAGTACTGACGAGGGGCAAACACCCTGAAAAACAGCTGAATACAGATGGATATTTCGCTTCGCTATATTCTCTTGTCAAATCCCAAGGCTTGTTGGAAAGTCGGATTTTGACTCATAGTGAGCCACGTCTAAATGGTGGCGTTGGCAAGATGGTTCTCTTCCTTGGGAGATACCTCTTTGTATATTTGTTAACCATTGAGCATTGCCAATAAGTCTCAATACAGGACTGGTCTCTTTAAGAAGATTTAGCACCCTGTCTAAGATGCATTCACGGCATCGCACCCAGCCAATGAGACTCTTACTCCATACTGGTGAGGGGCAAGCACCCTGAAACATCTGTCTATGGATGGATAAGTTAAATAAAAGAAGATATAAAAATATATAGATGTAGAAGGTGTTTAAGTAACTTCCTGGCGTGTGAACACACAAATGTATCATGCTGGCTTAGGCTAGTTTCTCACTAGCGCTTAGTACTATGTCTGACAGGCTGTGTCGGTTTTCGTCCAGCTGGTTCTTGGCATATTTAAAGGGTGCGGCTGCATCTCCACCGATCCCCATTATGGTTGGCGAATACTGGAATGCAGGAAGATCTGGCATGCTGTTCCCTGCTGGAACAGACTGTCAGATACTAAGTGCTATTGTGAAACTAGCCTTAGTTTAATAATGTGTATAGCTTGTTACACTGTTTGGTTAATGCTTTACCCTTCTGATGCTGGCACTTGCTTGATCTGTGGGTATATATTTGGAATTTTCTAGATTTCTTCATAAATCTGACCTAAAACTACATCAGATTTTCACATAAATCCAAAAAGTAGATAAAGATAACCAAATCAACAATAACACCTCATATGTGACCTCGACATTTAATTGTCTTTCAAATTCAGCTACATAATAATCTCTGGTCGTTATAGTACCTTGTTCCCTCCCTTATCAGCTGGTTTTATTATAAAAGAATGTAACCATTTCAAGGGTCTTCTCTCACTTAATTTAAATTAGGATTAATAATCTGATAAATCAATGACTTAAAGGGGCTGTCTCCCTTCAGCAAATGGTATTTATCATGTAGAGAAAGTTAACACAAGGCACTTACTAATGTATTGTGATTGTCCATATTTCCTCCTTTGCTGTCTTTATTCATTTTTCCAACACGTTATATACTGCTTGTTTCCATGTGGTTATGACCACCCTGCAATCCATCATTGGTGGCTGTGCTTGCACACTATAGGAAAAAGCACTGGCCCTTCTGGTGGCCGGGACCGTGGGATCTCACATAGGATGATGCCTTTTCCTGAGCCTGGTCAGCCATCCAGAAGTATGCCGGTGGGCTGAGACAATGTCAAAGAAAAAGTGTGACTGAAATCTGAGTCTGTGAGATTCCGAGAGAGTGTGTGATGGGTCCTGGAAACTCTCAGAGGGGTCACTCATAACTAAGAGAGAGAGAACCACAGAGGCTGTTGAGTCTGAGAGAACTTCTATGTAGCCAGTGGTTTTGTATTATTCCAACAGCACTCTAAAAGCCCTAAGCAAGTTCAGCATAGTAGTAAGGACTGAGTTGGATTGGTCAGAGGAAGATATGAGCGAATCACTCAAAATTTGACTTGGGTTCGAGTCAGTTGAATCAGTCAACCGATTTGGTTGGTTCTGAATCGATTTGACCTGAATCGAAAGTGCACCAGTTGGTCTGAAAATTTGTGGATGACTCTCTGAGGTCTCCAGGACTCATATTTTTGCTGTAGTCTCTAATTTTTAATAATTTAATGCTTTTTCACTCTCTCTCTACCTCTACCTCTCTCTCTCTCCCTCTCTATTCCTCAATTTCTCTCTGTCTCACCTGAATCGAATCAATAAAAAGTTGTCTTCAGCTGCAACTCAAATTTGTACAATTGCGGACCACAATATGGATATGGTTGTATGAATGCACCCTAAATATGAGTGGGTTTGAGTCATAAGAGAATGCATTTACTGGTACCTTGAATACTTTAACACAATGCAAGCTTATAGGAGCCTCCTTCTGTAAGTAAAGTACATTGCGGGTGGCACCAAGTCAGTAGAACATCAGAGGTGTAAATAAAGACTAGTGATAAGCGGCAGGGGTCATATTCGATTTCGCAATATTTTGCTAAATATTTTGTAGAATATTCGTTGAATATTCGCACATTTGAATATTTGTTATATTTTACTTGAAAAATCGGCAATGTAATGATCGAGTAATATGCGAATATTACGCGTTCAATACAGGTGTGGGTCAAAAAGGAATATATAGCACTATAGAATATAGTGCTATATATTAGTTTTTTAGAATATTCATAATTTTTTTCCATCTGAAGTCATGATTCCTCCCTGCTTAAATTGCTTGACAAGCAACTTAAGCAGGGAGGAAACAACTTCAGATAGAAAAAAATGAATATTTTCAAAAACGAATATATAGCACTAGATTCAATAAAGTGCTATATATTCCTTTTTGAAACACGCCTGTATTGATCGTGTAATAATCGCATATTACGCGATTACTACATTTGCGATTTTTCAAGTAAAAAAAATTACGAATATTCGAAAAACAAATATATAGCACTATATTCGAAATATTCTCGAATTTTCAAAGTTGCGATATTTGCGATAAATATTCGTAATTCAAATATTCGCGCTCAACACTAATAAATACATATTTTCAAGTTATATCATATGTTGCAATACAAGTTGAGTTAAAGTGGTACTTTAAAAAAAGGAGATAACCAATATAATAGACTTTGGACTCTAATGGGAAGATTTATCAAGACATTTTCTAAACTGGTCTTGATATCTACAAATTTTGGACCGATTTGTTAGACTCGGACCCAAAATGAATTTCAAGAAATTCGCTCATCTCTAAGAGAAATCTTAGAGTGCTGTATCTCTTAAAGTGCTCACTACCATAAATCAAGAATTGTTCAAAGTAAATTTCTTGCAACATGTGTCTACAACATTTTAGCAGGGAGTAGCCTACCGACAAGTCACTACTGCACCTATCCATTCATCACAAGCACTCCTCGAAGGACATGCCAGGTATAAAGATATGCATAATGTATGGTGTTCTGCCCAGCACGGTTAGAAAATCATTATACAGTAGATTACTTTTGCCACAGTCAGAGTATTTCAGTAGTGTTCGGTGTGGTTATAGCACCATCTAGCGGAGTTAAATTGTATTACACTTTGTTTCCTATTACAAAGACTACTGCATTGTGAGTAGTTCACTGCATTGTGGGTTAGTGCAAAGCATCCTGAGAAAGAGATGTCTCCAGGACACATCACAGACCTGTCCAATGCATGTCTCCTTCTTAACCGCTTACCGCACACCTAACGCCGAAAGGCGTCATCTCTGCGGCGCTCCCAGGCTACGCTAACGCCGATTGGCGTCATCTCGCGTGAGCCGAGATTTCCTGTGAACGCGCGCACACAGGAGCGCGCGTTCACAGGAACGCATAGTTCACAAGTTCATCTGCAGCCTGCCGGCCGCGATCATTGGCTGGCAGGCTGTAGATTTTTGAATCGTCCAATGAAATGGTTATGTCAGACGCTATTTTGAAAATAGCGTCTGATATAACTGCTGCCTCGTCCTCTGGTGGTCCCTTTCGCTTGGATCGACCACCAGAGGACACAGGCAGCTCAGTAAGTAGCACCAAACACCACACTACACATTACATATTACCCTGTCATTTATTTAACCCCTTATTTAGCACCTGATCACCCATATTAGACTCCCTGATCACCCTGATCACCCCCTTGTCCACCCCCCTGTCATTGATCACCCCCCCTGTAAGGGTCCCTCACCCCTGCCAGGTAGTTAGCTACTTGCTAGGTAGTTTAGCGCCCACCGCACCGCACCGCAGTCACCGATTAGTCGCTGATTAGCGTCATCGCTGTCGCTAATCAGCACTAGTACTATATAGTATCTGTAAGTGATCAATACTGATCGCAATCAGATCTATATAAGTACATTAGGGTCACCTTAGGTTCTACAAAAAACGCAGTGTTCGCCCGATCAGGCCTGATCTTGTGCGCACACTTGCGTTCAGTCCGCCCCACCGCAGTGACAGAATTTTTTTTTTCTGATCACTGCAAAAAACGTAAAATCGCTGCGCCGCTATAAAAGATCACTTTTGAGCTTTTTGGATCTTTATTAGCGATCGCAGCTTTACTTCGCAAGCACTCCTTTTTACTAAGCAGGTTTGCTCTTTTTCCTGGGTAGTCTCAGAGGAATACCCCCTAAATTTAGTGAACCCAAAATGTCAAACAAGGGGTATTCCGCTGAAGAGGCCTACAGGATTCTGACCGTGATGGATGAAAGCGATAGGGACGCCTTATCCGCTGAATCCAGTGGTTCAGAATATGAACCTGTGGACAGCAGTGGCACTCTAACGGCTAGTGAGGATGACGAGGTAGAGGTCCCTGCTACGGCCAGACGTACCCGATCCCATGTAAGAGTTCTGCCTACCCTGCATGATGATCCTCATTTGCAGCAGAGTGGTGCTAGCGCTGATCTTGTTTATGGTGCGGCATACACCAGCAGCGCAGCACAGCCTGGACCTTCTACCAGCACTGCCGTATTCCCTGGTGAAGTGGCGAGCACCAGAAGGGCAGTTCCAGCTGGTACGGTGGCACGTGCAATAACTCCCCCGTCGCAGCCACCGCGTTCACAGGCCCGTAGAACCCTTAGTCTCCCAGAGGTGCTGGCAAATCCTAATTGGCAATCCCCTGATTCCGCCGCACCCGTATTGCCCCCTTTCACCGCCCAGTCTGGAGTTCGCGTGGAGACGGCTCATTTAGGATCGGCCCTTCAGTTTTTTGAGCTGTTCTTCACCGCGGATCTCTATGACCTAGTTGTGGCAGAAACCAACCGCTACGCCACACAGTTTATTACCGCCAATCCGGAAAGCTTCTATGCCCAGCCTTTCCGGTGGAAACCAGTCACTGTTTCCGAGTTTAAAATTTTTTTGGGCCTTATCCTCAGCATGGGTCTAACTAAAAAAAATGTATTGCGGTCATATTGGTCTAAAGACCCAATACATTACATGCCCATGTTCTCTGTTGCAATGTCTAGGGCACGTTTTGAGGCTATCATGTGCTTTATGCATTTTACGGACAATAGCACCTGTCATCCAAGAGGCCACCCTGCTTATGACCGGCTCCATAAAATTCGGCCCCTCATAGACCATTTGTCATCCAGATTTGCAGATGCGTATACCCCTAATCAAAACATCTGCATAGACGAGTCCCTAGTACATTTTACCGGGCGCCTTGGCATAAAACAGTACATCCCCAGCAAGCGCGCCCGGTATGGGGTCAAACTGTATAAGCTCTGTGAAAGGGCCACAGGCTATACATATCGTTTTAGGGTCTATGAGGGAAAAGACTCAAAACTGGAGCCGGTCGGATGTCCTGACTACCTGGGGAGCAGTGGCAAGATTGTCTGGGACTTGGTGTCACCCTTATTCCACAAGGGGTACCACTTATACGTGGACAATTTTTACTCAAGCGTGGCCCTCTTTCGGCACTTACATATAGTCGGAATTCAATGCTGTGGTACCGCGCGACCTAGTCGCCGGGGCTTCCCCCAACGGCTCGTTAGTACCCGACTTGCACGGGGGGAGAGGGCTGCCTTGTGTGACCAAGAACTGCTCGCGGTGAAGTGGAGGGACAAGAGGGACGTTTACCTTCTGTCCACCATTCACGCAGACACGACTGTCCAAATTGAACGGGCAACTGGAGTCATTGTGAAACCCCTCTCTGTCCACGACTATAACCTTCAGATGGGAGGGGTGGACTTCAATGACCAGATGTTGGCTCCCTATTTAGTGTCCCGACGCACCAGACGCTGGTATAAGAAGGTGTCTGTTTATTTGATCCAATTGGCGATGTACAATAGTTTTGTTCTCTACAGTAAGGCTGGGAGAACAGGATCCTTCCTAAAATTCCAGGAAGAGATCATTTCGGAAATCCTGTATCCAGGAGGGTCCGTGCCCCAAGGCCCTGATGTAGTGAGCCGGCTACATGGCAGACACTTCCCGTCTGTCTATCCTGGTACCCCAACTCAACGTTCCACAAGAAAAAGATGTCGTGTCTGTAGCAGGGGTGGAATAAGGCGTGACACCACCTTTTTTTGTCCTGACTGTCCTGACCAGCCTGCCCTATGCATAGGGGAGTGTTTTCGCAAGTTCCACACTCAGGTACACTATTAGCATAGGGATTGCGTACACAGGACAGGCACACAGGGGTCTTAGGGCCCTTTCACACAGAGCTGCCACAAACCTCTCCTTTCACCTGGGACAAAGTGCATAATGTACTTCGCCGCATCTCTGGGCGATTTGCGCTTTGCACATTGTCCCATGGGGAAGGAGAGGTTTGTTCAATAAAGGTAAAAAAAAAAAAACAAAAAAAAAATCACCGGTAAGCAAAAAAGTTATTGTTCTGTTTCAAAAGTTTATAAAAGTTAATGTTAATAAATTTATTGCGTTGCGGCCTGGTTTTTTTTTTTTTTTTTTTTTTTTTTACCTTCTAGGTGGACCAAGCGATCAAGCAGCTGCAGCACTGATGTGCATTCTGACAGAAGCATTGCGCTGCTGTCAGATTACACAAAAGTCGGTGTATGCGGCGCTGCAAGACGGGATTTTCTCCTCTGCAGTGACAGATACGTTTGCCGAGGCATACGAGCTGAGGAGGAGGCGGCGTTCCTATGCTTTGGCAAACACTTTGTATATATATAAAAAAAATATAAAAAATCCCGGCAATGATTTATTCATCCACATCGATTGATGTGAATGGAGAAATCGGGTTTGCCAGGGCATACGAGCTAAGTGGGTATGGATGTTGGGCGGAGCTCCTATGTCCTGGCAGACGCCTTTCCCCTCCTTTTTTTTTTTTGGGCAGAGATTTTTTCATCCACATTGATCGATGCGAATGAAGAAATCTGTGCCGTTCATTTTTTTCTTTCAGCCCAGAGGCTGAACGGGAAAAAAAAATCTCATTACCTGTATGCTCAATACAAGGAGAATAGCAGAAAATCCTAATGCTGGCCATACATGTAATGATTGCGGAGACCCTCAAATGCCAGGGCAGTACAAACACCCCACAACTGACCCCATTTTGGAAAGAAGACACCCCCAGGTATTCCATGAGGGGCATATTGAGTCCATGAAAGTTTTAAATTTTTGACCCAAGTTAGCGGAAATTGAGACTTTGTGAGAAAAAAAAAAAAAAAAAATCAATTTCCGCTAACTTATGCCAAAAATGTTTTTTTCTATGAACTCGCCATGCCCCTCATTGAATACCTTGGGGTGTCTTCTTTCCAAAATGGGGTCACATGTGGGGTATTTATACTGCCCTGGCTTTTTAGGGGCCCTAAAGCGTGAGAAGAAGTCTGGGACCGAAATGTCTAAAAATGCCCTCCTAAAAGGAATTTGGGCACCTTTGCGCATCTAGGCTGCAAAAAAGTGTCACACATGTGGTATCGCCGTACTCAGGAGAAGTTGGGCAATGTGTTTTGGGGTGTCATTTTACATATACCCATGCTGGGTGGGATAAATATCTTGGTCAAATGCCAACTTTGTATAAAAAAATGGGAAATGTTGTCTTTTGCCAAGATATTTCTCTCACCCAGCATGGGTATATGTAAAATGACACCCCAAAACACATTCCCCAACTTCTCCTGAGTACGGCGATACCAGATGTGTGACACTTTTTTGCAGCCAAGGTGGGCAAAGGGGCACACATTCCAAAGAGCACCTTTAGGATTTCACCAGCCATTTTTTACACATTTTGATTGCAAGGTACTTCTCACGCATATGGTCCCCTAAATTGCCAGGGCAGTATAACTACGCCACAAGTGACCCCATTTTGGAAAGAAGACACCCCAAGGTATTCCGTGAGGGGCACGGCGAGTTCCTAGAATTTTTTATTTTTTGTCACAAGTTAGCGGAAAATGATGATTTTTTTATTTTTATTTTTTTCCTTACAAAGTCTCATATTCCACTAACTTGCGACAAAAAATAAAAAATTCTAGGAACTCGCCGTGCCCCTCACGGAATACCTTGGGGTGTCTTCTTTCCAAAATGGGGTCACTTGTGGGGTAGTTATACTGCCCTGGCAATTTAGGGGCCCATATGTGTGAGAAGTACTTTGCAATCAAAATGTGTAAAAAATGACCGGTGAAATCCGAAAGGTGCACTTTGGAATGTGGGCCCCTTTGCCCACCTTGGCAGCAAAAAAGTGTCACACATGTGGTATCGCCGTACTCAGGAGAAGTTGGGGAATGTGTTTTGGGGTGTCATTTTACATATACCCATGCTGGGTGAGAGAAATATCTTGGCAAAAGACAACATTTCCCATTTTTTTATACAAAGTTGGCATTTGACCAAGATATTTTTCTCACCCAGCATGGGTATATGTAAAATGACACCCCAAAACACATTCCCCAACTTCTCCTGAGTACGGCGATACCAGATGTGTGACACTTTTTTGCAGCCAAGGTGGGCAAAAGGGCACATATTCCAAATTGCACCTTTCGGATTTCACCAGCCATTTTTTACACATTTTGATTGCAAGGTACTTCTCATACATTTGGGCCCCTAAATTGCCAGGGCAGTATAACTACCCCACAAGTGACCCCATTTTGGAAAGAAGACATCCCAAGGTATTCCGTGAGGGGCACTGCGAGTTCCTAGAATTTTTTATTTTTTGTCACAAGTTAGCGGAAAATGATGATTTTTTTTATTTTTATTTTTTTCCTTACAAAGTCTCATATTCCACTAACTTGCGACAAAAAATAAAAAATTCGAGGAACTCGCCATGCCCCTCATGGAATACCTTGGGGTGTCTTCTTTCCAAAATGGGGTCACTTGTGGGGTAGTTATACTGCCCTGGCAATTTAGGGGCCCAAATGTGTGAGAAGTACTTTGCAATCAAAATGTGTAAAAAATGACCGGTGAAATCCGAAAGGTGCACTTTGGAATGTGGGCCTCTTTGCCCACCTTGGCAGCAAAAAAGTGTCACACATGTGGTATCGCCGTACTCAGGAGAAGTTGGGGAATGTGTTTTGGGGTGTCATTTTACATATACCCATGCTGGGTGAGAGAAATATCTTGGCAAAAGACAACATTTCCCATTTTTTTATACAAAGTTGGCATTTGACCAAGATATTTTTCTCACCCAGCATGGGTATATGTAAAATGACACCCCAAAACACATTCCCCAACTTCTCCTGAGTACGGCGATACCAGATGTGTGACACTTTTTTGCAGCCAAGGTGGGCAAAAGGGCACATATTCCAAATTGCACCTTTCGGATTTCACCAGCCATTTTTTACAGATTTTGATTGCAAGGTACTTCTCACGCATTTGGGCCCCTAAATTGCCAGGGCAGTATAACTACCCCACAAGTGACCCCATTTTGGAAAGAAGACACCCCAAGGTATTCCATGAGGGGCATGGCGAGTTCCTAGAATTTTTTATTTTTTGTCGCAAGTTAGTGGAATATGAGACCTTGTAAGAAAAAAATAAAATAAAAAATAAATCATCATTTTCCGCTAACTTGTGACAAAAAATAAAAAGTTCTATGAACTCACTATGCCCATCAGCGAATACCTTAGGGTGTCTACTTTCCGAAATGGGGTCATTTGTGGGGGTTTTCTACTGTTTGGGCATTGTAGAACCTCAGGAAACATGACAGGTGCTCAGAAAGTCAGAGCTGCTTCAAAAAGCGGAAATTCACATTTTTGTACCATAGTTTGTAAACGCTATAACTTTTACCCAAACCATTTTTTTTTTACCCAAACATTTTTTTTTTATCAAAGACATGTAGAACAATAAATTTAGCGAAAAATTTATATATGGATGTGGTTTTTTTTGCAAAATTTTACAACTGAAAGTGAAAAATGTCATTTTTTTGCAAAAAAATCGTTAAATTTCAATTAATAACAAAAAAAGTAAAAATGTCAGCAGCAATGAAATACCACCAAATGAAAGCTCTATTAGTGAGAAGAAAAGGAGGTAAAATTCATTTGGGTGGTAAGTTGCATGACCGAGCGATAAACTGCTAAAGTTGTGGAGTGCCGATTTGTAAAAAAGGGCCTGGTCACTAGGGGGGTATAAACCTGTGGTCCTTAAGTGGTTAAACTCCATTATCCTTGTAAAAGCATATCTGGTGAGAGATCTTCCTCTGTTTCCAGGGACATTGTGTTATGCAGAGCTGTTCAGTCAGTTTGCAATTGTTACTCAGGGAGTTATTATTACTAGATAGGCATGCAATCCTATGTATAGGCAGGCATTTTACCATGTGCCTTCACTGTTAATGTAAATGTTATAGCACATGCTATTTTATGCTTAACACTTATGTGTGTTATTTGTATCCTTGTAGTTTTTCCAATCAATCACATACAATTGAAATACTCTCATTTATACGCACTGCGCAGAGAGTACAACCTGTTGACCAATAAACAAGCTAGACTACAAAGAACAGTCCTCTTATTTGGAAGACAGGAAAGGTTTATGCTGTATGTCAGACTGCACACTGTGTGAACGTGTTAGGCTACTTTCACACTGGCGTTTTGGTTTCCGTTTGTGAGATCCGTTCAGGGCTCTCACAAGCGGTCCAAAACAGATCAGTTTTGCCCTTAATGCATTCTGAATGGATAAGGATCCGCTCAGAATGCATCAGTTTGGCTCCGTTCCGTCTCCATTCCGCTTTGGAGGTGGACACTAAAACGCTGCTTGCAGCGTTTTGGTGTCCGTCTGACGAAACTGAGCCAAACGGATCCATCCTGACACACAATGTAAGTCAATGGGGACGGACACAATCTGGCACAATAGAAAACGGATCCGCCCTGACACACAATGTAAGTCAATGGGGACGGACACAATCTGGCACAATAGAAAACGGATCCATCCTGACACACAATGTAAGTCAATGGGGACGGACACAATCTGGCACAATAGAAAACTGATCCATCCTGACACACAATGTAAGTCAATGGGGACAGATCCGTTTTCACTGACACAATCTGGCACAATAGAAAATGGATTTGTCCCCAATTGCCTTTTATTAGTGTTTAAGATGGATCCGTTTTAGCTATGTTAAAAATAATACAAACGGATGCATGCTGTTGTATTTTCTGAACGGATGCGTTTGTGCAGATCCATGACAGATCCGCACCAAACGCGAGAGTGAAAGTAGCCTAAGAAGATAGAACATATGGCATATGAAATCTGTTAGAGAATCAGCTGTCAACAGTGATGGTTACAGTGAACCCATTAGGTGATTTTGGTGCCCAGGATATGATAGGGGGAGATAAGCTGACCTCTGTCGTATTATAGTTTTATATGGGATCAAGATTTCTGAGTAAAAGGCAGAATAAATCCTGCCAGGACTCCAAGGAGAGTCCTGATTACCCCACCCACACAGAATGAGAGAAGGTGTTTGTGAAACCAAGGATGCTTACCTATTGCCAGACAGTGAGCTCCGCCTAAAGGTGGCTGCAAGTAGCATTATGACGGTGCCATATTAAGAAAGGGAAGCAATTCATTGATGGGCTCCATAGCAGTCATGTGCCCTGCCTTTATGTTATGGTAGTCTTCAAAGCTTCATGCCCTGCCTTCATGTTATGGTAGTTTTCAAAGTTAGTGAAAACAGTTATTTCAATGAGAATTATGTGTGGACAAGAAGGATTAGTTTTTTTTTCTATACTTTCTTTTTTTACATTTGTCCTTACTGGTTTTAGAGTTATGTGTGCCAAATTTAACACAGGTCACGCTGTGGCTGATAATTTGTTGTCTTTTTAAACTGTCTAGAAAAGCTTCTCCACTATTCTTATACCAAAAAAAAAATAAAAAAAAAATAAAAAAAAATAAACATACAGATCCGAACATCCACATACTATGCATTTATCAATTGTTTCTCAGCATAATTTACATTGTTTATCGGCATAATTAGTAGTATACAACAGCATAATTAATTAACTGTACGCGAGGTATTTGTATACGATTCTAGACCACATGGAAGGGTGAGCTTTTGACATCTGTTCACATGGTGTAGTACTGCGTGGTTGCTGTGCCTGTGGGTTTGAAGGTCCCAGTGCCAATGGGCTTAATCTGACAGCAAGGGTGCTTTTAGACTGCTGGGTCGCGTCGCCTACTCGGGCGGTGATGCGGCAGTGGTGGACACCATGTGGTGCTGGCCAAATTAGAGCAGTTATCCACTTGAAAGACGCAGTGGCGTAACTAGAAATGACTGGGCCCCACAGCTAATTTTTTAATGTGCCCCCCATCCCCCAGCAACTTATTCGCAACCCTCACTTCTGTGGCTAGTTAGACAAGGCCCAGCAGCTGCTCCATCTGTTTCCTACAGTCACTGTATAAGGCTACATGCACACGCAATTTGCGGAACAGCAAGGACAGCAATTAATATAACTGCCCGTTCTTGTCCGCAAAACAGACAAGAATAGGACATGTTATATTTTTTTTTTGCGGGGCCACGGAACGAGCAACGGATGCGGACAGCACACAGAGTGCTGTCCGCATCTTTTGTGGCCCCATTGAAGTGAATGCGGACCAAAACAATGGTCGTGTGCATGAGGCCTAGTACTGTTGAGGGGGCCCTGACAGTAAAAACTTTTAGACTTCCTCCTGAATGGGCCTCTTCTGAGTTGGGGCCCCAACACAGTTGCTTCCCCTGCATCCTCTATAGCTATGCCCCTGCAAAGAGATAACCTTGATGTGGTGAGTGGGCTTATGCATTTTGATCAAAATGTATACAAATGGCCTCATGTACTGTTTTTAGATGATGACGCTGTATACTATTAATTATGCTTAGGAGCAATATGAATTGTGCTGAGGAGCAATTGATCAATGCATAGCATGTGGATGTGCGATACATGTTTTCTCTTTTCTTTTTTACTTTTCCTATACCACTCCCCTCGCTAGTGAAGTTTTGCAACTTTTTTTAGACTTTTTTCAAAAAGTCACAATCATAAATCTTTCCAGAAGTTCATTTGCATACTAACCCTATCCACTTTTATACTAAAAGTCAAAATTTTTTGCTTGAAATGGTACTTCCATCAAAACCTGCAACTTTTGTAAAGTTGACACGTTCCCCCCAATACGTTTATAGTGTGTATAATTCTTTACCTGCAGTATACTTTTATGCAGCACTTTGATTTTAGCAGGGCTATCACATTTTTTTTCCTGTCATCGCCTAAGTAGTTAGACTAAACATCTTCTTCCAGTCTAATTAATAGAGATGTTGAAAAAAGGCATTACGTAACAAAACATTCCTAATCCTGGCTATAAATTAGGCCTGGTTGAGCTTTCTTGGTAAAAGGTTAATGGGCTGTCACTTAAAGAAAGTGTGTCGCAACATTTGACATGCACAGGGAGTCCTCCCACAGATTTTCCTGTTATTAAAGCATCATCTTTAAAATAATAAGTTGCACTGTAAGAATGTCAACAAGGTCAATGGTGCAGCAGTCACGGTGGCGGTAATTGTTAGGAATTGTATCCATTAGCTCTTTTCAAAACTGTGCGCACATCAATGTTTTCAAGGTTATACATTCTGAGTGAATGCAAGGCTTAATTCAGAAATGGAATAGGCAGTGGCTTGATAAAGTGAATACAGCACGACCAACGATAAAGTGAATACGGCACAACTAACGATAAAGTGAATACTTCACAACTAATGATAAAGTGAATATGGCTGTCACGACCATGGTCATGGTCGTGACTCCTGAACCGCAAGCTGTTGCCTGCGTTCTGGTTTGGTTGTTCAACCACTGGTGAGGGCCGTTAGTATGTTGCCTCACTTGTGGTTGCCGCTGGCAACATAAGGTATGTGGCAGTAGAGCAGCTGGAGCTGGTTGCTAGGCTGCTCGCTGTCATAGCATGCGGTTGTCTCAGGCAACTTGTGTTGTATGTGTGCACTTTCCCTGTTTGGTGTGCACAGGGTTTATTTGTGTGTGCACTTTACCTTTAAGTTTCAGTCTTCCCTTGCCTGGTTTTGGAAGGGTTAATTCCCTTCTTTGTCTGTGAACACTGGGTGTGTCTGAGTGTGGGTGTGGCCACTGGCTATTTAGCTTCTGCTGAGATCAGAAGTCTGAGGGGTACTCCAGGCATAGTGCTGGAGTCATCCTCCTGATATCCTTATACCATCTGCCAGTGAGGGCCACCCTTGTGGTCATAAACGTTATATGTGATGTTTAGTTGATGTTGCTTTTCTTTCTATGTTTTATGCAGCTATGGATCTGGGTTCCTGTGTGTATATGTGTGTTCTGTCTCCTTAGTGTTTGTGTGGACAGCAATACCTGGTGCATGGGTTCCAGTCAGCAAGGCTGTGGCAGGTTAGTTTGGAACTAGTGTTGTTCACCTGCCATATCTATATGTCTGTATATGTCCCCCCTTCCTTGCAGCTTGGCCAGTGAGACTCCCGTTCCTCCGTATCCAGGGGGAACAGGTGGTATTACCCTGCCCCTAGTAAGGGCCACCCTGAGGGCTATGAGGGATTATAGGTTCCGGTGTATGAGCCCTCCCACCATCAGGGTTGGCTCATATGGTTAGGAGTCAGGGTCAGATTAGGGACACGATAGGAGGTGACCTGCTCCCTAATTCTGTCGTCCTGGCCGAGCAGCCACTAACATCTTCTGGCATCGCACGGCTGAGGGTTTTCCCCATCCTCAGCCGTGACAGTATGACCGCAAAGGCTCCTCATGTGGCATAACCTTCGAAAGAGGGTGCAGCATGTACCGTCATCTGCTGATGGGGTGCATGCGCATTCTCCGGAGGGAGAGCGTTATGGGGGTTTCACTATTTACGGCCCGGTGAGTGGCTGTGTGCTGGGTAGGAGTGTCTGTTGGCAACGACTGGAGTGGGGACGTTAATAGAGAGTGGACGCAGTGTCAGTGCGGTCTCCCCGGGCTGTTTCTTTGCTGGTCTCTGGTTCCTGTGTGTTGCTCCAGAGGCTGTCAGTCGGATCCTGGTTCCTGTGTGTTGCTCCAGGGTCCGGCAGCAGTCCTGGGAGACTCGCATGTACTGACGCTGTTTCCCTTATTTTCCCCTTCTCCTATCCCCTTGTTTGGTCTCTCACCAGTTTCCTTTTTTTTTGGTGGGGGGCTTTGAGGGGTGGGAATGTCACAACCATGGTCATGGTCGTGACTCATGAACCGCAGGCTGTTGCCTGCGGTCTGGTGTGGTTGTTCAACCACAGGTGAGGGCCGCTAGTATGTTGCCTCACTTGTGGTTGCCGCTGGCAACATAAGGTATATAGCAGTAGAGCAGATGGAGCTGGTTGCTAGGCTGCTCGCTGTCATAGCATGCGGTTGTCTCAGGCATCTTGTGTTGTATGTGTGCACTTTCCCTGTTTGGTGTGCACAGGGTTTATTTTTGTGTGTGCACTTTCCCTTTAAGTTGCTGTCTTCCCTTGCCTGGTTTTGGAAGGGTTAATTCCCTTCTTTGTCTGTGAACATATCCTCCTGATATCCTTATACCATCTGCCAGTGAGGGCCACCCTTGTGGTCAAAAACTTTATATGTGATGTTTAGTTGATGTTGCTTTTCTTTCTATGTTTTATGCAGCTATGGATCTGGGTTCCTGTGTGTATATGTGTGTTCTGTCTCCTTAGTGTTTGTGTGGACTGCAATACCTGGTGCATGGGTTCCAGTCAGCAAGGCTGTGGCAGGTTAGTTTGGAACTAGTGTTGTTCACCTGCCATATCTATATGTCTGTATATGTCCCCCCTTCCTTGCAGCTTGGCCAGTGAGACTCCCGTTCCTCCGTATCCAGGAGGAACAGGTGGTCTTACCCTGCTCCTAGTAAGGGCCACCCTGAGGGCTATGAGGGATTATAGGTTACGGTGTATGAGCCCTCCCACCATCAAGGTTGGCTCATATGGTTAGGAGTCAGGGTCAGATTAGGGACGCGATAGGAGGTGACCTGCTCTTTAATTCTGTTGTCCTGGCCGAGCAACCACTAACATCTTCTGGCATCGCACGGCTGAGGGTTTTCCCCATCCTCAGCCGTGACAACGGCACGACCAACGATAAAGTGAATACAGCACAACTAACTATAAAGTGAATATGGCACAACTCACTATGAAGTGAATACTGCACAACTAATAATAAAGTGAATAGGGCACAACTAATGATAAAGTGAATACTGCACAACTAATGATAAAGTGAATACTGCACAACTATCAGAATGGAAAGTTTACATTTGGAAGGAACATTTAATAGACAGGTTTCAAAGCCTATCATTATCCGTAAACCACAAGTAAAACTATTCCTACAAGCATATTTTGTTTAAAGCCACAGTATTGCAGGCACACAGAGAAGTGCAAAACATGGAAACAGACGGATACACCCCAGTCGTGGAGGGATGGCCTTCACTGTGTCTGCATGTACAGAGATAGCTTTCAGTCCCTGAGTAGGACTTCTCACTGGGCTCACGGCAGGGGCGGACTGGGAACTTAAAGTGGCTCTGGAAAGAAAAAAACTAAAAACTAACAGTAGGGGAGCAAAATACTGTCTCATCAGAACCATATTCCACCGTGCAGCACAATATATTGCTCTTAAGACTGTCCCTTTGTGGTGGCCATCAATAGCTGCCATTTTCTGTCTCCTTCTCTTCCTTCAGTTGTCTCTAATTAAGATATGGAGCAGGTGGCTTAAGAGGTGAGTCTGCCAGCGGCAGAGGGCTTGGGCAGCCCACTGGGCATCAGTCCACCAGGAAATTTCCCTGTAAAGTCTATGGCCAATCCGCCCCTGTCTCACAGGTTCAAAATGGGCAGAGATTCAAACCAATATATTGCTGATATACTCGATAATTTCCCATAGATCTGTATTTCATTCTGCCCAGCTCCTTCTGCTCTATAACATGCTGCCAATACATTGGATACTATGATCAAAGTGACAAGTTTCCTTTTAAAGGGAAATTGCCATCTCAGGCATTGATGGCATATTGCTAAGACACGACATTAAGTCAGATAGGTTCCTATCTCAAGAACAGGCCCCTCAAAGTGCTAGAGAACAACCATTGGAAATAGGAAAAAAATCGATTGGCATATTCTAGCAATGTAGAGTATAGAGGGTATATGGTGGCTCACCTGTTGTGGCAAATGGTTCTAGTGCTCTGCTAAAAGAGGTTTCCCTGAAAACCCAGTAGAATAAAATGTAAATGGTATTGTATAACAGGCAACTCAACCATCCAGAACTGCACCGATATGGACATAATAGGCAAGATATAATATAAAAATATGTATCACTTTAACCAATTGATTATGTTACAAATTCATTTATTGATTATCTCAAATAGTGTATAAATTCATATATCATTTCAATTAAAATTGTAGGATTTTATTAGGATATTGTATTTACTTATTAAACATAATATATGCCACAAGATAGGCCATTTATTTATCATAAGGATATATTGCAGAAACACGCTGAATATATAGCTGAATTTATTCAGTAGGGGAAATACTTCTTAAATCTTCTTTTGTGTTAACTTTTCATTTTTAAAATGCATCAAAAAGGCAATGAAGGCATACGAGATAGACGAAAGGTATGGAAATAACATATCATGCATCTCCTAGGCTGCAAAATTGAGCAGATGAGACACAATGGTAAATAATGGGTTATTTTATTATGCCTTTGCATTGTCTGCTGCTCCTTATGTCTGTCTCTGTACAGCACTTAATGTACATTTTGCTCTTCTTTTATAAATCTCAGCATTATTGCTGTTTTTATTTACAGTCATCGTGAGAACCTTGACGCTCCTGTAAGCTATATAGTTACCTTGAATATTGCATGTCAATGTAACCTTTACTTTTGTTCAGCTTATAATGATTTTTTTTCAACTTATTGCTTGGAATTCTAACTATATCTTCCATCTTATAGCCGCATTAAGCCCTTTCTACACAAGAGTAGCAAAATCATATGGCTTTTTGTTATGTTCTTGTTAAATGACTAAATTAAACGGGTTGTCAAGAATAATGGGTTTTTCTTTTGTTGTTTCAAGGTTTATAATTTATAATTGCTTTTTGTAAAGAATTGTGTGCTGTAACTTACTGCTGACACCCACCATCCTCCTATGTATCAACAGATTGCAGTCACAACTTAGTAGGTGCTTGGTTCCCATCCACCTTCCTGTACACTGAATAGTGAACAGCTCTATCCAATTAGCGTTCTTGGATCTACTGTGGTAAGTCTTCATGGCTTAATCTATTAGGATTAACAGCCATGTTCTCCAGTGCCAACCCCAAAGAGGAGTGTTCTCCAACTAGTGTCTCTACCCTCAATGTTGCTCCCCAGTGACCCCAGGGTTGGCATAGTATTACTAAAGCTTGACATACGTGTCAAATCTATACCATTAGGGAAATAGCCATGTGCCCTAAAAATACTTTTTCCATTTTAATATGAAGCATGGCTCAGCATAATGTGTGAAGTTTGAAAGTGGCTTGTGGGCTAGAAAAGGTTGGGGATCTCTACCATAGAGATTATCAGGACTAACAAGCATGTACCATCTGAAATCTGCTGCAGGGAAACCAGGCCACTACCTCTTGAAGTAGTCTCTGTTCAAGAGACTGCTGAACCATGGTGCTTAATAGACACCAGTATGGATCAAGCAGAGGTCAGAGCAGGCAGAGTTTGTGCTATACAAAGTTAGTTGGAGGATGAGGGCAGGCATCTCAGGGTCAGTATGGAGATCAGGCTGTGGTTAGGTTAGGCAGGGTCAAATCCATCAGGCAGATGCTGGTACATGGGAGAGTGAAGCAAGACAGGTAGTGCACCTCTACAGGAAACTAAAGAACTGGAACCTATTGCTCAGGCACCCTCCCACATGAGAAGGTGCCATAGGTTTACCAGGATGAACAATCAAAGGCTGGAGAGAATTTGGCTGATGCGATCTGGCCCTTTAAGAGTCAAAGAGAGTGGGTCTGGCCCTACAGGCAGTAAGAGGCAGGGCCGGCAAGAAGCAGGCCTTAGCCTGAGAGTGGAGGACAAGCAATGCTAAACCAGCAGCTGTGCCAGCTGTGAAGTAGCAGAGGTACACTGGCAAGCATGGGCCACTGGGAAGGCAGATCAAGGAGTCTGCGGCTGTGCCCAGGAAAGAGATGGCATCAATAATAGATCACTGGTGCCACAATGAACATCTAATTAGTAAGGGTCTGACCTTGGGAACTTCCACCAGTCACAAGAATGGGGGTCCCCTGCAGTCGTATGAAAGGAGCAGCAGATTGAACACGCTATCTTGTGCGCTATTCATTGTCTATAGGACTCCTGAAGGTAGCTGAGAGCTATACTGTGTCCGATGAAGCATTGCCTACAGAATCCCGCAGAGGAAACTTCTATATCTCCTTGTGAAATTAGAAGCACATGAAGGTACAGTAAGGCTTCATGTATCTCTATGAGAGCCTTATTATGGCTCTGTGCAAAACAAAGCTGTAATACGGCCATGTGCATGAGCTCTTATAGTTTGCAAGAGATGGAAAGAAATCAACTCAATGCATATCAAACATAACAGAAGACACAGACGAGAATTTACATACAAATGATCCTACAAATAATAAAGAAATCAAGTGTCTCTTTTGTAAAAGTGAACATAAAAAACCTCATCCAGCATCGGTATAATTACCATCAAGTAATCGCTCCTATGAGGATTAAGGATCTAATTAAAAGATGACACAGTTGGAATAAATGTTAATATAATTTCTGCTAATAATGATTTTATGCCTGGTTAACTGGAATAAAATGTTAGTAAAATGAGGCTTATAGCAACGCAGCAGCGTCAATGCTAAATGCTTCTGACTAAATTCAGACATCATGGTTATAAATGGATGAGCTAACACAGTTTTTTTACTTGTCACTTTTACCACAGTCAAGCCACATTATTAATGAATTTATTAATTATTATTATTATTATGCCATCTTGACCCTTGGAGGTAAGGTCCTCTATATAGTTCTCTATATGGTCCTCTACATGGTTCTGCAAGTATTCCACCATTAAAACAGTTCAGGAGACCACAAAGCATACTAACGGCACCCCTGAAAGAAAACCGAGGGCTGGGCCCACAGATACAGAGGGTACACGATGCCACACAGACACAAACAATGGTTCGTTCCCAGCAGTTACGTTACTGAACAAACATAATGAACAACTAGCTGAGCCTATATAATGAATACACAGTAAAGATAATGCTGCCTAACACTAAACCAGCTATTGCGAAATGTCCCCCAAAGTCCATAAAGCAGCGTAGCTGCGCCTGAATGTTCCTGAGCGATCTTCTTCTTGGGATGCACCCTAAGTATTGCGTAATACTATTTGTAATCAGTGTTGAGCTTGAATATTTGAATTACGAATATTTATCGTGAATATCGCAACTTTAAGAATTTGCGAATATTTCCAGTATAATGCTATATAATTGTTTTTCGAATATTCGTGATATTTCTTTTTTACTCGAAAAATCGGCAATGTAATGATCGCCTAATATGCGAATATTACACGATCAATACAGACGTGGGTCAAAAAGGAATATTTAGCACTGTATTCGATTTAGTGCTATATATTCGTTTTTTAGAATATTCGTCATTTTTTTTTTTCCATCTGAAGTCATGATTCCTCCCTGCTTATGTTGCTTGTAAAGCAATTTCCCTGCAATTTCGCTGATAAAGATATTAAACAATATGGGTCCCAGAACAGATCCCTGAGGTACCCCTCTGGTAACAAGACCATAGTCTGAATATACTCCATTGACTACAACCCTCTGTTGTCCGTCCCTCAGTCACTGCCTAATCCATTCAACAACATGGGAGTCCAAGCCCAAAGACTGCAATTTATTGATAAGTCTTCTATGTGGGACGGTATCAAAAGCCTTACTGTAGTAAGGGATCACTGTCTCCCAGGGGTTGGCAATGACAGACTTCTCATCAAAGGGGGGAAGCAAACAGTGCTTTATTTGTAACACAGCACATCACACTTCCAAGTTTCTATCAAGGCGAGAAAAACAGAACTGGATCACACATCCACAATGCTATGCTTAGATCTAATTAAACTCGCTTCTCAGCACAATATTAAAGTGTACATCCCCCTATACTACAAGACCAAATCTCGAAAGGCAAGTGACAGTTCACGATGAGGATCGGGAATATAACGAGTATGGCAAGCAGAATTCCATCGACACCGTTTTTCAATGATATGAACCGGTACGTTATGCTCAGAAGCAGCTGAAGCTGCGCCAATACGAAATGAATGACCTGTAATTGAGAAAGGGTTAACCCCTGAATTGGCCAACAATATGCGGATGAACTTGAGGAACGTCTGAATATTCAAAGGAGCAGCTCCCAACCTAAACAAGAAAGAATCAGCTGGCTCAGCCTTGATAAACTGCAACCATTCATGTAATACATTTACCGGGCACCACTTATTAACGGTGGAAAAATACTTGACCCCTACCGGTTCCCCTGGCCGGGCCATCTTTGAAGCTTCTAAGGTAAAGATATAACAAGAGATACTTCAGCGCAACTGACTCTTCCGTAAGTAATTTATAGATGTATTGGTGCAGGTAAACCGGGCCTGAAGAACCCATAGAAAGCCAAGTACATGGCTGTTTTAATTAGTAGGTTGATATGCTGACCAAATGGTTTATTCTGCAACATGTCTGATAAAGACCTAAACATGCTGCCAGAAAAAGTCTGTCAAGTGGGTCGTTTTTTAACGGACTCCTTCTGAATACCTTTTAATAAGGCCTTAACGGGATGGGCTGAGAACATAGACAGTTGATCGGGATACTGGCAATACCAATAATGTTGAAAACCAGCTAGGTACAGTTTAATAGTGCTAATGGGCAAAGTGTACATGAGAGTGGCAAAAAGCAACAAATGCGAGTATGTAAGTTGTAGGCCCCTCTCCCGCAGGCGGGTAGGTATGTTAATATTTACTAAACAAGTGCCAGGCCGTCTTATATGTCCTAAGGGTATTAGTGGACAATGATTTGGCCATAAGGCTTCTGGCTACAGCAAGATATGAAACGAATCCATCAGCAACTGGAAATGACGAGGAGTTAGCGTTGAGTTGAAGATTAAGCTGGGACAGAGCATCTGCTGCGACATTACACTGCCCACTAATATGTGTGCAAATGAAGTGAAAATTATGTTGTAAAGACAGCCAAACGAACCTCCTCACAAATGACATTATCTGTTTCGACCCAGAGCTACCCTTCATAAGGATGTCAGCCAATGCCGCGTTGTCAGTCAGAAATAACACTGTAAGGTTCCTCCACTGTTTGCCCATACTAGCACTGCCCCCCCCATAGGATAAATTTCAAACAACAGGCAACACTGAGAGAAGCCTGGGATAATCGCAATCTCTGGTGGCCAGGAACCAGCAAACCAATGCTTACCAAATATGGTGGCAAAACCTGCAGCCGGAGATGCATCTGTGTACACCACTGGAGATTGACCACCAGAATAAATAGCGAGACTCCATTCCATTGTGACAGAAACCTATCCCACATTAATAAATCAGCAACGGCCTCTTGATGCAAATAAACTGGACTGTCCTGACTTTGGGCACAAGGGAGTAAAGCCAGAAGTTTAGAAATAAAGGACCTTCCTTGGGGAATAATGCACATAGCAAAATTGAGCATACTTAAAGAGACTGGAGATCCGCCTTGGTAGTGACCCGAACCTGGGACAATCTACAGTATGTACGACCTCCCTGATCCTATCTAATTTGTCTAGCGGGAGACTAGCTTGCATCTGAACAGTATCTAAATGAATACCCAGAAATGTAATTAAGGCACTAGGCCCTTCGACCTTGTGCAGAGCTACAGGAACTCTAAAATCTTCAAATACCGTACGCAATACCTCTAAGTCTTGAGGCTCTTGTAACGGGGGCTCAATCAAGAGAAAGTCATCTAGGAAATGAATGACATGATTAACACGGAAAGTGTTTAACAAAACCCAATGCAGGGCGCTAGCAAACTGGTCGAATAACCATGGGCTAGATTTCGAACCAAAATTAATTTGCTAGAAAAGAAATACTGCCCTTGCCACTTGATACCATGCCACCGCCATAAGTCTGGTTGAATGGGGAGTAGCTTAAAAGCATCTGTAATATCTGACTTAGATAACCAAGCTCCTTTACCTAACTTAAGTATGACCTGAATAGCTTCATCAATAGACGCATACTTCATGGAAAACTCTTCTGACGAGATTAATGAATTCAAACTAGATATGGGTAAGGAATGTGGGGCCGACAAATCATAAATCAACCTTTTTTTATAAAAAAATTTGCCGGACACCACCCCAACCGGATTAATCCTCCAACAATCAAACGGGGGCTGTTTCAAAGGGCCAATTAAATATCTAATTAACTGTGAAATAGCCTCAGGATCTTTGAATGCCGACAATTAGGGATGAGCGAACTCGAACTGTATAGTTCGGGTTCGTACCGAATTTTGGGGTGTCCGTGACACGGACCCGAACCCGGACATTTTCGTAAAAGTCCGGGTTCGGGTTCGGTGTTCGTCGCTTTCTTCGCGCTTTTGTGACGCTTTCTTGGCGCTTTTTGAAAGGCTGCAAAGCAGCCAATCAACAAGCGTCATACTACTTGCCCCAAGAGGCCATCACAGCCATGCCTACTATTGGCATGGCTGTGATTGGCCAGAGCACCATGTGACCCAGCCTCTATTTAAGCTGGAGTCACATAGCGCCGCCCGTCACTCTGCTCTGATTAGCGTAGGGAGAGGTTGCGGCTGCGACAGTAGGGCGAGATTAGGCAGATTAACTCCTCCAAAGGACTTGATTAACTGATCGATCTGCAGCTGTGGATCATTGAGCTGCTGATCCTCAATTGCTCACTGTTTTTAGGCTGCACAGACCGTTTGTCAGTCTCATTTTTCTGGGGTGATCGGCGGCCATTTTGTGTCTTGTGGTGCGCCAGCACAAGCTGCGACCAAGTGCATTTAACCCTCAATGGTGTGGTTGTTTTTTGGCTAAAGCCTACATCAGGGTGAAGCTGTCACACCAAGTGCATTTAACCAGCAATAGTCTGTTCATTTTTTGGCCATATACAAAATCAGGGGCAAGCTGCGCCTGTCACCAAGTGCATTTAACCCTCAATGGTGTGGTTGTTTTTTGGCTAAAGCCTACATCAGGGTGAAGCTGTCACACCAAGTGCATTTAACCAGCAATAGTCTGTTCATTTTTTGGCCATATACAAAATCAGGGGCAAGCTGCGCCTGTCACCAAGTGCATTTAACCCTCAATGGTGTGGTTGTTTTTTGGCTAAAGCCTACATCAGGGTGAAGCTGTCACACCAAGTGCATTTAACCAGCAATAGTCTGTTCATTTTTTGGCCATATACAAAATCAGGGGCAAGCTGCGCCTGTCACCAAGTGCATTTAACCCTCAATGGTGTGGTTGTTTTTTGGCTAAAGCCTACATCAGGGTGAAGCTGTCACACCAAGTGCATTTAACCAGCAATAGTCTGTTCATTTTTTGGCCATATCCCAGTCTAATTCTGTCACTAAATCCATACCGGTCACCCAGCGCCTAAATACTAGGCCTCAAATTTATATCCAGCTAAATCTGTCCCTAGTGCTGTAGCTGGGCGAGTTATTTAGTGTCCGTTCAAGCACATTTCTTGTTCTGGGTTGAAATACAATTCCCAATTTAGCAATTTCATAATTTAGTGGTTCCTGCTATATCAGAGCTCTTTGAAATCTATCCCAAAAAGGGTATATAATATTGAAGGTGCACATAGGGTCATTCAGAGTAACTTCACACACACCCGCTACTGTGTATTTCCAAGTCTAATTCTGTCACTAAATCCATACCGGTGACCCAGCGCCTAAATACTAGGCCTCAAATTTAATTCCCTCTAAATCTCTCGTTACCCACCGCTGTACTGTTGTTGCTGGGCAAGATATTTAGTGTCCGTCAAAGCACATTTTTTGTTCTGGGTTGAAGTACAATTCCCAATTTAGCAATTTCATAATTTAGTGGTTTCTGCTATATCAGAGCTATTTGAAATCTATCCCAAAAAGGGTATATAATATTGAAGGTGCACATAGGGTCATTCAGAATAACTTCACACACACCCGCTACTGTGTATTTCCAAGTCTAATTCTGTCACTAAACCCATACCTGTCACCCAGCGCCTAAATACTAGGCCTCAAATTTAAATCCCTCTAAATCTCTCGTTACCGTTGTCCTGTTGTAGCTGGGAAAGTTATTTAGTGCCCGTCAAAGCACATTTTTTGTTCTGGGTTGAAGTACAATTCCCAATTTAGCAATTTCATAATTTAGTGGTTCCTGCTATATCAGAGCTATTTGAAATCTATCCCAAAAAGGGTATATAATATTGAAGGTGCACATAGGGTCATTCAGAATAACTTCACACACACCCGCTACTGTGTATTTCCAAGTCTAATTCTGTCACTAAATCCATACCGGTGACCCAGCGCCTAAATACTAGGCCTCAAATTTAATTCCCTCTAAATCTCTCGTTACCCACCGCTGTACTGTTGTTGCTGGGCAAGATATTTAGTGTCCGTCAAAGCACATTTTTTGTTCTGGGTTGAAGTACAATTCCCAATTTAGCAATTTCATAATTTAGTGGTTTCTGCTATATCAGAGCTATTTGAAATCTATCCCTAAAAGGGTATATAATATTGAAGGTGCACATAGGGTCATTCAGAATAACTTCACACACACCCGCTACTGTGTATTTCCAAGTCTAATTCTGTCACTAAACCCATACCTGTCACCCAGCGCCTAAATACTAGGCCTCAAATTTATATCCAGCTAAATCTGTCCCTAGTGCTGTAGCTGGGCGAGTTATTTAGTGTCCGTTCAAGCACATTTCTTGTTCTGGGTTGAAATACAATTCCCAATTTAGCAATTTCATAATTTAGTGGTTCCTGCTATATCAGAGCTCTTTGAAATCTATCCCAAAAAGGGTATATAATATTGAAGGTGCACATAGGGTCATTCAGAGTAACTTCACACACACCCGCTACTGTGTATTTCCAAGTCTAATTCTGTCACTAAATCCATACCGGTGACCCAGCGCCTAAATACTAGGCCTCAAATTTAATTCCCTCTAAATCTCTCGTTACCCACCGCTGTACTGTTGTTGCTGGGCAAGATATTTAGTGTCCGTCAAAGCACATTTTTTGTTCTGGGTTGAAGTACAATTCCCAATTTAGCAATTTCATAATTTAGTGGTTTCTGCTATATCAGAGCTATTTGAAATCTATCCCAAAAAGGGTATATAATATTGAAGGTGCACATAGGGTCATTCAGAATAACTTCACACACACCCGCTACTGTGTATTTCCAAGTCTAATTCTGTCACTAAACCCATACCTGTCACCCAGCGCCTAAATACTAGGCCTCAAATTTAAATCCCTCTAAATCTCTCGTTACCGTTGTCCTGTTGTAGCTGGGAAAGTTATTTAGTGCCCGTCAAAGCACATTTTTTGTTCTGGGTTGAAGTACAATTCCCAATTTAGCAATTTCATAATTTAGTGGTTCCTGCTATATCAGAGCTATTTGAAATCTATCCCAAAAAGGGTATATAATATTGAAGGTGCACATAGGGTCATTCAGAATAACTTCACACACACCCGCTACTGTGTATTTCCAAGTCTAATTCTGTCACTAAATCCATACCGGTGACCCAGCGCCTAAATACTAGGCCTCAAATTTAATTCCCTCTAAATCTCTCGTTACCCACCGCTGTACTGTTGTTGCTGGGCAAGATATTTAGTGTCCGTCAAAGCACATTTTTTGTTCTGGGTTGAAGTACAATTCCCAATTTAGCAATTTCATAATTTAGTGGTTTCTGCTATATCAGAGCTATTTGAAATCTATCCCTAAAAGGGTATATAATATTGAAGGTGCACATAGGGTCATTCAGAATAACTTCACACACACCCGCTACTGTGTATTTCCAAGTCTAATTCTGTCACTAAACCCATACCTGTCACCCAGCGCCTAAATACTAGGCCTCAAATTTATATCCAGCTAAATCTGTCCCTAGTGCTGTAGCTGGGCGAGTTATTTAGTGTCCGTTCAAGCACATTTCTTGTTCTGGGTTGAAATACAATTCCCAATTTAGCAATTTCATAATTTAGTGGTTCCTGCTATATCAGAGCTCTTTGAAATCTATCCCAAAAAGGGTATATAATATTGAAGGTGCACATAGGGTCATTCAGAGTAACTTCACACACACCCGCTACTGTGTATTTCCAAGTCTAATTCTGTCACTAAATCCATACCGGTGACCCAGCGCCTAAATACTAGGCCTCAAATTTAATTCCCTCTAAATCTCTCGTTACCCACCGCTGTACTGTTGTTGCTGGGCAAGATATTTAGTGTCCGTCAAAGCACATTTTTTGTTCTGGGTTGAAGTACAATTCCCAATTTAGCAATTTCATAATTTAGTGGTTTCTGCTATATCAGAGCTATTTGAAATCTATCCCTAAAAGGGTATATAATATTGAAGGTGCACATAGGGTCATTCAGAATAACTTCACACACACCCGCTACTGTGTATTTCCAAGTCTAATTCTGTCACTAAATCCATACCGGTGACCCAGCGCCTAAATACTAGGCCTCAAATTTAATTCCCTCTAAATCTCTCGTTACCCACCGCTGTACTGTTGTTGCTGGGCAAGATATTTAGTGTCCGTCAAAGCACATTTTTTGTTCTGGGTTGAAGTACAATTCCCAATTTAGCAATTTCATAATTTAGTGGTTTCTGCTATATCAGAGCTATTTGAAATCTATCCCTAAAAGGGTATATAATATTCAAGGTGCACATTGGGTCATTCAGAATAACTTCACACACACACGCTTCTGTGCATTTCCAAGTCTAATTCTGTCACTAAATCCATACCGGTCACCCAGCGCCTAAATACTAGGCCTCAAATTTATATCCCGCTGAATTTGAATACAATACATTGGGCCAAATAATATATTTGTTGTTGTGGTGAACCATAACAATGAGAAAAACATCTAGTAAGGGACGCGGACGTGGACATGGTCGTGGTGGTGTTAGTGGACCCTCTGGTGCTGGGAGAGGACGTGGCCGTTCTGCCACATCCACACATCCTAGTGTACCAACTACCTCAGGTCCCAGTAGCCGCCAGAATTTACAGCGATATATGGTGGGGCCCAATGCCGTTCTAAGGATGGTAAGGCCTGAGCAGGTACAGGCATTAGTCAATTGGGTGGCCGACAGTGGATCCAGCACGTTCACATTATCTCCCACCCAGTCTTCTGCAGAAAGCGCACAGATGGCGCCTGAAAACCAACCCCATCAGTCTGTCACATCACCCCCATGCATACCAGGGAAACTGTCTCAGCCTCAAGTTATGCAGCAGTCTCTTATGCTGTTTGAAGACTCCGCTGGCAGGGTTTCCCAAGGGCATCCACCTAGCCCTTCCCCAGCGGTGAAAGACATAGAATGCACTGACGCACAACCACTTATGTTTCCTGATGATGAGGACATGGGAATACCACCTCAGCATGTCTCTGATGATGACGAAACACAGGTGCCAACTGCTGCGTCTTTCTGCAGTGTGCAGACTGAACAGGAGGTCAGGGATCAAGACTGGGTGGAAGACGATGCAGGGGACGATGAGGTCCTAGACCCCACATGGAATGAAGGTCGTGCCACTGACTTTCACAGTTCGGAGGAAGAGGCAGTGGTGAGACCGAGCCAACAGCGTAGCAAAAGAGGGAGCAGTGGGCAAAAGCAGAACACCCGCCGCCAAGAGACTCCGCCTGCTACTGACCGCCGCCATCTGGGACCGAGCACCCCAAAGGCAGCTTCAAGGAGTTCCCTGGCATGGCACTTCTTCAAACAATGTGCTGACGACAAGACCCGAGTGGTTTGCACGCTGTGCCATCAGAGCCTGAAGCGAGGCATTAACGTTCTGAACCTGAGCACAACCTGCATGACCAGGCACCTGCATGCAAAGCATGAACTGCAGTGGAGTAAACACCTTAAAACCAAGGAAGTCACTCAGGCTCCCCCTGCTACCTCTTCTGCTGCTGCCGCCTCGGCCTATTCTGCTGCTGCCGCCTCGGCCTCTTCCTCCGCCTCTGGAGGAACGTTGGCACCTGCCGCCCAGCAAACAGGGGATGTACCACCAACACCACCACCACCACCACCTCCGTCACCAAGCGTCTCAACCATGTCACACGCCAGCGTTCAGCTCTCCATCTCACAAACATTTGATAGAAAGCGTAAATTCCCACCTAGCCACCCTCGATCCCTGGCCCTGAATGCCAGCATTTCTAAACTACTGGCCTATGAAATGCTGTCATTTAGGCTGGTGGACACAGACAGCTTCAAACAGCTCATGTCGCTTGCTGTCCCACAGTATGTTGTTCCCAGCCGGCACTACTTCTCCAAGAGAGCCGTGCCTTCCCTGCACAACCAAGTATCCCATAAAATCAAGTGTGCACTGCGCAACGCCATCTGTAGCAAGGTCCACCTAACCACAGATACGTGGACCAGTAAGCACGGCCAGGGACGCTATATCTCCCTAACTGCACACTGGGTAAATGTAGTGGCAGCTGGGCCCCAGGCGGAGAGCTGTTTGGCGCACGTCCTTCCGCCGCCAAGGATCGCAGGGCAACATTCTTTGCCTCCTGTTGCCACCTCCTCCTTCTCGGCTTCCTCCTCCTCTTCTTCCACCTGCTCATCCAGTCAGCCACACACCTTCACCACCAACTTCAGCACAGCCCGGGGTAAACGTCAGCAGGCCATTCTGAAACTCATATGTTTGGGGGACAGGCCCCACACCGCACAGGAGTTGTGGCGGGGTATAGAACAACAGACCGACGAGTGGTTGCTGCCGGTGAGCCTCAAGCCCGGCCTGGTGGTGTGTGATAATGGGCGAAATCTCGTTGCAGCTCTGGGACTAGCCAATTTGACGCACATCCCTTGCTTGGCGCATGTGCTGAATTTGGTGGTGCAGAAGTTCATTCACAACTACCCCGACATGTCAGAGCTGCTGCATAAAGTGCGGGCCGTCTGTTCGCGCTTCCGGCGTTCACATCCTGCTGCTGCTCGCCTGTCTGCGCTACAGCGTAACTTCGGCCTTCCCGCTCACCGCCTCATATGCGACGTGCCCACCAGGTGGAACTCCACCTTGCACATGCTGGACAGACTGTGCGAGCAGCAGCAGGCCATAGTGGAGTTTCAGCTGCAGCACGCACGGGTCAGTCGCACTACAGAACAGCACCACTTCACCACCAATGACTGGGCCTCCATGCGAGACCTGTGTGCCCTGTTGCGCTGTTTCGAGTACTCCACCAACATGGCCAGTGGCGATGACACCGTTATCAGCGTTACAATACCACTTCTATGTCTCCTTGAGAAAACACTTAGGGCGATGATGGAAGAGGAGGTGGCCCAGGAGGAGGAGGAGGAGGAGGAGGAAGAGGGGTCATTTTTAGCACTTTCAGGCCAGTCTCTTCGAAGTGACTCAGAGGGAGGTTTTTGGCAACAGCAGAGGCCAGGTACAAATGTGGCCAGCCAGGGCCCACTACTGGAGGACGAGGAGGACGAGGATGAGGAGGAGGTGGAGGAGGATGAGGATGAAGCATGGTCACAGCGGGGTGGCACCCAACGCAGCTCGGGTCCATCACTGGTGCGTGGCTGGGGGGAAAGGCAGGACGATGACGATACGCCTCCCACAGAGGACAGCTTGTCCTTATCCCTGGGCAGCCTGGCACACATGAGCGACTACATGCTGCAGTGCCTGCGCAACGACAGCAGAGTTGCCCACATTTTAACCTGTGCGGACTACTGGGTTGCCACCCTGCTGGATCCACGCTACAAAGACAATGTGCCCACCTTACTTCCTGCACTGGAGCGTGATAGGAAGATGCGCGAGTACAAGCGCACGTTGGTAGACACGCTACTGAGAGCATTCCCAAATGTCACAGGGGAACAAGTGGAAGCCCAAGGCCAAGGCAGAGGAGGAGCAAGAGGTCGCCAAGGCAGCTGTGTCACGGCCAGCTCCTCTGAGGGCAGGGTTAGCATGGCAGAGATGTGGAAAACTTTTGTCAACACGCCACAGCTAACTGCACCACCACCTGATACGCAACGTGTTAGCAGGAGGCAACATTTCACTAACATGGTGGAACAGTACGTGTGCACACCCCTCCACGTACTGACTGATGGTTCGGCCCCATTCAACTTCTGGGTCTCTAAATTGTCCACGTGGCCAGAGCTAGCCTTTTATGCCTTGGAGGTGCTGGCCTGCCCGGCAGCCAGCGTTTTGTCTGAACGTGTATTCAGCACGGCAGGGGGCGTCATTACAGACAAACGCAGCCGCCTGTCTACAGCCAATGTGGACAAGCTGACGTTCATAAAAATGAACCAGGCATGGATCCCACAGGACCTGTCCGTCCCTTGTCCAGATTAGACATTAACTACCTCCCCATAACCATATATTATTGGACTCCAGGGCACTTCCTCATTCAATCCTATTTTTATTTTCATTTTACCATTATATTGCGAGGCTACCCAAAGTTGAATGAACCTCTCCTCTGCCTGTGTGCTAGGCCTAAATATATGCCAATGGACTGTTGCAGTGGTGGGTGACGTGAAGCCTCATTCTCTGCTATGACATGCAGACTGATTCTCTGCTGACATGAAGCCAGATCCTCTGTTACGGGAGCTCTCTCCTCTGCCTGGGTGCTGGGCCTAAATTTATGACAATTGACTGTTGCAGTGGTGGGTGACGTGAAGCCTGATTCTCTGCTATGATATGAAGACTGATTCTCTGCTGACATGAAGCCAGATTGTCTGTTACGGGACCTTTCTCCTCTGCCTGGGTTCTGGGCCTAAATTTATGAAAATTGACTGTTGCAGTGGTGGGTGACGTGAAGCCTGATTCTCTGCTATGATATGAAGACTGATTCTCTGCTGACATGAAGCCAGATTGTCTGTTACGGGACCTTTCTCCTCTGCCTGGGTTCTGGGCCTAAATTTATGACAATGGACTGTTGCAGTGGTGGCTGACGTGAAGCCTGATTCTCTGCTATGACATGCAGACTGATTCTCTGCTGTCATGAAGCCAGATTGTCTGTTACGGGACCTCTCTGCTCTGCCTGTGTGCTAGGCCTAAATATATGCCAATGGACTGTTGCAGTGGTGGCTGACGTGAAGCCTCATTCTCTGCTATGACATGCAGACTAATTCTCTGCTGACATGAAGCCAGATTGTCTGTTACGGGACCTCTCTCCTCTGCCTGGGTGCTGGGCCTAAATTTATGACAATGGACTGTTGCAGTGGTGGCTGACGTGAAGCCTGATTCTCTGCTATGACATGCAGACTAATTCTCTGCTGACATGAAGCCAGATTGTCTGTTACGGGACCTCTCTCCTCTGCCTGGGTGCTGGGCCTAAATATATGCCAATGGACTGTTGCAGTGGTGGCTGACGTGAAGCCTCATTCTCTGCTATGACATGCAGACTAATTCTCTGCTGTCATGAAGCCAGATTGTCTGTTACGGGACCTCTCTGCTCTGCCTGTGTGCTAGGCCTAAATATATGCCAATGGACTGTTGCAGTGGTGGGTGACGTGAAGCCTCATTCTCTGCTATGACATGCAGACTGATTCTCTGCTGACATGAAGCCAGATTGTCTGTTACGGGACCTCTCTGCTCTGCCTGTGTGCTAGGCCTAAATATATGCCAATGGACTGTTGCAGTGGTGGGTGACGTGAAGCCTCATTCTCTGCTATGACATGCAGACTGATTCTCTGCTGACATGAAGCCAGATTGTCTGTTACGGGACCTCTCTGCTCTGCCTGTGTGCTAGGCCTAAATATATGCCAATGGACTGTTGCAGTGGTGGGTGACGTGAAGCCTCATTCTCTGCTATGACATGCAGACTGATTCTCTGCTGACATGAAGCCAGATTGTCTGTTACGGGACCTCTCTGCTCTGCCTGTGTGCTAGGCCTAAATATATGCCAATGGACTGTTGCAGTGGTGGGTGACGTGAAGCCTCATTCTCTGCTATGACATGCAGACTGATTCTCTGCTGACATGAAGCCAGATCCTCTGTTACGGGAGCTCTCTCCTCTGCCTGGGTGCTGGGCCTAAATTTATGACAATTGACTGTTGCAGTGGTGGGTGACGTGAAGCCTGATTCTCTGCTATGATATGAAGACTGATTCTCTGCTGACATGAAGCCAGATTGTCTGTTACGGGACCTTTCTCCTCTGCCTGGGTTCTGGGCCTAAATTTATGAAAATTGACTCTTACAGTGGTGGGTGACGTGAAGCCTGATTCTCTGCTATGATATGAAGACTGATTCTCTGCTGACATGAAGCCAGATTCTCTGTTACGGGACCTCTCTCCTCTGCCTGGGTGCTGGGTAGTGTTGAGCGCGAATATTCGAAAAGCAAATTTTTTTCGCGAATATCGCAACTTCGCGATTTCGCGAATATTTCGAATATAGTGCTATATATTCGTAAAAACGAATATTCGTTTTTTGTTTCCCCCCCCCCCCCCACAAAATTACAGTACACATATAATTGATTGTTTCCCAAAGGTCCAACAGCTCAGATCTTACTCACATTGCCTAGAAAGTGATTGAGGCGCGAATCTTCGTAAGGCGATTTTATTAGCGCACATGCGAATATCGGCACGTCCCAGAACAGAGGCAAAGGGCTTTGCATTCATACATTAGTGAATTGAGTTGCGAATCTTCGTAAGGCGATTTTATTAGCGCACATGCGAATATCTACACTTGTCCCAGAACAGAGGCAAAGGGCTTTGCATTCATACATTAGTGATTGAATTGAGCTGCGAATCTTCGTAAGGCGATTTTATTAGCGCACATGCGAATATCGGCACGTCCCAGAACAGAGGCAAAGGGCTTTGCATTCATACATTAGTGAATTGAGTTGCGAATCTTCGTAAGGCGATTTTATTAGCGCACATGCGAATATCTACACTTGTCCCAGAACAGAGGCAAAGGGCTTTGCATTCATACATTAGTGATTGAATTGAGCTGCGAATCTTCGTAAGGCGATTTTATTAACGCAAATGCAAATATCTACACTTGTCCCCAGAACAGAGAGGCAAAGGCCTGTGCATTCATATAGTATAGCACCATATTCGCGAATACGTAGAACTTCGTAAAATTCGATTTACGAATATTCGTATTTTTTATTTTACTTTCCACCTTACAGATTACATTGATCTGTACTCTGTCAACTACTGTCATCACCCCCCACTGTATCTCGATTGATTCCCAAAAGTCTCACATTCCCTAGAAAGTGATTGAGGTGCGAATCTTCGTAAGGCGATTTTATTAGCGCACATGCGAATATCTACACTTGTCCCAGAACAGAGGCAAAGGGCATTGCATTCATACATTAGTGATTGAATTGAGTTGCGAATCTTCGTAAGGCGATTTCATTAGCGCACATGTGAATTTTGCATAGCATATGTATTATGCGATAATTCGAATTATCGCATATGCGAAATAATAACGAATTTGAATAATCGCGAATATTTTACGAATATTCTTTCGAATATTCACAAAATTTCGCGAATTCGAATATGGGACATGCCGCTCAACACTAGTGCTGGGCCTAAATTTATGACAATGGACTGTTGCAGTGGTGGGTGACGTGAAGCCTGATTCTCTGCTATGACATGCAGACTGATTCTCTGCTGACATGAAGCCAGATTGTCTGTTACGGGACCTCTCTCCTCTGCCTGGGTGCTGGGCCTAAATATATGCCAATGGACTGTTGCAGTGGTGGCTGACGTGAAGCCTCATTCTCTGCTATGACATGCAGACTAATTCTCTGCTGACATGAAGACAGATTCTCTGTTACGGGACCTCTCTCCTCTGCCTGGGTGCCGGGGCCTAAATATCTGAGAATGGACTGTTCCAGTGGTGGCTGACGTGAAGCCTCATTCTCTGCTATGACATGCAGACTAATTCTCTGCTGACATGAAGACAGATTCTCTGTTACGGGACCTCCCTCCTCTGCCTGGGTGCTGGGCCTAAATATATGCCAATGGACTGTTGCAGTGGTGGCTGACGTGAAGCCTCATTCTCTGCTATGACATGCAGACTAATTCTCTGCTGACATGAAGACAGATTCTCTGTTACGGGACCTCCCTCCTCTGCCTGGGTGCTGGGCCTAAATATATGCCAATGGACTGTTGCAGTGGTGGCTGACGTGAAGCCTCATTCTCTGCTATGACATGCAGACTGATTCTCTGCTGACATGAAGCCAGATTCTCTGTTACGGGACCTCTCTCCTCTGCCTGTGTGTGTGCTGGGCCTAAATATATGCCAATGGACTGTTGCAGTGGTGGCTGACGTGAAGCCTCATTCTCTGCTATGACATGCAGACTGATTCTCTGCTGACATGAAGCCAGATTCTCTGTTACGGGACCTCTCTCCTCTGCCTGTGTGTGTGCTGGGCCTAAATATATGCCAATGGACTGTTGCAGTGGTGGCTGACGTGAAGCCTCATTCTCTGCTATGACATGCAGACTAATTCTCTGCTGACATGAAGACAGATTCTCTGTTACGGGACCTCCCTCCTCTGCCTGGGTGCTGGGCCTAAATATATGCCAATGGACTGTTGCAGTGGTGGCTGACGTGAAGCCTCATTCTCTGCTATGACATGCAGACTGATTCTCTGCTGACATGAAGCCAGATTCTCTGTTACGGGACCTCTCTCCTCTGCCTGTGTGTGTGCTGGGCCTAAATATATGCCAATGGACTGTTGCAGTGGTGGCTGACGTGAAGCCTCATTCTCTGCTATGACATGCAGACTGATTCTCTGCTGACATGAAGCCAGATTCTCTGTTACGGGACCTCTCTCCTCTGCCTGTGTGTGTGCTGGGCCTAAATATATGCCAATGGACTGTTGCAGTGGTGGCTGACGTGAAGCCTCATTCTCTGCTATGACATGCAGACTAATTCTCTGCTGACATGAAGACAGATTCTCTGTTACGGGACCTCCCTCCTCTGCCTGGGTGCTGGGCCTAAATATATGCCAATGGACTGTTGCAGTGGTGGCTGACGTGAAGCCTCATTCTCTGCTATGACATGCAGACTAATTCTCTGCTGACATGAAGACAGATTCTCTGTTACGGGACCTCTCTCCTCTGCCTGGGTGCCGGGGCCTAAATATCTGAGAATGGACTGTTCCAGTGGTGGGTGACGGGAAGCCAGATTCTCTGCTATGGAACCTCTCTCCAATTGATTTTGGTTAATTTTTATTTATTTAATTTTTATTTTAATTCATTTCCCTATCCACATTTGTTTGCAGGGGATTTACCTACATGTTGCTGCCTTTTGCAGCCCTCTAGCTCTTTCCTGGGCTGTTTTACAGCCTTTTTAGTGCCGAAAAGTTCGGGTCCCCATTGACTTCAATGGGGTTCGGGTTCGGGACGAAGTTCGGATCGGGTTCGGATCCCGAACCCGAACATTTCCGGGATGTTCGGCCGAACTTCTCGAACCCGAACATCCAGGTGTTCGCTCAACTCTACCGACAATAAATTCCTGCACTCATATGGAGATTGAGGGAGGGCGAGCATACCCCTATGAAAACCGTTAACTAAACCGTTGAGCACGAACTGTACTCAAGCTGGGTATGGATGAGCGGCTAAGTGACAACTAAGGAGTTTCACATTCACCACGCTTAGTCATGCAGAATTATTGCCCCTTTGAGGGCAAGAAACTCGGGGGTGAGCCCTAAAGCAAAAAGCCTACACTGGCTGTAGTGGCACGCAGAATAATTGAAATTGTTGCAAACTTTGCGATTTACCTAAATATTTAATTGGCTGACCCAACTTATCCACCCCGGAGACTACCCTGATAACTGATGGGCCCGAAACAGCGGTAGACTGGGAAGGTTGTGTAGTTAATATTAGAACACCAGCCAGCAGTATGGGCGTAGGAATTTCAAACCGTACAGGTTGGGGCTTTAAGTCCCGCAAAATGGCAACAAAATAGCTCCGTATCAATAATAGACCAATCAACCGTATCCTGACACTGTGCAAGAGCGGCTGCTGCCTTAGCCGAAAAGGAGCGGTGATAGTCGTAGAATGCAGTACCACCATATTTGTATCCCAAGTCTACCACTTTATACATATAGAGGTCTAATTCCTCCCTCCTAAGTGGGCTAAACGTACAAACCACGTCCCGACACAAGCTAAATGCCAACACTAACTCTGCGATATTGAGCTTTCTATTCAATCTAGCGTCCCTAGATTTCAATATCACCGAGACCTCACCGCAGGTTTTGTTATCTGGGGCCTCATGAGTAGCTATGAGAAGAGATGCCAGATTAACATCTCTCCCTTCAAGGATGTCTTGTCGTATGTTAGCCGGTATGAAATGTGAAGGTGCAATAGTGGAAGTAGGACTCGACCCATCAGGAGCATTAAACTGTGAAAAAGTGGCCACTATTGGTGTCTGCCCCATCAAGCCAAAAGCAGCATTACTGGCTTTGACTGTGTTCAGTCTAGCCTGAATGTCAGACATTGAAGAAGCCATCGTATTAATGACAGCGTGTAGATGAGTAAGTGACGTCTGGATGGTATTCATGGAAACCACTTCCTGGCTTGGTGCAGCCAAATCCGTAGAGAGAAGACAGTAAAGTTCTGCCTTATAATTCTGCCATCAATTTTGGGATGGTCCATGAACTATGGTACTGTACCTCGTACTGATTGCAGATCACCATTGTCGCGAGAGGAGGATGAGCCCTCGGCGAGAAACTCTTGAGACATCTCCCTACTCAAAGAGATAGCTAAATCAAGAGACCAAACTAGCACCGTAATCGACAATCACTGTGCAAACCCTAAATAACAATATACCTCCACCTTAGTATGAATGAAGTATAGACAACCGCCACCTACAACCCTGACTAAAAACACGTGAACCTACATTGCAGTGTTGCCTGTAGTCGTGACAGGACTTAAAATCGATTCTGTAGTTGTGACAGACATTGCAGTGTTGCCTGTAGTCGTGACAGGACTTGAAAACGAGTCTGTAGTCGTGACAGACATTGCTTTGCCTATTTATACATTTTATTTTTTGTATTTCCTCTTTTCCTTTTTACTGTTGCCTGTAGTCGTGGTAGGACTTCACATCGAGTCCGTAGTCGTGACAGACATTGCTTTGCCTATTTCTTTATTTTAATTTTTTTACTGTTTCCTGTAGACGTGACAGGCCTCCAAGCTGCTCCCTGAATACCGCGCAATCGTGGACCTGTATGTGCCAGGACGACACACTGGCCCCTGTGGTGACCGAAAAAACGTGCCTGTAACCATGACAGGACCGCGTTTTTTGTTATAATTTTTTTAATACCTTAATGGTAATGCCATGACAGTGGGCCCGACTGCAGGTCCAATGACCCAGATTCGTGATATGTGGAACTATTAGCAGTGCCAACAGGAAGTCTAGTGCCTGTGGATGAGGTGAAAAAATGGCACACCCGTGATGAAAAGGCCCCAGCCTTACCCCCTAACCAGCAGCACCCGCAAATAGTATGGCAAGCAAAGCCCCTACCATACCTACCTTCCGATTATACGTAGATAAGATAGAGATAGAACTGCAGCGCACAACTAGTGTAGCTGACCATTCTACGGAAATGAAGGAGAAAAGACAACTTACTATCTAATGACGTAGCACATAACTAAACCCCCCCCCCCCATAGTAACCATATCAGCAAGAACACCATTATATCTTTTATTTTATTTTTTGTTTTTGTTTCCATATGCTGATAGTTTCCAGCCCCCGTACCATCATCAAGCCCTTATGCCCAATACAACTCAAAGCACTTGGATGTACTGGTGATGCTGCTGAGCTGCACTACCAAAAACGCACACAACGTCAGCTGCGACGCGCACTGAGAAAGCCAAACATACCGGCTGGGCCTTAACTGCACTGCTGCTCTAGACTGGTAAGGAATGAATGCATGCTACCGCCAACCCTTGCCCCCGGACACAAACCCCCGACCGACACATGCCCCAGGCCGCGACTGCAAGCCCCAGCAGCCTATGTCCTACCCTGAATAGTAGTATCTTGCTGGAAAAAAGCCTCACTGCACGAACCACCCTAGCGCACACAGTGTCCGATGATGACCCAAGCCAACCCGGAAGTGCTGAAACGCTGTCGAGCCGCACCTGTGTCTGTGCAGTAGGGCCCCGCCTCCCCTCTCACAAATACAGCAATCATATTGCCTAACACTTACCCAAATACTGAATCAATTACAGAAACATCTAATAGTTGTTAAATTGTCGCAAATACATTATCTATATAAACATGTTGCTTTTTACTACATTTGCCGTAGGTAAATTGTAGCTTTTGATCAATTTAGTGCACTTTTCTAGTAATTGCACACTATCAATGTCACAGCAATCAGAAATATATGGTATTATTACAGTTCTTGTAAAATGGTAATTACCTAAATTAACATATACAATGAAATAACATCTGGATGGAAAGAATTTAAAAATATAACTTTTCATTTTTTCTTCCTACTGTTTTACACCGTGCTATACCAACAACACCATACAATTATATATGTATATTATACTTATTCTCTCATCTATAAATACATTAGAAAGCCCATACTTGTTTCTAAGAACTTAACAATAGCAAGTCAAGGTTCCAAAAAGACATCATGTGAACAAGAACACACAGGAAGCGAGGAAATGAGGAGATAACTAATATGTGCCACATGAATCAGAAAACAAGGGCATGCAAAGTTTGTTTGAAGCAGGGCTTGATGGAGAGAAGCAGGGCCTGATGCAGAGATTTTCCATTTTTGCATTTTTGTTTTTCGTTCCCTGCCTTCCCAGAGCCATAACATTTGTATTTTTCCATTAACATATCCATATGAGGATCTTTTTCTCTTGCGGAACAGGTTGTACTTTCTAATGGCACCATTTCATATTGCATAGGACGTAGTGGTAAGCTGGAAAAACGGTAAAATGGGGTGGAATTGAAAAAAAATTCTAATCCACCACAGTTTTGTGGGTTTTGTTTTTATGGTGTTTACTATGTACTAAAACTGACCTGTGCTCTTCATTCTCCAGGTCAGTATGATTATGGTGATACTATATTTGTATAGTTTTTCTTGTGTTTTAATACTGAAAATAAAAAACTTGAAAGGGGGGTTATTTGAAAAACAATATATAATAATATATATATATATATATATATATATATATATATATATAGTGATAATGGGAACAGTGCTGGAAGGCGTGTATGTCCCACTCAGGTACCTCAGCTGGGTGAGACAGCTAAAATCCATAGAGCGGCAGTCGTATCAGCAAAGCATAGTTTGCTGAGACAGTTTTGTTGATTAATTCTGGGCTGGATTTTTGTTGGATTGGCATATAGGACTGGAAGTGGGATCTGCCAATCCACACCCTTCCAGGACGAGTATTCCCTTCTACCTGAGGTGATCGCAGGTGAAGCCTGATGTAATCAGGCTGGCATAAAGCACCTCCTAGTTTGTCAGTCTGGGGGAGTGTTTTTGTGAAGCAGAGTCCTGATGAGGCTCTGTGTTAGTGGTCTCAGCCGGGTTGGCTGAGGAGCCACGAGGCTAGGCAATAGCCTGAAGTTTGAGGGACCCAGCGACGCCTGCTGGAGCGATGCTCGCACAGCCAGAGTCTGAAGGACTACTGGGCCGTACTCCCCCATAAAGCTATTGAACTTGTTACAGCCTGGAGGCTGCGGGACTGTTAGGCTGTTAAGCCGCATGTGGCTACCGTATGTGAACGGTGCTCTACAAGAGAGGTAGAGACGTTTATGTGTTTAGGAAGAGCCCAGACGGGCAGGATTTTATTTTGTACTGTTTTTGTTATTGGTGCTTATGTCAAAATAAACCACAGTTTTGATATCAAGATACATGGTTTGGGAGGAAGTCTGTGACGGTGACCCTCCTAAGAGTAGACGATCCCTTACAATATATATATATATATAATTTTCATTTTTATTGATTTTTTTCCTTTTGTTTTCTTAGGTCCCCAAGTGGACCCCAACAGGCAATCATTAGATTGCAATTTTGTCACAGCGGACAGGATCTCAGATACACAGACAACCAAATACACAAGTGTCTAGGTTAGATGCTGGGGACAGGTCACCTCCTAGCACATCCCTGACTCTCCCTATGCTGCTAAGCCCACATTCAGACCTTGATGGTAGGAATGAAGTGTCCTCGTGCCTAGACTGCAAACACCCTAGAATCCCTGAGATGGTGACAGGGGAGAAGGGGCAGAAGACACACAAATAGCCTAGACCGCAAACAACACAAACAGAAACCAAACTTATCTGAGCTGGAACAGACAATCCTTCCTTCCTTGAATCCAAGGCCAGACAGAATTCTATAACCCGCACGGCCCGCTGGGATTGAAGGCAATTTAAGCCAATGACCCCACCCAGAGCACCTGAAGGAAGGCGGATCCAGCATGATTCCAAAACAAACAAAAGGTTAGACATGTGCTGCCAATCTGACAGACCTCCGCACACCGTCCGAGCAGGACATGAAAAATTTGCATAGAGTAATGTAATATTATCCATTACCCTAGATTATCCATAGATTATAATTCAGTGCTGTAACTGGCTGAATTGTAATATGTAAGTAAGGAGCCTAAAAACCTAGTACAGGCTCTGCATTCCACAATCTCCATCCGGTTGAGTAGTTCTTACCCGGCAGTGCACTCTTGGTTTTTGGCCTCTCTGATGCCCTGGTCACATTTAACCATGGCATCTGAGGGGTTAAATGTCCACGATCAGCATTACTGCCATTCGTGGAAATTAGCCTGGGAAACAGCAGTCACCTGGTTGATATGGTACTCATTCCACTCCAGAACTGGCACCATCTTTAAACACCCAACATCCGCTGTACTATTATGGTGGATGTCAATGTCAGGAAAGGGTTAATACTTGTATGCACATTGAGGTTTTCTGCCTTCATCAAGGCTTTTATTGGGGTATGCACCTGTACACCTAAAAATGGTATTTAAATGTATTTCACGGTGGTCCGTGCATCGGAGAGCGGAAAGCGGGAGATCGTCTCTCACATGAGAGCCGTGCTCCTGCTCTAACAGCCCAGACCAACAGAAGTGCCAATCTGAGCTGTTTAACCCCTTACATGCCACGGGCAATGGCGCCCCCTGCATATAAGCACTGACAGAGGGAGCAGACTCACTGGTGTAGGCCCCAAAGCCTGTCTTGAGTTTCCCCCAGCAGACTGCGCCGCTCTTGTGCAGCCTGCTGGTCAATGTCAGTATAGCACTGACAAAATGCAATGCACTATAGGGATATATAATATATAGCAATTAAATAATTTTCATAGAGCCAGGTAGAGTATAAGAATTTAAAAAAAAATCACTCACCTGTTCAAAGTGTTTCATGTCCCCCAGCACCAATCTCTCATTTTTGGGCATTTCTAGACCAGAGGAGAGACAACCCATCAAGACTAATGTCAGCAACAATCAATGCCCTCAGTGGTGACCTGTGCAGAACGGCATGTGAGCTCTGAGGCTCAGATGTCATGCCTTGTTTCTGATACATCGGAGGCCATTGATGGGCCCAGAGTGTTGACTTGTGTGTTGATGGGATGTCACACTTCTAGTTCAACGGGGGCAGGAGCTTTGCATTGGACCTAGAAGACTTTGAACAGTGTGTGTGTTTGTTTTTTAATTTTACACCCACTCTATTGAAATAAAAAATGTTTTACACTGCCCATCCCCATGAAAATTACTTTTAACTCTCAAACAACCCCTTTTTGATACCACTTTTGACCACTGCAGGAAAAATGCTTGGCCAGCCGTAGCTTCCCTGGAGATAACAGCTAAACAATATAAGAAGAGAAAAAAAATAACATGTAGGTCTAATACTTGTAAAAACTTATCATCCAACAGTTTTTTTTTTGAATAATTTTAGTTTCTAATCTCAAACATGCATTTATTAAGATCTAGACAAACACCTTGCTGTAGTGCAGATAAAAGTGGGACATCTAATAGTGTTATATGTTTCTGGATAACTTCAGACAAATGGTTTAATCAGGCATGAAATAGATTCTTGTAGCTTTGTCAGTTTGTTGGAAATTATGCAAATTCCAAATTCATCAGTGTCAAGACATAGCGAAAAACAACCAATTAAAACTGAAAAGCAAAAAATAAGGATGGAACAAAAAACTATATGCTGGTAAACAAATTAAAAGTGCTACTTACAGTGAATATTCTTCTAGTCTAAAGTTCTGAGGCAAGTAAAAAGTTTAAGTAATTCTCCAGTCATTCTGTCCCAAATACTCATCATGTAATTGTACTGTAGAATCATAGGACACAAGTGAAGATCAGACTTGAGCAATGTTCAACAGAAATGTATAAAGATTAGTGATGAGCGAATTTCCTGAAATTCTACTGAAATTCAATTAGGCCAAATCAATTGTTAATTTGGTTTGAGTCCAGAATAAAATTTGGCCAGAAGTGAAAAGTGTCCCAATTGCCATGACAAGTTGTGGATTACATTCTGGGGTCTCCAAGGACCCTGCTCAAGCCGTTTCAAGTTCTTTAACACGAAGACAGCATTAGTAATGTCAAAGTGACAGCAACATATAACGTTATCAGTAAATGGATGTCAGCTGGTGGTAACAAACAGTCTTTTTTAAATAGTCCATACATTTTCATTTTTTGGTGGCTAATGCCTGTTGGTGTGTGTACACAGACACCTCCTGAAATCATGTGATCTTCCTTCTTCAACTTTCCTATCAGCTGATCTGAAAAATATCTTACATTATTTTGAGGAATCACCAAGAATTTGGATTTTGTTTCAACCTCAATTTTTGGAAAATTTGTGTCAAATTTTATTAAAACTGAATTGATTCGCTTGGTTCATCTCTGATAAATGTTTTTTTCATATATAAGGTTACAAACAATATTTTTTAAATCTTTTCTACCATGGTAGGATCTTAACTCGTGACAACTACAGTGGATTCCTGTGAGAATAGGATCACTTATAAAACTGAAATATTTCTTGTTGTGGGTAACAATATATCAAGGAACTCACAGTACCAAACTGCTACCATGTAGATACCATATTGTAATGGTAAGTAAATCGATTATTGTAAGAATCAATTTTGAAGCTGGATGTCATTATACACAGCAAGTGCCTTAAATGTGTGCATTGGGCTTTAGGGGATGACACCAAGCAACATCATTTTCCTACCAAACTGTGTTCTGGTGTGAATATATATCATTCCATATAGACTGCATGAACAACTTCTGCCCTCAGTGCCCAGTAGCACACTAAGGCTAGCACTAGCAATAAATCTATAAATCCACTCTTCATATTTCTTATATTTCTCATTTCACATGGACTGGAGGTATGTCAGGTTTGACATGTTCAAGAGCATAGAACCCTACTATACTATGAAAAGTAGATTCATGAGTATATTATAGGGCAGAGAAACAATTGTCGAATTCTGGGTAAGGGGGTGGAGTCGGCGATGACACATCCACAGGCTTTAACAGGTTAAAAGTCCAAATATTGTTTCTCTTCCGAGCAACACAGTGGCATCCAAGTTCAAAATTCACTTGCTTGAAGCTACGGCAACATAGCTCATAACAATAACAATAAAAAACTATACATGAGGTTTTTTCACCTATCTCTCAACATCAACACTACCGTAGATCAGACTTTGCACAACAAGCAGGTCCTGCAGCCTCCAATAACTGACACTGAATGAGCATGTCAGCCCTATATTTATTACCCTAGTAATGAGCCCAACAGGACTCCCCTGCATAACGGAAACGGGACAGATCCGTTTTGCAGCCCATAGACTTCTATTATGATGGAATGAATAACGGAATGCCTCTAAAAGCATTCCGTTATGCATTCCGTCATAGAATTGCGTTATGGTCCTTGGTAAAATAATCCATAACGCAATTCTGCTTTTACCACCAAACGAAGCATGAACGAATTTCAAATTATGAAATTCATTAATCTCTAGTCACTGCCATTAGTAGTTTGCTTTGCGCCCTACGCAGCATACACAATACTCTCTCGAAATATGTTGAATGCAGTTATTCTTGTTAGAGATGAGCGAAGTTTTCAAAAGTTTGATTCGGCTGATTCGCCGAATTTTACAAAATAATTTGCTTCGTGATGAATTGCTTCGTAACAAAGCGCAATTTTTGTAAGTAGTGGGTGCAATGACAGGGAGCTGCGATAGCGCCGCCCCCCGTCATTGTACCTCTCAGATGCCACGTTCATACATGATCGCAGCATCTGAGTGTAAAAACAGTGTGAAATTAGCATTAAAAAATTTTATTAAACTTACCGCCTCCATTTGATCGCGATGGCCAGCCACCGCCATCTCGCTTTAAGATCTGGCGCAAAATAACGTCATCACGCCAGCCGACGTGGTGACGTCATACGATTTGGTCTTGGCCGAGATCTTCAATCAAGATGGCGGCTGGCCGCCCATCGCGAGCAAATGGAGGAGATAAGAATGAATTTGTTTGTTTTTTATACTATTTCAGGTTAAATTGATTCGTTTACACAATGCACGAGGAAATTTGGCTTTGAGGCAAATCAAATTTATCCTGAAATTCGGATCGAATTCAACTTTGTGGGATTCGATACTCTCACATCTGTGACAGGTCTCAGAAGGTCTGAAAGATTATCTATGCATTAGTGATCTGACAGCCTCTTTCGGTTTCACTTTGTCTGTGTGTTGCTGGTATGTCCACACCTCCTGTTCAGGTGTGGATCATGTGACCTTTACCTCGCCCTATTTAGTCTAACTTTTCCCATCACTCCTTGCTTGGGATAGCTTAATTTGGTCTTGGAAGAGCTGGAGTGTGGTTCTTGTTGAAGTCCGGTTCATCCATCATCCTCTGAAGTTAAGTGTTCCGCTTGTTGTGTTTTGTATCCCCCCCCCTGGTTGTTTACTAGGCCTCAGTGAGACGCTAGTTCCTTCACCAGGGAAGGAACAGGTGGTCTCTGCCCTGTCATTATCTTTAGGGCATCTGAGGGTCACCAGGGTTTTCTAGGTTCCAGTGTATGGGTATCTCTACCATCGAGAGGTGCCCATACGGATAGGAGTTAGGGCCAGGAGCAGGGTTTTATAGGTGGTGACCCTTTTCCTTCCCTAGCAGTGAGGCCTAGTGTCTTTCCCCTTCCTTCTTGTTGTCTTTTGGTGTTCTCCCCTACTACATCCGTTACAGATACGCTCATCTCTAATTCTTGTATGTGCTATTATGTTCAAAAGATTTGGATCTCCATGGAAAATAATTGCTTTAGTTCTGGACTTTTTTTTTAAAGACTTCAAAGAGGAAGTTATATAGTTTGAGATAGCAAACTTACTGCATTTGGGTGCACCAAATTAAAAGCTATGAGTTTAATTAAAGGGGTTCTGCACTTTGTTTTAACTGATGATCTAGCCTCCAGTAGCGCCGCGGCCTACTCACTGTTTACCGCCAGCCCACTGATGTCACGACTAGTATCAACTAGCGTGGGGGGTGCTAAGTTCTATTCACTTGACTGGAGCTTAGCTCCGCCCACACTAGTTGATACTAGTCCTGACGTCAGTGGGCCGGCAGTAAACAGTGAGGTAAACCTTCTCAACCAGCTGATCAGCTGGGGTCCCGGGTGTCGGACCCCCGCCGATCAGAAGCTGATGATCTATCCAGAGGATAGATCATCAGTTAAAACAAAGTGCAGAACCACTTTAATTAAGCCAGTAGTCACCTCTACTCAAGTGGTGGGTCAAAATAGAGCTTTACATAAGAGCACAGTAGCTACAGATGCATCACTTGTCAGGCTAGCATACACTCTTATCTAAATATTCCAGTATATAAAAGAAGCCATTTACATCTCATATCCAAAATCTCTATTTAGGCTTACAACCTAGTCCAAGAGACAAATATTTGCAGCCAAGGATAAGATCTGATCAGGCCCTGCGGCATCAAGAAGTCTTTTCTCAAACATATACGCAATAGAAAGCGACGACACTTCACAAGTAATGAAAAATGAATCTTTGTAGTAATGATGTGACTGCTTTTTTCATTACTTGTAGAGTACTGCACATCTCTATTTTAGATTATATATGGATATTGCTGCTTAGTCATGGTCCTTTCGCTTGCACCAGATAGATAGTCAAACACAGTGAGCTTATTACTGTTTTGTCTTGAAGAAGGAAGATATCTGGGGGAAGTAGGTCTGCTGCCACAATGGATTTTTGGTCATTACTGGAAAGTCATTCATTGCCAAACTACTAATAGGCATCTCATCAAAGGATGCCCAGACCAGGAGATAGATCATGGCAGAGAACCATTAGCAATTTGTCACTTTTAACAACCTTGAAAAAACAACATTCACAAACCAACCATGAATGATAGTGGGCAGCACAGTGAATCAGTGATTAGCATGGTAGCTCTGGTTTGAATCCAAACAAAGGTAAATAAGGTCTATATGTTCCGCCTGTGTTGGCATCAATTTCCTCTGAGTTCTACAGTGTCCTTCCACACTCCAAAAATATACTAATAGGTTAGCTGACTTCTTCAAATTGGTTCCAGTGTATGCCTGTAATTGGGAATTTAGATTGAGCCCCATTGTGGGCAGGGCCTGATGTGAATGGTGACAATTAGAGATGAGCAAATTTCTTGAAAATTTGATTCGGCTGATTCGCCGAATTTCGCAAAGAAATTAGCTTCATGATGAATTACTTTGCCACGAAGCGCATTTTTTTGTAAGTAGCGGGTGCAATGACAGGGAACTGCGATAGCACCGTCCCCTTCATTGTATCCCTCGGATGCCGCGTTCATACATGATCGCGGCATCTGAGTGTACAAACAGTGTGAAATAAACATTAAAAAAATTACAAAAAACTTACTGCGTCCATTTGCGCGCAACGAGCCGCCCCCCATAATCTTGCTTAAAGATCTCGGCTAAAATCATGTGCGGCGCGAGATTACGTCATCACGCCTGCCGGCATGTTGATGTACTCTCACGCCCCATGGGATTTTGACCGAGATCTTCAAGCAAGATGGAGGCTGGCGGCCCTTCGCACGCAAATGGAGGTGGTAAGTTTGTATTTCAGGATTAATCGATTCACTGACACGAAGCACAAGGAAATTCGGTGAATCGAATAATTCCTGAAATTCGGATCGAATTCCACTTTGTGGGATTCGATTCGCATATCTCTAGTGACAGTGATTCTACATGGCTGCAGAATATGATGGTGCTATTTAACCAACAGAAAAAAAATGAAAGTAATGTCCATGTAAAATCACTGTTTGTACAACTTAAAAGGGTTGTCCAACTTCATATAGTTTTTCAAATATTCCCCAGACCCATGGGACCTGTCAAAGGAAGCATGCTTACCTGATCCTTGATGCTTGCTGACAGCTCCATAGCTGTACTCACTGTGCTTTTGTCCCTGCATATAAACTTCCAGCATGGACGAGGGTCACCTGTACAATGGCTGCACAAAGGTGTTAATAGATCAATAGCATCTGATTGGTTGGAGTCTGACACCTGGGATCCCCGGGATCAGCTGTTTGAGAAGGCTGCCTTCTCAAAAATCTGATCGGCGGTGGTCTGCCGATCAGATAAGGATCTACCCAGAGGATTTTCGCCCTCTCCACTCTACAGAAACTGCCCTTACTAAAGTGTCTCTAACATCATGTCATCTCTGTATCTAAAACTAAACCTCTCAAAAACTGAAGTTCTTGTCTTTCCTCCATCTACTAACCCACCTAAATTTGATACTTCAATTTCGGTCTGCGATACTATTATAACTCCTGGGCAGCAAGCCCGCTGTCTTGGGGTTATGTTATGGAAATCTGTCCACCTGCTATACTGATTCTACTAGTCTGTGCCAGTCACTTCACTGATTGCCCATCCACCACAGAATACAGTTAAAACCTCTCAACCTCACCCACAAAGCTCTCCACAGTGCTGCACCTCCACAATCTCCTCCATCATTCTGTCTACCACCCTACTTGTACTCTCCGTTCTGCCAGTGATCTAAGATTAACATCCTCCATAATTCGTACCTCTCACTTCCGTTTTCAAGACTTTTCTCAAGCTGCACCTAAACTCTGGAATGCTCTGTCCTGGACTATCAGGTCAATTCTCAAGTTCCCTACCTTCAAACGTACCCTAAAAACACAACTTTTCAGGCGGGCTTATCATGATTCTTAAACTGACTCTTCTCCCAGTAACCTCCCTTCTCCTCCCCCACACAACTCTTCATACCCAAACTCGGTCTTCTGACAGTCCAACATCCTAAGCACTAGCACACACAGATCAGACTACACTACTCCTTTCTGTACAGAGATGGCTGGACTACTTAATATAACAATCAACTACCTTTAGTGTCACCCCCACTTCCTAATAGATTTTAAGTTCTTGCGAGCAGGGCCCTCACTCCTAGTGTTTCAGTTGTATATTAGCCAGTAAGTTTTGTGATGTCTTTTGTTTTGTACATTAACCCTCTGAATTGTAAAGCACTGTGTAATATGGTGGCGCTATATAAATAAAGATTATTATTATCAGTAATTAAAAGGTACAGAAAACCTTTAAGGACTGAGCCTAACTTTTCAAATCTGACCTGTTTAACTTTATATGGTAATGACAATGGAATGCCCTTATTTATCCAAGCAATTGTGAGAATTTTTTTTTTTTCCGTGACACATCATACTTCATGCTAGTGGTAAATTTGGGTTGATGTTTTACCTTTTTTTCTTTTTATTATAAAAAATGCAAATTTTACAGAAAATTTGAAAACATTAACATTTCCTAATTTAGAATTTCTCTGTTATTAAGACATATAGTGATACCCCATAAAATAACTACCATATTTTTCGCTCTATAAGACGCACCGGCCCATAAGTCGCTCCTAAGTTTTTGATGAGGAAAATAAGAAAATAAATATTTTGAACCAAAAGGTGTGCTTTTGGTGGGCTTTGAACTAATGGTAGCCTGTGAATGATACTATCATGGGGGTCTGTGGATGGCACTGTTATGGGGGTCTGTGGCTGACACTGTTATGGGGGCATCTATGGATGGCATGACACTGCTATGGGGGGGATCTGTGGATGACAGATAAATAGCATCTTATGCTATTTGACATCCACAGATTCCCCCCCAATAACAGTGTCATGCCATCCACAGGTGCCCCCATAACAGTGCCCTCCACTGTGAATAACCCCCAATACAGGGGGGTGGGGGCTGGCATCTACACTAGTTTTTAAATGGCAGTGGGGGCCCAGTGCAGTCATTGTATTCTATTGCACCGGGCCACGCTCACTGTACTAATGGTATCTACTGTAACTGCAGGTAGGCAATGTTTAACTATAAATATGTTCGATCCAGCAGCCTTTACTTACGATCATAGCAGGCTGGAGGCAGGAGGCTGGGCGGGTGGGCACTGGCAGCGTAACTTCCTATGTCACGTGCCTACGCCACCTGCTTTATTCATAAAGTGGGTGGAGCAGGCACGTGACGTAGGAAGTTACGCTGCCAGTGCCCGCCCGCCCGCCCTGCCTCCTGCCTCCAGCCTGCTATGATCGTAAGTTAAGGCTGCTGGAACGAACATATTTATAGTTAAACATTGCCTGCTTGCATTTACAGTAGATACCATTAGTACAGTGAGCGGGGCCCGGTGCAATAGAATACAGTGATTGCACCGGGCCCCACTGCCATTACAAAACTAAAGGCCGGCCCCCAGCCCCTCCTCCCTTCTCACTGATACACCGCCGACCACAAGCTGCACATCGTGGCCGACGTGTGTATCAGTGTAAAAACGGCAGCATTCGCCCCATAAGAAGCACTGCCATTTCCTCCCACTTTTGGGGGGAAAAAGGGCGTCTTATAGGACAAAAAATACGGTATTAATTAACATTTACCATATGTCTACATTATGTTGGAATCATTTTGTAAATGTCAATTTCTTTTTTTAGGACGTTAAAAGGAAATTTGACAAATTTTCCAAAAAAAATCCAAAACCAATTCTTTAAAGAACCAATTCAGTTCTGAAGTGACTGAGGGATTTACCTAATAGAAACCACCCATAAATGACCACATTTTAGAAACAAAACCCATCAAGTTATTCTAAACTGATTTTAAAAACTATGTAAACGCTTTAGGTGTTCCACAGAAATAAAAGCAATTTTCCATGTTAAGTATTTTTTCCTGTAATGTGGCAAGGGTTAACAGCAATACAATCCTCAATATTTATTAATGTGATTCTGCAGTTTATAGAAACAGCCCATATGTGGTTGTAAACTGTTTATGGGCATACCACAGGGCTCATAAAGGAAGGAGTGTTGGCTTTTGGAGGGCATATTTAGCTGAAATGGTTTTTGACTGACATGTTGTATTTAAAGAGACCCAGAGGTACCCCTACAGGGGAACTACCCAAAATGTGACCACATTTTAGAAACTACTCCCTTCAACTAATTAATCGAGAGGTGTAGTGAGTGCTTTGATCCCAGAGGCATTTCATGGAATTGAGAAATACTTGGCTATGAAAATGAAAAAATATTATGTTCAATAAAATATTGCTTTAGCTCCAGATTTTTTTATTTTCACAAGGGGTACCAGAAGAAAACTACACCACAATTTAGTTTACATTTCTCCTCAATACAGCAATACCACATCTTTGGTCGTAAACTGCTGTATGGGCACACAGCAGGGCTCAGAAGGGATAGAGCGTCATTTGGCGAGCATATTTTGTTGGAATGTTTTTTGGGCACCATGTCATATTTGCAACCCCTGAGGTATCAGTATAGTGCTAAACCCAAACATTTACCCCACTTTGGAAACTAAACCCTTCATAGAATTCACCTAGGGCTATAGTTATTAACTTGACCTTACAGGTGTTTCATAGATTTTTTTTTAAAATAGGACATGACATGAAAAATTACATTTAATTTCAATTAGATGTAGTTTTAGCTTCGGTTTTTACAAATTTTGTTTCATAATATTTCCCAAGTATTACAGTACTCCATATGTGGTCATAAAATACTACAAGGTTCAGAAGAGAAAGAGCACCATGTATATTTGAGGCTTAGTTTGGTGATTTATACAGCACTGGCTGACAACTGCAGAGGCTGAGGGAAAATTTGGAAACCACACCCCTCACAGAACTTACAAAGGGGTGTAGAGAGCATTTTACCCCATTGATGCTTCCCAGATGTTAATGCACAGCAGATGATGCAAAGTGAAAATTTCTATTTTTACACAGATATGCCATTTTAGTGCCCATTGCTCAGCCTTGCTTCTTGATTTTATAAACACCCTACATGTGGTTCTAATCTTTTGACTGGACATACAACAGGGCTCAGAAGTAAAAGAGCACCATGTGAATTTGAGGCTTAATCTGGTGATTTACTGTAGATACTCTGGGGTGAAATAAATGAAACCCCAAGAAGTGACCCCATTTTGGAAACTACACCCTTCAATGTATTTATTAAGGGGGTTGTCCAAGTTATTTTTTTATTTTTTTTTGTATGTTTCTATCTAGAGATGAGTGGAGTTCTGAAAAATTCGATTCGGCAAGTTCGCCGAAGTTAACTAAGACATTTAATTAGTTCTGAATTAATTAGTCACAAAACGCTATAAATCAGGTATACCCAGGCCACTCTGTCTTAGGGTACGGCCACATGGGGCAGCCATGCTACAGGGGGATTGCGGCCATGCTGTGGTGAAGAACCGCATGGCCAATTAACCTGCAGGTGCCTTAATGAAGACCACACTATATAGTCCTTCTTCATTGTTAATGGCCACGCAGCACTTTTAAACAGGGGCTGTTGCTGGTATGGTGTTTGGCTGGTTAGGTGGGGGCACACTATAAATATTATTGCTGCAGGTTATTTGACAGTTAACACTGATTATTATTCAGCTATGGCATACCCACTTCTCTAACCTCAGCACTCTCCTTTCCTACAGTTGGGAGCCCTTCTTCTGCCATCTGCTTTCTTCCTTTTCCACATTATCTAATATTGATGAGAATATGTAATCAGGAACATCCAGCTTCTCCTCTCTCTGAATCTTGCTGACTTTTCTAGGACATGGAGACTTTGAAGGAAGATTTGAAAGAAGTAAAGCCAGCAAAAGATGAGAATGGTCATCATTAAGACCTGGCCCCCCTAAGCAGACTTGATGGTATTGGTTGGCATGCTGGCAGTGGCATATTAAAAGGTTTCTATGTTGATGGTATTGAATTACATATTTTAGTTTACAGCTGATTTAGGAATAACTAAATGTAGGAATAAATACAAAAAAAATGATGCAGAATAAGTCTCCTTGCACTCTCCCTGCACTTTCACTTCTCCAATATTCTTCACAGGGGATGCGGATTGGCTGGCTGCACATCTCAGAGCCCCAATCAGACCCCCAACGTTAATCAGACCTCAGCTCAGACACTCAATGTTAATAGGATCCCAAATTGGACCTTAGACCCCAATGTTCATAAGACCTCAATCAGACCTCGGATCAGAGCTCCAATGTAAATAAGACCCCCCCCCCCATTTAGACCCCCAAGTAGACCTCAGATCAAACCCCTGATGTGAATATGACCCCAAGCAGACCTCAGATCAGACCCCCAATGTGAATGACCTCTCAAACAAACCTCAGATCAGAGCCCCAATGTGAATGACCCTTGAAGCAGATCTCAGATCATGCTCAGAGCAGACATTAAAAAACTAAATTCTCTTACTTCTCCCGCCCTGGACGCTGCTGCATCTGACATCCATGCTTTTCTTTTTCTTCCTGCAGCGCGCTGTGCTGAAACCCGACACGCACAGCGTGAGGTCACAGAGCGCCAATGTCCTAACACTGTACGAAGACACAGCACAGTGAGCCGCCAAGGAAGATCAGGAAGCGGTGAGTACAGAGCCCAGGAAGTGCTGCGTTCACCGCTTCCTCGTCCTCCTGTACTAATGAGCTCTTTCATAATGGGAATTAATTTGGGAGGAAAAAAGTGCGTCTTAATTCAAGATTTTGCCATCAAATTGCCATCATTGTGATATTTTTAATTTTTTTTTTTAAGCTTTCTATATGTCAGTAATATACATCCCAGGTTAATAAATGCTACTATCATGGGTTGCAGAAATTGCACTATAATTAGAAGTGAAATATTCCCGGAATATCTGTATTCATGTTGATATAAACTCAGTTGTTGTTCTGCAAATAATAAAACAGAAGTTCTATAAGATTTTTAGTTTTTACAGGTTCAATTTTCTAAACTTAAATTATTGACAGTTTAATTTCGTATCCTTAACAATTCTGCTGCTTTTAGCACAGAAGTAAAGTAACACTCGATTCGAGCGATCACACTTGATGAAGCTCTGTCAGTTGGATATAAGACTGTAGCTAGCCAAAGATATTTTTAATTTGAAAAACAGATGAAACAGTGCTGTTCACTGAACAAGTTCAGAACTGGAGAACAACAATTTATTAATACAATGAATGTTTTACTGCAGAATAACTAAACAGGGAAAGGAAACCTTGGTGAGGTAGAGATCTACTGTAGTAAAACTGTAGTAATACAAAAGTTACAAAATGCAATACAATAGTGAGAAAACATCTTCACACCAAAGAGATGTGTCCATGTTAGACCGAATGCACGCGGCCGTGTTCCGCGGCCGAGAGTGGTCCGTGGTATGCCGGGCTGGATTCCTGTTCAGAGCAGGAGCGCACAGTGTCATTGGTTGCTATGACGCCGTGCGCTTCATGCCACCGCTGCTGTACAGTAATACACTATACGAGGGTATTACTGTACAGCAGCGGCGGCATGAAGCGCATGGCGTCATAGCAACCAATGACGCCGTACGCTCCTGCTCTGAACAGGAATCCAGCCCGACATACCACGGACCACTCTCGGCCGCGGAACACGGCCGTGTGCATTCGGCCTTAAGGTCATCGGCTGCACTAGTACTCCATTTTTTTTTTGAGAAGTATATTTACAAAGCAATTTACACCAGTTGCAAATTATAGCACTCTATATTTGCACTATAATTTGCCACTTTTTACTGTTCACATTTACTAGAATTACTCCAGAAACTGGTGTAAATTACACCACAGAACAAAAAAAAAACCTTTGTCTACTACTGGGCAAAAACCATTTGTTCTATACTAAATTAAGTGTGCGGATTACAAATCCAAAGTCAGAATTGTTGTAACACGTCACAAAATTTTGCTATGCATATGTACAGGTGAAACTCGAAAAATTAGAATTTCGTGCAAAAGTCCATTCATTTCAGTAATGCAAATTAAAAGGAATTGCATTAATGCAGCTTAAAATTTGAATTTTGTAAAAAGGTTCAATATTCTAGGCTCAAAGTGTCCCACTCTCGTCAGCTAAGTGGTCCATACCCCCTAAGCAAAGGGGACCTGAGATTGTGACTTTGGGGTTTCATAAGCTGTAAGCCATAATCATCCAAATTATAACAAATAAAGGCTTGAAATATCTCCCTTTGCCTGTAATGAGTCTCATCTGTTAGTTTAACCTTTTAATTTGCATTACTGAAATAAATTAACTTTGCACGATATTCAAATTTTTCGAGTTTCACCTGTGTACCTAAATAAATTAAGCAATTGGAAAACATTGAAAATTTTTGAACAGAACGAGTTTAACGCCAACAATTACCTGATCTACATCAAAGTTTGCGTAGTAAACAGTGTATGAAAATTTAATGGAATAACAAAATTTCAAAAAGTCTCGTTTTTCAGTTAAAAAAGTCTTACCTGAGCAAGGCCCAGTACTGTTAAAAGTATAGGCACCTGCTTTTGCGTTTGTGAATGGTCATATTTTTCCGTTGCAAAAACCAGCAGTAGTCCTCCATCATGTTGGGATTCCAGCGGCCTTGATACCTGTTTTCCATTGCAGAAATATTTTTATGGAACCGCTCTCCATGTTCATCACTTACGTGTCCCAAATTGGGTGGGAAAAAGTCAAGATGGGAATGTAAGAAATGCACTTTCAATGACATTAGGCAGCCAAAATGTTCATATGCTGTTTCAGCACGCCAGACCTGCAGGGTATTGCGATAGTTAGGTCACGGTTTATGGGCAATCGAGGGTTACTCACTTTTTTGAGGAGAACCCTGGGCAGGCATGCGGCAGTGAAGGAGAGGTAGACACTAGTTCCTCTGGGGCACACTCTGGATGTAGGGACCAGGCCTGATGGTGTGTGAGGTGCCCTGGATGTTGCAGGTGTTTCGAGTGCCTTAGGTAAGGTCCCTTTAAAAATCGTGACGCCAGTGCCTGTAACGGTGGCACACCGGTTTGCAGGAGGATTAATGGAGTACACAGATGGTAAACCAAACGTTGCTTTACTTGGTGAAACAGTCCAACTTTATACAAGCAATTGCAGTGGTGTATAATGCAGTCCTTTACAGTACATATGTACAGCAGGTTTACTTCACAGCAGGTTTACTTCACAGCAGGTTTAAATCTTGCACGATACTTGGAGGGTAAACAGTTAATGCTTTGCAGTACAATGCTGCTCTATCCCCTCAGCTATTCTAGCTGGCTGGATCCCAAGGCCCGGATGCCTAATTGCTGGCTTGAATCCTTGGTATATATAATCCTTCCTCCAGTGTTGGCACTTGCTTTATATATCACAGTACCTCTGCCTCTCAGCTTACTTCTCTGCTGGATTGGAAAGGTGGCTGCAGGTTTCTCCCAGGAGGTCCACTCCTACTACTGGGGTGTCTCATCTGTGTTATCTGGATCACTGGTCTCCAAGCAGGCTGTACTCCTTCTAGCCTCCTGGTGCAACTAGAAACCAGGACTATCCAGCTGCATGTCAGGAGGAGGCCCTCAGCATATCTTGGGCTGGTGCCTTCTCACTTCTGTCTCCAAAGACTCCTGACTATGACCTAACCCCTCCCTGTCTGGGCCTGGACATTTATACTAGGGGCTCCCTATCTCCCTCTAGTGTCTGGGATGTCTAATTACACCCAACTAGGCCTGCTAAGCATTAACAGGGGAAACATACCAATGTAAAAACACACAGGAAATACATTACAATGCATGGATAAATATAATATCACTGTCCCTTGTGAGCAGGAGTAACATGTTACCCAATTGACCCTTGTGTAGTGCCTACGCCTACCTAGTGGGACACTACACTGTAAGCATGTTGTCTACTAATTCAGCATAGTTTGCAGCTCGTCTGTTCCCAAGAAAGTTCTGCACTACTAGCTCAAATGCATCCCAAGCTGCAAAACGCACTTCATTTGTCAGATTCATGCGCTGATCATAAGTAGTGTATTTGCCACATATGTAGCAGAAATTGTCTGGATCGTTAACACATTTGCGTTTATCCATCTTAAGTTTCAAAACTGATAGCACTTATAAGGCTACATGTACACGACCATATGTGTTTTGCGGTCCACAAATTGCGGATCCAAAAAAAAACAAAAAACGGATTACATCTGTATGCCATCCATTTTTTTTGCAGATCCATTGCCTAAAACGGACAAGAATACGACATGCTCTATTTGTTTTGCAGGGCTACGGAAAGGCCATATTGATGCGGACAGCACACGGTGTGCTGTCTGCTTTTTTGCGGATCCATTGAAATGAATGGGTCCGCATCCTATCCGCCCAAAAACGGAACGGACATGGAAACAAACAACGTTCGTGTGCATGTAGCCTAACAGATCACTTTATCAAAATCTGTCCAGCTTGCCTTATATACTTACTGCTGACATCAGCCTGAGTGCGTCCGAACAGGTCTGGACATGTCCATTGGAATATCTCCAATATAATGCATTCATATTATAACTGAATAGGCTTTGCATGTATAACTTAACCCTTTAAGGACCTCCACTGTACATGTACAGCAGAAGTCCGGTCCCAAAACATGGCGCCTGCTCACACGTGCGGCGGGCGCCATAGTCGCCGGGTTTCTGCTATTTTTTAATAGCAGAGACCCGCGGCACATGTATGCGATCAGCCATAAGGCTGATCGCATACATTTTCCTTTTCAGATGCCGTGGTCAAATGCGACCACGGCATCTGTGCAGTACAGAAGCGGAAGGCGCGCACTTCCGCTCCGGTAACAGCGTTCCCCGGCTGAGATCTGGGAACCTGTTACATTGATCTAATAGGCTGAAGACTCAAGCAGGCTTCTGTGCCTATTAGATGACTATACCAATACAGGTCACTAGGTGGCAGCATTGTATTGGTATAGTGCAAATTGTAAAGATAAAAATATGAGACGCACAGGAGTGGATGAAACCACAGAGGGAGGTGCTCACAGTAAAAAGGATTCGCCCCTCCTCTGAAGAAATTGAACAGTAAGATAGAAAATACTGGGCACTCTCTCTATAGGTAGAACCATGCGCTTGAAGAAATATGCCAATATACAATTGATAGGATTTAATAACATATAGGAATAACCATACACTTTATACACATATACAATTAAAAATATCCCCACAATCGAGCGCATATATCTAATATAATATATAATATTAGGACGACCTAAAATTGATAATTGAGGTTAAGAATACCTAAAATAGTGGATAAATAAACATCAGTGCAACAGTATAATAATATTCATTCTGCGGCTAAAACCAGTTGGATCGCAATTGATAACTTTGATATTGTAGGAGCCGTTAGAATGTTGTTGGGAGCTTACTAAATCTCCAGTATTCACTTGATTAAAGAATTTGGATCCGCTACTAGGGACAAAGTTACTGAGTCTCTGAATGTCCACTTCGCAATGAGTGTTTAAAGCGGCGTCCCGCTATTACTCACTGTTCGATAGTTGTTGTTACAGTCTTCCACTGCTGAAGTTCCGGTTCACTGTATATGAAGAAAACTTGCTCCCAGGTTGTTTCTGCCACCGGTCTGCATGGCTCTTGGCACCGCTCCGTAATACTGAAGAGCCGGTGTCCTCCGAGCCTCTAGTTTACCTGCTTCCACGCTGAATTCTGTATGCAGTCACGATACGTAGTATCCTCGTGCTGCGATCTTAATTGGTCAGCGTTCTTAGTTAGTCAGCGTGCCAGGTCCTCGTTACTAACATGATACTCCGGTTTTCTACAGCATCAACCTGGGATGATTTAGGTGTATATTCGACACAAGTTCATATGGGTGAATTGGGGGTCTTGGACCAAACGCGTTTCGGGGCTTGACGTTGCCCCTTCCTAAGTCCACATTAAGGACAACGTCAAGCCCCGAAACGCGTTTGGTCCAAGACCCCCAATTCACCCATAGGAACTTGTGTCGAATATACACCTAAATCATCCCAGGTTTCCTTAAAACAAAAATTAAAATACTTAAGCAAGAATAAAATGAAAAAATAAACATCATGGGCATCGCAGCGTGCACAAATTCTCATACTATTAAAATATAACAATATTAATGGCATACGGCAAATGGCGTAACAGGAAAAAAATATAAAAACAGCCAATTTGCAATTTTTTGTCACTTCAACTAGCCAATAATTTTCAAAAAGTCACACACACTTCAAATTGTTATCACTGAAAATAACAGATCATCCCGCAAAAAATGAGCCCTCACACAGCCCTGTACACATAACTACAAAAAGAGTTATAGGGGTCAGAAAATGGTTATAAAAAAGAATATTTTTTTCCTTAAAGGTTTAAAAAAGAAAAATCTGTATTAAAACGCAAGAAAACTTATACATGTGTGGTATCGTTGTAACCGTACTGACCTGGAGAATGAAGATAACAGGTCAATTTTACTGCATAGTGTATAGTGTAAAAAAATAAAATAAAAACCTTTTCTGAGAATTGCGTTTTTTCCCAATTCTACGCCATTAGGAATTTTTTTCCAGCTTCCTACTACATGGTATGCAACCATAAATGGTGCCATTAGAAAGTACAACTTGTCCCACCAAAAATAAGCCCTCATAAGGCTATGTGAATGGAAAAATAAAAAAAAGGGAACTATGAGAAGGCGGGGAGTGAAAAACGAAAATGCAAAAATGGAAAATCCCAAGGTGCTTAAGGGGTTAAAATCTAGACGTGTCAGGAAAATTCCGAGTTCATATTTGGAATCAGCATGCTCATTTTAGAATAAATCACATGTTTTTCTCTCAGTAGCAAAATCATTGTTGCACAGTGTTATTGTTCAAATCTGTGCCAGCTGTTAGCTGACTTAGATTTTAACATCTGTCACATGGACTGTCACCAAATGCACCAAATTTATGAAGTGACTTTGCCCCTTAATAAATTTCGCCCATTTTACAAAGATTGAGGGAGCGGGATGTAGTGTGTGGGAGCCGTAGTCCTCCTGAGTGATACAAGGCTGCCGCACATTAGTTCCTATGGAGACCCTACCTGTGGCAAGGATCCATAGGAATTTTGTGCAATTCTCATAGACTTCGATGCTATAACCCTAAGTTCACACTTGCGCGTTTTACAGCGCGTTCCTGCGCGCTGTAAAACGCGCAACACATGAAAACCAATGCTTCCCTATGGGGCTGGTTCACATCTTCGCGTTTTACAGCGCGTTTGAACGCGCTGTAAAACGCCCGACGCTCAAACAAGTACAGGAGCTTTTTTTGGCGCGTTTGACGCGCGTTTGGGCCATAGACTCTTTGGACAACACTGCTGTCAATCACCCAAACGCGCGTCAAATGCGCGTTTACTATTACAAAAAACGCGCATAAATACGCGCGACAAAATCGCGCATAAAAACGCGCGTTTGCGAAACGCTTAGGTGTGAAACCAGGGTAAGAGTCTATAAGAGAAGCAATCTAATCATTTCTTGTTAATGTTTCCTAGGGGATTTATTAAAAAGTGTTAAAAAAAAGTTTTGTAAAAATAAAATAAATAAAAAAATCTAAACATTTAAGGCTTCATTCACACAGTCAGTGTTTGGTCAGTGATTTCCATCAGTGATTGTGAGCAAAAACCAGGAGTGGATCCTACACAGACATAAGGTAGAAGGGAAAGATCTGCACCTGTTCTGTGTTTTGGACCCGCACTTGGTTTTGGCTCAAAATCACTGATGAAAATCACTGACCAAACACTGACTGTGCGAATAAGGCCTAAATCACCCTTTCACCAGAATTAAACTAAAAATAAATAATTAGGGCTCATGCACACAAACATCTTTTTCTTCCATCTCAGCTCCATTTTTTACAGGTCCGTATGGGGAACTATTCACTTCAATGGGGCCACAAAAAAAAGCTACGGAAAACATTTCCTATTATTGTCCACATTAATGACAAGGATACTACTGTTCTATTAGGGACCAGCTGTTCTGCTCAGAAAAATACTGAATGCTTACAAACGTCATCCGTTTTTTTTGCAAATCTGTTTTTTGCAGACCACAAAATACATACTGTCGTGTGCATGAACCCTTAAAAAATAAACATCATAGGCATCACTATGTGTAAAAATGCCCATAGTATTAAAAATAAAATATTTATCCCATATGGTAAATGCTGAAACCTTGATGTGAGTGTAAGGCCTCATGCACACGACCGTTGTTGTGTTCCGTTCCGCAAAATGGGGTTCTGTTATTCCGTGATCCGTTTCCGTTTTTGTTTTCGTGTGTCTTCCTTTATTTTTGGAGGATCACCAGACATGAAGGAAAGTAAAAAAAAAGTCTAAGTCAAGTTTGCCATGCAAATGATAGGAAAAAAACATGACAATCTTGTGTGCCTCCGCGTTTTTTCACGGACCCATTGACTTGAATGGGTCCGCAAACCGTTTTCCGTGAAAAAAATAGGACAGGTTATATTTTTTTGACGGACTGGAACCACGGATCACGGACGCGGATGACAAACGGTGCATTAGCCGAGTTTTCAACGGACCCATTGAAAGTCAATGGATCCGCAGAAAATCACGAAAAACGGAACAACGGACACGGAGTGCAACAACGGTCGTGTGCATGAGGCCTTATAGGAATGAATAGAACTACTGACTTCCGTTCCAGGCGCTGGGTCAGTTGAAGAGTGTCAGTCACATGACACAGCTGAGGACCAGAAGGGAGGGGACTGCTCATAACTACAGTAATTGTTAAGGAGAATTTCTTCATTAAAACTTATATCATGTGCCATTCTAATTGATCAGAGAATAAAAATGTTGTGGGCTTCTTAAAACTGTTATTGGCACTTTTTGTCTAATATGAAAGACTTCTAGACATCGACTACAAGACAGATTTGTGAAAAATTGGGATCTGATGTGTTGGACTTTTTTAGTTGTTGGTAATGCTTGTGCTAAACAATAGTGTTGATCGCGAATATTATAATCGTGAATTATATATCGGCACTTCGAGAATTCGCGAAGATGTAGAATATAGTGCTATATATTTGTAATCGCGAATATTCTAGATTTTTTTTCATCAGTAATCTCCATTCTTGCTTGTGGGCCAATGACAAGGCTTCAATATCATTGTCAGAGCTTAGCAACATCCCTAGCAACCAATAGGAAAGTTACCTACCCCTTACTATATAAGAACCTCCCCAGTAGCCATTTTCTGCAAATTTTTTTTGCAGTTCTCAGAGAGAGGGAGCAGTGACATTGCTGTGCTCTGTGCTTTCATCTGGATCCTATTCCTTATCCAGTTACATTAGATAGTTAGTTAGCTCTTATATATATAATACAGATAGTGGGAGATAGTCAGTTGTCGTGCCTTTTCATAGGTAAATACATTGATATCCAATTCATTTTTAGTCAAGATGGATGTTCATTACCTTTAAGAGCCATGCTCCACTATAGTTACAATTTTGTATGTCTTGAGAAGGCCTAGATAAGACAATGTATTTGAATTCTGATGATTTTAGTAAATAGAAAGACTCTAATCTTTCTTTGTGGTTTTTATATTAATCAATATAGGAGTAGATTGATTTTATATAATTAATTTTAATAGGTGTGCTGAATATATAGTATATATATAAGAGTATAGTCCTCATAGATATATTCAATTGTAAGATTAGAAATGAGGTATAAACTCCTCTGTCATGTTTAAAATCTGTCTCAGTGTAACACACGAATTAATTATTTATTTCCTGGAATGGAGAAATGTGGACACAGGTGATCATGAACAAACCCTGTCTCCTCCAAGAACAATGAATTGAGATAGCCCTATTTATCTTGATTTAATCAAGTCTGGTCAAAAGACTTAAGGATACACAAGTTAGTTGACCAAGTATAAAACTCAATATATACTGGAACACCTTCCCAATTAAAATATACCTTTTAATAATAATCTATTCTATTAAAATCTGGCCTACAGCCGGACTACACATACAAGGAAGGTCAACAAACAATGTCCTATAATGGCAAAAAATGGCTACAATTACACCTAAATATAGGTAAAGATACACGACTGGTGAGCAATCCTGGGGATTTTTTGTTACCCCCACACAGGGTACTCTGAGTGTAGGGCACAGCTGAGGACCAAGAAAAATCGTTCAGGAAACCAATATATTGTAGTTCACTGATGACCTTATTGCATAGGTTCACATGATACACATTCCGTGATTGTTCACGGTTAACTGAAATATGATACACATTCCGTGATTGTTCACGGTTAGCTGAAATACTGAATATGTATATCGTGAATATTCACATATTGTTGAGCCACAACAAAGGTTACTTGGTAACTTACGATTTGCTGAAATACCAGGACAGATGGAATCAGAAGGTTACTTGGTTACTCACGATTGCTGAAATGCCAGGGCAGATGGAATCAGATGGTTAGCTCAGTCGTCAAAGGGTGTAGTGCTCCATAACTGGATGGAGATCTAGTGCTGGTAGAGGAAGCGTTAGGATGATTATTTAGCACTAATGATGATTATGGTAGTCTGTAGGTCGTGATAGCAGTAATACAACTCACAACTGTGATATCCAATAGTAGGAGAGATAATCCTATCCTATGAATGTCCCTTCATGACCCTACACAGACTCAGCCCAGGGACACCCCTTAATGGTAGAAGTTCCCTGTCCTCGTGCCTAAACTGGCTTTCCCTCTATCTCCCTATCCTAATTGACCAAACGCTAGGCATATTAGACACACTAGAAAAACAAATACAAAATACAAGTCCCAACGCTACGTTTCCCCAGTCCATATATTTTCCGACTGGTTCGTCAGGGGAAGTGGAGACCAATACTCCATCAGCAATATCTCATGATAGAGATTTACAAATTTGGCGTCTCTCAATCAAGACCCTCCAGGAATAGAAGCCCAGATGTAGGCAAAAAATGACCGGTGTCCCCAAGTCCTGTTCAAAAACAGCGCCTTATAAAGTGTCCACCCCCAATTACTCCCTCCCCTCTTAGATAATTAGGTTCCCAAGATAGATGAACATTAATGTTCAAAGTATTCTCTCCTGGATTGTTTAACATCCCCCCTACACATGGTGATAGCACATTTCATGAAAAACATATTGTATAGTCAAAAACTACCTCACAGTTGATAATCCATATAGACAGCATGCAAAACGCCAGATTGGAACGCATATGCGTTCCACAGACCGGAAGTAGTTTACGAAACCGGAAGTGACGTATCTAGTGCTGTCCCGATACCCGGAAGTTGTTTTTGGAACGCAAATTGCGTTCCACCAGGCGATTGAATATTCAGTGAGGCTGTGCAGTTAGTTTGCGATCATTATAATGTTTAAATCATTAGAAATAGCATGTTTATTGATGTATCATTGCTATCTGTATATTATTTCCACCGGAATCAATTATTAAGTGGATATTATGATATAACATTTGGCAAACAGTGAGAAAGGGGGGAGAATGGGACACAAAATGGAGGCTTGGAGGGAATTGGATCAACCCAGAATGGGGATTAAGACACTTTATATGTTGACAAGGTTCCACTGGACCAGATATTAACAAGCCATCAGGGGGGAAAAAATTACAGAATACACCCCCTTCCGGCACCATGATAATTACTATGGGATCAATTCTGATCCGATATTTTAATTTATGACAGAATGTATGATAGCAATTAAGTCGCCATTGGTAGTTGGTTTAATTGAAGGAAGAGAGGGGGGCCACCCCAGGAGGTGAACCCCATAAACAGCCGGACATAAAGAATTTAATAGTCGTGCCAAAGTGGGCAGATGAGTAAGGAAAAAGGGTAATTTATTATGTGAGAGCCCTGACCAGGCAATGATTATAAGAATGAATTATAGTCGTGGTTAAGTGGGCGTTGTGGATAGTATATCTCACTCCATAATTATATTTACGTGGGAAAAACAGGAACGGAGGATGCGTGGGGGAGCACCCATTTTACAGGAAACAGCCGAACGATAATTGTTCATTGAGGCCATGTGGACTATATGTTTTTAATCTATATATCCACTGGCATTCCTTCTGTAAAATCTTTTTATCCCAATCTCCCTTACGTGGAGAGGGAGGAATGATTTCAATGATTTGAAATCCCAGGGATTTGGGATCACCCCCATGGAACTCAAGTACATGATTCGCCACGGGTTTGTCTCGTTTATGTCTAATATCTCCTAGGTGCTCCCCCACTCTCCTCCTCAGCTCCCTTTTAGTCTTACCCACATAATTTAAGGGACAAGTACATGTTATAAGATAGACCACTCCACAACTCCTACAATTACCAAAGTCCCTTATCTCAAAAGTTCTATCCGTTGTGACACTTTTAAAGGATTTTGATGTAATAATGAATGGGCATGCTATGCAGCCACTGCATTTAAATGTTCCCAACGGTCTCCTATCCAACCAGGTTCCAGAGGTTTTCGGTGTGGTGTAAAAACTATGAACCAGATGGTCCCTTATCGATTTTCCCCTCCTGAAAGTGATCCCTGGTTTGGGTGGGAGCACATCTACAAGATCTCTATCTGTTCGGAGGATGTCCCAATGCCTTCTCAGGATTTCAAATATCCTCTCATGAGAGTCATCGTACGTTCCAATAACCCTAATGACCTGGTTCTGTGTTTCATCCTTTTTATGAGGGTTCAGAAAATCTTCTCTGTTGTGTGTGAGGGAATGTCTAAACGCCTTTTTTAGTGTCACGTCAGGATAGCCTCTATTTAGAAATCTTTCCCTAAGGTCCCTAGACTGTGCCATAAATGTGGGGGTATCAGTGCAGTTCCTCCTGATCCGAATGTATTGGCCTTTAGGGATGCCTCTTTTTACTGGGTTTGGATGAAAACTACCCCAGTGTAAAAGGCTATTGGTGGCCGTGGGTTTTCTAAATGTTTCAGTATACAGTGTTCCATTCCTTTTCGAAATTTTTATATCTAGGAATGAGATCTCCCTCTCATTAATTTCGTAGGTAAATCTTAGACCTATGGGATTGTTATTCAGTGATGTGACAAAAGACTTGAAGGCAACCTCTGGACCATCCCACAGGAGAAAGATATCATCAATGTACCTTCCCCAGAAGGTAATGTGGGTGGTCCAGGGTTCCTCCACATCACTGAATACAAGTTGGTCCTCCCACCAGCCCAGGAGCAAATTTGCGTAAGTCGGAGCACAAGGGCTACCCATCGCGGTGCCCCTGAGCTGGTGGTAAAACACATTCTTAAAGAGGAAGAAATTGTGCGATAGAACAAAATTAAGGATACTGATCATGAATGAGTTGTGCGCTCTAAACTGAATACCCCTAGTTGTCAAAAAGGACTCGACTGCCTTGACTCCCCACTCATGAGGTATACTGCTGTACAGAGCCTCAACATCAATAGATGCCAAATATGTCTTTTCCTCCACAGCAGTATCCTGTATTCGCAGGAGGAGGTCAGTCGTGTCCCTTATATACGAGGGCAATGCTGAGACAAATGGTCTCAGGACCTGGTCAATATAGATACTTGTATTTTGAGAGAGGGAATCTATCCCAGATACTATCGGTCTCCCTTTCAACGGATCCACCCCCTTATGGATTTTCGGGAGTGCGTAGAAAGTTGGTATCTGGGGATTTTTTGGAGACATAAATTTGAGCTCATCTGATGAAATTAGTTTATCCTCAAATGCTTGTAAGAGGATCTGGTCCAGTTCCTCTATAAAAAGGTTTGAGGGATCATCCCGTAGTCGACCGTAACAGCCGGCATCATTGAGAAGGCCTTCACACATCCCATTATACATAGTGTGGTCCATAATAACAATGTTGCCCCCCTTATCGGCGGGTTTCACAATGATGCTACTGTCTTTTTGCAGTCCAATGAGGGACTCTCTTTCCTGTCTAGTGAGATTCGACCCAGACCCTTGTTGTGATCTAATCTTTTCCAGATCCTGGATCACCAGTCTGGAAAAGATATCGATTGCAGAATTTTCTTGGGGCGGGGGCATTCTATTACTTTTGGGACGCAATTTGGTGAGGGGGCCCAACCCATCTTGTTGGTAGGGACCTTCATTAATCGAAAGGAGGAGTCTAGTATCCTTTAGGCAATCCAATGGGATGCCCAATTTGGTGCATTCCTCCCTATCGTTGTTTTTATAGAATTTGTGCCAACGTAATTTCCGTGTGAAAAGATTTAGGTCTTTTACCCACGAGAAGGTATTGAAATTTACCGTTGGCACAAAAGAAAGACCTTTTGACAGGATCTCCAGTTCACTGGTTGTAAGAGCCTTGTTCGTCAAATTGATTATACATTTCTCATTCACTTGTGCCTTTGTTCTTTCTGTATTGGAACCCTGTCCCTCAGGTGGTAGGGGGGACCAGTTTGATCCTCCCCTCCCTTTCCTAAAAAATTCATGGCTTCCCCCCCACCCCCGGAAGCAACATATGATTCCGAAGTAGAGGAGGCATAACCCTGTCCACCTCTCTGCCATCTTTTTCCTCCTTTCGGTCGAGAATTCCTACTACCACGTCCTCTGTAGGGTGCTTTAACCCTGTTATATCTCTCTGTATCCGAGGAGTCTAAATCAGTGCTCGACTCTTCTATAATCTTGGTTTCTGATTTTTCTCTAAGGAAATCAAAAGCTCGTTTTTCTCTAAAGGTGTTAAGGTCAGTTACAAACTGCCTATGCTTTCTCTCCTTTAATTGTGTTTGGAAATTCTCGACCGAGGTTTGGAGAGTGGCTTCTCTTCGATTGAAATCGGGGTCCCCTTTAAGTGTCAAGGCTAATTCAATCTGTTTATTTAATTTTATACAAGTATTATTCAAAATTTCTTTTTCTTCCTCTAAGAGGATATTCATAAAGCGTATTGAGCTATCAATTGACTCCTTTTCCCACTTTTCTAATAATCCAGGGGAACTAGATCTCTGCGCCGGGACTAAACGAACTCTCAAACCCCTTGGTATAATCCTATTTTTTATATAATTTTCCAAAGTACGTGTTTCCCACCAAGATTTAAGATTTTCTTTATAGTCAAGAAACAGGTCTTTGAAAATAGATTTCAATGATAAATGTCCACTCCTGTCAGAGGCACCCTCCTGTTCAGAGAAGACCTCCCCCTCTTCCTCCAACCAACTATCCGTATTTATTGGGCCTTTGAGAAAACCTGCCATAATATTTAGTTATAAACTCTACCACATCACAAACCTGCTTAGCAGTAAATAAATCTAAGGGAAGAATAATTGAATATATACTGGAACACCTTCCCAATTAAAATATACCTTTTAATAATAATCTATTCTATTAAAATCTGGCCTACAGCCGGACTACACATACAAGGAAGGTCAACAAACAATGTCCTATAATGGCAAAAAATGGCTACAATTACACCTAAATATAGGTAAAGATACACGACTGGTGAGCAATCCTGGGGATTTTTTGTTACCCCCACACAGGGTACTCTGAGTGTAGGGCACAGCTGAGGACCAAGAAAAATCGTTCAGGAAACCAATATATTGTAGTTCACTGATGACCTTATTGCATAGGTTCACATGATACACATTCCGTGATTGCTCACGGTTAACTGAAATATGATACACATTCCGTGATTGTTCACGGTTAGCTGAAATACTGAATATGTATATCGTGAATATTCACATATTGTTGAGCCACAACAAAGGTTACTTGGTAACTTACGATTTGCTGAAATACCAGGACAGATGGAATCAGAAGGTTACTTGGTTACTCACGATTGCTGAAATGCCAGGGCAGATGGAATCAGATGGTTAGCTCAGTCGTCAAAGGGTGTAGTGCTCCATAACTGGATGGAGATCTAGTGCTGGTAGAGGAAGCGTTAGGATGATTATTTAGCACTAATGATGATTATGGTAGTCTGTAGGTCGTGATAGCAGTAATACAACTCACAACTGTGATATCCAATAGTAGGAGAGATAATCCTATCCTATGAATGTCCCTTCATGACCCTACACAGACTCAGCCCAGGGACACCCCTTAATGGTAGAAGTTCCCTGTCCTCGTGCCTAAACTGGCTTTCCCTCTATCTCCCTATCCTAATTGACCAAACGCTAGGCATATTAGACACACTAGAAAAACAAATACAAAATACAAGTCCCAACGCTACGTTTCCCCAGTCCATATATTTTCCGACTGGTTCGTCAGGGGAAGTGGAGACCAATACTCCATCAGCAATATCTCATGATAGAGATTTACAAATTTGGCGTCTCTCAATCAAGACCCTCCAGGAATAGAAGCCCAGATGTAGGCAAAAAATGACCGGTGTCCCCAAGTCCTGTTCAAAAACAGCGCCTTATAAAGTGTCCACCCCCAATTACTCCCTCCCCTCTTAGATAATTAGGTTCCCAAGATAGATGAACATTAATGTTCAAAGTATTCTCTCCTGGATTGTTTAACATCCCCCCTACACATGGTGATAGCACATTTCATGAAAAACATATTGTATAGTCAAAAACTACCTCACAGTTGATAATCCATATAGACAGCATGCAAAACGCCAGATTGGAACGCATATGCGTTCCACAGACCGGAAGTAGTTTACGAAACCGGAAGTGACGTATCTAGTGCTGTCCCGATACCCGGAAGTTGTTTTTGGAACGCAAATTGCGTTCCACCAGGCGATTGAATATTCAGTGAGGCTGTGCAGTTAGTTTGCGATCATTATAATGTTTAAATCATTAGAAATAGCATGTTTATTGATGTATCATTGCTATCTGTATATTATTTCCACCGGAATCAATTATTAAGTGGATATTATGATATAACATTTGGCAAACAGTGAGAAAGGGGGGAGAATGGGACACAAAATGGAGGCTTGGAGGGAATTGGATCAACCCAGAATGGGGATTAAGACACTTTATATGTTGACAAGGTTCCACTGGACCAGATATTAACAAGCCATCAGGGGGGAAAAAATTACAGAATACACCCCCTTCCGGCACCATGATAATTACTATGGGATCAATTCTGATCCGATATTTTAATTTATGACAGAATGTATGATAGCAATTAAGTCGCCATTGGTAGTTAGTTTAATTGAAGAAAGAGAGGGGGGCCACCCCAGGAGGTGAACCCCATATACAGCCAGACATAAAGAATTTAATAGTCGTGCCAAAGTGGGCAGATGAGTAAGGAAAAAGGGTAATTTATTATGTGAGAGCCCTGACCAGGCAATGATTATAAGAATGAATTATAGTCGTGGTTAAGTGGGCGTTGTGGATAGTATATCTCACTCCATAATTATATTTACGTGGGAAAAACAGGAACGGAGGATGCGTGGGGGAGCACCCATTTTACAGGAAACAGCCGAACGATAATTGTTCATTGAGGCCATGTGGACTATATGTTTTTAATCTATATATCCACTGGCATTCCTTCTGTAAAATCTTTTTATCCCAATCTCCCTTACGTGGAGAGGGAGGAATGATTTCAATGATTTGAAATCCCAGGGATTTGGGATCACCCCCATGGAACTCAAGTACATGATTCGCCACGGGTTTGTCTCGTTTATGTCTAATATCTCCTAGGTGCTCCCCCACTCTCCTCCTCAGCTCCCTTTTAGTCTTACCCACATAATTTAAGGGACAAGTACATGTTATAAGATAGACCACTCCACAACTCCTACAATTACCAAAGTCCCTTATCTCAAAAGTTCTATCCGTTGTGACACTTTTAAAGGATTTTGATGTAATAATGAATGGGCATGCTATGCAGCCACTGCATTTAAATGTTCCCAACGGTCTCCTATCCAACCAGGTTCCAGAGGTTTTCGGTGTGGTGTAAAAACTATGAACCAGATGGTCCCTTATCGATTTTCCCCTCCTGAAAGTGATCCCTGGTTTGGGTGGGAGCACATCTACAAGATCTCTATCTGTTCGGAGGATGTCCCAATGCCTTCTCAGGATTTCAAAGTTCCTCTCATGAGAGTCATCGTACGTTCCAATAACCCTAATGACCTGGTTCTGTGTTTCATCCTTTTTATGAGGGTTCAGAAAATCTTCTCTGTTGTGTGTGAGGGAATGTCTAAACGCCTTTTTTAGTGTCACGTCAGGATAGCCTCTATTTAGAAATCTTTCCCTAAGGTCCCTAGACTGTGCCATAAATGTGGGGGTATCAGTGCAGTTCCTCCTGATCCGAATGTATTGGCCCTTAGGGATGCCTCTTTTTACTGGGTTTGGATGAAAACTACCCCAGTGTAAAAGGCTATTGGTGGCCGTGGGTTTTCTAAATGTTTCAGTATACAGTGTTCCATTCCTTTTCGAAATTTTTATATCTAGGAATGAGATCTCCCTCTCATTAATTTCGTAGGTAAATCTTAGACCTATGGGATTGTTATTCAGTGATGTGACAAAAGACTTGAAGGCAACCTCTGGACCATCCCACAGGAGAAAGATATCATCAATGTACCTTCCCCAGAAGGTAATGTGGGTGGTCCAGGGTTCCTCCACATCACTGAATACAAATTGGTCCTCCCACCAGCCCAGGAGCAAATTTGCGTAAGTCGGAGCACAAGGGCTACCCATCGCGGTGCCCCTGAGCTGGTGGTAAAACACATTCTTAAAGAGGAAGAAATTGTGCGATAGAACAAAATTAAGGATACTGATCATGAATGAGTTGTGCGCTCTAAACTGAATACCCCTAGTTGTCAAAAAGGACTCGACTGCCTTGACTCCCCACTCATGAGGTATACTGCTGTACAGAGCCTCAACATCAATAGATGCCAAATATGTCTTTTCCTCCACAGCAGTATCCTGTATTCGCAGGAGGAGGTCAGTCGTGTCCCTTATATACGAGGGCAATGCTGAGACAAATGGTCTCAGGACCTGGTCAATATAGATACTTGTATTTTGAGAGAGGGAATCTATCCCAGATACTATCGGTCTCCCTTTCAACGGATCCACCCCCTTATGGATTTTCGGGAGTGCGTAGAAAGTTGGTATCTGGGGATTTTTTGGAGACATAAATTTGAGCTCATCTGATGAAATTAGTTTATCCTCAAATGCTTGTAAGAGGATCTGGTCCAGTTCCTCTATAAAAAGGTTTGAGGGATCATCCCGTAGTCGACCGTAACAGCCGGCATCATTGAGAAGGCCTTCACACATCCCATTATACATAGTGTGGTCCATAATAACAATGTTGCCCCCCTTATCGGCGGGTTTCACAATGATGCTACTGTCTTTTTGCAGTCCAATGAGGGACTCTCTTTCCTGTCTAGTGAGATTCGACCCAGACCCTTGTTGTGATCTAATCTTTTCCAGATCCTGGATCACCAGTCTGGAAAAGATATCGATTGCAGAATTTTCTTGGGGCGGGGGCATTCTATTACTTTTGGGACGCAATTTGGTGAGGGGGCCCAACCCATCTTGTTGGTAGGGACCTTCATTAATCGAAAGGAGGAGTCTAGTATCCTTTAGGCAATCCAATGGGATGCCCAATTTGGTGCATTCCTCCCTATCGTTGTTTTTATAGAATTTGTGCCAACGTAATTTCCGTGTGAAAAGATTTAGGTCTTTTACCCACGAGAAGGTATTGAAATTTACCGTTGGCACAAAAGAAAGACCTTTTGACAGGATCTCCAGTTCACTGGTTGTAAGAGCCTTGTTCGTCAAATTGATTATACATTTCTCATTCACTTGTGCCTTTGTTCTTTCTGTATTGGAACCCTGTCCCTCAGGTGGTAGGGGGGACCAGTTTGATCCTCCCCTCCCTTTCCTAAAAAATTCATGGCTTCCCCCCCACCCCCGGAAGCAACATATGATTCCGAAGTAGAGGAGGCATAACCCTGTCCACCTCTCTGCCATCTTTTTCCTCCTTTCGGTCGAGAATTCCTACTACCACGTCCTCTGTAGGGTGCTTTAACCCTGTTATATCTCTCTGTATCCGAGGAGTCTAAATCAGTGCTCGACTCTTCTATAATCTTGGTTTCTGATTTTTCTCTAAGGAAATCAAAAGCTCGTTTTTCTCTAAAGGTGTTAAGGTCAGTTACAAACTGCCTATGCTTTCTCTCCTTTAATTGTGTTTGGAAATTCTCGACCGAGGTTTGGAGAGTGGCTTCTCTTCGATTGAAATCGGGGTCCCCTTTAAGTGTCAAGGCTAATTCAATCTGTTTATTTAATTTTATACAAGTATTATTCAAAATTTCTTTTTCTTCCTCTAAGAGGATATTCATAAAGCGTATTGAGCTATCAATTGACTCCTTTTCCCACTTTTCTAATAATCCAGGGGAACTAGATCTCTGCGCCGGGACTAAACGAACTCTCAAACCCCTTGGTATAATCCTATTTTTTATGTAATTTTCCAAAGTACGTGTTTCCCACCAAGATTTAAGATTTTCTTTATAGTCAAGAAACAGGTCTTTGAAAATAGATTTCAATGATAAATGTCCACTCCTGTCAGAGGCACCCTCCTGTTCAGAGAAGACCTCCCCCTCTTCCTCCAACCAACTATCCGTATTTATTGGGCCTTTGAGAAAACCTGCCATAATATTTAGTTATAAACTCTACCACATCACAAACCTGCTTAGCAGTAAATAAATCTAAGGGAAGAATAATTGAATATATACTGGAACACCTTCCCAATTAAAATATACCTTTTAATAATAATCTATTCTATTAAAATCTGGCCTACAGCCGGACTACACATACAAGGAAGGTCAACAAACAATGTCCTATAATGGCAAAAAATGGCTACAATTACACCTAAATATAGGTAAAGATACACGACTGGTGAGCAATCCTGGGGATTTTTTGTTACCCCCACACAGGGTACTCTGAGTGTAGGGCACAGCTGAGGACCAAGAAAAATCGTTCAGGAAACCAATATATTGTAGTTCACTGATGACCTTATTGCATAGGTTCACATGATACACATTCCGTGATTGTTCACGGTTAACTGAAATATGATACACATTCCGTGATTGTTCACGGTTAGCCGAAATAGTATAAAACTCATTGTCTCTTCAAAATCTTCTCAAGGTTTTGTCTGAAACCTTAGATAACATTTATTGCTAGTATATTAGATAAGAGAAATAAGCGAGTGATTAAATTTTTGTATGGAATACTAGTGCCATCTAGTGTTAGGGTAAAATACTAGAGGGAGGTTATATTGATTATAAAGTGAGGTCACTAGTTAATGATAAAACTTGGCCAAGCCCTTTCTAAGATAGGATAAAAAGATGGTATGAGCTAACAGAGGGAGAGACATGAGAAAGAACAAAGACACACAAGAAAGAGAGGAAAGAGAAGTAAAGCTGTCTAGAGGGGTCTATCAAGATGGAAGCCATGGTGAGATGTGCTATGATGGACCACCCAGCTTTCCTAGGAGCAGAAGTGAGATTCCTACTAGAACTTGGTAAGAGACACAGAAAATGATATTTCATTTTATTAAGACTAATTTGATAGTGTGGGTGAAATTATACCATCTAGATTGGCGAATAAATACATAATTAAATTAATTGATCATCTCCATATTGAGATGTAGTTTTAGGATATTGTGAGACTTCATTCTACCTGCAGAAGAATCAAGACTCATAATCTAGCAGAGCATTAAATAATTGCTTAGATATATATATATACAGGTCCTTCTAAAAAAATTAGCATATTGTAATAAAGTGTGATTATTTTCTGTAATGTATTGATAAACATTAGACTTTCATATATTTTAGATTCATTACACACCAACTGAAGTAGTTCAAGCTTTTATTGTTTTAATATTGATGATTTTGGCATACAGCTCATGAAAACCCCAAAGTCCTATCTAAAAAAATTAGCATATCGTGAAAAGGTTCTCTAAACGAGCTATTAACCTAATCATCTGAATCAACTAATAACTCTAAACACCTGCAAAATATTCCTGAGGCTTTTAAAAACTCCCAGCCTGGTTCATTACTCAAAACCGCAACCATGGGTAAGACTGCCGACCTGACTGCTGTCCAGAAGGCCATCATTGACACCCTCAAGCAAGAGGGTAAGACACAGAAAGAAATTTCTGAACGAATAGGCTGTTCCCAGAGTGCTGAATCAAGGCACCGCAGTGGGAAGTCTATGGGAAGGAAAAAGTGTGGCAGAAAACGCTGCACAACGAGAAGAGGTGACCGGACCCTGAGGAAGATTGTGGAGAAGGACCGATTCCAGACCTTGGGGGACCTGCGGAAGCAGTGGACTGAGTCTGGGTAGAAACTTCCAGAGCCACCGTGTACAGGCGTGTGCAGGAAATGGGCTACAGGTGCCGCATTCCCCAAGTCAAGCCACTTTTGAACCAGAAACAGCGGCAGAAGCGCCTGACCTGGGCTACAGAGAAGCAGCACTGGACTGTTGCATGTCATTCGGAAATCAAGGTGCCAGAGTCTGGAGGAAGACTGGGGAGAGGGAAATGCCAAAATGCCTGAAGTCCAGTGTCACGTACCCACAGTCAGTGATGGTCTGGGGTGCCATGTCAGCTGCTGGTGTTGGTCCACTGTGTTTTATCAAGGGCAGGGTCAATGCAGCTAGCTATCAGGAGATTTTGGAGCACTTCATGCTTCCATCTGCTGAAAAGCTTTAGGCTGGGTTCACACCTGAGCGTTTTACAGCGCGTTCCTACCAGGCGTATCCACAGATTGAGGCATTCTCACTTCCTTTCCTTCCATGTAACAGACGTCCCAAGAACTTGAAAGACATGCTTGTAAGGGCAGATGTGGGCTCCAACATCAAGAAGCCGAGACAACTGCTCCTACAAACACAGCGCAAAGGCACATTTCCGTGCCTTCACTGCACACAATGCTCACATGTCACAAAGGGTGACAAGATCTTCCACCCCCTAACAGGTAAAGGGATCCCTATAAAAGGTTTCTTCACATGCGATTCCACCAACGTAATTTATGTCATTAAATGCCCCTGCGGCCTAACTTATGTGGGTGAAACTACCCAGACCATTAGGGACAGGATATGCCAGCACAAGTCCAACATCCGATGTGAAAATAACCACCTGCCCATTCCCGCACACTTTGCGGCTAAACGCCACACTATTGCCCAACTGCGATTCCAAGTATTGGAACAGGTAACAGTCCCCAGAAGGGGCGGAGACCTATCACGTCTCCTCATGAACAGGGAAGCCATGTGGATCCACCGTCTGCAAACACTGGAACCCAAGGGACTTAACCGGGATTACGAAATAGGAAGCTTTATATAGCTCCTGCACTAACAAAATCCTTCTTTCCCTCCCTCCGTCAATGTCCACACAATCATTTGAACACCACCGGCGGACAATATGCCCAATATAATGCAAACTTTGCTATCAAATACATTTGAATTACAAACGACGGTGACAAGGGTACCAACGGTCTTTAACTCAATCATAACATAAAACATGTGCATTTGTAATATATATATACGACCACATCAATGGTTTTAATTGCATGTCTGTACAAATCAATCACAGGTATTACTTATATGGAGCACGGTAAACCAGACCATCTCCTTTTTATGTATATTTGTGTTTTTTATGTAATTATGTGTATTTCTCATATAATGACCATTGCAAACTTATATCTTTGCTTTTATTGGACACAATACTAATGGCACCTCTATTCCGATTTTAGAGCAGATATTGAACCCCATCCAAGTTCACATACATGAGATGTCTAGATCATATCCTTTTTTTTCATCCCTTTGGTGGCCATCCATAGGTAACTATACCGTAAATGCACGATTAACCCTCCCAACCATCAGCCGCAGCGCTCCCCCAGCACAGACAACCATCGACACTGCCAGGAGACCCAGCGCATGCGCAACTATAACACCAGCCGGCCGATCTAACACCCGGCGCATGCGCAATAGATAGAAGAAACAGGCCGCTCCAAAGACCGCCCAGGCAAGGTACGCGCATGCGTAATATCCGACTGAGAACTCCGGGCGCCATCTTGGCTCACCCGGAAGTACGTCAGCCCACATCCGCCCCCTATGACGCAGCGCAGCCGAACCTCCTCATAAAGGGGAACGGAGACACAGTGAACACTATGGCTACCCGGAATACAGGCCTCAGCCTCCCGGACCACGAGCCAAGGGACACAGAGCCCAGTTAAAAGCAGCGCATCCTGCCACCCACTGAGGGAATTCGCCCCCACTCAGCTTTTTATACCCTGCGGCCACAATCCGGGTAAGAACAGAAGATGCTTAACGCCACACCAACATTGCATGTAATTAATTGCCTCTCCACTGGTGCAACTGTTACCATTTTGTTATCCTGCATGATCGTATACTAATAACCTGTACTAAACTGGAGTTGTTACCTTGCATAATTATATGCTAATAACCTGCACTGAACTGGAGTTGTTATCCTGCATGATTGTATACTAATAACCTGCACTGAACTGGATCCAACACCTGGCTGGATTAGCTGGATACAAAAACATAACTTTTAACCCCAGAGCATACATGTTACATGGCTTTATCTGCATACGCCATGCCAAACAGTGCATTGACATGACTAGATATGTCCTATGCAACATTTACCAAATTGGATCCCACACAAAGCTAGACCAGCCAGATGCAGGAACAGATCCTTTAGCTCCACAGTGCGCGTATTACAGGGAACCGCCATTCTGTGTCATGTCAAAATCTGCTTTTCATTTCCTTAATTCCACCAACCACTGCCCACTACCTCACTTTAAACTGGGCGTAGCACGGATTGGTGCACCACAGAACTTATCCACGACCTAAGCCACCCACTCACCAAGGATTACCCCGATGGAGATGATCCCGCAGGATCCCGATTAGACAGACGACGTTCTCTTCACATGCCATATCGACATGATCTCCTTTTTGTATACTACTATATCGATATATTATGTGCTGTTTGTCTGTTCCGCACCTATCTCTAACACTATTTAGTGTACGGTTTTCTTTAAAACAAATCAAATACTGTAAGCATTACTTCACATGTATTATGATCACTGTACACGTATTTATTGTGATACTTTGTATGCCCTTCCAGTTACACTGAAGAAGGCTATTCAGCCGAAAACGTTTTTTTGACTGGAACCGCACTAAATAAAGCTTTGTACCAAAAACTCAAAGTGGAGTACAGGAGTCCTTCTATACTATATATCTGGTTTGGGAACCATCTCCTAATACCCACGCTATCCGATTGGAGAACCATCCAACCTTATAACGTCTTAATTTCCCTTTTGGAATATAACTCCAGAATGTCGACCTTTTCATACAACGAAGAGGAAAGAGAACGCATTCTGTCTCAAGTAACAACATCAAGGGATTTCCTGCAGGTCCCGACATCGGACATTAAAAGCAGAGATCTTGAAAAAGAATCCCGTCGTCTGATTAACCATCAACTACACAGCGCCACATTGGCAGAATATATAAAGGAACAACGCATCCCAAGGGGTTTGCGCATGACCATCCGACCAACTCTATTCAAAGATGACCCAACCTACTGCGACCAATTCCAACAAATCCTCAACCGCTGTTCTTTTGATCTCATGACCCTCACAGTTTCCTTTCTACAGACTAGTATCCAGAAAATGGAAGAACAGATTAGAACAGCAGAGCAACAGCTACAAGCAACACTCCCCACAGCAGACTACAACATCTTCAAAGAGAAACTCTCAAACACAGCTGCCACTCATAAACGCGACATCGAGAGCATGAAGCGAAAAAAATTTCAAAGAGACGCCGAGGACTACCGTACCAACAGGGTATATAAATGGCAAAACAACAACCCTCGCCCTTCACTGGAACGACAAAGAGACTACCTCTCTTCTTCAGACTCCTCAATCTCAAGTCACGACAGTCGCTACAGACCAGACAACTTTCCACCCAACCATCCAGGATCCCGAAGAAACCGTGGCCGTAGAGGGAGACAAGACACAGCTGGAACATACACAGGAAGGACGACTAGATCGCAGGTAATTGAGACATCCTTGCAATCACTAGTCATAAACATCTCCTCTAAAACACTGACACCTACACAAATACAGGTATTACAGAAGGGCCTTTCCTTCTGCCCATCTTACAAATTTGACACTTTTCAGACTGAACTGGATCTCCATAGGTTCTTCAGGAACCTAAGGCTCAAGGTCCATTTCGGAAAGGAGGACAAGTGGTCCCCGCCTCACCACACTACTTTGGATGAGGGGAGAGCATTGATCTCCTCAAAAGATCTAGGCCTCAAACTAAAGAGCACTTACAATCCCCCTAAGAACTCACACCCAGTGGAAACTTTCATTGCACTGGTGACGAGGGACACTGAGAACCTCCGTAAGGACATTGAAAGGGGAAAACTTTCATGTCAATCTAACCTGTCACAAGTCGAACGCGATGCCCTAACATGTCTTCAAAAGGATAAGGAACTAACCATCAAACCCGCCGATAAGGGCGGAGCTCTGGTGGTTATGGACAAAAGGGATTACCTTGAGGAAATCCATAAACAATTGAACGACACCAACATCTATGAGCGTGTACCACGTAACCCGATCTCGTCCATTAGGGATAACATCCAGCAGGCCCTGACAACCCATCTAGACAAGGGCACCATAGACAAAGACACAGTATCCTACCTATCTAAAAGACACCCAATAACCCCGGTACTATACATATTACCTAAAGTTCACAAACGTCTCAACAAACCCCCGGGACGCCCAATAGTCTCATCCTCTGACTCCATCCTGTCCCCCCTCTCAGAATTTCTAGAGAAGATCCTTACACCCAAAATCAAAACCACCAAGTCTTTTCTCCTTGACACATCCACATTCTTACACCTCATAAGGGACATCAAACAAGTACAGCCAGGTTCCATTCTAGCCACCCTTGATGTAGTAAGCCTGTACACATCAATAACACATGATAAAGGCCTTACGGCCACCAAGAGATTACTTGAAACAACGGGCACAAAACCGGAAGTCACATCATTATGCATGGACCTCCTACATCTTGTACTTACCCAAAACTATTTTTTGTTTGAAGACGACTTCTTCATTCAAAAACAGGGGACCGCAATGGGGGCACACATGGCGCCCCCGTACGCTAACTGCTACATGGCCATGTTTGAGGAAGACTACATCTACACGAACACAGAATTCCAACAGCACATAACAACTTGGAAGAGATACATTGACGATGTTTTTTGCATATGGAACAGCACGGTAGAATCATTACACGACTTCCTCACATACTTAAATTCAATTTGGCCAGAACTCCAGTTCACCCTACACCACAGCAGCACATCAATCAACTTTCTCGACACCATAGTCTCAAAAGAACATGACGGCACTCTACATAGCGATCTTTACACGAAACCCACAGACCGCAACAGTTTACTGCACTACTCCAGTTTTCACCCCAGTAGCATGAAAAAATCCCTTCCACGATCACAATTTCAAAGGATATCACGTATAGTCGACAATGCGACTACAAAAGAAATAAGACTAAACGAAATGTCCGCACGTTTTCTCAATAGGGGTTACCCCAACACTGTAATAAAAGAATGTCTACAACCCAACCAGAAGGTCCAGGTGAAACAGACCCAAAGGATACCGTTTGTGCACACATTCCACCCCTTCGCATATAAGATTCAACACATTCTACGCAAACACTGGCACCTCTTGCACCAGGCGTATCCACAGATTGAGGCATTCTCACTTCCTTTCCTTCCATGTAACAGACGTCCCAAGAACTTGAAAGACATGCTTGTAAGGGCAGATGTGGGCTCCAACATCAAGAAGCCGAGACAACTGCTCCTACAAACACAGCGCAAAGGCACATTTCCGTGCCTTCACTGCACACAATGCTCACATGTCACAAAGGGTGACAAGATCTTCCACCCCCTAACAGGTAAAGGGATCCCTATAAAAGGTTTCTTCACATGCGATTCCACCAACGTAATTTATGTCATTAAATGCCCCTGCGGCCTAACTTATGTGGGTGAAACTACCCAGACCATTAGGGACAGGATATGCCAGCACAAGTCCAACATCCGATGTGAAAATAACCACCTGCCCATTCCCGCACACTTTGCGGCTAAACGCCACACTATTGCCCAACTGCGATTCCAAGTATTGGAACAGGTAACAGTCCCCAGAAGGGGCGGAGACCTATCACGTCTCCTCATGAACAGGGAAGCCATGTGGATCCACCGTCTGCAAACACTGGAACCCAAGGGACTTAACCGGGATTACGAAATAGGAAGCTTTATATAGCTCCTGCACTAACAAAATCCTTCTTTCCCTCCCTCCGTCAATGTCCACACAATCATTTGAACACCACCGGCGGACAATATGCCCAATATAATGCAAACTTTGCTATCAAATACATTTGAATTACAAACGACGGTGACAAGGGTACCAACGGTCTTTAACTCAATCATAACATAAAACATGTGCATTTGTAATATATATATACGACCACATCAATGGTTTTAATTGCATGTCTGTACAAATCAATCACAGGTATTACTTATATGGAGCACGGTAAACCAGACCATCTCCTTTTTATGTATATTTGTGTTTTTTATGTAATTATGTGTATTTCTCATATAATGACCATTGCAAACTTATATCTTTGCTTTTATTGGACACAATACTAATGGCACCTCTATTCCGATTTTAGAGCAGATATTGAACCCCATCCAAGTTCACATACATGAGATGTCTAGATCATATCCTTTTTTTTCATCCCTTTGGTGGCCATCCATAGGTAACTATACCGTAAATGCACGATTAACCCTCCCAACCATCAGCCGCAGCGCTCCCCCAGCACAGACAACCATCGACACTGCCAGGAGACCCAGCGCATGCGCAACTATAACACCAGCCGGCCGATCTAACACCCGGCGCATGCGCAATAGATAGAAGAAACAGGCCGCTCCAAAGACCGCCCAGGCAAGGTACGCGCATGCGTAATATCCGACTGAGAACTCCGGGCGCCATCTTGGCTCACCCGGAAGTACGTCAGCCCACATCCGCCCCCTATGACGCAGCGCAGCCGAACCTCCTCATAAAGGGGAACGGAGACACAGTGAACACTATGGCTACCCGGAATACAGGCCTCAGCCTCCCGGACCACGAGCCAAGGGACACAGAGCCCAGTTAAAAGCAGCGCATCCTGCCACCCACTGAGGGAATTCGCCCCCACTCAGCTTTTTATACCCTGCGGCCACAATCCGGGTAAGAACAGAAGATGCTTAACGCCACACCAACATTGCATGTATTTAATTGCCTCTCCACTGGTGCAACTGTTACCATTTTGTTATCCTGCATGATCGTATACTAATAACCTGTACTAAACTGGAGTTGTTACCTTGCATAATTATATGCTAATAACCTGCACTGAACTGGAGTTGTTATCCTGCATGATTGTATACTAATAACCTGCACTGAACTGGATCCAACACCTGGCTGGATTAGCTGGATACAAAAACATAACTTTTAACCCCAGAGCATACATGTTACATGGCTTTATCTGCATACGCCATGCCAAACAGTGCATTGACATGACTAGATATGTCCTATGCAACATTTACCAAATTGGATCCCACACAAAGCTAGACCAGCCAGATGCAGGAACAGATCCTTTAGCTCCACAGTGCGCGTATTACAGGGAACCGCCATTCTGTGTCATGTCAAAATCTGCTTTTCATTTCCTTAATTCCACCAACCACTGCCCACTACCTCACTTTAAACTGGGCGTAGCACGGATTGGTGCACCACAGAACTTATCCACGACCTAAGCCACCCACTCACCAAGGATTACCCCGATGGAGATGATCCCGCAGGATCCCGATTAGACAGACGACGTTCTCTTCACATGCCATATCGACATGATCTCCTTTTTGTATACTACTATATCGATATATTATGTGCTGTTTGTCTGTTCCGCACCTATCTCTAACACTATTTAGTGTACGGTTTTCTTTAAAACAAATCAAATACTGTAAGCATTACTTCACATGTATTATGATCACTGTACACGTATTTATTGTGATACTTTGTATGCCCTTCCAGTTACACTGAAGAAGGCTATTCAGCCGAAAACGTTTTTTTGACTGGAACCGCACTAAATAAAGCTTTGTACCAAAAACTCAAAGTGGAGTACAGGAGTCCTTCTATACTGAGGAAAAAGATAGGACACCCTTGCCCCTAATAGCGAGTGTTACCTCCTTTGGCTGAAATAACTGCAGTGAGACGGTTCTTGTAGCCATCTACCAGTCTTCGACATCGGTCTGAGGAAATTTTACCCCACTCCTCAATGCAGAACTTTTTCAGCTGTGAGATGTTTGAGGGGTTTCTTGCACGTACAGCCCTTTTCAAGTCACCCCACAGCATCTCAATGGGATTCAAATCTGGACTTTGACTTGGCCATTCCAGGACTCTCCATTTCTTCTTTTTCAGCCAATCTTTGGTTGATTTACTAGTATGTTTTGGGTCATTGTCATGTTGCATGGTCCAGTTCCGCTTCAGCTTTAATTTTCTAACTGATGGTCTCACATGTTCTTCAAGCACCTTCTGATACACAGTAGAATTCATCGTGGATTCTATGATGGTGAGCTGACCAGGTCCTGCTGCAGCAAAGCAGCCCCAAACCATGACACTTCCACCTCCATGCTTCACAGTTGGTATGAGGTTCTTTTCTTGGAATGCTGTGTTTGGTTTACGCCAAACATGTCCTCTGCTGTTGTGTCCAAATAATTCAATTTTGGACTCATCTGTCCAAAGAACATTATTCCAGAAGTCCTGGTCTTTGTCAACTTTATCTCTGGCAAATGTCAGTCTGGCCTCGATGTTTCTCTTGGAAAGCAAAGGTTTCCTCCTTGCACACCTCCCATGCAAGTTAAACTTGTACAGTCTCTTTCTGATTGTAGAGGCATGTACTTCTACATCAACAGTAGCCAGAGCCTGCTGTAGTTCTCGAGATGACACTTTAGGGTTTTTGGAGACCTCTTTTAGCATCTTGCGGTCTGCTCTTGGGGTGAACTTGCTGGGGCGACCAGTCCTGGGCATGTTGGCAGTTGTTTTGAAAGCCCTCCACTTGTAGACTATCTTCCGGACAGTGGAATGGCTGATTTCAAAATCTTTTGAGATCTTTTTAAATCCCTTCCCAGACTCATAGGCTGCTACAATCTTTTTTCTGAAGTCCTCTGACAGCTCTTTTGCTCTCACCATGGTGCTCACTCTCACTTCAACAGTCAGGAGCACACCAAACTAAATGTCTGAGGTTTAAATAGGGCAAGCCTCATTCAACATGCAGAGTAACGATCTACTAATTATGTGCACCTGGTGTGATATACCTGTGTGAGATCTGAGCCAATTTAAGAGGGAATACATGTGAGGGTGTCCTATCTTTTTCCTCAGTTAGAATAGGCATTTTTGTAGAATGACATTTACAGAAGATCTTGAAAAGACTTTTCTTCAGTTTTCTTTGTTTAGTTGGATTACTTTAATCTCTCTGTATTGTTGAAACGGAGATGAAATAACCTTTTATTAAAAATGTTACAAAAAACCACATGCTTTCAAAGGATGTCCTAATTTTTTCACATGACTGTATATCCTTGAATGGATTTGCCCATGCCTGAAGTCATGTGATGTGTAGTAGGTTAGAGGGGGCAGAATGTATGTAGCATTCCATATTGATGTCTAGGATTAGACAGGCCCATCCTGATATCATGAGGTTTTCTCTGAACAAAAGTAATATATATAACTTATGTTCCTACTTTGATATCCCAACCTAATAATAGCTTGGTTATAATGTGACAAGTTATTTCCACTCACATGTATTGTTAAGCTTGTAATGCTTTATATTAACGCTATATATATTCATTTGCATGTATCATTGTGTTTATTTACTTATATATGTTTATAATCTTGTAACCAATAAATCTGCATATTTTTATAAACCTGTGTATTATTGTATAATGCAGAACTACATGTTTTATCATTAACGTCATCTCACGTCAAAAATAACTTATTTATCTGAGGAAATAGTCGGACTCAGATGTGAATTGTATCAATTAGGTTGTCTACAATTCACCAGGTCATAATTTTAAGAATTTATGAAAATTTTTATAAATTAAATTTTTTTATGATTAATAATTTTTATGACCATAATTAATAATTCTTAATTGAATTATTACACCCGACACAGTGTAGGTTAGATAGTAGTGATATAACGTAGTGTAGCTGATAGGTTCCAGTGCAGGGTGTTAGGCAGGGTGATAGGAATTACCGTACTGTTTCTCTGCTGTCCATACATACATGCTACAGACATAGTGCTGTGATGTCACAAGTAGGGATGAGCGAACTCGAACTGTATAGTTCGGGTTCGTACCGAATTTTGGGGTGTCCGTGACACGGACCTGAACCCGGACATTTTCGTAAAAGTTCGGGTTCGGTGTTCGTCACTTTCTTGGCGCTTTTGTGACGCTTTCTTGGCGCTTTTTGAAAGGCTGCAAAGCAGCCAATCAACAAGCGTCATACTACTTGCCCCAAGAGGCCATCACAGCCATGCCTACTATTGGCATGGCTGTGATTGGCCAGAGCACCATGTGACCCAGCCTCTATTTAAGCTGGAGTCACATAGCGCCGCCCGTCACTCTGCTCTGATTAGCGTAGGGAGAGGTTGCGGCTGCGACAGTAGGGCGAGATTAGGCAGATTAACTCCTCCAAAGTACTTGATTATTGATCGATCTGCAGCTGTGGGTCATTGAGCTGCTGATACTCAATTGCTCACTGTTTTTAGGTTGCCCAGACCGTTTGTCAGTCACATTTTTCTGGGGTGATCGGCGGCCATTTTGTGTCTTGTGGTGCGCCAGCACAAGCTGCGACCAAGTGCATTTAACCCTCAATGGTGTGGTTGTTTTTTGGCTAAAGCCTACATCAGGGTGAAGCTGTCACACCAAGTGCATTTAACCAGCAATAGTCTGTTTATTTTTTGGCCATATACTACATCAGGGGCAAGCTGCGCCTGTCACCAAGTGCATTTAACCCTCAATGGTGTGGTTGTTTTTTGGCTAAAGCCTACATCAGGGTGAAGCTGTCACACCAAGTGCATTTAACCAGCAATAGTCTGTTTATTTTTTGGCCATATACTACATCAGGGGCAAGCTGCGCCCGTCACCAAGTGCATTTAACCCTCAGTAGTGTGGTTGGTCAAGCTATCACACCAAGTGCATTTAACCAGCAATAGTCTGTTCATTTTTTGGCCATATACTACATCAGGGGCAAGCTGCGCCCGTCACCAAGTGCATTTAACCCTCAGTAGTGTGGTTGGTCAAGCTGTGACACCAAGTGCATTTAACCAGCAATAGTCTGTTCATTTTTTGGCCATATACTACATCAGGGGCAAGCTGCGCCCGTCACCAAGTGCATTTAACCCTCAGTAGTGTGGTTGGTCAAGCTATCACACCAAGTGCATTTAACCAGCAATAGTCTGTTCATTTTTTGGCCATATACTAAATCAGGGGCAAGCTGCGCCAGTCACCAAGTGCAATTAACCCTCAGTAGTGTTGTTGGTCAAGCTGTCACACCAAGTGCATTTAACCAGCAATAGTCTGTTCATTTTTTGGCCATATACTACATCAGGGGCAAGCTGCGCCCGTCACCAAGTGCATTTAACCCTCAGTAGTGTGGTTGGTCAAGCTGTCACACCAAGTGCATTTAACCAGCAATAGTCTGTTCATTTTTTGGCCATATACTACATCAGGGGCAAGCTGCGCCTGTCACCAAGTGCATTTAACCCTCAATGGTGTGGTTGTTTTTTGGCTAAAGCCTACATCAGGGTGAAGCTGTCACACCAAGTGCATTTAACCAGCAATAGTCTGTTCATTTTTTGGCCATATACTAAATCAGGGGCAAGCTGCGCCTGTCACCAAGTGCATTTAACCCTCAGTAGTGTGGTTGGTCAAGCTATCACACCAAGTTCATTTAACCAGCAATAGTCTGTTAATTTTTTGGCCATATACTAAATCAGGGGCAAGCTGCGCCCGTCACCAAGTGCATTTAACCAGCAATAGTCTGTTCATTTTTTGGCCATATACTAAATCAGGGGCAAGCTGCGCCCGTCACCAAGTGCATTTAACCCTCAGTAGTGTGGTTAGTCAAGCTATCACACCAAGTGCATTTAACCAGCAATAGTCTGTTCATTTTTTGGCCATATACTAAATCAGGGGCAAGCTGCGCCCGTCACCAAGTGCATTTAACCAGCAATAGTCTGTTCATTTTTTGGCCATATACTACATCAGGGGCAAGCTGCGCCCGTCACCAAGTGCATTTAACCCTCAGTAGTGTGGTTGGTCAAGCTGTGACACCAAGTGCATTTAACCAGCAATAGTCTGTTCATTTTTTGGCCATATACTACATCAGGGGCAAGCTGCGCCCGTCACCAAGTGCATTTAACCCTCAGTAGTGTGGTTGGTCAAGCTATCACACCAAGTGCATTTAACCAGCAATAGTCTGTTCATTTTTTGGCCATATACTAAATAAGGGGCAAGCTGCGCCAGTCACCAAGTGCAATTAACCCTCAGTAGTGTTGTTGGTCAAGCTGTCACACCAAGTGCATTTAACCAGCAATAGTCTGTTCATTTTTTGGCCATATACTACATCAGGGGCAAGCTGCGCCCGTCACCAAGTGCATTTAACCCTCAGTAGTGTGGTTGGTCAAGCTGTCACACCAAGTGCATTTAACCAGCAATAGTCTGTTCATTTTTTGGCCATATACTACATCAGGGGCAAGCTGCGCCCGTCACCAAGTGCATTTAACCCTCAGTAGTGTGGTTGTTTTTTGGCTAAAGCCTACATCAGGGTGAAGCTGTCACACCAAGTGCATTTAACCAGCAATAGTCTGTTCATTTTTTGGCCATATACTAAATCAGGGGCAAGCTGCGCCCGTCACCAAGTGCATTTAACCAGCAATAGTCTGTTCATTTTTTGGCCATATACTACATCAGGGGCAAGCTGCGCCCGTCACCAAGTGCATTTAACCCTCAGTAGTGTGGTTAGAGTAGCTATCACACCAAGTGCATTTAACCAGCAATAGTCTGTTCATTTTTTGGCCATATACTAAATCAGGGGCAAGCTGCGCCCGTCACCAAGTGCATTTAACCAGCAATAGTCTGTTCATTTTTTGGCCTTATACTAAATCAGGGGCAAGCTGCGCCTGTCACCAAGTGCATTTAACCCTCAGTAGTGTGGTTGGTCAAGCTATCACACCAAGTGCATTTAACCAGCAATAGTCTGTTCATTTTTTGGCCATATACTAAATCAGGGGCAAGCTGCGCCCGTCACCAAGTGCATTTAACCAGCAATAGTCTGTTCATTTTTTGGCCATATACTACATCAGGGGCAAGCTGCGCCCGTCACCAAGTGCATTTAACCCTCAGTAGTGTGGTTAGAGTAGCTATCACACCAAGTGCATTTAACCAGCAATAGTCTGTTCATTTTTTGGCCATATACTAAATCAGGGGCAAGCTGCGCCCGTCACCAAGTGCATTTAACCCTCAGTAGTGTGGTTAGAGTAGCTATCACACCAAGTGCATTTAACCAGCAATAGTCTGTTCATTTTTTGGCCTTATACTACATCAGGGGCAAGCTGCGCCTGTCATCAAGTGCAATTAACCCTCAGTAGTGTTGTTGGTCAAGCTGTCACACCAAGTGCATTTAACCAGCAATAGTCTGTTCATTTTTTGGCCATATACTACATCAGGGGCAAGCTGCGCCCGTCACCAAGTGCATTTAACCCTCAGTAGTGTGGTTGGTCAAGCTGTCACACCAAGTGCATTTAACCAGCAATAGTCTGTTCATTTTTTGGCCATATACTACATCAGGGGCAAGCTGCGCCTGTCACCAAGTGCATTTAACCCTCAATGGTGTGGTTGTTTTTTGGCTAAAGCCTACATCAGGGTGAAGCTGTCACACCAAGTGCATTTAACCAGCAATAGTCTGTTCATTTTTTGGCTATATACTAAATCAGGGGCAAGCTGCGCCTGTCACCAAGTGCATTTAACCCTCAGTAGTGTGGTTGGTCAAGCTATCACACCAAGTGCATTTAACCAGCAATAGTCTGTTCATTTTTTGGCCATATACTAAATCAGGGGCAAGCTGCGCCCGTCACCAAGTGCATTTAACCAGCAATAGTCTGTTCATTTTTTGGCCATATACTACATCAGGGGCAAGCTGCGCCCGTCACCAAGTGCATTTAACCCTCAGTAGTGTGGTTAGTCAAGCTATCACACCAAGTGCATTTAACCAGCAATAGTCTGTTCATTTTTTGGCCATATACTAAATCAGGGGCAAGCTGCGCCCGTCAACAAGTGCATTTAACCAGCAATAGTCTGTTCATTTTTTGGCCTTATACTACATCAGGGGCAAGCTGCGCCCGTCACCAAGTGCATTTAACCCTCAGTAGTGTGGTTGGTCAAGCTATCACACCAAGTGCATTTAACCAGTAATAGTCTGTTCATTTTTTGGCCATATACTACATCAGGGGCAAGCTGCGCCCGTCACCAAGTGCATTTAACCCTCAGTAGTGTGGTTGGTCAAGCTGTGACACCAAGTGCATTTAACCAGCAATAGTCTGTTCATTTTTTGGCCATATACTACATCAGGGGCAAGCTGCGCCCGTCACCAAGTGCATTTAACCAGCAATAGTGTGGTTATTTTTTGGCCATATCCCAGTCTAATTCTGTCACTAAATCCATACCGGTCACCCAGCGCCTAAATACTAGGCCTCAAATTTATATCCCGCTAAATCTGTCGTTACCGCTATACTGTTGTGGCTGGGCAAGTTATTTAGTGTCCGTCAAAGCACATTTTTTGTTCAGGGTTGAAATACAATTCCCAATTTAGCAATTTCATAATTTAGTGGTTTCTGCTATATCAGAGCTATTTGAAATCTATCCCTAAAAGGGTATATAATATTCAAGGTGCACATAGGGTCATTCAGAATAACTTCACACACACACGCTACTGTGCATTTCCAAGTCTAATTCTGTCACTAAATCCATACCGGTCACCCAGCACCTAAATACTAGGCCTCAAATTTATATCCCGCTAAATCTCTCGTTACCGCTGTCCTGTTGTGGCTGGGAAAGTTATTTAGTGTCCGTCAAAGCACATTTTTTGTTCTGGGTTGAAATACAATTCCCAATTTAGCAATTTCATAATTTAGTGGTTTCTGCTATATCAGAGCTATTTGAAATCTATCCCTAAAAGGGTATATAATATTCAAGGTGCACATAGGGTCATTCAGAATAACTTCACACACACGCTACTGTGCATTTCCAAGTCTAATTCTGTCACTAAATCCATACCGGTCACCCAGCGCCTAAATACTAGGCCTCAAATTTATATCCCGCTAAATCTCTCGTTACCGCTGTCCTGTTGTGGCTGGGAAAGTTATTTAGTGTCCGTCAAAGCACATTTTTTGTTCTGGGTTGAAATACAATTCCCAATTTAGCAATTTCAGAATTTAGTGGTTCCTGCTATATCAGAGCTATTTGAAATCTATCCCTAAAAGGGTATATAATATTCAAGGTGCACATAGGGTCATTCAGAATAACTTCACACACACGCTACTGTGCATTTCCAAGTCCAATTCTGTTAGTAAATCCATACCGGTCACCCAGCGCCCCATATACTAGGCCTCAAATTTATATCCCGCTAAATCTCTCGTTACCGCTGTCCTGTTGTGGCTGGGAAAGTTATTTAGTGTCCGTCAAAGCACATTTTTTGTTCTGGGTTGAAATACAATTCCCAATTTAGCAATTTCAGAATTTAGTGGTTTCTGCTATATCAGAGCTATTTGAAATCTATCCCTAAAAGGGTATATAATATTCAAGGTGCACATAGGGTCATTCAGAATAACTTCACACACACGCTACTGTGCATTTCCAAGTCCAATTCTGTTAGTAAATCCATACCGGTCACCCAGCGCCTAAATACTAGGCCTCAAATTTATATCCCGCTGAATTTGAATACAATACATTGGGCCAAATAATATTTTTGTTGTTGTGGTGAACCATAACAATGAGGAAAACATCTAGTAAGGGACGCGGACGTGGACATGGTCGTGGTGGTGTTAGTGGACCCTCTGGTGCTGGGAGAGGACGTGGCCGTTCTGCCACATCCACACGTCCTAGTGTACCAACTACCTCAGGTCCCAGTAGCCGCCAGAATTTACAGCGATATATGGTGGGGCCCAATGCCGTTCTAAGGATGGTAAGGCCTGAGCAGGTACAGGCATTAGTCAATTGGGTGGCCGACAGTGGATCCAGCACGTTCACATTATCTCCCACCCAGTCTTCTGCAGAAAGCGCACAGATGGCGCCTGAAAACCAACCCCATCAGTCTGTCACATCACCCCCATGCATACCAGGGAAACTCTCTCAGCCTCAAGTTATGCAGCAGTCTCTTATGCTGTTTGAAGACTCCGCTGGCAGGGTTTCCCAAGGGCATCCACCTAGCCCTTCCCCAGCGGTGAAAGACATAGAATGCACTGACGCACAACCACTTATGTTTCCTGATGATGAGGACATGGGAATACCACCTCAGCATGTCTCTGATGATGACGAAACACAGGTGTCAACTGCTGCGTCTTTCTGCAGTGTGCAGACTGAACAGGAGGTCAGGGATCAAGACTTGGTGGAAGACGATGCAGGGGACGATGAGGTCCTAGACCCCACATGGAATGAAGGTCGTGCCACTGACTTTCACAGTTCGGAGGAAGAGGCAGTGGTGAGACCGAGCCAACAGCGTAGCAAAAGAGGGAGCAGTGGGCAAAAGCAGAACACCCGCCGCCAAGAGACTCCGCCTGCTACTGACCGCCGCCATCTGGGACCGAGCACCCCAAAGGCAGCTTCAAGGAGTTCCCTGGCATGGCACTTCTTCAAACAATGTGCTGACGACAAGACCCGAGTGGTTTGCACGCTGTGCCATCAGAGCCTGAAGCGAGGCATTAACGTTCTGAACCTGAGCACAACCTGCATGACCAGGCACCTGCATGCAAAGCATGAACTGCAGTGGAGTAAACACCTTAAAACCAAGGAAGTCACTCAGGCTCCCCCTGCTACCTCTTCTGCTGCTGCCGCCTCGGCCTCTTCTGCTGCTGCCGCCTCGGCCTCTTCCTCCGCCTCTGGAGCAACGTTGGCACCTGCCGCCCAGCAAACAGGGGATGTACCACCAACACCACCACCACCACCTCCGTCACCAAGCGTCTCAACCATGTCACACGCCAGCGTTCAGCTCTCCATCTCACAAATATTTGAGAGAAAGCGTAAATTCCCACCTAGCCACCCTCGATCCCTGGCCCTGAATGCCAGCATTTCTAAACTACTGGCCTATGAAATGCTGTCATTTAGGCTGGTGGACACAGACAGCTTCAAACAGCTCATGTCGCTTGCTGTCCAACAGTATGTTGTTCCCAGCCGCCACTACTTCTCCAAGAGAGCCGTGCCTTCCCTGCACAACCAAGTATCCGATAAAATCAAGTGTGCACTGCGCAACGCCATCTGTAGCAAGGTCCACCTAACCACAGATACGTGGACCAGTAAGCACGGCCAGGGACGCTATATCTCCCTAACTGCACACTGGGTAAATGTAGTGGCAGCTGGGCCCCAGGCGGAGAGCTGTTTGGCGCACGTCCTTCCGCCGCCAAGGATCGCAGGGCAACATTCTTTGCCTCCTGTTGCCACCTCCTCCTTCTCGGCTTCCTCCTCCTCTTCTTCCACCTGCTCATCCAGTCAGCCACACACCTTCACCACCAACTTCAGCACAGCCCGGGGTAAACGTCAGCAGGCCATTCTGAAACTCATATGTTTGGGGGACAGGCCCCACACCGCACAGGAGTTGTGGCGGGGTATAGAACAACAGACCGACGAGTGGTTGCTGCCGGTGAGCCTCAAGCCCGGCCTGGTGGTGTGTGATAATGGGCGAAATCTCGTTGCAGCTCTGGGACTAGCCAATTTGACGCACATCCCTTGCTTGGCGCATGTGCTGAATTTGGTGGTGCAGAAGTTCATACACAACTACCCCGACATGTCAGAGCTGCTGCATAAAGTGCGGGCCGTCTGTTCGCGCTTCCGGCGTTCACATCCTGCTGCTGCTCGCCTGTCTGCGCTACAGCGTAACTTCGGCCTTCCCGCTCACCGCCTCATATGCGACGTGCCCACCAGGTGGAACTCCACCTTGCACATGCTGGACAGACTGTGCGAGCAGCAGCAGGCCATAGTGGAGTTTCAGCTGCAGCACGCACGGGTCAGTCGCACTGCAGAACAGCACCACTTCACCACCAATGACTGGGCCTCCATGCGAGACCTGTGTGCCCTGTTGCGCTGTTTCGAGTACTCCACCAACATGGCCAGTGGCGATGACGCCGTTATCAGCGTTACAATACCACTTCTATGTCTCCTTGAGAAAACACTTAGGGCGATGATGGAAGAGGAGGTGGCCCAGGAGGAGGAGGAGGAGGAGGAAGAGGGGTCATTTTTAGCACTTTCAGGCCAGTCTCTTCGAAGTGACTCAGAGGGAGGTTTTTGGCAACAGCAGAGGCCAGGTACAAATGTGGCCAGCCAGGGCCCACTACTGGAGGACGAGGAGGACGAGGATGAGGAGGAGGTGGAGGAGGATGAGGATGAAGCATGGTCACAGCGGGGTGGCACCCAACGCAGCTCGGGTCCATCACTGGTGCGTGGCTGGGGGGAAAGGCAGGACGATGACGATACGCCTCCCACAGAGGACAGCTTGTCCTCACCCCTGGGCAGCCTGGCACACATGAGCGACTACATGCTGCAGTGCCTGCGCAATGACAGCAGAGTTGCCCACATTTTAACCTGTGCGGACTACTGGGTTGCCACCCTGCTGGATCCACGCTACAAAGACAATGTGCCCACCTTACTTCCTGCACTGGAGCGTGATAGGAAGATGCGCGAGTACAAGCGCACGTTGGTAGACGCGCTACTGAGAGCATTCCCAAATGTCACAGGGGAACAAGTGGAAGCCCAAGGCCAAGGCAGAGGAGGAGCAAGAGGTCGCCAAGGCAGCTGTGTCAATGCCAGCTCCTTTGAGGGCAGGGTTAGCATGGCAGAGATGTGGAAAACTTTTGTCAACACGCCACAGCTAACTGCACCACCACCTGATACGCAACGTGTTAGCAGGAGGCAACATTTCACTAACATGGTGGAACAGTACATGTGCACACCCCTCAACGTACTGACTGATGGTTCGGCCCCATTCAACTTCTGGGTCTCTAAATTGTCCACGTGGCCAGAGCTAGCCTTTTATGCCTTGGAGGTGCTGGCCTGCCCGGCGGCCAGCGTTTTGTCTGAACGTGTATTCAGCGCGGCAGGGGGCGTCATTACAGACAAACGCAGCCGCCTGTCTACAGCCAATGTGGACAAGCTGACGTTCATAAAAATGAACCAGGCATGGATCCCACAGGATCTGTCTGTCCCTTGTCCAGATTAGACATTAACTACCTCCCCTTACCATATATTATTGGACTCCAGGGCACTTCCTCATTAAATCCTATTTTTATTTTCATTTTACCATTATATTGCGAGGCTACCCAAAGTTGAATGAACCTCTCCTCTGTCTGGGTGCCGGGGCCTAAATATATGCCAATGGACTGTTCCAATGTTGGGTGACGTGAAGCCTGATTCTCTGCTATGACATGCAGAATGATTCTCTGCTGACATGAAGCCAGATCCTCTGTTACGGGACCTCTCTCCTCTGCCTGGGTGCTGGGCCTAAATTTATGAAAATGGACTGTTACAGTGGTGGGTGACGTGAAGCCTGATTCTCTGCTATGATATGAAGACTGATTCTCTGCTGACATGAAGCCAGATTGTCTGTTACGGGACCTCTCTCCTCTGCCTGGGTGCTGGGCCTAAATATATGCCAATGGACTGTTGCAGTGGTGGCTGACGTGAAGCCTCATTCTCTGCTATGACATGCAGACTAATTCTCTGCTGACATGAAGTCAGATCCTCTGTTACGGGACCTCTCTCCTCTGCCTGGGTGCTGGGCCTAAACTTATGAAAATGGACTCTTACAGTGGTGGGTGACGTGAAGCCTCATTCTCTGCTATGACATGCAGACTAATTCTCTGCTGACATGAAGCCAGATTGTCTGTTACGGGACCTCTCTCCTCTGCCTGTGTGCTGGGCCTAAATATATGCCAATGGACTGTTGCAGTGGTGGCTGACGTGAAGCCTCATTCTCTGCTATGACATGCAGACTAATTCTCTGCTGACATCAAGCCAGATTGTCTGTTACGGGACCTCTCTCCTCTGCCTGTGTGCTGGGCCTAAAAATATGCCAATGGACTGTTGCAGTGGTGGCTGACGTGAAGCCTCATTCTCTGCTATGACACGCAGACTGATTCTCTGCTGACATGAAGCCAGATTGTCTGTTACGGGACCTCTCTCCTCTGCCTGTGTGCTGGGCCTAAATATATGCCAATGGACTGTTGCAGTGGTGGGTGACGTGAAGCCTCATTCTCTGCTATGACATGCAGACTAATTCTCTGCTGACATGAAGCCAGATTGTCTGTTACGGGACCTCTCTCCTCTGCCTGGGTGCTTGGCCTAAACTTATGAAAATGGACTGTTGCAGTGGTGGGTGACGTGAAGCCTGATTCTCTGCTATGACATGCAGACTGATTCTCTGCTGACATGAAGCCAGATTGTCTGTTACGGGACCTCTCTCCTCTGCCTGTGTGCTGGGCCTAAATATATGCCAATGGACTGTTGCAGTGGTGGGTGACGTGAAGCCTGATTCTCTGCTATGACATGCAGACTGATTCTCTGCTGACATGAAGCCAGATTGTCTGTTACGGGACCTCTCTCCTCTGCCTGTGTGCTGGGCCTAAATATATGCCAATGGACTGTTGCAGTGGTGGCTGACGTGAAGCCTCATTCTCTGCTATGACATGCAGACTAATTCTCTGCTGACATGAAGCCAGATTGTCTGTTACGGGACCTCTCTCCTCTGCCTGGGTGCTGGGCCTAAATATATGCCAATGGACTGTTGCAGTGGTGGCTGACGTGAAGCCTCATTCTCTGCTATGACATGCAGACTGATTCTCTGCTGACATGAAGCCAGATTCTCTGTTACGGGACCTCTCTCCTCTGCCTGGGTTCCGGGGCCTAAATATCTGAGAATGGACTGTTCCAGTGGTGGGTGACTGGAAGCCAGATTCTCTGCTATGGGACCTCTCTCCAATTGATTTTGGTTAATTTTTATTTATTTAATTTTTATTTTAATTAATTTCCCTATCCACATTTGTTTGCAGGGGATTTACCTACATGTTGCTGCCTTTTGCAGCCCTCTAGCCCTTTCCTGGGCTGTTTTACAGCCTTTTTAGTGCCGAAAAGTTCGGGTCCCCATTGACTTCAATGGGGTTCGGGTTCGGGACGAAGTTCGGATCGGGTTCGGATCCCGAACCCGAACATTTTCGGGAAGTTCGGCCGAACTTCTCGAACTCGAACATCCAGGTGTTCGCTCAACTCTAGTCACAACTAGTGATGAGCGAGCATGCTCGGCTGAATACCTGTTCGGCTCGAGCATCGCTATGCTCGGCACATGGCGGTACTCGACCGAGTACCGCATGTGCTTGAGCGCAATGCTGGGGTCTCCTCCCCGCACGTTTTGCGGGTTTTAAGCAGCCAATAAAGGTGCAGGTAAGTACTGCCCTCACTGTAATGCCAGTAGCCATGTTGGCTGTTGGCATTACAGCGATTGGCTGGCCAGAACGCGTCATCGGGTGCTATATAGCACCCGATGACGCGTGTTCGGCTCAGGCGTAGACAAGGAGAGCAGAGCGTAGGAAGGGAAAGACAGAGTAGGGAGCGAATTTCACAGTTTTTATTCTGAGAAAGCTTTTCCAAGACCCAAAAGTCATTTTAAGGACTACTGTGTGTGTGTGTGTGTGTGTGTGTGTGTGCTTTAGAGCAGCAATCTATTTACCTGCAGTCTCAGGGACAGTGCTGAGGAATGACAGATAGTGCAGGGAGAGAAATTTGCTGTTTTCACTACCAAAAGCTTTTCAAAGACCCCAAAATCCATTTAAGTACTACTGTGCGTGTTTGACAGCAGCAAGATACTTTTATTTTATACCAATTAGTGACATATACTGTACATCATTCGCAGACTGTGTCTTTAATAATCTGGGCCACATCTAGTGTCCATAGTGTGTGGCTTTGTGTAAAAAAATACTGAACTACATCTGCAAACAGTGTCTGTATTGCCAATTCCAATAATCTGGGCCTAATATAGTGTCCATAATCTGTGGTGTTCTGTAACCAATACTGTACTACATCAGAAAACAGTGTCTGTATTGCAAATTTCAATAATCTGTGCCTAATCTAGTGTCCATATTCTGTGGGTTTCTGTGACATACTGGCTTGCATCCAAAATCTGTGTCTTTAGCAGACAGTAAAACAATCTGCGCCACATCTAGAGACAAAACCATTAATAAGAAGAAGGCGAGCACTAAGGGACGGGGAAGTGGGCAAGGTAATGATCGTGTAATATGCGAATTTTCGTAATGCGAATTTTCGCAATGCAAATTTTTATAGCAAATTTTTCAACTTACAATTATTAGACAAAGAAGATTATAGCACTATATTAGCTAAATTGCTCTATATTAGTTTTGTTTTTCGAATATTCACTATATTGCTATAACTTAGTTTTTTCGAATATTCGTAATATTCTAAAACAAGAATATATAGCAATATAGCGAATATTCAAAAAAAAACTAATATAGAGCAATTTAGCTAATATAGTGCTTAAATCTTCTTTGTCTAATAGTTGTAATTTTTTTCTCATCTGAAGTCCAGATTGGAAAAAAATTACAACTATTAAAAAAAAAGATTATAGCATTATATTAGCTAAATTGCTCTATATTGTTTTTTTTTCGAATATTCGCTATATTGCTATAACTTAGTTTTTTCGAATATTTGTAATATTCTAAAACAAGAATATATAGCAATATAGCGAAAATTCAAAAAAAAGAATATAGAGCAATTTAGCTAATATAGTGCTATAATCTTTTTTTTTTAGTTGTCATTTTTTTCCAATCTGAACTTCAGATGAGAAAAAAATTACAATTATTAGACAAAGAAGATTATAGCACTTTATTAGCTAAATTGCTCTATATTCGGGTTTTTTCGAATATTCGCTATATTGCTATATATTCTTGTTTTAGAATATTACGAATATTTGAAAAAAACAAAGTTATAGCAATATAGCGAATATTCAAAAAAAAAAAAAAAGAATATAGAGCAATTTAGCTAATATAGTGCTATAATCTTCTTTGTCTAATAGTTGTAATTTTTTTCTCATCTGAACTTCAGATGAGAAAAAAATTACAACTATTAGACAAAGAAGATTATAGCACTATATTAGCTAAATTGCTTTATATTCGTTTTTTTCGAATATTCGCTATATTGCTATATATTCTTGTTTTAGAATATTACGAATATTAGAAAAAACACTAATGCAATCGCACTCTGCAACCAGCACTCTGCCCTGCCTCTATGCTGGATGTTGAATGAGGCATTGGTGTACATTTTGGCCAAAGCGTAATAAGCCACTCACCACGTCAAGGTCGCCTCCATGAGTGGTCCCTAACACTAGTTCCTTCCTGTTATGGGCCATGACAGCCACACAAAGTCCAGGGAGCACAGGTACAGCATGCACGGCAAGCACACTCTGCTTTTAACCCCGTCCGGTGCCATTACAGCTTTCATCGGATCCAGGGATGCAAGTACCAACATGCATGCTGAGCCCACTATATACTTCTCCTGGAGCCAAATGGCTACTGGTAGGTGCTATATAAGCAGACTCAGTTTTATACTGACTTTAAAACCAGCCTCCAGGGCAGACAAACTGGTCAGGTGTGCATGACTGAATGGAGCATCCCATGGAGGCGAACTTGATGTGGTGAGTGGTTTATTACGCTTTGGCCAAAATGTACACCAATGCCTCATTCAACATCCAGCAATGTATTTGTATTTCGCCATAGCAATGTGCACCTGCATACAGGGTTGTGCTGATTGAACCCCCCACATTTTTTTCGCTGAATATTAGAAAAAAACAAAGTTATGGCAATATAGCGAATATTCGGAAAAAAAACGGATATAGAGCAATTTAGCTAATATAGTGCTATAATCTTCTTTGTCTAATAGTTGTAAGTTGTAAAATTCGCAACGAAAATTCACAAACAACACTACTCCTGAAGCCAAATATACTGCAGCCTTTTGATTAGCCCACAAGCTAGAAGCAGGGAGGGATCATGTGTACTGATTAAAAAAAAATCGAATATTCGAAATTACGAATATATATCACTATATTCGAAATATTCACAACTTTTCGAAGTACCTATATTCGCGATAAAAATTCGAAATTTGAATATTCGTGATCAACACTACTAATAAGTAGGCCGAACGCCTGGGTCCACAATCTTGGTCTGCGGGGCACACCACTGCCTCCTCTTGCCCTGTGTTACACACTGCTGGCCAATCCCCTATCGAAGGTGCAGGCCCGGATGCCCCTTGCCCTGCAACTGCCCCTTCGCAGACTGTAGGTATCTAGGGATTAACCCCCATGGGGGAAGGGCACACAGTCAGGCCTCCTAAAACCATCAACCTTTAAATAAGAGACTGACAAACGTATTCCTTTTAATGCTGGGTGATGATCGGCCACAGCTTTCTTTATTTAACCATAACAACATAACTGTCAATGGCGCAGTATGCTGGCCGCTGGCCTCCCAGCGGGCAAGTCTGCCATGTGCCATAACCACTTCCAACTGAATTATATACCGCCAGCTGTGACTTGTATACTTTCGACATTACAATACCAATCTTTATTTATCACACTCTTACATAGTCAACGTAATCTCCAATATCCATCAACCTTGTATGACATTTCTCATTCTTTTTTTTTTTTTTTTTAAATTTTTTATTTTTTTTTTCATTGTAATGTTTTCTTACAACAAGGAACCTTGGACACTGTCCAACCACCACCCCCACTTCACAGGGAGGGCGGGAGGGAACCAGCTCGTCCACCGCCAAGAGGAAGTAGAGGGGGAAGAACAGGCATATATATAACCCCCCAGAACCGCCCCTTCCTCTGATGAAACCCAGGAAAGGTTTCAGACTTAACCCCTTCCACACCATAACCTCCAACCTGTCCCTACTGCCATATTCGCCCTGACCCTTACACATCTGGGGGCACAAGGGGTAGGGGAGGACCCCCAGTCTCTAATCACCCTCCCTATGCTGTCGGGTGCTTGCCAGACTGTAGGTATCTAGGGATTAACCCCCATGGGGGAAGGGCACACAGTCAGGCCTCCTAAAACCATCAACCTTTAAATAAGAGACTGACAAACGTATTCCTTTTAATGCTGGGTGATGATCGGCCACAGCTTTCTTTATTTAACCATAACAACATAACTGTCAATGGCGCAGTATGCCGGCCGCTGGCCTCCCAGCGGGCAAGTCTGCCATGTGCCATAACCACTTCCAACTGAATTATATACCGCCACGGAGGAGACTCGTGCCTACACGGGGCTCCGACCACCACCCAGCAAAAACAGGGCCTGTTCAATGCCATCCTGGATGCCCGACAGGAATATATCTAGCCCTATATCATTAAGATGAACGCCATCCGGCCTCATCAACGCCCGGTTGTCACCCTCAAGCTGCCTGTGCCGAACCACTACTGAACCCCTAGAACGCACAAACCGGGAGATCTGAGCATTCACCGTCCGCCTGCCCTTTTCCAAGGCCTCACCATCCCGTGCCCCATGCCAAACTACCCTCGGAACGATCTCTGACCACACTAACACCATCTCCCTAAAGAATGACGGAAAACGCTCCACATCCGAACGCATAAGCGTTAACAACTCCGCCACTCTCAAGTGGCACAGGTCGTTACCACCGGCGTGAATCACCAAGATTACCGGGCCTACCGAACGAGTACCAATCTCCACCACCTCCGTAAGCAACTGCGACCACCGCAGACCCCGGACACCCCTCCACAAGACATCAATATTCCTGAATCCAAGATTGCGCCCGCCAGGCCGTCCTTCAGCCCGCTGTGCAGCCCAGAATACGTAGGAATGTCCAACTATCCAAACAGTCGGACGCTCGGCACCTGAAAAGACAAACGCTGTTAGGACATACCATCAACACAAACAATCATGACCCGTAACACAAATGATAACACACATTCCCTGCGCCAGCACACAAGTACCAGCACGCCCATCAGTTATGTACATCCATGAAACTTCAAAGCAGTAAGTCCGGACGAACATAGCGAGCAAAGCAATGCAGAACGCCAGCGACCAATCCGCATAACTTCAGCCTCCGGCAAACCCGCTCTCGCTGCCTCAGTAGCCGCGCCAATGCGAAACGAATGAGTCCCAAACTCCGTCGGATCGGCCCCAACAGCCACAAGGCACCGCCTAAAAACCGCCGTAAACTGAAATTTAGTAACCGGAGAACCAGTCCTCGTGAGAAAAGAAACTAGAACCCTCACGCCTCCTGTCCCTGAATCCCGCCACCAAACTAACCGGGCAAGCGGGACCCGGAACCGGAAGAAGAGGGATCCATGCCCCATACCCATACTGATCGGTCTTCGACCGACGAACCCTGATACGCAGGGAGTCATTCGCCAAGACTACGTCCTGTACCAACAAACCACCCGCCTTCGTAAGCGATGGAGCAAACAATTCGCCCACCCGCAGGGCAGCAAAGAAGGCAACACTGAAACTGGCAGAAAACAAGGACCCCTCATACGCCGACTTACAAACGCAAGCGCAACTGCCAATAAGCCTGCACAGCAAAGAAAACGACACCGGACGCCGCGTATCCCGCGCCACATACTCCCTACGCCAACCACGCATAGCCTGACGAACCACGAAGTGTTTCGTCACATCCACCCAACCACATAACTTAAAAAAGAAAGCCACGCCAGACAAACGACGAAGAGCAACAGGAGCAGACACACCCAAACCGTGCAAACGAAGCAACCATTCCACCGTGACCTCCAGCCGGAGATCATCACGCGTACACACATCCCTCGCCCCCACCATCGCCAACCACTCAGCCCAGGCCTTACCATGTGATTGCCACGTAGCCGGAGAAACAAAGGAGCTAACAAGCGACATTAATCGTCCACCAGCCGCCACAGGAACGGAGGGCACTCCTTGCCACACTTGTCCGCTCCCGGATGGAGCTCCCGGAAGACCTGCCAATGAAATCGAGAGAGAGCATCAGCAACCCTGTTATCCACCCCCGGAACATGACGGGCCCGGAAATAGATGTTATGCTCCAGGCAGCGCAAAACCAAGTGACGCAACAAAGACAACACTGGAAGAGAAGAGGAGGACAAACGATTAATAACTTGAACCACCCCCAGATTATCCGACCAAAAACACACATGCTTATTGGACAACCTGACCCCCCCAAATCTCCACAGCAACCACAATAGGAAAAAGCTCCAGTAACGTCAAATTCCTGCAATAAGCGGACTCCCGCCACGACTCCGGCCAAGGAGAAGAGCACCATTCATTGCCCAATATGGTACCAAAACCACAAGACCCCGCCGCATCTGACCACAAGGACAGCTCCGAACTCACAATCTCCTTAGAAATATAACAAGTATGACCATTATAACTGCCTAGGAAGGATCGCCAAACACCCAAATCCGCCTTAAGGGACTTGGTCAACCGAATACGATGGCCCGGCGAAGTCACACCCCTAGTCGCCAACGACAACCGGCGGGAAAAAACGCGGCCCATGGGCATAAGCCGGCACGTGAAACACAACAACCCCAACAGAGACTGAAGTTGTTTCAACGTCACCTTCTTAACGGCAAGAAAACCCGCAATCAGCTCCAACAACCTACCCAACTTGTCCCCCGGCAACCGAAAAACCATAGCGACTGTATCAATCTCAATCCCCAAAAAGGACAAACAAGTGACCGGGCCCTCAGTCTTCTCAGCCGAGATAGGAACTCCAAACTGCGCCATCCGCGCCAAAAACACAGACAACAAATACCTGCAGCCATCCCCCCCGCAAGGGGAAACAAACAGGAAGTCATCCAAATAATGTATCACCGATGACATGCCCGACTCAACTCGCACAACCCACTCCAGGAAAGAACTGAACAACTCAAAATAGTGACACGAAATGGAGCATCCCATAGGCAAACAGGTGTCATAATAAAACCGATCCTCCCAAAAACCTCCCAACAGATGAAAACAATCCGGATGAACCGGAAGGAGCCGGAAAGCCGATTCAATATCAGATTTAGCTAACAAAGCCCCTCTACCTGCCTCCCTCACCAACGAGACCGCCTTATCAAAAGAAACATAAGAAACCGATGCCTCTTCCTGAAGAATCGCATCGTTCACAGAGGAGCCCTTAGGGTGAGACAAATGGTGAATCAAACGAAACTTCCCTGCCTCCTTCTTCGGGACAACACCCCATGGCGAGACTCTAAGGTTAGGAAACGGAATGGAAGGAAAAGGGCCCATAATCCTACCAAGCTCCACCTCCTTACTCAACTTCTCCCTCAGCACTTCCGGGTGCTCCCGGGCCGACTTCAAATTATCACTAAAAACAGGGGACCGGCTAAGAACAAACGGGATAAAGAAACCAACCGAAAACCCTGAACGAATCTGGGAAGCCGCATGCTCATCGGGGTACCTGTCGAGCCACGGGGCCATCGCGACCACGCTCACCGGGGTCCTTGCCATCACTCTGGGCGGGCAACTTGGGGAACCTGGCCGCCTGTCCCGGGCACCTGATACCTGCATGGGGGCCTCCACACACTGAGCATTCATGCTTAAATCTGCATAACCCCGCGTACTTGCAGCTACCCTCATTAAACGGCCAGCAGGCTCCAGGGCGTCGGACGGCCACCGCTGCATGAACCTGGGCTGTTCCCTGAGACAACATGAGCCGCAACCAAACATCCGTAGCCTTGACTCCCCAACCCACTTCCGGCCTAACCGCCAAGCGCCTCCTGAACTCCTCATCATACCGCCACCACGCGCTGCCCCCATGGGATTTGTAGGCACTGTAAACCGTGTCCACATAAATAAACAACTCGGAACACCGTTCGGGGTGCCGCTGACCCATGATACACCCCAAAACTGCAAAAGCCTGCAACCAATTACCTATCGTCTTAGCCACCCTCGGCCGACGCTCATACGGCCTATCCGGGACCCGGCGCTCCCTATCCACCGTGTGCTGGTCCACCGAGATAAGGGACCAAATGTCCACATACAGGTTGGCCCAAACGTTCTCCCTAACCGCCTCCTCAACATGCGAACCCAAAGGACTAACCCCCAGAAAAAGGACTCCTTGTGAACCCCTGCGGACACCGTGGAGGAAGCCAAAGGGGCGACTGGGCCAGGGGAATCCTGCAACTTGTCCAACAATGCCCGCATAAGTGACTCCATCCCCGCTACAGACCCACTCTCCCCCCATGCACCCGCAAACTGGAACTCACCAACAGAAGCAGGAGGAACCGCCGGCGAAGACGTCACCACCGGCACCGCAGGAACCTGGACCACCGGATGAACCAGGCTCGGAGCCCTGGAAGCACAACTAGGCACCGGCCTCCCTCGCCGACTCCGAGAAACTCTGCCAGACTCCTCAGATGCACCCGATGACCACTCTGATGATGAGGGGGAGCGCCATCTGGAGGATCTGGAGCGCCTACGACTCCCGTGGGCCCTAGAACGGCGCCGGGACGGACGCCTGCGATAATGGCGCTCACCCCTGCTACCCTCCACTGAGGAAGAGGGAGAGACAGAGACCTCCCTGCGCCTCCTCTGCCTGACTGCCGCGGGAACCGGTGACAAGGGAGGAGGAGGGGGGGGTGGGTAGTGGACATACCACCAGGAGCCCCCATCACATCATTAACATGCACGCCGGCCGGCTCCCCAGCTACAGGAGCCGCCGACGCAACAGCCATCCCCTCATTAACAGGGGGGGGGAACGACTGGGATGGAGGAGGTGTAGGAGGCGAATCCTCCACAAGGGCACTCTCTCTGGCACCCATTCCCCCGCACACAGCCCGCTCACTGCCGGCCGGAACCTCACTTCCGGGCGCCACAGGAAGGGGAGGAGCCACAGCGCCGCGCTGCGCCCGCCCCTCAACCCGCCCACAGGAGCGGCCCGGCCGAGAACCACGCACGGAGCGAGCAGGGAGCTGCACCAGGGAAGGACCCAGGGACCGACCGCGGCCAGAGGTAACAGGCAACGGGGGGCTATGGCCAAGACGCACCGGGGGCGGGAACGCCGAGCGGACCGCCGATCCCCCACATAACTCCCAGAGCTCCCAGCAGGAGCCGGGAGCTCAGAAACGGCAGCAGGCAAAGGGGCAGGAGTGGAGGAAGGCAGAGGGGAATGCAAGCTGCCCAGGAAACCACGCAGCCATCCCTCTCCTTCCTCTTGAACGCGCGCCAGGAGGTATTCCCTCAGGGCAACATCTCCCACGGACATGGTGGTGGCAAAGAGGGTACCTCAACCAGCTCGTCCACCGCCAAGAGGAAGTAGAGGGGGAAGAACAGGCATATATATAACCCCCCAGAACCGCCCCTTCCTCTGATGAAACCCAGGAAGGTTTCAGACTTAACCCCTTCCACACCATAACCTCCAACCTGTCCCTACTCCCATATTCGCCCTGACCCTTACACATCTGGGGGCACAAGGGGTAGGGGAGGACCCCCAGTCTCTAATCACCCTCCCTATGCTGTCGGGTGCTTGCCATGAACAATCAGCAACAATATCCACTTTCCTGTCCCAGCACAGCGTCCAAATATCCATAACACAGTCATTTGAATGCAAGTGCAAATACCGACCCACAGGCCATAGCACCAAAATTACTGGCCCTTGAAATGTTGCCATTCAGGCTTGTGGACACTGAGGCTTTCCGCAGCCTAATGTTGGCGGCCGTCCCTCAGTACGCAGTCCCCAGCTGCCACTATTTTTCACGCAGTGCCGTGCCTGCCTTACACCAGCATGTGCCCCAGAACATCACCCGTGCCCTGACCAATGTACTTACTGGGAAGGTCCACTTAATCACGGACACATGGACAAGTGCTGGTGGCCAGCGACGCTACATTTCCCTGACCGCACACTCGGTGAATGTTGTGGAGGCCGGGAGTGAGTCGTACCCTGGGATGGCACAGGTGCTACCCACGCCCAGAATTGCGGTCCCTACGTCCATCAGAGTCTCCGCCAGCAGCTATGTTACTGGCTCCAACCCCCACTTCTCCTTCTCTGCCGCCTCCTCCTCTGCCTCCTCCTCACTTCCACCTCCTCCACTTCCACCTCCAGCAGCAGTCGGTCATCAGTCGCTAGCTGGAAGCAGTGTAACACTGCTATGGGTAAGCATCAACAGGCCATGCTGAAGCTGATCTGCTTAGGAGACAAACAGCACACCACTGCAGAGCTGTGGCAGGGTATAAGGGACCAGACCGAGCTGTGGCTCTCGCCACTCAACCTACAGCCAGGCATGGTTGTGTCTGACAATGGCCGTAACTTGGTGGCAGCTTTGGAGCTCAGCAAGCTCACACACATCCCATGCCTAGCCCATGTCTTAAACTTAGTGCTTCAGCGGTTTATCAAAACCTACCCCAATTTGCCAGAGCTAGTAGTGAAGACGCGCCGCGTGTGTGCCCATTTCCGCAAGTCGTTGACAGCTTTAGCCGGTCTGTCAACTCTGCAGCAGCGCTTGCGTTTCCAGCTCACCAACTGTTGTGTGACGTGTGCACGTGCTGGAACTCTACGTTCTACATGTTGGCCAGGCTTTGTGAGCAGCAGAGGGCAGTTGTGGAATGTCAGCTGCCACATTGTCATTGCCTTTCGAGTCAATTGCCACTATTCACAAGCGAGGAGTGGGCATTGATGTCAAACCTCTGTGAGGTTTAAAAAAACATTGATGAATCCACACAGATGGTTAGTGGCGATAACACTATTAGCAGAGTAACCATCCCACTGCTGTGTCTACTCAAACGATCGCTGCTCCCAATTAAAGACGACGCTCTGAATGTGGCAGACGAGGAAATGGGGGAGGACATTACACAGGGTGATAGCCAGATCACCCACAGTTCGTCTTCTCAGCGCGAATTGGACAATGAAGAGGAGGAGGAGTAGGAGGAGGAGTAGGAGGAGGAGAAGAAGCTGGAGACTGTTGCCTCTGCTACAGAGGGTAGTACCCATGGAACTTTAATTCCATCTGTTCAACGTGGATGGGCAGAAGAGGAGGATGAGGAGATTGAGAGTCATCCTGATGTCGACATCGATGTCTTGCCTGTTGGTACACTGGCACACATGGCTGACTTCATGTTCGGCTCATTCCTGTGGTGGAGAGGACGAGTAAAATGGTGCAATACCAGAAGGTACTTGTTGAGAGATTGCTCCAAATTTTTCCATCTTACAACGCGGCCGGCAGAGTCCGTATTTCCTTAGGCAACCAAGGAAGGGACACAAGGGGAACACACAGCAGTTCCAACAAAGGCATGGCAACACTCTCCAAGACATGGGACACTTTCATGATACCCCGCCAGCAACCTCACCCTGAAGTGCGGCCTAGTGGTACAAGGAGGGAAAAGTTTTGGAAGATGGTGAAGGAATACATAGCAGACCGTTTCAGCGTCCTAAATGATCCCTTAGTCAGGGGTCAAGTCCTGGGAAAAAAAGTGTGGGAACTCACCCAAGATCCACTGCAACCCCCCCCCCCCCCTCCAAAAAAAAAAAAAAGCACAGAAAATCTAGCACGCTGTAATTTGTGTAGCTGCGGACTGAGCCAAATGTACACATTGTGATCAAAACACAATATCATAGTGCCATCCTCTCCCCCTGTCCCCTAATGTGCCAGTATTAAGTTCCTCTCTCCTACACCCTTCATGTGCCAGTATCATGGCGCCAATAGCCCGCCTCCCCCGTGGCAGTAAAGTAACAGTCCGGTATTAAAAAAAAAAAAAAAAACACTTTTAGAAAAGTTTGTCATGGGATTCGAACTCATGACCCCTACACATCAGAGGCAAGGCATATGCCCTCACAGCTATGAAAGCTGTCTAGCTAATAACTTAAAAAAAAAATATATAAGACTTCTACTGTAGGTAACTTTGCCCACTGTGTATGGATGTAGCAGAGCTGGGTGTGTTGGGGCAGCTGTCATGTGTATGGTTGTACACTAGGTATCAGTACACTAGGTATCAGTAGGAGTCTTAAAAAAAAAAAACACTTTTAGAAAAGTTTGTCCTGGGATTCGAACTCATGACCTCTACACATCAGAGGCAAGGCATTTACCTCCACAGCCATGAAAGCTGTCTAGGTAGTTGCTTAAAAAAAAAAAATATATAAGACTTCTACTGATACCTAGTGTACAACCATACACATGACAGCTGCCCCAACACACCCAGCTCTGCTACATCCATACACAGTGGGCAGCTGTCATGTGTATGGTTGTACACTAGGTATCAGTACACTAGGTATAAGTAGAAGTCTTATATATATTTTTTTTTTTTTTTTTTTTTTTTTTTTTAAAGCAGCTACCTAGACAGCATTCATGGCTGTGAGGGTAAATGCCTTGCCTCTGATGTGTAGAGGTCGTGAGTTCGAATCCCAGGGACAAACTTTTCTTAAAGACATTCTAAATGATCTCCTATGTGTCAGCTGCGAAGTGACTGAACATACTCGCAGCGTATTAGGCCGACAGAAGAAGTGAAGGAGATGATGTCAGTAGGGGGCGGGGCGCCATGAGAGGAGTCACAGACAGCAGCAGCACCGCACAGACAGCTGTGAAGCCGCTTAGCCTGCCCTGCACAGTGCGCTTCACCACCTGATTTCAGCCGCGTTCTCCTGGCTTGAGGCTTGAAAGGGAACGGCGTTCCTGCCATGAAAAAAGTGCAGGAACGCCGTTCCCCCTCCACTCGACCCCTGCCCTTAGTGCCTTACAACTACTGGGTGTTCAAGCTGGACACGTGGCACGAACTCTACGCCTTGGAGGTGCTGGCCTGCCCTGCCGCCAGCATTTTGTCTGAGCGTGTATATAGTGCTGCTGGTGGCATTATAACAGATAAGCGTATCCACTTGTCCACTGGCAATGCTGACAGGTTGACTCAGATAAAAATGAACAAGGCCTGGATTACCCCTGACTTCTCAACTCCACCAGAGGAGAACTGAGCTGATGAGGAACATAAAGGCAATTTCAATCTATCATTTATAATGCACTCAATCTACTGTAGTGTATTCCCATGCACCTTTTCCACCACAAAAAAAGAGTATATGGATGAATCTTGCTTTCTCCTCCTCATCCTCATCCAGATTGCATATTGTCTGTATATATATATATATATATATATATATATATATATATGTATATAACTGCAGGCCCTCAACTCAAATTTTGTATAGGGTCAGCTGAACAGCATGCACTGGCATATAATGTTTTAAAGCATCAGCTGTACAGCATGCACCCGCATAGAATGTTTTAGAGCATCATTTGAACAGCATGCACTCGTATATAATGTTTTAGACCGTCAGCTCATCTGAAGGCACTCGCAAATAATGTTTTAGAGCGTCAGCTGAACAACATGCACTTGAAAATAATGTTTTAGAGCCTCAACTGTACAGCATGCACTCGCATATAATGTTTTAGAGCGTCATTTGAACAGCATGCACTCGCATATAATGTTTTAGAGCGTCAACTCACCAGCAGGCACTCGTCTAAAATGTTTTAGACTAGAGTGTCAGCTCACCAGCAGGCCCTCACATATAATGTTTTAGAGGGTCAGCTCAGCAGCAGGTCCTCACATATAATGTTTTAGAGCGTCAGCTCACCAGCAGGCCCTCGCATATAATGTTTTAGAGGGTCAGCTCAGCAGCAGACCCTTGCCCCTAATGTTTTGCATGGTCAGATCAGCAGGCCCTTGCTCCAAATGTTTTTGAGGGTCACCAGCAGGCCACCAATCATAATTTTTCAAGGGTGTGTATGATGCCCTCTTTTATGTGTAACAAAGGGTGATTTGGAGTGCCGCTTCCTTGTAATTTTTGGCAGCCCTTTCACTTAGTGCATAGGCTTTATGAGTGTAGGAGTCCCACTAACGGAACTATTGTAACACAATGTAATTCTTGTACAGTCACTCAGAATTGAGAAAGCTTGTTGGAAGAACGAGTGAAACGTTTTCAAGAAATCTACAGTACGTCCAGTTGCCTTGATTTATTCTTTACAGATATACCATGAACTGGATAAATGAGAACCTTCACAGACAATGTGAATAAGGCCCTCCTTTGTGTAATATACAGGCTGTTTTGGAGTGCCTCTTGCTTATAATTTTTTGCAGCACTTGCACTTTATATACAGTAGATATAAAAAGTCTACACACCCCTGTTAAAATGTCAGGTTTCTGTGATATAAAAAAAGAGACAAAGATAAATCATTTCAGAACTTTTTCCACCTTTAATGTGACCTATAAACTGTACAACTCAATTGAAAAACAAAATGAAATCTTTTAGGTAGAGGGAAGCAAAAATATAAAACTAAAATAATATAGTTGCATAAGCGTGCACACCCTTAAAGTAATACTATGTTGAAGCACCTTTTGATTTTATTACAGCACTCAGTCTTTTGGGGTATGAGTCTATCAGCATGGCACATTTTGACTTGGCAAGATTTGCCCACTCTTCTTTGCAAAAACACTCAAATCTGTCAGATTGCGAGGGCATCTCCTGTGCACAGCCCTCTTCATATCACCCCACAGATTTTCAATCGGATTCAGGTCTGGGCTCTGGCTGGGCCATTCCAAAACTTTAATCTTCTTCTGGTGAAGCCATTCCTTTGTTGATTTGGATGTATGCTTTGGGTCGTTGTCATGCTGAAAGATGATGTTCCTCGTCATGTTCAGCTTTCTAGCAGAAGCCTGAAGGTTTTGTGCCAATATTGATTGGTATTTGGAACTGTTCATAATTCCCTCTAGCTTAACTAAGGCCCCAGTTCCAGCTGAAGAAAAACAGCCCCTTGGCATGATGCTGCAACCACCATGCTTCCCTGTGGGGATGGTGTTCTTTTGGTGATGTGCAGTGTTGTTTTTGCACCAAACATATCTTTTGGAATTATGGCAAAAAAGGTCAATCTTGGTTTCATCAGACCATAACACCTTTTCCCACATGTTTTTGGGAGACTTCAGATGTGTTTTTGCAAAATGTAGCCTGGCTTGGATGTTTTTCTTCTTAAGAAAAGGCTTTCGTCTTGCCACTCTACCCCATAGCCCAGACATATGAAGAATACGGGAGATTGTTGTCACATGTACCACACAGCCAGTACTTGCCAGATATTACTGCAGCTCCTTTAATGTTGCTGTAGGCCTCTTGGTAGCCTCCCAGACCAGTTTTCTTCTCGTCTTCTCATCAATTTTGGAGGGATGTCCAGTTCTTGGTAATGTAACTGTTGTGCCATATTTTCTCCACTTGATGATGACTGTCTTCACTGTGTTCCATGGTATATCTAATGCCTTGGAAATTCTTTTGTACCCTTCTCCTGACTGATACCTTTTAACAATGAGATCCCTGTGATGCTTTGGAAGCTTTCTGTGGACCATGGCTTTTGCTGTGGGATACGACTAAGAATATTTTAGGAAAGACCAACTACAGCAGCTGAACTTTATTTGGGGTTAATCAGAGGCACTTTAAATGATGGCAGGTGTATGCTGACTCCTATTCAACATTATTTTGAATGTGATTGCTTAGTTCTGAACCCAGCTACATCCCCAATTAGTGGGTGTGCACCTTTATACAACCACATTATTTTAGTTTTTTTTTTCTTCCCTCCACCTAAAATATTTCAGTTTATTTTTCAATTGAGAGTTTATAGGTCACATTAAAGGTGAAAAAAGTTCTGAAATTATTTATCTTTGTCTAATTGTTTTACAGCACAGAAACCTGACATTTTAACAGGGGTGTGTAGACTTTTTATATCCACTGTATAATATAATTTTTCCTATAAAATAGATTTTTTTGGGGGGGGAGGTTTGTGCGTATTTTTGCCAGTCTGTAAAAGTGGCGTACAACTCGGACAACATGGTTCCCAGCAGCGACCTGGGAGTCCAAGATGGAACAAAACATATAATGCAACAGCTCTCTGCAAACTAAATTAAATACAAAAATGCATTATAATTGCTAATGCTATGCTTATAAATTAGAGATGCTTGGCAAATACATTTTGTACAAAATTATTTGAGCCCGTCTGCCACAAGTCAAGGCGATCTCTTTAAGACAGGAACCTAACACTAAATTCTACCTGTTATTTGCCATGACGGTTACCATACAATTCAGGGAGTGTAGGTTCCACATGCATGCTTGGCCCACTTTAATTTTTATTATCTTTGGTGCCAAAATGGCCTCCATTATATCCAGGGAATGGAGGTACCAACATGCATGCCGAGCCCACTCCACACCACTCCTGGTGCCAAATGGCCACCAATGAATGTAATGAAAGTCCACCCTATACCTCTCCTGGTGCCAAATGGCTTCCAGTAAGTGAGGGAGAGCAGGCTAAGCTTTATACTTACACTAATTAAAATCAGCCTATGGGGCAGACAGGCTAGCCAGGAGTGCACAACTGAAGTGTCAGCCACACCTCCAGTACAAACTGCAAAGAAAAAAAGGGGGGTCAGTCAGCACATCCCAATGCGCAGGTGCACGTTGCTATGGCTGAAAACACAACATACAACAAAATATACAATGCAACAGCTCTCTGCAAACCAAAGTACGAAAATGCATTATAATTGCTAATGCTATGCTTATAAAGTAGAGATGCTTTGCAAATACATTTTGTACAAAATTATTTTAGCCCGTTTGCCTCACGTCAAGGCGATTTATGTAAGACAGGTTCCTAACACTAAATTCTACCTGTTATGTGCCATTATGGCTACCATACAATTCAGGGAGTGTAGGTTCCACATGCATGCTGGGCCCACTTAAATTTTTATCATCGTGCACTCCTGACCAGCCTGTCTACCCCATAGGCTGATTTTATTAGTGTGAGTATCCTCTGATGGTGGGGATAGGCTTTCCCAAGAGGAACACCAGGTCGCTACCTCTTGAAAAGAATTGGCACACAAGGCAGCTGGTCCAGGCAGACAAGGAGGTACCAGAGCAAGGTAGACGTAGTTAGAAGGCCAAGTCATAACCATGAGCAACAGTGCAGGACCAAAAGATGAGGCAGAGGTGAAGTCAAACAAACAATAGGTCAGGGCAGGCAATACAGGTACAGGTCAGGCATTCCGGATCGGCAACATGAGTCAAGGTGAGCAGGCAGGGATAAAACAGGTAGCGGAGTCCAGAAACACAAGCACGGGTCAGGTACACAGGAACACCAGCAGATAAACTAGCAACCTTTGCAGGACACAAGGACCTTGACACTCAGGCATCTGGGAAGGGGGTTGAGCCACTTATATACATGTAGGAGGGCTAGTATTGGTCAGCAAGGTCACATGATCTAACCCATACAACAATGGAAGTGCTGCAGGGAAGAAGCATGCTGTGGCCAGGGCTGAAAGGAAACTGTAGAGCAGATCCCAGAACAAACAGTACCTGCAAGGACAGAGCCCAGGACTGCAGCGGTGAATGGGGAAGCACAGGCAGCATATCACCGCTGAACATGGCGCCCAGGACCCAGGACATGATGTGGCAGCATTACTTGTCATGTATATGGTGGTATTTTAGTAATATAACACAAATTATACAGATATAAGTAAATTGCTTGAAATTTGTTTAATGGCTAATTTGTAGATTTTTTTTTAATTCAGTTTGGGTCTGAAATCAAATACCTGAATCAAAGATGCTCTCTGGTCTCCTAGGACTAAGTAAAGAGAATAAATATAAAGTCCTAGAAGACGAGAGAAAGAAACACATAATACTCCACTGGAAATGAGACAAGCAAGCCAGTTCTCCTTTCAAAAGGACAAGAGTACTGATTGAGCAGTTTGAGGCTACTACCAAGGGAAAATCTGGTGGTAGCCTTGAACTGTTCAATCACTGCTTTTTCATAATAAGATTTTCCCCGGTGGTCGCCTCAAAATTTTCAATCAGTGCTTTTTAATGAAGGAAGGCTAATTTGCATTCCTTTGGGTTTCTGGGGGATATTTAAATTAGCTTTATTTCCACAAAGAAAAGAACACTAAGCCTATCTGATGTCCAAATTACATATAGTTAACCCCAGAAAGGCACAGCAGTCTTGGATGGACTGCAATACTCTTCATGCATACTTGTTGATCTCCTTAATAAGAATCAGCACCGCCAAGAGTACCCCTAAGGCCACTTAGCTAACCAGGGAAATGTTCTCTTGAGATACCCAGTACTTTTGTCCTTTTGGAAGGAGAATTGGCGTGCACACTGTATTTCTAGTGGACTGTTACGTGTGGGGTTTCTCTCTCTGATTCACCTGAAAAGGAATCATCGGAAATTTGGGAGGAATTCTGGATTAGTAGAATCAATTTTCTCATCTGTACATTTTCACTTTAATAATCTATTACATAACAGCCATTAGTGCCTTAGATTTGCTCTTGATGTCTACTTTTTTATACTTTTGCCACAGTTACCCCTTTAACTGTGCTGGAAACGTTATATTCACTGTAGCAGTAAAGGCAGCCATGCACCAACCTCATAAACATAAGGCTAACCTCATAAAGGTATGTTGACATTGTTTTATATGCTTAAAGAATATTGGTCAGGAAAAAGTTATCTTGCCTTAGGGCCACCATTTTTTAGGTCAAAAACTGAGACTTTTCATAACTGAAAGCCTGTGTACATATATTTCATTTCAAATATATACTGCAAAAACAATACTGTTGGGGTTATGAGTTATCGATTTTGAGCTAAATGTCATTTTTCAAAGTCATTATTGACTGGAAATGTCAGCAACACAGAAGGCAACTTGTGTTTATGGAGAGTTTTGTTAGGTTCACATTGTTATGGAGAGAGAGGCATTTATCGATTGCAATCTGCTGAACTGGATGATGGTCTGCAACAGCCTATAACACGTCCCTTTATAGAATTTGTTTAACCACACAATGTAAAAGAGGAAAATCAATATAGGTCCTACAATGGTATAATGCAACCTTTGAAATATTGAGTTTTCGCTCAATTTTATTTGCAGTAAAAATGTCTTACATGGTATATGTCTCTTTGGAGGAATCATGAAACCAGAAAGTGTCAAAGTCCTGTTTCGATACAGCTGTTATCCATATTACCTGTCTGAAAATGTATCCATATCTTCACCTATATAATTATGATATCATACAATATAACATGACATCAATTTCCATAGATTCAAACTTGCCTACATTTCTTAATATACTAATAATAATAATAATAATCAACATGAATCCCTTAACCCCTTAACGACCAGCGCCGTACATGTACGGCGCAACCGGACGTGACTTGCCGCACAGTGCTTTACATGTACGGCGCGCTGATCAGGCAGGTGCAGGAGTTGCGCTCTCCCGATCCGCGGAAGGGGTCCGGCAGTCACTGATAGCCGAACCCCTGCTGCATGCGCTAGCATCAGTGAAAACACAGATGCCGGCGAATTAACCCTTGATGTGCCGATGTCCTTGCAGGGATCGGAGCTGCCATCGGGTCCCCGCGCTGCTGTGACGGGGAACCGATGGCAGGGAAGGCATCCCGATGCCTTCCTTAGGCACTGTGGCTGCCTTCCATGACAGCCTGTGAGATCCAGCCCCCTGGATCTCACAGGCAAGAAGCTGTAAATGTATTACATTCAGTCATACACTTACAGCCAATGCTTTACAATACAGAAGTATTGTAAAGCATTGTAAAGGGGATCAGACCCACAAAAGTTGAAATACTAGAGTGGGACAAAAAATAAAGTGAAAAAATAATAAGTTTTACAAAAAAAAATCTAAGTTTCAAGAAAAAAAAAGGGTCCTTTTCCCAAAATAAAGTTAAAAAAAAATGTTAAAAATAGGGAAAAAAGAAAAGTAGACATATTAGGTATCGCTGCGTCCATATCGAACGGATTTATAAAAATATCACGTGACCTAACCCCTCAGGTGAACACCGTCAAAAAATTAAAATAAAAAGTGCTAAAAAAAACTATGTTTTGTCACCTTACATCACTAAAAGTGCAACACCAAGCGATCAAAAAGGTGTATGCCCCCAAAATCATACCAATCTAACCATCCCTCATCCTGCAAAAAATGAGCCCCTACCTAAGACAATCGCCCAAAATATAAATAAACTATAACTTTCAGACTATGGAGACACTAAAACATGTTTTTTTTTTTTTTTCAAAAATGCTTTTATTGTGTTAAAAGAAAAAAAAAAAAACATATTAGGTATCGCCACATCCGTAACAACCTGCTCTATAAAAATATCACATGACCTAACCCCTCAGGTGAACACCGTAATTTCTTTTTATAAAAACGGTGTCAAAAAAGCAATTTTTTGTCACATCACAAAAAGTGTAATAGCTAGCTATCAAAAAGTCATATGCACCCCAAAATAGTGCCAATCAAACCGTCATCTCATCTCGCAAAAATTATACCCTACCTAAGACAATCACTAAAAAAAAAAACTGTTTAAAAAATTATATTGTTGTGTAAAACTTGAATAAATACAAAAATATACATATTAGGTATTGCCACGTCCGTAACGACCGACTCTATAAAAATATCACATGACCTAACCCCTCAGACGAACACTGTCAAAAAAATAAAAACTGTGCTAAAGACATTTTTTTTGTCACCTTACATCAATAAAGGTGCAACACCAAGCGATCAAAAAGGCGTAGTCCCCCAAAAATAGTACCAATCTAACCATCACCTCATCCCTCAAAAAATTAGTCCCTACCTAAGACAATCGCCCAAAAAAAAAAAAACTATGGCTCTCAGAATATGGAGACACCAAAACATGTTTTATTTTTGTTTCAAAAATGCTGTTATTGTGTAAAACTTAAATAAATAAAAAAGTAAACATATTAGGTCTGCTGTATAAAAATATCACATGAACTTACCCCTCAGGTGAACACCTTACATCACAAAAAGTGTCATATTAAGCGATCAAAAAGTTATATGCACCCAAAATAGTACCAATCAAACCATCATCTCATACCACAGAAAATGAGCTTCTACCCAAGACAATCGCCCTAATAATAATAAACTATGCAGACACTAAAACATAATTTTTTTCAAGAATGCTTTATTATGTAAAACTGAAACAAATAACCCAAAAAAGTATACATATTTGTTATTTTTGCATCCTTAACAACCTGCATTATAAAAATACTACATGATCTAACCTGTCACATCAACATTGTAAATAACAAAAAATAAAAACGGTGCCAAAACAGCTATTTTTTCTTACCTTGCCTCATAAAAAGTGTAATATAGAGCTACCAAAAATCATATCTACCCTAAAATAGTACCCAAAAAACTGCCACCTTATCCCGTAGTTTCCAAAATGGGGTCTTTTTTTAAAGTTTGTACTCAAGGGGTGCATCAGTGAAATCTGCCTTCCAAAACTTCCATATGGCATTCCTTTCCTTCTGCGCCATACTGTGTGCCCGTACAGCAGTTTATGACCACATATGGGGTGTTTCTGTAAACTACAGAATCAGGGCAATAAATATTGAGCTTTGTTTGGCTGTTAGCCCTTGCTTTGTTACTGGAAAAAATTGATTAAAATGGAAAATCTTCCAAAAAAGTGAAATTCTGAAATTTCATCTCCATTTTCTATTAATTCTTGTGGAACACCTAAAGGTTTAACAAAGTTTGTAAAATCTGTTTTGAATACCTTGAGGGGTGTAGTTTCTAAAATGGGGTCACTTTTTTAGTTTCTCCTCAAGGGGTGCATCAGGGGGTTTTCAAATGCGACATGGCAACTTAAAATTATCCCAGTGAAATCTGCCTTCCAAAAACCATATGGTGTTCCTTTCCTTCTGCGCCCTGCCGTGTGCCCATACAGCAGTATATGAACACATATGGGGTGTTTCTGTAAACTAAAGAATCAGGGCAATAAATATTGAGCTTTGTTTGGCTGTTAACCCTTGCTTTGTTACTGGAAAAAATGGATAAAAATGTAAAATCTGCAAAAAAATTGAAATACTGAAATGTTATCTCCATTTTCCATTAATTCTTGTGGAACACCTAAAGGGTTAACAAAGTTTGTAAAATCAGTTTTAAATACCTTGAGGGTGTAGTTTCTAAAATGTTTTTTTTTGGGGGTGGTTTCTATTATGTAAGCCTCGCAAAGTGACTTCAGACCTGAACTGGTCTTTAAAAAGTGGGTTTTGGAAATTTTCTAAAAAATTTGGGGATTTGCTTCTAAACTTCTAACGTCCCCAAAAAAATAAAATGGCATTCACAAAATAAACATGAAGTAAACATATGGGAAATGTAAAGTAATAACTATTTTTTGAAATTATTGCTATTATAAAAGTAGAGAAATTGAAATTTTTCCAAATGTTTGGTAAATTTGGTAATTTTTTTATTTAAAAAATTTATTTTTTTGACTCAATTTTACCACTGTCATGAAGTGCAATATGTGACAAGAAAACAATCTCAGAATGGCCTGTATAAAGTAAAAGCGTTTTAAAGTTTTTACCACATAAAGTGACACATGTCAGATTTGCTAAAAATGGCCTGGTTCTTAAGGTTAAAAATGACTTGGTCCTGAAAGTGTTAAAGGGGTTGTATCACTTTAGCAAATTGCATTTATCATGTAGATAAAGCTTGTCTCCACTGCGTTTTCACTGCGCTTTGTCCTACAGTGTGCAAGCATGACCACCACTGCTGGATTGCAGGGTGGTCATAACCATGGAAACGTATAATACAATGGAAAAATTAATCAAGCAAGCAAAGGAAGCAACATGAACAATTAAAATATATTAGAAAGTGTCTTGTATCAACTTTGTCTACATGATTAATGCAATTTGAGGAAGTGAGACAACCTCTTTAAGGATGCAATCTAGTTTGGTACTTAAAGCTCCAGCGAGTTTTTTTCATCTTCACTTTTCAAAGACCATAACTTTTTATTTTTCCTTTGATAAATGAGTATGAGAGCTTGTTTGTAGAAGGGCACATTGTATTTTCTAATGCTTAAATTTTGGAGTACATTTACAGTGTTGTCTAACCTTTAATAAAATGTTGGGGTGACTGAGAAAATGCAAGAGAATGCAAGGTAAAAGTGGCTTGGTAACTTTATATTGCAGGTCAGTATAATTATGAAGATACCACATTTATTTGGTGTTTATTATGTTTTTTTACTTTAACCACCTCCCGACCGCCGTACGCGTATATGCGTCCGGGAGGTGGTTGCTTTACTCCTCCTGGACGCATATACGCGTCTTCTCGCGAGACGCGAGATTTCCTGTGAACGCGCGCGCACAGGCGCGCGCGCTCACAGGAACAGAAGGTAAGCGAGTGGATCTCCAGCCTGCCAGCGGCGATCGCTCGCTGGCAGGCTGGAGATCCGAATTTTTTAACCCCTAACAGGTATATTAGACGCTTTTTTCATAACAGCGTCTAATATACCTCCTACCTGGTCCTCTGGTGGTCCCTTTTGTTAGGATCGACCACCAGAGGACTCAGGTAGGTCAGTACAGTCCCACCAAACACTACACTACACTACACTACACCCCCCCCCCGTCACTTATTAACCCCTTATAAACCCCTGATCACCCCATATAAACTCCCTGATCACCCCCCTGTCATTGATCACCGCCCTGTCATTGATCACCCCCCTGTCAGGCTCCGTTCAGACGTCCGCATGATTTTTACGGATCCGATCCATGTATCCATGGATCCGTAAAAATCATGCGGAAGTCTGAATGGAGCCTTACAGGGGGGTGATCAATGACAGGCGGGTGATCACCCATATACACTCCCTGATCACCCCCTGTCATTGATCACCGCCCTGTCAGGCTCCATTCAGACGTCCGCATGATTTTTACGGATCCGATCCATGTATCCATGGATCCGTAAAAATCATGCGGACGTCTGAATGGAGCCTTACAGGGGGGTGATCAATGACAGGCGGGTGATCACCCATATACACTCCCTGATCACCCCCTGTCATTGATCACCCCCCTGTCATTGATCACCCCCCTGTCAGGCTCCATTCAGACGTCCGCATGATTTTTACGGATCCGATCCATGTATCCATGGATCCGTAAAAATCATGCGGACGTCTGAATGGAGCCTTACAGGGGGGGTGATCAGTGACAGGGGGGTGATCACCCTGATCACCCCCTGTCATTGATAACCCCCCTGTAAGGCTCCATTCAGACGTCCGCATGTGTTCTGTGGATCCGATCCATGTATCCATGGATCCGTAAAAAATCATGCGGATGTCTGAATGGAGCCTTACAGGGGGGGTGATCAGTGACAGGGGGGTGATCACCCTGATTACCCTGATCACCCCCTGTCATTGATAACCCCCCTGTAAGGCTCCATTCAGACGTCCGCATGCGTTCTGTGGATCCGATCCATGTATCCATGGATCCGTAAAAAATCATGCGGATGTCTGAATGGAGCCTTACAGGGGGGGTGATCAGTGACAGGGGGGTGATCACCCTGATTACCCTGATCACCCCCTGTCATTGATAACCCCCCTGTAAGGCTCCATTCAGACGTCCGCATGCGTTTTGTGGATCCGATCCATGTATCCATGGATCCGTAAAAAATCATGCGGATGTCTGAATGGAGCCTTACAGGGGGGGTGATCAGTGACAGGGGGGTGATCACCCTGATTACCCTGATCACCCCCTGTCATTGATAACCCCCCTGTAAGGCTCCATTCAGACGTCCGCATGCGTTCTGTGGATCCGATCCATGTATCCATGGATCCGTAAAAATCATGTGGACGTCTGAATGGAGCCTTACAGGGGGGGTGATCACCCTGATTACCCTGATCACCCCCTGTCATTGATAACCCCCCTGTAAGGCTCCATTCAGACGTCCGCATGCGTTCTGTGGATCCGATCCATGTATCCATGGATCCGTAAAAATCATGCGGACGTCTGAATGGAGCCTTACAGGGGGGTGATCAATGACAGGGGGGTGATCAGGGAGTCTATATGGGTGATCACCCCCCTGTCATTGATCACTCCCCTGTCATTGATCACCCCCCTGTCATTGATCACTCCCCCCCTGGTAAGGCTCCATTCAGCCATTTTTTTGGCACAAGTTAGCGGACATTTTTTGTTTGTTTTTGTTTTTTCTTACAAAGTCTCATATTCCACTAACTTGTGTCAAAAAATAAAATCTCGCATGAACTCACCATACCCCTCACGGAATCCAAATGCGTAAACATTTTTAGACATTTATATTCCAGACTTCTTCTCACGCTTTAGGGCCCCTAAAAAGCCAGGGCAGTATAAATACCCCACATGTGACCCCATTTCGGAAAGAAGACACCCCAAGGTATTCCGTGAGGGGCATATTGAGTCCATGAAAGATTGAAATTTTTGTCCTAAGTTAGCGGAAAGTGAGACTTTGTGAGAAAAAAAACAAAAAAAATCAATATCCGCTAACTTATGCAAAAAAATAAAAAATTCTAGGAACTCGCCATGCCCCTCATTGAATACCTTGGGGTGTCTTCTTTCCAAAGTGGGGTCACATGTGGGGTATTTATACTGCCCTGGCTTTTTAGGGGCCCGAAAGTGTGAGAAGAAGTCTGGGATCCAAATGTCTAAAAATGCCCTCCTAAAAGGAATTTGGGCCCCTTTGCGCATCTAGGCTGCAAAAAAGTGTCACACATGTGGTATCGCCGTACTCAGGAGAAGTTGGGGAATGTGTTTTGGGGTGTCATTTTACATATACCCATGCTGGGTGAGAAAAATATCTTGGTCAAATGCCAACTTTGTATAAAAAAATGGGAAAAGTTTTTAGGGGCCCAAATGTGTGAGAAGAACTTTGCAATCAAAATGTGTAAAAAATGCCCTGCAAAATCCGAAAGGTGCACTTTGGAATATGTGCCCCTTTGCCCACCTTGGCAGCAAAAAAGTGTGACACATCTGGTATCGCCGTACTCAGGAAAAGTTGGGGAATGTGTTTTGGGGTGTCATTTTACATATACCCATGCTGGGTGAGAAAAATATCTTGGTCAAATGCCAACTTTGTATAAAAAAATTGGAAAAGTTGTCTTTTGCCAAGATATTTCTCTCACCCAGCATGGGTATATGTAAAATGACAGCCCAAAACACATTCCCCAACTTCTCCTGAGTATGGCGATACCAGATGTGTGACGCTTTTTTGATGCCAAGGTGGGCAAAGGGGCACATATTCCAAAGTGCACCTTTCGGATTTCACCGGTCATTTTTTACAGATTTTGATTGCAAAGTACTTCTCACACATTTGGGCCCCTAAATTGCCAGGGCAGTATAACTACGCCACAAGTGACCCCATTTTGGAAAGAAGACACCCCAAGGTATTCCGTGAGGGGCATGGCGAGTTCCTAGAATTTTTTATTTTTTGTCGCAAGTTAGTGGAATATGAGACTTTGTAAGGAAAAAAGAGAAAAAAAAATAAATCATCATTTTCCGCTAACTTGTGACAAAAAATAAAAAATTCTAGGAACTCGCAGTGCCCCTCACGGAATACCTTAGGGTGTCTTCTTTCCAAAATGGGGTCACTTGTGGCGTAGTTATACTGCCCTGGCAATTTAGGGGCCCAAATGTGTGAGAAGAACTTTGCAATCAAAATGTGTAAAAAATGCCCTGCAAAATCCGAAAGGTGCACTTTGGAATATGTGCCCCTTTGCCCACCTTGGCAGCAAAAAAGTGTGACACATCTGGTATCGCCGTACTCAGGAAAAGTTGGGGAATGTGTTTTGGGGTGTCATTTTACATATACCCATGCTGGGTGAGAAAAATATCTTGGTCAAATGCCAACTTTGTATAAAAAAATGGGAAAAGTTATCTTTTGCCAAGATATTTCTCTCACCCAGCATGGGTATATGTAAAATGACACCCCAAAACACATTCCCCAACTTCTCCTGAGTACGGCGATACCACATGTGTGACACTTTTTTGCTGCCAAGGTGGGCAAAGGGGCGCATATTCCAAAGTGCACCTTTCAGATTTCACCGGTCATTTCTTACACATTTTGATTGCAAAGTACTTCTCACACATTTGGGCCCCTAAATTGCCAGGGCAGTATAACTACCCCACAAGTGACCCCATTTTGGAAAGAAGACACCCCAAGGTATTCTGTGAGGGGCATGGCGAGTTCCTAGAATTTTTTATTTTTTGTCGCAAGTTAGTGGAATATGAGACTTTGTAAGAAAAAAAAAAAAAAAAAAATCATCATCATTTTCCGCTAACTTGTGACAAAAAATAAAAAGTTCTATGAACTCACTATGCCCATCAGCGAATACCTTAGGGTGTCTACTTTCCGAAATGGGGTCATTTGTGGGGGTTTTCTACTGTTTGGGCATTGTAGAACCTCAGGAAACATGACAGGTGCTCAGAAAATCAGAGCCGTTTCAAAAAGCGGAAATTCACATTTTTGTACCATAGTTTGTAAATGCTATAACTTTTACCCAAACCATTTTTTTTTTTGCCCAAACATTTTTTTTTTATCAAAGACATGTAGAACTATAAATTTAGCGAAAAATTTATATATGGATGTCGTTTTTTTTGCAAAATTTCACAGCTGAAAGTGAAAAATGTCATTTTTTTGCAAAAAAATCGTTACATTTTGATTAATAACAAAAAAAGTAAAAATGTCAGCAGCAATAAAATACCACCAAATGAAAGCTCTATTAGTGAGAAGAAAAGGAGGTAAAATTCATTTGGGTGGTAAGTTGCATGACCGAGCGATAAACGGTGAAAGGAGTGTAGTGCCGAAGTGTAAAAAGTGGCCTGGTCATGAAGGGGGTTTCACCTAGCGGGGCTGAAGTGGTTAAAAAAAGTAAAAACTTTTATTTATTTTTTTAAAAATTGCTTAACCATATTCTGAACGGATCTCACAAATGGAAACCAAATCACCAGTGTGAAAGTAGCCTTACTTCCACCATAATCCGAACCTATTACTTCCGGCTACAAGATTTCTGCCGAGCTGCACCAGTTCTCTGGAAAGCCCTACCCCAAGAAATTTGGTTAAATCAATATACACAGTTTTAGGGTCCATTCACACGTCTGCATTTCCTGAACCTGATACTCCACAAACTCTCCACCGCACCCATGCACGCAGAAACACTTCATATATCAGCTAGTGACCGGCTCATGCACCTTTATTCCTGCTCTCCTATTTTCCCAAGATGGCCGGACCATTACACAAAACAAGCACTTTTACCTTTTGTGTCACCACTATCTCCTCATAGATTGTAAGCTCTTGTGAGCAGGGCCCTCATTCCTCTTGCTCTAATTATTGACTTGTCTGATGCTATGTTATTTCTGACTGTTTGCACATGAACCCCTGAACTGTAAAGAGCTGTGGAATAAGTTGGCGCTATATAAATAAAGATTATTATTATTATTGTTATGGGGCATTTTTTGTACTGGCACGCATTATAAGGTGGTAATTTTTGTACTGCTGCACATGAAAGAGGGGTATTTTTTGTACTAGCTCACATGGTAAAGGGGTATTTTTATAATGGGGTAGCACATTATAAGAGGGTATTTTTCTACTGGCATACATTATAAGGAGATTGCTACTGGGAGACTATGGGGAACATGATTACTAGTATGGGCACAATGGGGGCATTATTACTATTGGAGGCACTGGTAACACTAAGTGCACTCTGGCAGATAATTATTACTATTGGTGGGACTTTGGGAAGAATTATGACTGTGGGGGGCACCCTGGCACAGTATCAGCTTAGCACAATTATTTTTGGAGGGCATTATGTTTACACTATTAGTGTCAGGAACACTATTTGCTGGCTGCAGCTATTTTCTATGGCACTGTGTGCCAAAATGAATGAAGTGGGCAATATCTGTGTGGTACTAGTATTTTCAGGGGGACTGTTTCTGCAGTATATTTATGAGGAGCACATCGGGCACAGGATGGAGTGTTCAGAAGGTGGGAGGATGATGGAAAAGTAGGAAACTAAGATGTCTGTCTGTCAAACTCTGCAGAGACAAAAGATGGCTTAAAGAAATCATCATGGCGGTCTGGTCTGAATGGAGAAGATGAGGAAAGGAAACATCTACATCAGAGGAAACGCCACTGGGTGTAAGAGGTATGTAACGCTCTATTACCCTGGATGTTTTGTAGCTCTGTATGTAATGTTTTCCAAGTATGTCTTTAAAGCCAGGCACACACGAGTGCGTTGAGTGCGATTAACTTGCAATGAGTGTCAGTGTGAATTCCCGTTCTGGCCCCCGATCCTCTGATAGGATCGCACAGCATTATAGTGATTTATAATGCTGTGTAATGCTATTATATTGCACTGACAGCATTAGGTCAGGGTAATACAATAGATTTCAGAACTCTAAGAATTACACAGCATTCTCTATTAGTATAATGCTGTGCAATCTTGTCAGAGAAGCGGAGGCCAGAACAGGTCCTCTCAATGACATGCTGAAAGTTTATCACATTCAACTCATTCGTGTGTGTCTGGCCTAACTGTAGGGCTGTAGGGAAAGCATTAGGTTAAGAATTTGGCATGGAAGGGTGCCATTTCAATTTTTGCCTCTGGCAGCAGAAAGGCTAGGTACACTCTTCCCCCTTGTCACAACGCACTGAGGGAAGGAGGGCCCAAGCTGAACTCTTGCACCAGGGTCCATGAGCCTTTAGCCGCGCCCTTGATTTTGGGATACAAACACTCGATAATTTTTATTCAATTTCTTTTTGGAGATAGCAAAAAAAAAAAGAGAATTCTGGCATTGGTCATTTTTTAAATCAATTACAGTGAGTGTTAAATAATGGGATAACTAACTGATCAGGTTGTTACAGATACCAATTGCGTTTATCTTCTCATATATACACAATACGGAGAAAAGTATTGAGACAGACAAACATCTTAATAATTGAATGCAGAGGTTTCATTCAGTGGCATTTCCATAGGTGTATAAAAACCAGCCCCTATCCATGCAGTATGCCTCTACAAACATATGTGAAATGATGGCTCGTTCTAAGCACCTCACTGAATTCCAACGTGGTCCTGTAAAAGGATGTCACTGCGGCCGCAAACCATTTATGAAATTTTTCCTCAATTACATTGAGACAAGCTGTTTAAAAGTAGGAAGTCCCTTGTTCAGGATCTCCATCATTTAGCTATAGCAGACAGCAGCTACAAGAGTTTATGTGTCACATGTACAGCCTATTGATTTCAATAATCAAAAATTGAATGTAATTAATTTCCCCTGTAGTGGCACTACAACTGGACACTGGCCACTAAATATGGCTTCTGATCACTAAAGGTCCCAACCTGGGATTAATTTCGTTTTCATGGCACCTTTCTAATAAAAATAAAAAAAGTATTATAAAACCAGACAGCTGCTTACATGAGCATCTTTTTAGATGGATGCTATTGGGGAGCTGATTGTGAGTCTTATTTTATATACATTTTGTTCTGGCTTTTATTGTTTTATTTTTGTTGTTATGATAAAGGCTATTGCCCCCGTTCCATAATGACCATGACTAGAGATGAGCGCAGGGACGTAGCTTGAAGTGACTGGGCCCCACAGCAAATTTTTGTATGCCCCCCCCACCGCTTCGCAACTCCCTCCTCCTGTGTAAACATACAGGAACTAAAAAAAATGTATGGACATGGGGGAAAAATTCTATTGTGTGGATGAGCTCTAATGTTGATGTCCTATCCAAATCGGTTATCAGTTTCACAAAATCAGATCATTTCCTTAAAGGGGTTTTCAGCTTTTTTCTATTGATGACCCATTCTCAAGATAGGTCATCAATATCTGATCAGCGTGGGTCTGACAACAGCCCCCCCCCCCCCCACGATCAGCTGTTTGAAGAGAAAGCAGCGCTCATACAAGCACTGCCTTTTCCTCATTGTTTGCCTGCTTGCCCTCTCAACTGCTTTCACTTCAATGGGACAGCTCCTTCCTGTCCAAGTGAGTAGTAGGGCAATGTCCCATAGAAGTGAATGGGGATTCTATAGTTGCAATTATACTGCTCATCGCTGCAGTCAGTAAGCAAGTTAACAATGAGGAGAAGGCAGCGCTTGTATGAGTGCTGCCTTCTCTTCTAACAGCTGATCGGTACGGTTGTCGGAAGTTTCCCCCTCCCCCCACGATCTGCATAGGTCATGAATAGAAAAAAAAAAACAGACAAAGAAATTAAGGAGATTCTCTTAGTAGTCTGCTGCTGCCCTCCTCCAACACCCTGTACATTTCAAGTCCCTCTTGGTATGGCTTGGCGGCCAGTGCCGGTCCGGATGCCACGGAAGTCCATCCTTCTCCTCCTCTAATTTTACTAAGACAATCAGGTCCACAGCACTGGTCAGCCGTACTCACCCTTGTTGGGATCTTTCTCACTGGACTGCAGTCTTTACTGACGTGCTCTTCTCCTCTGCTCCAAGCAATCAAATCTAGAAGGTAGAAAAAATCTTTTGTAATATACTATTAGCCCAAAAGGTAGAAAATGTAAGATGAGGGTAAGAAAGTCATCAAATCCTAGACATGACCTGAGCAGTGCGCTTGGCTATTTTCAGTTTTGTTGTTTCGTTATAGAGATAAGTGTGGGCCCCCACAGGTGGGACCCGCACCTAACTGACATTGGTGGAAAGTGCAACTTGTCCTGTTAAAAACAAGCCCTCATATGCCTATGTGAATGGAAAAATAAAAAAGTTAAGGCTCTGGGAAGGGTGAAGAGCACAAAACGAAAATTAAAAAAGCTTCTGGGGTAGAAGGGGTAAAATAAAACAGCCATAACTTTTTCATATTTCTGTCTACAGAGTTTTATTTGTGGGTGAACTGTAGTTTTTATTGGTACAATTTTTGGTGTTGTGTGTGCAATTTTTTGACCATTGTTAGGACTCATGCACACGACCGTAGGCCGTCCGAGACATACAGTTCGTGAGCGAGCCATATGTACCGGAGCAGCATTGATCGTGTGCACAGGAGCGCACAGCATCATAGGTTATTGGGCTGCGCGCAAGACTACTGTCCCATAATCATACGTTTTAGTAATCTACGAAGCTGTGCGCTCCCGTGCACACGATCAATGCCGCTCCAGGACATATGGCCCGCTCAAGGACCAAATGTCTCAGAGGGCATATGGTTGTGTGCATGGGCCCTTATTCTAATTTTTTGTTTGTTTGGTGCGTGTGTGTGTTGTGGAAGTGGGGGTGGGGGAGTTGGTCACCAAAACCATGTTTTTAGTATTTTTATATTTTAATAGTGAAGACTATTTTTTTGTTTATTTATCTTTATATAAATCATTGGGAAGGGGGTGATACTGTCTATAGCTTGCAGTACATGGCAGCCTCCCTTTCTGCCTGCCGTTCCGCCATGTACTAGTGCTTATTATGGCACATATAAGCGCACACCCGCTGCATATATAAGAGTAACAAAATAAGGGATTGTTCACACGACCGCATGAAGCCCGTGCCTGTGCTGTGGGCCACAAATTGCGGTCCTGAATTCACAGGCATCGACCGTGGCCCAGCCGCATGGGGATCGTGGACCCATTCCCTCGAATGAGTCTGCGATCCATCCATTCCACAAAAAGATAGAGCAAGTACTATCTTTTTGTGGTGCAGAGGCACGGAATGGAACCACAGGAAGCACTCCGTAGTGCTTCCGTAGTGTTCCGTACCGTTCGGCATCTCCGGATTTGTGGACCCATTGAAGTGAATCGGTCCGCATCCGTGATGCAGAATGCACATGGAACGGTGCCCGTGTATTGAGGATCTGCAAATTAGGTCTGCAATATGGCAACGGGCAGCACACGTTCATGTGAATGAGCCCTAAGCAGTAGTAGATGGCAGAACAGCAAGCAGGGGGGCGCAGACAGGGACCAGGGGGGTGCAGACAAGGCCTGGGGGGGGCAAACAAGGGCCAGGGTAGGGGCACACAGATAAGGGCCAGGGGCACAGACAAGGGCCGGGGGGCAGATAAGGGCCAGGAGCACAGACAAGGGCCAGGGACTGGGCACAGATAAGGTCAGGTCCTAGTGGCGCAGGCAGGGGCCAGGGAGGTGCAGACAGAGGCCAGGGGGGGTGCAGATAAGGGCCAGGGGCACAGACAGGGGCCAGGGACGGGGCACAGATAGGGGCCAGGGCCCAGGGGCGCAGACAGGAGCCAGGGAGGGCACCGAAAGGGCCAGGGTGGCGCACACAGGGGCCAAGGGGACATAGACAAGGGCCAGGGAGGCACAGACAGGGGCCAGGGGTGCAGACAAAGACTGGGCGGGGCACAGATAAAGGCCATGGCCCAGGGGCACAGACAGGGGCCAGGGAGGCGCGGACAGTGGCCTGGGGGCCTCAGACAAAGCCAACAGGGACACACATAATGGTCAGCCACTGCTCTCCTGAAAGAGTCAACAAAGGAGGCACAGTCACCGGGGCCAGGCAGGGCTGCGCTGACAAGGGCAAGGGGGGCACACAGGCAGAGGGCACACATACCTGAAAAGAGTGAAAAGCCCAGTGCGTCAGTCACTGATGTGCGCTGCTGTGCCACTGCCGTGCCGCTGCCGTGTGTTGCTCTTCTTGCCTATTGAGCTTTTCTCCCGCCTACTGCTTCCTCCTCTGGTCAGGACTACTCAGTGGGCGTGCCTAACTAGAACATAGCGCCATGCTGAGTATCGGCTTGATTCCTGTGTCTCGCAGTAAGATGCACACCGGGGAAGGAGGGGGGATACATATCAGTATGCCAAAAAGCCTCATTATTGGAATGGCAGAGGCAGCAGGCGGGTGGCGTCATACAGGTAGCAAAATCAGAATGGTGGCAGCAGCACATGGCCAGAAGTAATGGCCCAGTTTGCACAATATTCCAGTGTGCCAGCACACTTCAGTATGATCATTAGTGGCAGAATGATCTATTCTATTGCATCAGGCACTGGTGTCTGGAAATTCTGTTTGACCCACCACCACGCCAGTTGCAGCCACACATCTTGTTTGTATGCCCAGTAGTCCAGGGGATCTTGGATCATGGGTGACCGGGTGCAGTCTAAGTATGCCACCACCTGCTGGTTTAGGTTATGTTGCATGTCCCACTACTGCAGCTGGGTGGTTTCTTCAGAAGGCGGCTAAAGAAAACTGGTCATCAGAGACTCCAGACTGAAGTTGCTGCTAATGGAGCTGGTGCTGCTCCTGCCAACCCCCTTACCCCCACCCACCACTTCCAATCATAGCAGTGGAGCCTGAAGACGATCGATGGCACTCTTAGGCAGCAACCAACCAACTACACAGCATGTCTCTATAGAAGTCAATTTTTGCATCCCTCTCAGAAGGTCTAAAAAATTCACAATTTTTGACCTGTAGTGAGGGTCTAACAATGTGGATAGCCAGTAGTCATTCCTCTGCCGATTTCTGACAATGCGGAAGCATGACAACATGCATCTGGCCATTTGTACTAGGGACTCAGAGGGCCTCTCTGCCTTCATCATACTGCCCCGGTCTGTCAAGGTCATCTACATTGTCTTTGTCATCACCCTCCAGCATCTCCTGCTCCTCTCCTGTCCTTTAGGCAGATAAACCACCTTGTTGTGTATAAAATTACTGGACGTTTATGTCCTCATCCTCCTCTTATGCCAGTTCATCCTCCTCAGGGCTCCAGTGGCCATGAGATGTAGGAACCACATTTTCTGTCCCCTTACCAATCATATTTTTCAGCATCCCTTCCAGGATGTGAAGGAGTGGAATGACATCATTCATCCCGTAGTTTTGCCGACTGACAAATAAAGTAGCCTTCTCAAAGGGCCTGAGCAAACGGCATGTGTCACGCATAAGTTGCCACTGGCTAACGTGGAAGTTACACCGGTGAGTAAACCCGTCCGTCTGCAGCATTAATAAATCGTTGACTGCCTTGCTCTGCTCATACAGACAATCTAACATATGGAATGTGGAGTTCCAACAGGTGGAAACATTGCATATCAAGTAATTTTGGGGAAGAGCAGTCTACCTTTACAGCTCAAGGAGGGCATGTTTTGTACAACGAGAGTGGCTAAAGTGCATGCAAAGTTCCTGGACAGTTTTAACAGCTCTTGCAGTTCAAGACTTAAATAACCGAATTACAGCGAGATTGAAGACGTGCACGCATGGGTCAACCTTCCCTGACACAGCACAGACAAAATGTTCTTCCGACTATCAGTAACCATGGATCCTACCTCCAGTTGGTGAGGAGACAGCCAGTGTTCAATTTCTTTATTGATGATGGAGAGCAGTTCCTCCCCAGTGTGGCTCCGCTTGGCCACACTAACAAGGTGCAGAACTGCGTGACAATATCTAGCTTTGCATAGGTGTTATGATGGAGGACCACTGTTAACTGGGCCTAGAGGAGAGGGTGAGGACAAGGTGGAGGATGAGGAGGCAGAGGAGGACATTAGCACAAAAATCCCAGAATTGCAACTCGGAGGCGGCATTACCATCACCTGGCGAAGTTGCTTGTGTGCCTGGGCTGGAACCACATTTACCCAGTGGGATGTGAATGACATATATTGTCCTTGACCATAGTTACAACTCTATATGTCACTGCTGGCGTGAACTCTCCCAGACACAAAGAAGACCAAGGACTGGCCCACCTTCTGCTAAACCTACATGTGCAGGGCTGGTACATGTAGGTTGCAAAAGTAATGATGGCTTCCTACTCTCCACCTTGGCTGGGCCAGAGCCATCAGTTCTCTGAAATGTGCAGAGTCAACTACATGGAAAGGGAGGGACTGTAGTACCAGCAACTTGGCCAGGAGCATGTTCAGCTTCTGCACTGTTGTATGAGTGAACACATACTGTTGTATTTTTGCGATTGCCTCGGTGATTGATTGCTGTCGAAACAAGTTACAAGGAGAATTAGGAGCATCAGGAGCAATAGACAACATTGAAGTCAATGGGAAGGAACTAAAGCTTCCTTCTGCCTATGTTAACGAGCTCTAACTGCTGGAGAGGGGGTGCGGGCTGGTGGAAAATGCTGCAGTTACTGCATCAGGCTGTAGAACTAAAGGAGTGGTACCGTTTTCCATAGTTGCTTTATGGTGACACTCCATGTATTGATGCAAGGCTGTCGTGCCAACATTAGCACTCTGGCTGCGCCTCAACTTCTGCCCATACATCCCAACGCCACGCTAACGTCCCCCAGTGACTCTGTTAAAAATTCCCACACTACCGAGTATTGCATTTTCCCTCCATCACTGCATGATGCCTACTTGCTGCTGCTTTTATGAACCTGTGCACTGCTAATGTGTTCTTCACCGGTAGTCTCCCGAGTAGCAGATGGTGTACCCCTCCTGCGTTTGGCTCCAGATCTTCCACTGCTTCCACCCTGCTGTTTCACGGGCATGCTGTCACCCTCGTCTGCTGATGATGACGATGCCCCCTTTTTCACCCGGCTCCCACATGCGATCAGCTACATCATCTACATATATTTTCACATCACTTGTGTCACCCTTACCTGTCTCTTGTGCACATCCCTGACCTCTCGCAACATGTGCTCCCACCCGACTGTCATCATTGGTAGTTGCAAGCCTAGAGGAGTCCGCAGCGAATCTCTCCTCTGGACTGGTCTGTAACTGCTGACTGTCCTCACAAAGCTCCTCGGGACTGAAAAGTGGAGCAGAAAAGGTGGCTTTCATTACTTGGGTAGCAGAAGGAGCAGCAAAAGCAAGAAGCATGTTCAGGATTTTTCAGGGCATAGAGGCACTACCTTGACTTGGCCAACTAAGGCTACTTTCACACTAGCGTTTTCAATTCCACTACTGAGATCCATCATAGGATCATTTTGTCCCTATTGAATGTTAATGGGGTCAAAACTGAACTGAATGAAACGGAATGCACCAAAATGCAAAATACGCTGCAAGTGTGGTTTTCTCTGATACAATAGAAAACGGATCCATCCCCCATTAATTTTCAATGGTGTTCATGACGGATCCGTCTTGGCTATAAAAGACATAATACAACCGGATCCGTTCATGGCGGACACATGCAGCTGTATTATTGTAACGGAAGCATTTTTGCAGATCCATGACGGATCCACAAAAAACGCTAGTGTAAAACTAGTCTAAGCGTTCTGTCAGAAGAAGCCCCCGAATCATGGCTGTGTGTATCTGTTGTAACTAAAGATGATTGTAAAGAGAGAGTCAACCATTCCAGTACAGCTGGATTGTCGATCAAAACATGATTGCTGCATGACAATGGCAGCTCTGGCCTGTTGCTGCAGCTGCTACCATCCCCCTGTGATGTCACAGGTAGGCAGAACCCTATAAAATGCTGATCCTGAACGGTCGTCTGCACTTACCTGTGAGCTAAGTACAGGGAGAAATGTGACAAGATGCTCATTCACTAGGGACAGTGTTGCTGCAAAGTGCAAACTGTTAACAGAGAGTGCAGAGAGAGTGTAGGGAGAGTGCAGGGAGAGTGTATTGTGTGCATTACTATGCAGTGCACCAACATTCATAGTGAATCTGCTCTTATAGCGAAACAGTAACTGTGCATCAGTATTAAAGGTAAATGTAATACAGTCCTAATCAAAAGTTTAAGACCACTTGAAAAATGGCAAAAAATCTTATTTTACATTGTTGGATCTTAACAAGGTTCCAAGTAGAGCTTCAACATGCAACAAGAAGAAATGAGAGTGAGACAAAACATTTTTTGAGCATTCAATTAATTTAAAATAACGACTAACTGTTTTTCAGCTGATCCAAATTTTAGGACCACATGCCTTTAGAAGGCCAAATCTGTGCAAAGATGTGGATTAATTGTCACTTTCTGTCAGGTAGTCACACGTGATGGCAAAGGGAAAAAAACTCTCCCATTTTGAACGTGGTCGGGTTGTTGAACTGCATAAGCAGGGTCTCTCACAGCGCGCCATCGCTGCTGAGGTGGGACGCAGTAAGACAGTCATTTGGAATTTCTTAAATGATCCTGAGGGTTATGGAACAAAAAAGTCAAGTGGAAGACCCCCAAAAAATTAATCAGCACTGAGCCGGAGGATCCAATTGGCTGTCCGTCAAGACACTGGACGATCCTCAACCCAAATGAAGGCCCTTACTGGTGCTGACTGCAGCCCCATGACCATCAGACGGCATCTGAAACTGAAGGGCTTCAAAAACAAAAAACTTCTTCAAAGACCTCGTCTCCTTGAATGCCACTGAACTGCTTTTTTGGACTTTGCAAGAGAGCACCAAACATGGGACATTCAAAGGTGGAAGAAAGTTTTATTCTCTGATGAGAAAAAATGTTACCTTGATGGTCCTGATGGTTTCCAATGTTACTGGCATGACAAGCAGATCCCACCTGAGATGTTTTCTATGCGCCACAGTGGAGGGGGCGCCATAATGGTCTGGGGTGCATTTTCCTTCAGTGGAACAATGGAGCTTCAGGAAGTGCAGGGGCGTCAATCGACCGCTGGCTATGTCCAGATGTTGCAGAGAGCATTCCTCATGACTGAGGGCCCTCGTCTCTGTGGTAACGACTGGTATTTCAACAGGACAACGCTACAGTACACAATGCCCGCAGGACAAGGGACTTCTTCCAGGAGAATAACATCACTCTTTTGGCCCATCCTGCGTGTTCCCCTGATCTAAATCCAATTGAGAACCTTTGGGGATGGATGGCAAGGGAAGTTTACAAAAATGGACAACAGTTCTAGACAGTAGATGGCCTTTGTGCGTCCGTCTTCACCACTTGGAGAAATGTTCCCACTCACCTCATGGAAACGCTTGCATCAAGAATGCTGAAACAATTTTTTGAAGTGATAAACAATAACGGCAGAGCTACTCATTACTGAGTTCATGTTTGGAAGTTGAATTTCTGTTTTGGGGAGGTTTCGTTTTTTTATGGAGGTGTGGTCCTAAACTTTTGATCAGCTGAAAAACAGTCTGTTTCAGTTTATTCATTGTTTTCATTAAATTGAATGTTCAAAAAATGTTTTGTCTCACTCCCATTTCTTCTTGTTGCATGTTGAAGCTCTACTTAGAACCTTGTTAAGATCCAGCCATGCTAAATATGAATTTTTGTCATTTTTCAAGTGGTCTTAAACTTTTGATCAGGACTGTATATCGTTGTGCACATCACTGTGCAGTGCACCAACATTCATAGCGAATCCGTTATTTTAGCGAAACCATGACTATGCGTCAGTATTAAAGACAGGTCTAATATATGGCCAATCCATGCAGTGCATTGACATTCAAAGCTAATCTGTTCTGTTTGCAGTTGTTATACACTATGGCCAATAGACAGTTTCCTAGGCCCTCGAAAGGAACGGCAGTGGCTAAAATGATGCTGTGGCCGACACAAGTAGCAGCAGAAGAAGGTGCCATATATTAGACCTGCCTTTAATACTGACACACAGTCGCAGTTTCGGTAAAAGAACGTATTATCTATGAATGTCGGTGCACTGCACAGTAATGCACAGGGCAATATATTACATCTGTCTTTAATACCGACGCTCAGTCCCTGTTTTACTAACAGAACATATTCACTATAAATGTTGGTGCACTGCACAGCAATGCACACAATACACCCTCCCTGCACTCTCTCTGCACTCTCCCTACACTCTCTGTTAACAGTTTGCACTTTGCAGCAACACTGTCCATATTGCTCGAGCTTCTTGTCACGTCTCTCGCTACGCTCAGCTCACAGGAAAATGGCAGCGACCATGTGGTATCAGGGTTTTATAGGGCTCTGCCTACCTGTGACATCACAGGGGGGTGGCTACCTGCATATTGGCTGGCTGCACAGCATTATGGGTGATCTCACGTTTTAGGAAAAATGATTTGTTACCACGAAGCGTGAGGAAATTCAGATTCATTTTTCGCTTCGAATGCTTTGCTAGTATATATTATAAATAAAAACTTTTGACATTAAAGTGGTTGACAAGTTTTATAACTACTACAACTTTTTAATAACCGTTTAGGAAATTTGAGTTAATACATACCGGATTCCCAAAAAGTTGGGACACTATACAAATCGTGAATACATACTGAATGCAATGATGTGGAGGTGCCAACTTCTAATATTTTATTCAGAATAGAACATAAATCACGGAACAAAAGTTTAAACTGAGAAAATGTACCATTTTAAGGGAAAAATATGTTGAATCAGAATTTCATGGTTTCAACAAATCCCCAAAAAGTTGGGACAACGCCATTTTCACCACTGTGTGGCATCTCCCCTTCTTCTTACAACACTCAACAGACGTCTGGGGACCGAGGAGACCAGTTTCTCAAGTTTAGAAATAGGAATGCTCTCCCATTCTTGTCTAATACAGGCCTCTAACTGTTCCATCGTCTTGGGCCTTCTTTGCTGCACCTTCCTCTTTATGATGCGCCAAATGTTCTCTATAGGTGAAAGATCTGGACTGCAGACTGGCCATTTCAGTACCGGATCCTTCTCCTACGCAGCCATGATGTTGTGATTGATGCAGAATGTGGTCTGGCATTATCTTGTTGAAAAATGCAGGGTCTTCCCTCAAAGAGATGACGTCTGGATGGGAGCATATGTTGTTCTAGAACCTGAATATATTTTTCTGCATTGATGGTGCCTTTCCAGACATGCAAGCTGCCCATGCCACACGCACTCATGCAACCCCATACCATCAGAGATGCAGGCTTCTGAACTGAGCGTTGATAACAACTTGGGTTGTCCTTGTCCTCTTTGGTCCGGATGATATGGCGTCCCAGATTTCCAAAAAGAACTTCGAATCGTGACTTGTCTGACCACAGAACAGTCTTCCATTTTGCCACACTCCATTTTAAATGATCCCTGGCTCAGTGAAAACGCCTGAGCTTGTGGATCTTGCTTAGAAATGGCTTCTTCTTTGCACTGTAGAGTTTCATCTGGCAACAGCGGATGGCACGGTGGATTGTGTTCACTGACAATGGTTTCTGGAAGTATTCCTAAGCCCATTCTTTGATTTCCTTTACAGTAGCATTCTTGTTTGTGGTGCAGTGTCGTTTAAGAGCCCAGAGATCACGGGCATCCAGTATGGTTTTACGGCCTTGACCCTTACGCACAGAGATTGTTCCAGATTCTCTGAATCTTCGGATGATGTTATGCACAGTTGATGATGCTAGATGCAAAGTCTTTGCAATTTTTCGCTGGGTAACACCTTTCTGATTGCTCCACTATCTTTCTGCGCAACATTGTGGGAATTGGTGATCCTCTACCCATCTTGGCGTCTGAGAGACACTGCCACTCTGAGAAGCTCTTTTTATACCCAATCATGTTGCCAATTGACCTAATTAGTGTTAATTGGTTTTCCAGCTCTTCGTTATGCTCAAATTTACTTTTTCCAGCCTCTTATTGCTACTTGTCCCAACTTTTTTGGGATTTGTTGACACCGTGAAATTTTGAATCAACGTATTTTTCCTTTAAAATGATACATTTACTCGGAATAAACGTTTGATCTGTCATCTACGTTCTATTACAAATAAAATATTGACATTTGCCATCTCCACATCATTGAATTCAGTTTTTATTCACGATTTGTATAGTGTCCCAACTTTTTGGGAATCCGGTTTGTACATAGTTCATTACAAAGTTTAGCAAACTATCATTTCAATTCTATAAAAATGAATAAAAAAACTACTCTTGCTTAGTTTAACTTTTACATAACTTAAGAACCAAGCAAACTTTTACAAAACATCTTGAAATGAATCAAAAATTATTATTAAAAATGTGTATGATCGTTAATGGCTGATGAACAAAGACAAGAAGAACAGTGTAATGAGGAATTCATCTTAATAAGCACAATCATTTCCACATTGGTGAGCAACCATACAGCGTGCCAGCAGCAGAGGAGATGAGGCGTGCTGGTCACTCTTAACTATTTGTGTACTGTGTATATTCTCACATGAGGAGAGCTCACAGCAAGGTTAGTTAGACTTAATGGAGATAAATTACATAGAAATGTCTTTGACGGAGCAATCACTCCGCTCAACACCTATAATACTTTATGCTAAATATTCACAATAATTCTGTTTTCAGAATATTGATATTTTAGTGTACAACCTCCAATGTCAGCAGCTGTACAGAGACACTGTGTGACACTGTTCATTTGTGTTAATAACAGACCGATGGAGAGGCAAAGGAACATTTCTTAAAGTAAGTATCTTCAGCAGTTTTCTACTTTTTAAAGAAGCCAAAAAGAGCAAGCTGTCACCACCAGATCTTTGAGAAGTTCTGATAGACGCTCTTCAGTACCTCCTGCATGATCTTCTTTTGTTTTGCTTTTGTTTTGACATCTCTCCTCCCTCTCCCAGCTGTCATCTATTAGCAGTGATTGCCTCCCTATATATCTCCTCCCCATACTACCTCACCTTGCAGTTTATACAACTTCCTGGAGTGTGCTCATGCTGCAAACTGCAACTGATTCTTCTACAGATAAGTCTGTTCATTTATTTGTGTTTTCCTGTTGCCTTGATCCTAGGTGACCCTGACTCCCTCCGTATTAAGTGTAGGGAGCTGGTGGTCGTGTCCCCTCACTATTATAGGGTGTTCAGGTGTCATACAGTCGAGGCACGAGGGCATCCAATTTTCTATCATAGAGATCTTTGCATGGGCTGAGAAGACAGGGAGAGTTTCAGGGCTTAAATAGGGGTCACCCTTTTGTTCCTTAGTTTCGGATCAAGCCAGTCGGATTCTTATTTGTAACTTCTTGTTTTCTGTTACACCATCCGTGACACAAGCCAACCCTTTTTAAATCCTGGCACAGAATTATTAGGCCAAGTCTCTTTACCATATTAAAAGAGCACAAAAGCTTTCCTTGTGAGTGTGTTATGTGCTTTATGAGTGTGTTGGCAGGCAGGGCCGTCTTTAATGCTGGGCAAAAGGGGCAGCTGCCCCGGGCCCAGTTGCTCCTGGGGGGCCCAAGGCAACTGCCTCTTGAGCCCCGCTGGCCACTGGAGGACCTTTCATGGGTCCATACTTTATAAACTAAGTAGCAGGACATACATGGGGGACATCCCTGCACTTACTATTATTTCTAGGCGCCGCTCCGTTGCGTGGCTGTGGCCCCCGTTACATTCTCCCGCGCTGTATGCTAAGTAACAGCACCGGAAGACCAGGGAGGAGACATCAGCTTTTCTCTGTGGATGGTCCTTCTCCCTGGCTGTAGCGCTATTCAATCGCAGCGCAGAACGTCACAGCCAGGGAGAAGGAACGCCCACAGAGAAAAACTGATGTCTCCTCCCTGGTGTTCCGGTGCTGTTACTTAGCATATAGCGTGGGAGAATGCAACGGGGGCCACAACCGCGCAATGGAGCGTGCCCAGAAATAATAGTAAGTGCAAGGACATCCCCCATGTATGCCCTACATGTCCTGCTACTTAGTTAATAAAGTATAGACCCATGAATGCGGCAGCGGCACTTGTGTTCTCCCTCTTGCCCAGGGTCCAATCAATATTAAAGACAGCCCAGTTGGCAGGGACAGACTTGACATTTCTGGTTCCTCAAGCAAATATATCTGAGGATCCCTGCTACTCTCTGCAGTGTGGCATTGCTAAATTCGCTATCCTCAGTCTCAGTCTAGCAGGGCGACTTGGACACTTCTGCTACTGCTTTACAGCTGGGAAGGGTATGTCCAACCCTTTAGTCAGTTTTTTCAGCCATACCTTTGTGGCCAGGAGGGGGTTACTTGGTCTCTAGAGTCCAGGGACATAGCTATAGAGAGATATATCTTGACTAGTTGCAGGAGTGGGTGTTGCACAAACATTTGCTGTGGGTCACAGTCAGTTCTAGTTATGCCAGTATTTGCTTGGTTTGTGTGGTTTTAAAGTCCTCCCAGGGGTGTCAGACTGGGGTTCCTTCACTTTAGAAGAAAATAGTGAAAGGGGTTGGTCCATTTCATACTTTGGTGGCATATCATTAGGATCTCTGGGACCTGCACCTATCTCTAGAACTGAGCAAAATGAATGAGGATGCACCACGTAAGCATGGTCACCCTCCATTCACTTCTATTGGAGTTCCAAGAAAAGCCTAGCACTGGCTCGGCTATTTCTGGAACTCTCATAGAGATGAATGGAGAGGTGACCATGCTTACACAGTGCGCTCTCCATTTACTTCTATAGGGGTTTTAGAAATAGCTGAGGGCACTTGCTCAGCTCTTTTACGAACTTTCCCAAAAATTGAACGGAGAGCATGATGCCACATATGCACTGTGTACTCTCCTTTACTTTGGGAGCCCTGTTCTAGAGATAGATGTGAATCCCAGAGGTGGGAGCCGCACCTTTTGGACATAGGTGGCATATTCTAGTAATATGCCACCAAATTGCAAGATGGGCACCCCTTAAGAATTCCTATGTTCCATCTATACAGAGCAACAAGGACAAAAACGTTCACACTCAGGACATGTTATCAATAAGAATAATTAGTTTTTTTTATCAGCCCATAAGAAATAGGCTATGGTGAGTGGAACCAAATTAAGTTGTCTTTTGTTGTATCTTTGGAGTCCATTTATTGTATCAGACCCCAGTTTATTCCACTACAATCTTCGCGTGTGAACATATTTTCCACCTTCTAGTAGTACATCCGTAGTAAACACTTTGCAGCTTGACATAATAACTAATTACTTTCTTCTTTACAAGCTGAATAGAAAGTATTTTTCCTGTGGAAAGAAACATGATAAGAATTCTATGGGCACACTCCAGTGAAAACAAGATTTTCCTTGCATTGTTCTTCTGAGCCATATATTATAGATGTTGGTTCTTCACTACAACTAATTCAGACTGAAGGAAACCATTGGTACGTAGTAGAGGAAGAAGGAGCAGTCTGTTAAGAGGATTCCTCCCTGATAAAACCATAAGCCCTACCATGGTGTATGTATACAAAACTTATCCTCTAAGTTCAACTAAGTGGAAAATACTTTCGACAGGGTGCGGTGTTCACAGTATTATTTCTATAACTCCTAGGAACACATTTTTTCAGACAAAATGAAAATGTGTCTTTTGGCAAGGAAAATATGTTATGGTCACTGGAGACTATGTTTAGTTTTCTTGGTGTGTTGGACAGGTTACAACTAGGGAGGAACCTCAACTACTATCTTTTGTTCCAGTTACCGAAACTTGTTAAGGAAATGCCTCATGTGTGGAATTTTGATTAAAAGAATTAGATGCAAGTCTATAGAATAGAAATATTGGGAGGGGGGGGATTCTTTTAAGTAAAGTTGAATTTGGCCCTTTTCATTTTATGAATTTTATTTTATGAACAGTGTGTTCTTGTGTCTAAGTTGTGAATAAAAGTAAAACGCTGTTCATGTTCCGGCAGGGTTGCCAATTGTCCAGAAATTCCTGGACAGCCTGTAAAAATAGTCAAATTTTTCCTGTGTCCATTATTTTTTTGAGGTGATGGACAATTTTTGTTTTTGGCTCCAGCTGGTTTTGGGGTAAACTGGCAGTCTAACTTGAATACCTTGCTTTATCTTTCTCTGTTGTGCTAGACTCTGGCTTCGGTCTGGTAGCTGGACTGTTTGATAGTTGTGGTACTTTTGAGTTTGGTGCCTTTGGCTGTTGACCCCCTCGTAATACTCTGTCAGGGTGATTTATGAGCTGCTTCTCTTGGGAGACTCCTGCTGCAGGAGGTATGAGATCCCCTTACTGCGACATGTCTCTCTCCTTCCAAATCTCAACTTCACTCTCGACTGACTATAGCTTCCTACAATCCCTCCCTTGGCAGGAAGCAATACTGACCCACTTCTGCCCAACAAGGGGGAGAATGGATTGGTAAGTTCCAGTCTATCTAAAGGTACTGTCACGGATGTACCGAGACATACAGACTTCCCACAACAGTGGGTGACAGAAGATCTGTGAGACTGGCAACACTTGCTTTGATCTGATAGGTTTCCTTGTGGATCAATAGATGTCTGTGTTGTTTCTGATCCTGGCCACACCTCTAACCTCCAGGTGTTGCTATTGTGGTCATTTAACTTTCCTTATTTATAGTTGCTTCTCCCACAATGCTGTGCGGTTTATAGCTTCAGTGGTATCTGTGATCTGCTGGTGTTTGGTTCTCGGCTGAGTTCCTGTTGCTGGCATAGCTACTAGAAAATTAAGTGTTTCTTTTCCCTTTTGAATTTTGTTTTGGTTTATCTGTATGTTGTTTTTCCCCTGCCCTTTGTTGTAGGCCAGAGGGAGACTCCTGGTCGTCCTTCCTTTCTGGAGGAACAGGTAGTCTCAGTCCTGTCACTATCGCCAGTGTCTTATAGGGTGAGTTAGGACTCTAGGTACTCCTGCGTATGAACTCACCTACCATTGGGGTCAGTTCATACAGATAGTCAGTCAGGACCGTGACTAGGGATTTGACTAGGAGGTGTCCTTCTTTCTTCCCTTGCTTTCAGGCCTTGTTCCTTGGTCCCTCTCTTTCTTCGTCCGGTGTGGTGTGTCCCTCCCACACATGGGCATGACAGGTACTCTCTGCCAGATACACTGCTACCTGCTGGACAACCAGGAACATTGTATGTTTTACAATACATAAGTTACACAGCCATGTTATTAAGGCACAATATAAAAGGATATGGGATTAAATACACAGATGACATTATTTGTTAGCCATTAGAGACATTATCAGGGTGTAGGAATGGTAGTGCCCACTCTGGGGTACTACAGTGGTACTAGAGCAAGGTATTTTTGTGGAAATTGTTAGCATTATTTCCCAGTTCCCAGTTAATACTGGTAATGATTAATTATTTATTGCTTGCCAGCAGATCATGCTGTCTTATCACGGTCTGCTGCCAGCAAACAATCATTCTGTATGGGAACGAGTGATGGCAAAGCAATCGGTTTTCTCCATACTGTGGAGGAGATCGCTGAATATAATAGAAGCGGTCTCCTCCGCTGACGAGCAGGCGATTGCCAGGAAGGAACACTGCCTTCCTGACAATCATCTGACTAATCTGCTATTGTAATACTAGTCTTTAGACAACCAGATGCAAATCAACATGGCTCAGGCTACGACAAGACAAGATGTACATTTTCTTTACACAAAAAAGTGTCAGAAAAAATTACCTAAAAAAGAGCATGCACACTATATAACACTTTTAGTTGCCGAACTTTAAAGGGAATTTAAGATTTGCATCAGCATCCTTTAAAATAATAATTTATAAAAGTAGTTATATTTTTGTAATGTATTTCTTTAACCTTTACTGCTCCTATCTCCTGTTCTGGGCTGTGGTCACATGACCATGTCCATGCAGCTCTTTCTTATTTCCTATTTGAGTGTGTTAAAGCAGCAAAAGGGAAGTGTTTATGTAACTAGCTGGGTGGGAGATGTTATGTACTAGCTGGGTATTGTTAGGAAGGGGCTGCAGCTGTGGCAAACAAAGAAGTGCACCATACAGTGCCTTGCAAAATAATTCACCCCCCTTGACTTTTTTTTTGTATTTTTTTACATTACAGCATTAAGTTCAATATTTTGGTAATCTGAATATTATGTGATGGATCAGAACACAATAGTCTAAGTTGGTGAAGTGAAATGAGAAAAATATATAAATAAAACTATTGTTTAATAATAGAAAACTAAAAATTGGCATGTGCGTATGTATTCACCCCCCTTTGTTAGGAAGCCCATAAAAAGCTCTGGTGCAACAAATTACCTTCAGAAGTCACATAATTTGTTAAATAATGTCCACCTGTGTGCAATCTAAGTGTCACATGATCTGTCATTACATATACACACCTTTTTTGAAAGGCCCCAGAGGCTGCAACACCTAAGCAAGAGGCATCACTAACCAAACACTGCCATGAAGACCAAGGAACACACCAAACAAGTAAGGGAGAATGTTGTTGAGAAGTACAAGTCAGGGTTAGGTTATAAATAAATATTCAAATCTTTGATGATCTGCAGGAGCACCATCAAATCTATCATAACCAAATGGAAAGAACATGCCACAACAGCAAACCTACCAAGAGACGGCCACCCACCAAAATTAACGGACCGGGCAAGGAGGGCATTAATCCAAGAGGCAGCACAGAGACCTAAGGTACCCGGGAGGAGCTGCAGAGTTCCAGAGGAGATACTGGAGTATCTGTACATAGGACAGCAATAAGCCGTACGCTCCATAGAGTTGGGCTTTATGGCAAAGTGGCCAGAAGAAAGCCATTGCTTTCAGCTAAAAACAAAAAGGAACATTGTGAGTTTGCGAAAAGGCATGTGGGAGACTCCCAAAATGTATGGAGGAAGGTGCTCTGGTCTGATGAGACTAAAATTGAACTTTTGGGCCATCAAAGAAAAAGCTATACCTGGTGCAAACCCAACACATCACATCCCCCAAAGAACACCATCCCCACAGTGAAACATGGTGGTGGCAGGATCATGTTGTGGGGATGTTTTTCAGCAGCCGGGACTGGGAAACTGGTCAGAGTTGAAGGAAAAATGGATGGTGCTAAATACAGGGATATTCTTGAGCAAAACCTGTTCCACTCTGTGCGTGATTTGAGTGATAGGACGGAGGTTCACCTTCCAGCAAGACAATGACCCCAAACACACTGCTAAATCAACACTTGAGTAGGTTAAGGGGAAATGTGTTGGAATGGCCGAGTCAAAGCCCAGATCTCAATCCAATAGAAAATCTGTGGTTGCTGTTCAAAAGCGCAAACCATTCAACTTGAAGGAACTGGAGCAGTTTTGCAAGGAGTAATGGGCAAAAATCCCACTGGTAAAATGTGGCAAGCTCATAGAGACTTATCCAAAGCGACTTGGAGCTGTGATTGCCGCAAAAGGTGGCTCTACAAAGTATTGACTTTAGGGGGGTGAATAATTATGCACATTGACTTTTTCTGTTATTTTGTCCTATTTGTTGTTTGCTTCGCAATAAAAAATAAAACATCTTCAAAGTTGTCGGCATGTTCTGTAAATAAAAAAATGCAAATCCTCAAACAATCCATGTTAATTCCAGGTTGTGAGGCACCAAAATACGAAAAAAGACAAGGGGGGGGGGGGGTGAATACTTTTGCAAGGCACTGTAGGTTTGGTTGGACACAGCAACAGGAAATGCTACATACAGGATGGAAACAAACCAGAGTAACTGGTTTACATGGTGAAAACTGGTATGTAGAAGATTTACATGATGTAAGCATCTACCGTACATGTGCATATCTGTTAAAAACCATCATAATCTCAGAAAACCCCTTTAAAGTCCTCTGATACTGAGAACCCCTTTTCATATGTGGAGGCTGGGTGTAAGGGTTAAAAAAAATATTCCCCGGTCACCAGTGCTCTGATTTCAGAGCTGAACTTCTTTTTCCTCCACTTCCAATCCCTGCAGGATCGGAAGTGTGACATGATGTCTACATGCATGTAACCACTGCTGACCAGTCACCGACCAATACAAGCATTGCAAGTGACCACTGCCACCACTGAAGCCACTGGTTAACCAGCAACAGTGACGTGTGTAGCCAGCATGCCACACTTTTAGTCCAATGAACACTCGAAGAAGAGCAGAACGGAGCTTGGTGCTGAAACCAGTGTGCTGGTAACAGGTTAGTCTATTTTTATTTAACCCTTAAACCCAGACTGCACATATGAAAAGGGGTTGTCAGTCACAGAGAACCTCTTTATTATAAGCCATGCAAGGTAGGTGCTCCAAAAGAACTGGCGTCATGGCCAATTATAAACACAAGTAACATGATACAGTGCCAGTTTGAACACAAAATATCATCTACGGTGACGTATGGTCAACATAATAATGTCATTACGCACAACGCGAGATTTCGCGTGGGATCTTCAATCCTGATGGTCGCGGTTGCCTCTTCGTGCTCAAATGAATGTTACTTTTTTTAACTGATTAATCCCTGAAAGCCGTCATTTTTCATCTCAGATGCTGTGATCAGCAATGAACATGTCAGCTGACGCAGTCAATGACCAGGGGCGGTCATTGAGACGAACCTGAGAAAGAATGAGACTGCACGATGACAACAGGACTCAGCTGTACCCATAAAGTACTTTTAAGGTGACAGCAGGGCACTACTACAACTGTGCCCTACAGAGCCAGTGCAGGTAGACTACACATCCCCCCCATGACAGACCTCGGGCCCACTTTAAAGAACATCACAATCTTCTGTGCTTTCTTATACAATTTTAAAAAACATACACACACCAACTCGATGGAGCACAATAGGTCATTCTTCTGGTCTCTATCGGGTGAATGGGGATACTATATTGATGACCTATTCTCAGGATAGGTCATCAATGTCAGATTGTTGGAACCTTCTCCTTTGAAGCAGCGGTGCAATGTAATTGCAATACATTTAATCAAATGGGATGGAGAAATTGTAATTACACTGCACCACCTCTACACAGGAGACAACTCGAAAGTTAGGGCTCATGCACACGAACATATGACGGTATGACATCCGCGTGCATTCCATATTTTGCAGAACAGAACAGCTGGCCCCTAATAGAACAGTGCCATCCTTGTCCGTAATGCGGACAATAATAGGACATGTTCTATTTTTTTCCGGAACAGAAATGCGGACATACGGAAACGGAATGCATGCAGAGTAATTTCCATTTTTGGTGGACCCATTGAAATTAATAGTTCTGTATACGGTTCGAAAAGAAACCCGGAGCTGACACGGAAAGAAAATACATTTGTGTGCATGAGCCCTAATTTTGAAGCTGTAATAGTGCTCTTCAAACAGCCGATCAACAGGGTGCCAGGTGCACCCCCACCGATCTGAGGATAGGTCATCTATATACAGTCAGGTCCATAAATATTGGGAGATCGACACAATTCTAAAATTTTTGTCTCTATACACCACCACAATGGATTTGAAATGAAACAAACAAGATGTGCTTTAACTGCAGACTGTCAGCTTTAATTTGAGGGAATTTACATCCAAATCAGTTTGCATATTTGCCTCCCACTTGTTAAGGAACCAAAAGTAATGGGATGTAATAATAATCATAAATCAAACTTTCACTTTTTAATACTTGATTGCAAATCCTTTGCAGTCAATTGCAGACTGAAGTCTGGAACGCATAGACATCACCAGACGCTGGGTTTCATCCCTGGTGATGCTCTGCCAGGCCTCTACTGTAACTGTCTTTATTTCCTGCTTGTTCTTGGGGCATTTTCCCTTAAATTTTGTCTTCAGCAAGTGAAATGCATGCTCAATTGGATTCAGGTCAGGTGATTGACTTGGCCATTGCATAACATTCCACTTCTTTCCCTTAAAAAACTCGTTGGTTGCTTTTGCAGTATGCTTTGGGTCATTGCCCATCTGCACTGTGAAGCGCCATCCAATGAGTTCTGAAGCTGAATATGAGCAGATAATATTGCCCGAAACACTTCAGATTTCATCCTGCTGCTTTTGTCAGCAGTCACATCATCAATAAATACAAGAGAACCAGTTCCATTGGCAGCCATACATCCCCACGCCATGACACTACCACCACCATGCTTCACTGATGAGGTGGTATGCTTAGGGTCATGAGCAGTTCCTTTCCTTCTCCATACTCTTCTCTTCCCATCACTCTGGTACAAGTTGATCTTGGTCTCATCTATCCATAGGATGTTGTTCCAGAACTGTGAAGGCTTTTTTAGATGTTGTTTGGCAAACTCTAATCTGGCCTTCCTGTTTTTGAGGCTCACCAATGGTTTTCATCTTGTGGTGAACCCTCTGTATTCACTCTGGTGAAGTCTTCTCTTGATTGTTGACTTTGACACACATACACCTACCTCCTGGAGAGTGTTCTTGATCTGGCCAACTGTTGTGAAGGGTGTTTTCTTCATAAGCAAAATAATTCTTTGGTTATCCACCACAGTTGTTTTCCATGTTCTTCCGGGTCTTTTGGTGTTGCTGAGCTCACTGGCGTGTTCCGTCTTTTTAAGAATGTTCCAAACAGTTATTTTGGCCACGCCTAATGTTTTTGCTATCTGTCTGATGGGCTTGCTTTGTTTTTTCAGCCTAATGATGGCTTGCTTCACTGATCGTGACAGCTCTTTGGCTCTCATTTTGAGAGTTGACAGCAACAGAATCCAAACTGCACACTTAAAATGAACTCTGGACCTTTTATCTGCTCATTGTAATTGGGATAATGAGGGAATAACACACACCTGGCCATGGAACAGCTGATAAGCAGCCAATTGTCCTATTACTTTTGGCCCCTTAACAAGTGGGAGGCACATATGCAAACTGTTGTAATTCCTACACCGTTCGCCTGATTTGGATGTAAATCCCCTTAAATTAAAGCTGACAGTCTGCAGTTAAAGCACATCTTGTTTGTTTCATTTCAAATCAATTGTGGTGGTGTATAGAGCCAAAAATGTTAGCATTGTGTCGATGTCCCAATATTTATGGACCCGACTGTAGTAGCATTGCACAACCCCTATAAACATATTACTCAAACCTGGTGTGCAGAACATTGTATAGAACATAAACCAAGTTCCAGGTTGACACAGTAAGGCCCAGTGGCTGATGACTTTGTCCATGCCTCTGTGTAGAGTGGCGCATGGAGTTCCTTGGAGGCACTTTTTGTGCCACGTTATAGTGACTTTAGGTATCATATTCTCACCTAGAAGCAATATTTATAAGGGGGAAAAGCTATGTTATGTGTCATACTACAAATTTGAACATTCTTGACACATTCTTGAGAAAATATGTCTGTGTGTGGCAATGTAAAATCAAAGGCACATGGAGGTATGGTGTGGACCTATATTGAGGAGTGGACTTTACCATCCCACAATCCAAGCAAATGCTTGGATTCCCCTGCTGGCCACAAGTGGTTGGCTAAAAAAGCCAACTAAGCTGAGAGTGGAGCTTGGGACAAAGGTGGAATAGAGCTTAGTGGTGTGACAGGACTTAATAGTGTAATATCACAGGGACGGGGACAGCGGTGTGACAGGGTCCTCCAGACATAACTTCAAATGCCAATTTAGCCCCTGTCTGAAGTATAGTATAAGTCCAAATACAGTAAATTATAGAGAGTGTCTTGGGGGGGGGGGGGGGGGTTCACACCAGTATTATAAATTCCATTAGAGGGTTCTGGTATAACAGAGTAATAAAGGAATATAATGGAATTTGAGGATGGAATGCACTTTACGTGGCATTCTGTTTTGCTCCATCCTAATTAATGTCTATGGCCACAAATAACTGTTCCGTTTTGTTCCGTTATACATGATGGAAAAAAAGTCCTATCGACAGTTATAACGCTGGTTAGCACCCGCCCTAACAGATACCTAGCACACTGATGCATAAGGTAGAAGAACCTATTGTTCAGTTCATGATTTGCTGCAATTTTTTTAATATTTGCTCATCTCTACTACAGGGTCTAATCTCTTCAGCAATCCTTCACAATCTTCATAGTCACATTGTGCACTCATCCTCTATGGTACTGCTACTTTATACTTTAATACATGTACCTAATGACCCGGGGCTTGACATTTTACAGCTAAATCCAATCATCCTTGCATAAAATGCACATAAAATATTATAGGCTCCTTATATAATAAAATGTGAAAGACTTATCTTCGTGATATTATAAGTTTTATTCTGCATTCATTGCTTGAGACGCAATCAAAAATGTTCCATATTTCTAGCCAGTGTTTGCCATTAATGACCGAATCTATTATCTGAAAACAATAGAACTTGTTAAACTTCTGTCTTTAAATCCCCCTCATTGTATTGAAACAGTCTCTAAAAGGTGTGATAAATGACATAGGACACGTGGAATACACCTGTGATTAATGAGGCTTTGTGCCATTGTTGTAAGAGAAGCAGAACCACTGTGAAGGGAGATAACCCAGTGAAATTATTGCCTGGTGCAATGCAATTAACTTCCGTCTTCCATTTCAAGTGATAGGTGATTATGAAGAACCATCCCATTGTGCTCTAAATAATAACTATGAATGGGATCATTTCAAACACATTTCTGCCAAAGGGAAGCTTCACCCCTTGCAACGAGGAACAATACAGCCGGCATTCAGTAATTTGGAGAATGGCTCCGTTATGATACTCAGGAGAGGCGTTCTGCTGCCCAAGGAAAAAAGAGGAAAAATGCGACTAAAAGAAAAGCGGTTCTACTCATAGACCAGTGATTTATGAGGTTCCACGTGGACTTAAGGAAATGCAGTACCTTGCAAAAGTATTCACCCCCTTGACTTTTTTCATATTTTGCTGCCTCACAACCTGGAATTAATATGGATTGTTTGAGGATTTGCATCATTTAATTTACAGAACATGCCCACAACTTTGAAGATGTTTTTTTAGTATTATTATTGTGAAGCAAACAACAAATAGGACAAAATAACAGAAAAAGTCAATGTGCATAACTGTTCACCCCCCTAAAGTCAATACTTTGTAGAGCCACCTTTTGCGGCAATCACAGCTCCAAGTCTCTTTGGATAAGTCTTTATGAAGTTGCCACATCTTACCAGTGGGATTTTTGCCCATTCCTCCTTGCAAAACTGCTCCAGCTCCTTCAGGTTGGATGGTTTGTGCTTGTGTACAGCAATCTTTAAGTCTGACCACAGATTTTCTATTGGATTGAGATCTGGGCTTTGACTAGGCCATTCCAACACATTTACATGTTTCCCCTTAAACCACTAAAGTGTCGCTTTAGCATTGTGTTTGGGGTCATTGTCCTGCTGGAATGTGAACCTCCGTCCTAGCTTCAAATCACGCACAGAGTGGTACAGGTTTTGCTCAAGAATATCCCTGCATTTAGCACCATCCATCCTTGCCTCAACTCTGACCAGTTTCCCAGTCCCGGTTGCTGATAAACATCCCCACAGCATGATGCTGCTACCACAATGTTTCACTGTGGGGATGGTGTTCTTTGGGTGATGTGTTGGGTTTGCGTCAGACATAGCATTTTCTTTGATGGCCGAAAAATTTAATTTTAGTCTCATCAGACCAGAGCACCTTCCTCCATACATTTTGGAAGTCTCCCACGTGCCTTTTTGCAAACTCACAACATGTCTTATTGTTTTTAGCTGAAAGTAATGGCTTTCTTCTGGCCACTCTGCCATTAAGCCCAACTCTATGGAGCGTACGGCTTATGGTTGTCCTATGTACAGATACTCCAGTCTCTGCTGTGGAACTCTGCAGCTCCTCCAGGGTTACCTTAGGTCTCTGTGCTGCCTCTCTGATTAATGCCCTCCTTGCCTGGTCCGTGGGTTTTGGTGGGCGGCCGTCTCTTGGCAGGTTTGCTGTTGTGCCATCTTCTTTCCATTTGGTTATGATAGATTTGATTGTGCTCCTGGGAATCATCAAAGATTTGGATATTTTGTTATAACCTAACCCTGACTTGTACTTCTCAACAACATTTTCCCTTACTTGTTTGGACAGTTCCTTGGTCTTCATTGAAGTGTTTGGTTATTGATGCCTCTTGCTTAGGTTTTGCAGCCTCTGGGGCCTTTCAAAAAAGGTGTGTATATGTAATGACAGATCATGTGACACTTAGACTGCACACAGGTGGACATTATTTCACTAATTATGTGACATCTGAATGTAATTGGTTGCACCAGAGCTTTTTATACGCACATGCCAATTTTCTGTTTTCTATTTCTAAACAATAGTTTTATTTATATATTTTTCTCATTTCACTTCACCAACTTAGACTATTGTGTTCTGATCCATCACATAAAATTCTGATTAACAAAACATTGAACTTAATGCTGTAATGTAACAAAATATAAAAAAAGTCAAGGGGGTGAATACTTTTGCAAGGCACTGTAGGTTCATTACTTTCTGAGACCTCTGTTTTAATGGGAGGTCTATCATCTTTATCTATATGAAAGAGTTTGTCTCATCTGAGACATTGATAGCATATTGCTAGGATATGCCACCAATGTCAGATAGGTGCAGATCCCAACTCTAGTACCCACAAATATCTCCAGATCAAGACCCCCAAAGTGAGCAGCCTCGCATGCGTGGCTGCCCTCTATTCACTTCGATAGTACTCCCGAAAATAGCTGAACTCACTTTTCCCAGAATTCCCATAGAAATGAATGGCGATCACACCGTTCATGTGCAGTGCACTCTCATTTACTTTTATGGGCTTGTTTTAGAGATAGGTGCAGGTCTCAGAGGTGAGATCTGCCACACCTATCTGACTTTGATGACATATCCTAGCGAAATGCCCTTCAAGTTCCAGATGAAACAACCCCTTTAATAACTATTCAGGCTTGAACTAACCTACCAGGGAGATGCTGAATTCCCTGGTGGGAGCCTGAACCAAGATGTGGGAGACCTTTTGGAATGCTGCTTAAACAGGTTGTCCCTTTTCCTGTACTGATGACCTATCCTCAGGATAGGTCATTAAATGAATTGTCTGGGTTTAGAGACGAACCCGCACAGCCTTTGAGCACAGCCTTCTCTTGAAACAGCTGGTTTGCGAGGGTGTCGGGGGTCAGACCCCCGCCGATCTGATATTGATGACCTATCCTGAAGATAGGTCATCAATAGTAAAAAACAGACAACCTCTTTATCCCCTTAAAGCATAATCCCATGATACAGTAGCCACCCGGCTGCAATGACGGGGAAAGGTGATAGAGCTGCAACGCTAATCACAGCATTTCTGATGTAAAGCAGAGGGATGCGGCTCCCTCTGCCTTCCGATTGGAGCACCCACAGTAAAATTACAGGGCTCCAATCGATTTCCATGGCAGCCTGGATGCTTCTGAAGCCTGCCATGGTAAGGTCCTTGCTGCGCTTTGCATGAGACACAGCTCAGCAGGGACAATATACGAATACTATTCACCCCAACAGATCTCTATTAGGGTGAATAGAACAAGGGATCAAAAGATCCCAGGTTCTAGTCCCCTAAGTAAAAGTAAAAAAAAACAATAAAACAATATAAAGAATAAAAATATATAAACAATAAAAATAATAAACATAGGTATTTCCATGTCTGAAAATGTCTACTAAATGAACTACTAAAATATAAAAAACAAATTCCTGTGTTGTGAACAGAAGAAAAATTAAAAACATGTGATTCACCATTTTTTAGTCTTCTTGTCCCCCCACAAACATTTTAATAACATTGATCAAAAAGTCGTACATACCACAAGAATGGTAACAATAAAAACTACAGTTTGTTACACAAAAAAAAATGCTCTGTACACAGAAATACTAAAAAGTTATGGCTGTCAAAATATGACAATGCAAAGAAAATTTAGATTTTTTTATTCAAACGTTTTTATGTTTTTTAAAAGTAATTAAACAAAATAAAAACTATACAAGTTTGGTATAGCTGCAATTGTGTTGAGCTGAAGAATAAGAACCTTGGCGGAATTGTGTTTTTAATTTTTTTTATTTTACCCCATAAAGAATTTTTTCCCATATTTCGATACAAGATACGATAAATTAAATGGTAGCATTAAAATATGAATCTTGTCCTACAAAAAAGAAGTCCTCATATAGCTGTGTGAACAGAAAAAAAAAAAAAAAGTTTTGGTTATTGGAACATGGGGAGGAAAAATCTAAAATGAAAATGGGCCAGTTTTTAAGGAGTTATAGCTCTTGGAATCAATGATCATTTTTTTTTATGCATAAAACAAGTTTTTAGTGTGCAAAAATATTAAAATATGAAATAGACGAGACAAATTTGGTATTGCTGCAATTGAAATGATCTGTAACTAGGTATAAATAGAACAATTGGCAACCTGACAGTTAAAGGGGTTGTCCAGGATTGAGTACATTGGTGTATGTGTACAATGGTCTCCTAAATATTACATTCATGCCTGTCCTTCCCTTAACAGACATTTCTGATGGCCCTTTTTCACTTCACAAATGTTCAGCCGGAAGTGCAGTTTCTATCACAGTCAGTAACGTACAGGATCCCTTTCTGCATAAGGAAGTCTCTTCTTCCGCTTCGCAAGGAGCCCGGCGATGTCAACGTCAGCCTCAGTAATTATTCCGAGTGCATGGAAGGGCAGTAACTAGGCGACAACACACTGTGCTAAGCCACGCCCCTCCGGTCAGGTGACGTCACCGGACAGGGCACATTCTTAGAAAGGAAGGAGGCGTTTAGGGGCGTGACTAAGGGGGAGGAATAGTTCCAGCAGGAGGCGGCATATGAATTAGGGGGGCGGTTGCACGGAGGAGCAGACACACACTTGAAACAACGCGATGCTGCGCTTGGACTCAGAAAGCAGTGAGGCAGGAAGTTACCACACACATAAACAGATAGGTAAACAATCAGTGGGGGACTGCAGGAGCCCTGCTGAAGTGTAAAAATACCTAAAAACATCTGGCGGGACCTTTAAACTGCTATTCAATTCAATAGTTTTTTATAAACATTTTGCAGCATACAGGAAACATGCTGGGCATACCCGGGAAACACAGATATAGGGAAGGTAACATAGTAACCAACAAGAAAAGAACAAAAGTGGTGCAATTGGAGGGTATAATCTAATGGAATATGAATACCATGCTTGGAGAAGAGGAGTATTAGCTGCACTAAGGGGGCGTTGCTGCCTAAAAGATATAGCCAAGTGGCAAACAAGTAGATTGAGACAAAATATCAGTTGACAGCGAGTAAATCCACCATTACCCATTGAGAGAATCTTCTCATAGGAGTAAGTAATGTTAAGTGCTGATATCAATTCAACAAGTTCAGGCGTGTCAGAGGTTTTCCATCTCCTTAGCAACAACAATTTTGCTGTAACACAGAATATACATAACAAAGCCCCATAAGGGCCTGGCACCAGGTTGACCCCAATAAACAAAAGGACAAACTGTGGAGACCAATCTATCTCAGTCTGCACAATCTGGCCCAACAGGTCTCAGCATACAGACCAGTAAGGCTGGATGATGGGGAATTGCCATAGGATATGGAATAGGGTTCCCTTACTCCCACATCCCCTCCAACACTGATTAGAAACAGAAGTGTAGATGAGTGCAAATCTGTCTGGTGTGTAATACTAACTTAAGACCGTTTTTATCGCCGATTCTATATGGGATGTACATTTCAGATGTTGGTGCATCACTCTGAGGGCACTGAGCCATTCTACATCAGTGAAGGACGTGTTCAAATCTTTTCTAACTAGTCATGGGGTGAGAACGTTTAAAATAGGTCGGTTGGAGAATGGAGTTATACAGGGGCCTCAGACCTTTTGGGTTACTAGAAATATACATTTTAGCTAGGTTATCCATTTTTAGCCCTGATGGTTGCAATCCCTGCAGCAGGTGGCGGATCTGGAGATATTTATAGAATTCCGCCGTTGGGAGGGAAAATTGCTCACAGAGCGGCCTGGAACGGCCTCAATACACCCTGCTCAAACATGTCCCTTAACTTTCTGGATATCTCTGTGAACCCATAGGGACAAAGTAGAGTGTAGGAGTAGAGTCTGAAAGAGAGACATGGGTAAGGAGGCTTGGAGGGAGGAGTATCAGCATTAGCTAGGGTGTGGTACTTGGTCCATGCTTTCAGGGACGCCTGCACTGTCGGGCTCAGACCTTTAGGAAGGGGGATCTGCCAAAATGGTAAGTGAAACAAATCTTTCAGGGAGTGCGGGGAGACCTATGAGAGTTCTAGATAGACCCAAGGTAAATCTGTGGACGACTGTGCCCAACCCCGCAACATAGAAACCAGAGTGGCAATATAATATAATTTCAGATCCGGTAATGCTAAACCCCCCATATGTTGACCTCTGGTGATGATATCGCGGGCAACTCTAGGACGTCTCCCTTTCCAAATAAACTTAGAAAGTAGAGCCTGGGCCCGAATGAAGAATTTCTCTGGTAGGGTTACGGGCAAGGTGCGGTATACGTATAAAAACTTAAGGACAATGAACATTTTTAATGTTGCTATCCTACCTATCCACGATATTTCATGTTTAGTAAAATCATGGAGTTCGTTTTCAGTGGAAAGCAGGAGGGAGTCATAGTTTAAGGCATACAGCAGGGAGGAAGAGTGCGTTAGGTTGGTACGTAGATACTTGATGCTTTAAGATTAACAATCAAAGGCCCAAGTAGTGCGTAGGACCGACACCGAGGTCTCTGGCATGTGGACGGGTAGTGCCTGTGTTTTGGAGGAGTTAAGATGGTAATATGAGAGTGCTCCATATTGGGAAATTTGGTCGATCACCCCTTCTAGGGACCTTTCAGGGTCAGTAAGGGAGAGAAAAACGTTGTCCGTATAAAGGGAGATGACGTGGGAGCGGCCACCCACTCTGGATATTCTGGTGTCCTGTCTAATTGCCTGAGCCAACAGCTCCATGGCATTTATAAAGTTGAGAGGGGAAAGGGGGCACCCCTTTCTAGTGCCATTAGTAAGTGCGAACGCATCTGACAATTCATCAAATGTTCTAGCAGTGGGGTTGCTATAGAGTGCTTTAATGGCTGTAAGAATGGGACAGTGGAATCCCCTCTGTTGGAGCACCGAGAAGGCGAACTACCAACGGAGTCTGTTGAACACCTTCTCGGCATCCAGAGCTAGGGCCAGCATGGAAATCTTGTGCGTATTGACATGGTTGAAAATTCCCAACATACGTCTGGTGTTGTAGTAGGTTTGACGGGTGGGGACGAAGCCGGCTTAATCTACATGTATAATGGATGGGAGAATTTCAGCTAGGCCAATAATTTTGCATATATTTTAACATCTTGGTTTAAAAGGGAAATGGGCCTAAAGTTTTGGGGTCTATCGGGGGATTTTCCGATTTGTCGAATTGTTTTCCCTGACGTTTTTTTGTTTACCAGTTTCATCAGTTTATGAAAGAAGTGTAATTGGCCAGTGTTAGGCGCATACAAAGACACTATGGTATACAGGACATTGTTTAATATCAATATCATAAACCTCCCTTGTGGGTCTAAAAAGTCTGCTATGTGGGAGAATGCTACTGTATTTTTAATAGCTACTGTAACATGACCCCTCTAGATTTGGAGTGAAAAAATGACTGAAAAATGTGGGGAAACTGTGCATGCTTCAGCCGAAAGGCATCTCGTTAAAGCAGGTGCATCTCCTGGACCCCCAAAATGTTGCAATGTAAAACTTTGGTCTCTTTCCACTTCGGACTATTCAGACAATTGCCATTTACGCTAGCAAATGTTAAGACCATGGTAAATTAAAATGCAACATTGCAGAACTAGCAGATAGTAAAACATAAATAGGATACAGAGTGTCTCCCAGCAAGGACGCCTGTATCATAGGAAAGTAGGCAGCATGGAAAAAATCTGGCATTTTGTAAGCACCAAGTAGATAGGGCCACAAGAAACAGAGGTGGCAAACAAACATAAAAAAACTAAAGTATAACATAGATAACCTATATTGGGCTCTATGTAAAGAATAGGGCAAATGTTTCGTCTGCGGCCTAGAAACAGAACAAGTCAGGATGACAGAGCCTGTAGAAAGCACAGCACCTGAAAGCGGGGGATACCCGCTGTGTATCCAGCATTCAGTGTATTTCTGGCCAGTCTTTGCGGACCTTGGCGGGAGCTTGATTCCTGGCGTCAACAGACGGGGAAGTCAAGATGTTCCATCCACGGAGAAGCTTGTACCCCTCTTCAAGGGATTTGATAATATGAAGTTCTCCTTTATGGTGCACCAGAAAGAGAACGGGAATCCCCAACGGTATGGCATCTTGGCACGCTGAAGGGCTGAAGTGATAGGTGAGAGCTCTCCGCAGCTGCAAAGTAGCCGCTGATAAGTCAGCAAATAAGAGGACCTTGTGGAAGAGGGTTGGCAGGTCACAATTTTTTCTAGCAAAGGCCATTAATTGCTCCTTGATCTTGAAGAAGTGCACCCTGGCGAGCACATCCCGTGGCACCATATCGTCAAGGGCGGGGCACACGGTGCACTCGATCGATTTCTAAGTCCCGGTTGGAGCAATCCGGCAGAGCTGTTTTAATAAGGGAGTGCACAAAATCTGGCATGTCCTTTGGAGGCACAGACTCCGGGATTCCCCGTAGTTTAATATTATTGCGCCGACCTCTATCTTCGAGGTCGGCCATTTTGGCTTTGATTGCCTCCACTTCTACCTCCAACTCTGTATGGGCGTCTATGAGAGTATTGTGGGAAGCAGCGAAGTCACCAAATTTATGTTCCAGGTGGTCTCTCCTAGACCCCAGCCCATCTATATCAGAGCGCAAAGGGGCTATAAGAGATTGCATATCCATCAGCATGGAGCGCCGTTGAAGTAGCAGCATGTCTCGCATAGCCATATCAGTAAGGGCCACATTAGAAACTGGCAGGGCTAGGAGTATTGCTTCATCAGCATCAGCAGAGGCTGTGGAGGGGGCCCAGGCAGCCTGAGGTAAGGATGATGCTGCCTTTTCTCTGTGAGCATGATGATGCCCCGTGTGGGGGAGGGTGAGGCAGAGAGCTGCACTGTTTGTGTGGAGAAGGAGTGGGGGGCTGTGACTCACCAGGCTTCCAGCAGCCTCAGGCCCCGAGGTCAATCTCTTCCTGCCGGCATGTAGAGGAGAATCGGCTGTTCCTAGCTGAGCTGATAGTGCTGGATCAGATAAGGAGCACTGCAGTGTAGAAGCAGGGTAGCTGTGAGGAAGGTCAGATGTTGCAGAGCGTCCAGGAGGGAAAGCAGCTGTCCTGTCGGCGCCATCTTGGAACTCTCCTGTGTCCCGGGAGAAGTAAAATGTTGTGAGTTTCGGCTGTTTACCTGGTTTTTTCTTTCGTCCGGCCATGTCAGGGGAGGTTACCCACTAAACTGGGCAAGTTTAACGATCGCTGGTCGCGTTGGTAGTCACTATATACGGTGCTAAGCTCAGGAGCTCAGGCTCTATGCACCCATACACTTAGGCAGCCAGACAACGCCCCTCCCCTTCAAACCGATATTAATAGTGATTTTTTTTTTTTATCTTGATCCCAGACAACCCCTTTAATACGACATTAAAGAAAACTTTAACTTGAGACTTTCAACAAAAGCCATTGAAAAAGTCAAGTTAACGTTTGTTGCAGCTATGAACAGATGTAGTAGAGTTAACACACATGCTTTATGAGATGTGTTATCTAAACTAATTGTGTTAAGGAAAAATCTTCAATTGCTTTTCGAAGGCTTTTGTTTCGAGGTGATAACACGATGAGTCAAGAAATTTGAGTTAAGAGTTTGAGTGTTAACTCTGCTACATCTGTATATAGTATGTTAAATGTCTGCTACAGCTGATTCCTAAAGCACTAAATTGACTTGCATGTAATCTTGGGCACTGAAGCTATTATTAGTTAAAATCATGTTCTATTTTATTTTATTTTTTTGCGGGGCCTCGCAACGGACTTAAGGATGCAGACAGCGCATGGGTGTGCTGTTCGCATCTTTGTTTCGGTCATATTGAGGCGAACTATGCCCGTGTGCATGAGCCCTAAAGGTGCTGCCATATGTTCAGGCTTTTTTATGTAGTTTTTAAAGCCAAAATCGATGTGGATTATAAAAGGAGAGAAAGTATTAGTGGCAGATACAATTTTTCCACTTTTTTCAATCCACTCCTGGTTTTGGTTTCAAAAACTGCATAAAAAAACCTGAACATGTGGCAGCACCTTAACCTCTTCAGGACACATGATGTACAGGTATGGCATGTGTGTCCTGGTACTTAAAATGATGTACCGTTATGTCATGTATAGTTCCGATCACCGCCGCCCGGCGGGCGGTGATCAGAACCCGGTGCCTGCTCAAATCATTGAGCAGGCACCTTGGCTAAATGCGCGGGGGGTCCCGTGACGCCCCCCCCCCCCCCGTGTCGGCGATAGCCGCAAACCGCAGGTCAATTCAGACCTGCGGTTTGCGGCTTTTACCTGTGGTTGCGGCGGTGATCGGGCGTGCCATCGGGTCCCCATGCGGCTGTAGGGGGGACCCAATGGCATGGAAGGCAGCGCGATGCCTTCCTTAGGCATCTGCGCTGCCTTCCGGTGACGAGCCTGTGAGATCCAGCCCACTGGATCTCACAAGCCGGAAGCTGTATGAGTAATACTCACTGAATTAGTCATACAGCCAATGCATTTCAATACAGAAGTATGCATTGTAAAGTAGGGGTGCACCGAAATGAAAATTCTGGTCCGAAACCGAAACCGAAAATTCAGGATACCCCTTGACCGAAACCGAAACTGCCTTTTTGCCCAAATACTTTTAAAAGACCCCCCACCCCATAACAGTGCCATCCACAGACCCCCCCACCTCATAACAGTGCCATCCACAGACCCCCCCCACCTCATAACAGTGCCATCCACAGACCCCCACCCACCCCATAACAGTGCCATCCACAGACCCCCCCACCCCATAACAGTGCCATCCAGAGACCCCCACCCACCCCATAACAGTGCCATGCACAGACCCCCACCCACCCCATAACAGTGCCATCCACAGACCCCCCCACCTCATAACAGTGCCATCCACAGACCCCCACCCACCCCATAACAGTGCCATCCACAGACCCCCACCCCATAACAGTGCCATCCACAGCCCCCCCCCCCATTGTACAATTAATAGAAAATAGCGGGAGGGACTGGGAGGAGGAGCTGGGGGCCGGTGCGTTCACTGTTCTCCGGCCCCCAGCTCCAGTAGTTATAAAATGTTGTACAATTAATAAGCATTCTATTCATGAGGCCCCCTCTGCAGTATTACATTCAATACAGCCACATCCTACTCACAGGGCTGTCATAATGCTGGCCGGCCGGGCAGAGGAGCGGCAGCGTCACAACTGACGTCATATGCCCGGCCTACTTTCTGAATGAAGGAGGCGGCGCAGGCATGTGACGTCAGTCGTGACGCTGCCGCTCGTCTGCCCAGCCGGCCAGCACAGCCCTGTGAGTAGGATGTGGCTGTATTGAATGTAATACTGCAGAGGGGGCCTCATGAATAGAATGCTTATTAATTGCACACATTTTATAACTACTGGAGCTGGGGGCCGGAGCACAGTGAACGCACCGGCCCCCAGCTCCTCCTCCCAGTCCCTCCCCGCTATTTTTGGCCGATATGTAAAAATATTGGCAGAAACAGATTAGGTGCATTTTCGGCCGCCGAAATTTCGGTGCACCCCTATTGTAAAGGGATTAGACCTCCAAAATTTGAAGTCCCAAAGTGGGAAAAAAAAGTAAATTGAAATAAAAGTCGAAAAAATAAAGTTTCCCCCCAAAAAATTTAAAGGTTTCAAGTAAAAATAAACAAAAACTTCATTTTCCCCAAATAAAGTAAAAAAAAATTGGTAAAGAATAGGGGGAAAAAAAAGTATACAAGTATACAAGTATTAGGTATCGCCGCATCCATATTGACCGGCTCTATAAATATATCACATGCCCTAACCCCTCAGATGAACACCGTAAAAATCTTACATCAAAAAAAGTACAACAGCAAGCGATCAAAAAAGCGTTTGCCCACCAATATAGTACCAATCTAACCGTCACCTCATCCCGCAAAAAATGAGCTCCTACCTGAGACAATCGCCCCAAAAATATAAAAAAAAAATATGGCTATGGTAAAATTTAAATAAAAAATAAAAAAAGGATACAAATTTGGTATCACCGCATCCGTATCAACCGGATCTATAAAAATATTATATGAACTAACCCCTCAGATGAACACCGTAAAAAATAAAAACTGTGCTAAATAAACAGTTTTTTGTCACCTTACATCACAAAAAGTGTAATAGCAAGCGATCAAAAAGTCACACGCACCCCAAAATAGTGCCAATCAAACCGTCATCTCATCCCGCAAAAATAATACCCTACCCAAAAATGAAATCATTGTGTAAAACTTACATAAATAATAAAAAAGGATACATATTAGGTATAGCAGCATCGGTAATAACTTGCTCTATAAAAATATCACATGACCTAACCCCTCAGGTGAATACCATAAAAAAATTAAAATAAAAATGGTGTAAAAAAAAGCTATTTTTTGTCACCTTACATCACAAAAAGTGTAATAGCAAGCAATTAAAAAGTCACACGCACCCCAAAATAGTGCCAATCAAACCGTTATCTCATCCTGCAAAAATCATACCCTACCCAAGGTAATCGCCCAAAAACTGAAAAAATGATGGCTCTCAGACTATGGAAACACTAAAACATGATTTTTTTTGTTTCAAAAAAGAAATCATTGTGTAAAACTTACATTAAAAAAAAGTATACATGTTAGGCATCGCCGTGTCCGTGACAACCTGGTCTATAAAAATACCACATGATCTAACCTGTCAGATGAATTTAGTAAATAACAAAAAATAAAAACTGTGCGAAAACAGCTATTTCTTGTTACCTTGCCTCATAAAAAGTGTAATATAGAGCAACCAAAAATCATATGTATCCTAAACTAGTACCAACAAAACTTCCACCCTATCCCGTAGTTTCTAAAATGGGGTCACTTTTATGGAGTTTCTACTCTAGGGGTGCATCAGGGGGCTTCAAATGGGACATGGTGTCAAAAACAACAGTCCGGAAAACTTGGCACCCTTGGAGGTCTTGGGACGACTGGCAGTAATGTGTAACAAATTGGCAACTCCACAACGCAACCTGGCACAGGTAGATTGGCGCAACCTGATTGACACCCTATTCTCGAGCTTAGTCTTCCAACCCGTATACAGAATTACCGAGCATCGAGGCAGCTCAACCTGGCTTCCCCTTCTCCTTCCCTCCCCCCCTTCCTCCTTTCTTTCTTCTTCCCTCTCTCCCTCCCCATCTTTTTTTTCTCTCTTTCTTCTTCTCTCTCTCTTTGTTATGTATAAATGGTATATGATCCAGATAGCCATTGTCTCCCCTGTAGTGCTATGCTACCATTTGAATAACGTCTCATACCCTCAGAAGCCACACAGGAGATCGTGAGCTTTGCTATGTTTTGAGTTACTGATTATGGATCGGAGATATTGCGTCATCTAGCTGTTAAATGTTATGTCTATGACCTGTGACATCATCACTGTATACCACTAATTTATGGTCAACAGACCATTGTTTGTTCATATTTGATTGAAATACTCTGAAAATAAAGAATTTATAAAAAAAAAAACAACAGTCCAGCAAAACCTGCCTTCCAAAAACCGTATGGCATTCCTTTCCTTCTGCGCCCTGCCATGTGCCTGAACAGCAGTTTACGACCACATATGGGGTGTTTCTGTAAACTACAGAATCAGGGCCATAAATATTGAGTTTGAGTTTTGTTTGGCTGTTAAGTACCTTTGCTTTGTAACTCGAAAAATTGAAAATTTGCCTAAAAATTTTAATTCTGAAATTTCATCTCTATTTGCCAATAACTCTTGTGGAACACCTAAAAGGTTAACGATGTTTGTAAAATCAGTTTAGAATACCTTGAGGGGTGTAGTTTCTTAGATGGGGTCATTTTATGGAGTTTCTACTCTAGGGGTGCATCAGGGGGGCTTCAAATGGGACATGGTGTAAAAAAAAACAGTCCAGCAAAATCTGCCTTCCAAAAACCGTATGGCATTCCTTTCCTTCTGTGCCCTGCCGTGTGTCCGTACAGAAGTTTATGACCACATATGGGGTGTTTCTGTAAACTACAGAATCAGGGCCATAAATATTGAGTTTTGTTTGGCTGTTAACCCTTTGTAACTGGAAAACTAAAATTTTAATGGAAACTCTGCCAAAAAAGGGACATTTTGAAATTGTATCTCTATTTTCCATTAATTCTTGTGGAACACTTAAAGGGTTAACAACGTTTGTAAAATCAGTTTTGAATACCTTGAGGGGTGTAGTTTCTTAGATGGGGTCACTTTTATGGAGTTTTTACTGTAGGGGTGCATTAGGGGGGCTTCAAATGGGACATGGTGTCAAAAAAATCTGTCCAGCAAAACCTGCCTTCCAAAAACCGTATGGCATTTCTTTCCTTCTGCGCCCTGCCGTGTGCCCGTACAGCAGTTTACGACCACATATGGAGTGTTTCTGTAAACTACAGAATCAGGACCATAAATATAGAGTTTTGTTTGGCTGTTAACTCTTGCTTTGTAACTGGAAAAAAAAAATTCTATGGAAAATCTGCCAAAAAAGTGAAATTTTTAAATTATATCTCTATTTTCCATTAATTCTTATGGAACACCTAAAGGGTTAACGATGTTTGTAAAATCAGTTTTGAAAACCTTGAGGGGTGTAGTTTCTAGAATGGGGTCATTTTTGGGTGGTTTCTATTATGTAAGCCTCGCAAAGTGACTTCAGACCTGAACTGGTCCCTAAAAATTGGGTTTTCAAAAATTTGCTTCTAAACTTCTAAGCCTTGTAACATCCCCAAAAATGTAATATCATTCCTAAAATGATCCAAACATAAAGTAGACATATGGGGAATGTAAAGTAATAACTACTTTTGGAGGTATTACTTTGTATTATAGAAGTAGAGAAATTGAAACTTGGAAATTAGCTTTTTTAAATATTTTTTTTGTAAATTTGGTATTTTTTATAAATAAAAATTACTTTTTTTAACTTCATTTTACCAGTGTCATGAAGTACAATATGTGACAAAAAAAACTGTCTCAGAATGGCCTGGATAAGTCAAAGCGTTTTAAAGTTATCACCACTTAAAGTGACACTGGTCAGATTTGCAAAAAATAGCCTGGTCCTTAAGGTGAAATAAGGCTGTGTCCTAAAGGGGTAAAAGGGGTTTTCCAAGACTTTTCTACTGACCTTTGGATAGGTCATCAGTATCTAATCTTTGGGGGTTTGACACCCGGGGCCCCCGCCAATTTGCTGTTCTAGATGGTACCGGCACTTGTAGTAGTGCTATATCCTGCTCCCAGTTTTGCTAGGCTCAGCTCTAGCCCCATTGAAGTGAATGGGACTGAACTGTGATACCAAGGATAACCGCTATCAAATGGACAGCACTGTGTTTGGTAAGCTGCGAGAAGACCATGACACTCATATGTGCACCAGTGCCTTTTCAAAAAACTAATTTGCAAGGGTCCTGGGTGTTGTACCCCACCAATCAGATACTGATGACCTATTCAGTAGAAAAGTCTCAGAAAACCATTTTAAAGGTGGTGCCACATACAGTTTTATTTGGAAAATGCCACTGAAGTTTTTAGTGCATTTTTTAAACCTGGAGGAAAGAGATCCATAAGTCCTTCATTTGAATTTCCCCTTCCTGTTAAAGTCTCTCATGGTTTTGGCTCAAAAAGCTGCTACAAAAACGGCAACTTTTTTCTAAAAAAGCTGTGTATGAAACCACCCTAGTTTTCCTGATCTCCCCTATCATTCTTATGTAGTAGGGACTAAACTGCACACCATCCTTAAGGTCCGTTTAAACAGGCCAATGTTATCTGAAAGCAGTGTACCTAGGAACTTTAAAGGTGCTGCCGATCACCCAATGAGAAAGCAATGTTCATTCACGGGGTGAAAGCATCATTGATGATGAGTCTTGATGACACGAAAATCATTGTTTCTGCAGATCATCAGCAGATTGTCTCGTGTAAAGGTTCTCTATGGGGACAAGTGATCACAGTGGCAATGACTGATCTCCATACAGAATAGATGATTGTTTCATGTAAATGCAGGTTTCACCATCTCTGGCGTGAAGACAATTATTGGGCATGAACACACAGTTGACTTGACTTGATTTAGATGTTGCATTTGAAATCAGGTTTTTACTTTTTTATGTTTATAGCAGTGAATTGTTGATGTCCTGTAGGTTCAAGTTTTACACTTTATAGCGCTACCCAGAGCCAAGTTGTAATGAACCTAGAAGCTTTTGCCAGTCATATGGCTGTATGTTTTCAGTCCCAATTACATGAATTCCTTGTACTGTTAATGAGTACATCAATGTTGCCAGTGGCGTAGCTAGAAATGACTGGGCCCCGCAGCACATTTTTGAATGGGGCCCCCTTCCCCTAGTCATTTTTTCGCAACCCCTTCCTTCCATGCTGCCCCCATTCCTGTGGCTAGTAAATATCACTCTCTCAGACCAGGCCTGGCAGCTGTTCTATCCGTCTATACTGCCACTGTATTTTAATTTCATTGTGTAATACTGTTGAGGGGGCCCTGACAAAATCTTTTAGTCGTCCTCCTCCTGGATGGGCCCCTTCTGGGTCAGGGCCCCAAAGCAGCTGCTTCCCCTATAGCTACACCCCTGAATGTTGCTTTAAAGCACACTTATAGATACAGCCACCTATAATACCTTAATCAGAACTTTACAAATGCTCATAATAAACCCTGACAAAGTGGCAGCTTAGAAATCTTTTTGGATGACTTTTAGACATTTAAAATGTACTTAGATTTCTATTAAACCTTAACTGACAAGTGGCAATCACTGATTAATGTCCTGAAATAAAACATATTTCAGCCCAAGCTATATTGTACGGCATGGCATGTTGCCAGGAGCAATTTTTCGTACAAATCTTTCATGTTCTATTGTAGACGTGCTACAAAAGAATGATCTGCACTGATTGAGTCATTGTTATAGCCACATCATTAACTTGATTATTCCTGTTAGTCAGGAACTGAAAGATAACCACAAACCTTTTTTTTTTTTTTTTTTTGCTACTTTAGTTAAATTCACCATACATTGTATAACATACACGGACGTGTAAAATTAAAGGGGTTTTCCGGGATTACTATAGTTTTTAACAGATATGCTTGTGTAGTTGCTTCCCTCATGTAAAACCACAATTCCAAAAAAGTTGGGACACCTATTCAAACCTCATAGACCCATATTTTAGTCACAATAGATCACAGAACACTTATAAGATTTTGAAAGTGAGACATTTTACCATTTAATAAAAAATTTTGCTCATTTAAAATCTGATGGCAGCAATGCATCCCTGGGACAGGGCCATGTCTACCATAGTGTAGCATCCCCTCTTCTTTTAACAACAATCTGTAAATGTCTGGGAAGTGAGGAGACTAATTGCTGGAGTTTTGGGAGAGAAATGTTGCTCCATTCTGATCTGATGTAGGATTTTAGCTGCTCAACAGTCCTGAGTCTTCTTTGACAGATTTTTTATTTCATGATGCACCAAATGTTTTCTATTGGTTAAAGGTCTGGACTGCAGGTTGGGATATATGTAGTATGTGGTTTAGCATTCTCTTGCTGACATATGCAATTCCTTCCCTGAATAAGATGTTGTCTGGATGGGAGCATATGTTGTTCTAAAGCCTCTATATACCTTTCAGCATTCATAGTGTCTTTCAAGATGTGTAAACTGGCTATGCAATAGGCACTAATGCAACTCCATACCATCAGAGATGCAGGCTTATGATCTGCGTGCTGATACTGATAACAAGCTGGATGGTTCCTCTCTTCTTCAGTCCTCAGTACATGGTGTCCGTGTTTTCCAAAAAGAATTTCAAATTTTGATTAATCTGAGCACAGAACATTTTACTATTTTGCCTCAGTCAATTTTAAATGAGCTTTGGCCCAGAGAAGACGTGTTTCTGGATCATGTTGACTTATGGCTCCTTCTTTGCATTTTTCTGAAATTGTTCCACAGTTCTCAGACACAGTTTTTCGAAGATTGGTGAACCCATTGTTATGCAAGTGGGTGTGGACCCACTGTGCCACTGACTGGGTATACTCCAGAGGGGTGTAACTTAAGCAGCTACCTGGTATTTACTAGAGCCCCTGATGGTGGGGATAGGCTTAGGCCTTAGGGTAGCTGCCAGGTGCCACTCCAGAGTAGTCCCCAAGTCAGTGACAGCTGACCAGGGGATCAGAGTGCTCAGTGCAAGCACCTAGGGGACTTACGAGGCCTAGAGGTATGGGTCAGGAAAGGTGGCAATCAAGCAAAGTCAGCAAACAAGATCTGAGGTCAGGGGCAGGCAGCAAACAGGCAAAGTCCATAAACAAAGTCCGAGGTCAGAGGCAGGTGGTAGAAAGCAAAGTCCAGGAGTACAATAGCAGGATTTGGTACACAGGAAGGCAGACAAGATAAACACCTTTGCACAGGAACTAGACAGGCTAGACACTGCGGTTGCTCAGGCAACTTCCTGTAGTAGGAAGTGCCTTTAAATACCTGCTGCAATCCGGCCATTGGCTGCTGAGAAAGAGGGCGTGTATGTGTTGCCACATAGGAAGGAGAGACACACCCACACAAGCTTCAGCACCAGTGCAAGTCTCCGGCAGCAAGGAAACACTGGCATGGATCACATGTAGCAGAGTTAAGTTAGTTGCTGCCCATGTTTGTCAGCTGGGTGGCAGGAGGGAAAAGAGGGAGCCCAGCGCCCGTGTCTGCTGATAGGGGCAGCGGCGCCGGCACAGGCCACTGGGCTAACACCCATCTTTGCTTCTGAGAGACTCTGCCACTCTAACATGCTCTTTTATTATACCCAGGAATGTGATCTAGTAGCAAATTGGTCCTCCAGCAAAAGTACGACTTTTCTAGCTTTTTGATGTCCCTGTACCAGAAAAGTAGTACTGTGGAGAGGTCACATATGAGTGAACATCACCCCTGAACTACTATGATTAAGATTCATGTAGATACGTTATGCCACGATCTTAAGATTCATAACCCCTTAGGGATGTGTAATGTTGTGGGAATATATTACAGCCATGTTTATTCTTGTCTGGGACACCCAAAGGGTTTTTCACTGAGCCAATTAGAGACTGGATGACCAGTTTACAGTAGGCCATGGGACCTAGAAAGTATGAGTAAACTGGCCATAGACCCTACAATGAAATTTCCCCGTGGGCTGATGCTTAGAGGGCTGTCCAATCCCTCCTCTTGGGCACCAGCCAGGTACATAAAGATCTGATGGTCTTAGCATTAATGAAAGCAGCAGACGTGATGACTTAGAATGGGCGCGTCACGCCCTCTTCCTTTCCTTCTGCCTCGCTCCACCTCTTCATCATGTCTCCTGCAGCGCTTGTTCCACAGTGTTGTGAGCTGCTCCAGAGTCCGGGAGCTCTCCGGTCTTGGGTCGGAACGTCTCCAGCGCTCCAGATGGCGACCAAAATGGTAGCCATTGCGCCTTAAAATTTGCAGATGGCGCTAAAAATTACTACTATTGTTGATCGAGCACCAAAGTGCTCAGGTGCTCGGGCCAAACACATCGGGATGCTCGGGTGCTCGTATAATGGAAGATAATGGGAGAACCCAAGCTTTAAACCAGGCACCCCATGCTCTGAAGAGAGGAGGGTGCCTGGTTCACAGGAAAAGGTCAGAAATTGATGGAAACGCCACCAAAATGGTTCTGGAACAGCATGGGGAGGATGTCTGGATGCATCTTGGACTCCCAGGTCACTGCACGGAGCGATGTTGTCCGAGTAATACGGCACTTTTACAGACTGACAATAATAAGCACAAAACCAAAGATAAAATCTTAGATTTTAGAGGAAAAATTGTTAGGAAACATTCTTTCCTGTATATTTACTTGTACTTGGCACTCTGATACAACCTGTATATCACAAAAAAGGAGGACCACATTGTGGTACAATTGTTCATGTAATGGGACTCCTGCATTCATAAATCCTATGCACTAATTGAAAGGGCTGCCAAAAATTACAAGGAACCGTCACTCTATAACACACTTTGCTACACATAAAGGAGGGCATCATACACACCCTTACAAAATTATGATTGGCCTGCTGGTGAGCGTCTAAAACATTTGGAGCAAGGGCCTGCTGATCTGACTATCTAAAACATTAAGGGCGAGGACCTGCTGCTGAGCTGACCCTCTAAAACATTATGGTTGAGGGTCAGCTGCTGAGCTGATCTTCGAAAAAGTTATAGTTGAGGGCCTGCTGCTGAGCTGACCCTCTAAAAATGTATATGCCAGGGCCTACAGGTGAGCTGACCCTGTAAAACATTTTATGCGTGGGCTTGCATGTGAGATGACCCTGTAAAAGATTGTAGGTGTGGGTTTGCAGGTGAGCTGACCCTGTAAAAGATGGTGGGTGAGGACCTGCTGGTGAGCTGACCCTCTAAAAGGTTGTAGGTGAGGGCCTGCAGGTGAGCTAACCCTCAAAAACATTATATGCGAGGGCCTGCAGGTGAGGTGACCCAGTAAAAGATTGTAGATGAAGGCCTGCTGGTGAGCTGACCCTCTAAAAAGCTATATGCGAGGGCCTTCTAGGTATCTGATCTTGTTAAACAATATATGCAAGGGCCTGCTGGTGAGCTGACCATGTAAAACATTTTAGGTGCAGGCCTGCAGGTGAGCTGACCCTGTAAAAGATTTTAGGTGTGGGCCTGCTGGTGAGCTGACCCTGTAAAAGATTTTAGGAGCGGGCCTGCAGGTGAGCTGACCCTCTAAAACATTATATGCGAAGGTGTTCAGGTGAGATGACCCTGTAAAAGATCAGAGGTGAAGGCCTGCTGGTGAGCTGATCCTCTTAAAAATTATATGTGAGGGCCTGCTGTTGAGCTGACCCTGTTAAAGATTTTAGGTGCGGGCCTGCTGTTGAGCTGACCCTGTAAAAGATTGTAGGTGAAGGCCTGCTGGTGAGATGACCCTCTAAAAAGTTATATGTGAGAGCATGTTGGTGAGCTGACCATGTAAAACATTATATGCGAGAGCCTGCTGGTGAGCTGACCCTGTAAAACACTATATGCGAGGGCCTGCTGGTGATCTGAACCTGTAAAAATGTTTAGGTGCGGGCCTGCAGGTGAGCTAACCCCATAAAAGATTGTAGATGAGGGCCTGCTGGTGAGCTGACCCTTCAAAAGGTTGTAGGTGAGGGCCTGCAGGTGAGCAGACCCTCTAAAACATTATATGCGAAGGCGTTCAGGTGAGATGACCCTGTAAAAGATTGGAGGTGAAGGCCTGCTGGTGAGCTGACCCTCTTAAAAATTATATGTGAGGGCCTGCTGTTGAGCTGACCCTGTTAAAGATTTTAGGTGCGGGCCTGCTGGTGAGCTGACCCTGTAAAAGATTGTAGGTGAAGGCCTGCTGGTGAGATGACCCTCTAAAAAGTTATATGTGAGAGCATGTTGGTGAGCTGACCATGTAAAACATTATATGCGAGAGCCTGCTGGTGAGCTGACCCTGTAAAACACTATATGCGAGGGCCTGCTGGTGATCTGAACCTGTAAAAGATTTTAGGTGCGGGCCTGCAGGTGAGCTGACCCCATAAAAGATTGTAGATGAATGCCTGCTGGTGAGCTGACCCTTCAAAAGGTTGTAGGTGAGGGCCTGCAGGTGAGCAGACCCTCTAAAACATTATATGCAAGGGCCTTCAGGTGAGTTGACCTGTAAAACATTGTAAGTGAAGGCCTGCTGGTAAGCTGACCATCTAAAAAATTATATGCTAGGGCCTGTTGGTGAGCTGACCCTGTAAAAGATTTTGGGTGCGGGCCTGCTGGTGAGCGGACCCTCTAAAAAATTATGTGTGAGGGCCTGATGGTGAGCTGACCCTGTAAAAGATTGTAGGTGATTTCCTGCTAGTGAGCTGACCCTCTAAAGAATTATATACGAGGGCCTGCAGCTGAGCTGACTCTGTAAAACATTATATGCGAAGGGCATATATGCAAGGGCATTATATGCAACAAATAGGCATGTTGATATGATGGAAGAGGAGGATGAGAAAAGGAAGATTCAACCATATACCCTTGTTTGTGGTGGAAGGGGTGTATGGGAATACAGTGTATTCAGTACATTATAAACAACGCATTTAACCCCTTAAGGACCGAGGACGTACCGGTACGCCCTATTTCCAGAGTCCTTAAGGACCGAGGACGTACCGGTACGTCCTGACTTAAAATCTGCATTCCGGCGCCGCAGGGGTTAATCGGAACGGGATGCCGGCTGAAATCATTCAGCCGGCATCCCGTAACAAGTCAGGGGGGGGTCATTTGACCCCCCCGTGTCGGCGATCGCAGCAAACCGCAGGTCAATTCAGACCTGCGGTTTGCTGCGCTTTTTGCAGTTTCTGATCCCCGCGGTCCCTGACCGCGGGGATCAGAAACTTCTGAGTGCCTAAAATCAATATTGCGCACCCCCCCCCCCCTGCACCTCTGCACGATTTGATGGCGGCGGGTGGTGCAGGGGGGGGTGTCGCAGGCAGTGGGGGCGTTGCGGGAGGCGGGCGGTGCGGCATTCCCATTGCATAATCGTTGGTGTACAGTGGGTTATACCAGGGTGCCAGCACATTGCTGGCACCCTGGTATAAACGGCTGACATCGTTGATGCGATGTCAGCCGTTTAACCCTTTCCATACAGCGGTCCGTATGGACCGCTGTATGGAAAAGGTTAACAGCGCAAGGAGCTCCCTCCCTCTCCGATCGGGGGGCTGCTGTGCCTTTGCAGCCCCCCGATGGGAGAGGGAGAGAGCCCCCAGAGAGCCCCCCGAAGCCCCGTCCTCACCCTTCCCCGTCTGCGAAGTTGTGGCAGACGGGGAAGGTTCCCATGGCAACGGGACGCCTGCTCAGGCGTCCTGCTGTCCATGGTGCTGAACAGATCTGTGCTGAAAGCATAGATCTGTTCAGTGTAAGTAAAATACAGTGCAGAAACCTATATAGGTTCTGTACTGTATTTTACAGACATCAGACCCACTGGATCTTCAAGAACCAAGTGGGTCTGGGTCCAATTTTTTTTAAAAAAAGTGAAAAAAGTTAAGATAAAATAAAAAAAACATTTATCACTGAATAAAAAAATAAAAAATAAAATACACTACACATATTAGGTATCGCCGCGTCCGTAACGACCTGATCTATAAAACGGTCATGTTACTTTCCCCGCACGGTGAACGCCATAAAAATAAAAAAATAAAAACTATGAGAAAATTGAAATTTTGCCCACCTTACTTCCCAAAAAAGGTAATAAAAGTGATCAAAAAAGTCGCATGTACGCCAAAATAGTACCAATAAAACCGTCATCTCATCCCGCAAAAAATGAGACCCTACTCAAGATAATCGCCCAAAAACTGAAAAAACTATGGCTCTTAGACTATGGAAACACTAAAACATGATTTTTTTTGTTTCAAAAATAAAATAATTGTGTAAAACTTTTATAAATAAAAATAAAGTATACATATTAGGTATCGCCGCGTCTGTATCGACCGACTCTATAAAATTATCACATGACCTAACCCCTCAGGTGACCACCGTAAAAAAAAATGAAAAAAAAAAGTGTAAAAAAAGCAATTTTTTGCCATCTTACGTCACAAAAAGTGTAATAGCAAGCGATCAAAAAGTCATATGCACCCCAAAATAGTGCCAATAAAACCGTCATCTCATCCTGCAAAAAATAGACCCTACTCAAGATAATCGCCCAAAAACTGTAAAAACTATGGCTCTTAGACTATGGAGACACTAAACAATTTTTTGGTTTTAAAAATGAAGTTATTGTATAAAACTTACATAAATAAAAAAAATTGTATACATATTAGGTATCGCCGCGTCCGTGACAACCTGCTCTATAAAATTACCACATGATCTAACCTGTCAGATGAATGTTGTAAATAACAAAAAAAAAACGTGCCAAAAAAGCTATTTCTTGTTACCTTGCCGCACAAAAAGTGTAATATAGAGCAACCAAAAATCATATGTACCCTAAACTAGTACCAACAATACTGCCACCCTATTCCATACTTTCTAAAATGGGGTCACTTTTTTGGAGTTTCTACTCTAGGGGTGCAACAGGGGGGCTTCAAATGGGACATGGTATAAAAAAAAACAGTCCAGCAAAATCTGCCTTCCAAAAACCGTATGGCATTCCTTTCCTTCTGCGCCCTGCCGTGTGCCCGTACAGCAGTTTACGACCACATATGGGGTGTTTCTGTAAACTACAGAATCAGGGTCATAAATAATGAGTTTTGTTTGGCTGTTAACCCTTGCTTTGTAACTGGAAAAAAAATATTAAAATGGAAAATCTGCCAAAAAAGTGAAATTTTGAAATTGTATCTCTATTTTCCATTAAATCTTGTGCAACACCTAAAGGGTTGACAAAGTTTGTAAAATCAGTTTTGAATACCTTGAGGGGTGTAGTTTCTTAGATGGGGTCACTTTTTTGGAGTTTCTACTCTAGGGGTGCATCAGGGGGGCTTCAAATGGGACATGGTGTCAAAAAAACTGTCCAGCAAAATCTGACTTCCAAAAACCATACGGCGCACCTTTCACTCTACGCCCCGCTGTGTGGCCGTACAGTAGTTTACGGCCACATTTGGGGTGTTTCTGTAAACAGCAGAGTCAGGGCAATAAAGATACAGTCTTGTTTGGCTGTTAACCCTTGCTTTGTTAGTGGAAAAAATGGGTTAAAAAGGAAAATTAGGCAAAAAAATGAAATTCTCAAATTTCATCCCAATTTGCCAATAACTCTTGTGCAACACCTAAAGGGTTAACGAAGTTTGTAAAATCAGTTTTGAATACCTTGAGGGGTGTAGTTTCTTAGATGGGGTCACTTTATGGAGTTTCTACTCTAGGGGTGCATCAGGGGGCTTCAAATGGGACATGGTGTCAAAAAAACTGTCCAGCAAAATCTGGCTTCCAAAAACCACACGGCGCACCTTTCACTCTACGCCCCGCTGTGTGGCCGTACAGTAGTTTACGGACACATATTGGGTGTTTCTGTAAACAGCAGAGTCAGGGCAATAAAGATACAGTCTTGTTTGGCTGTTAACCCTTGCTTTGTTAGTGGAAAAAATGGGTTAAAATGGAAAATTAGGCAAAAAAATGAAATTCTCAAATTTCATCCCCATTTGCCAATAACTCTTGTGCAACACCTAAAGGGTTAACGGAGTTTGTAAAATCAGTTTTGAATGCCTTGAGGGGTGTAGTTTATAGAATGGGGTCATTTTTGGGCGGTTTCTATTATGTAAGCCTCGCAAAGTGACTTCAGAGCTGTAGTGGTCCCTAAAAATTGGGTTTTTGTAAATTTCTGAAAAATTTCAAGATTTGCTTCTAAACTTCTAAGCCTTGTAACATCCCCAAAAAATAAAATATCATTCCCAAAATAATTCAAACATGAAGTAGACATATGGGGAATGTTAAGTCATCACAATTTTTGGGGGTATTACTATGTATTACAGAAGTAGAGAAACTGAAACTTTGAAATTTGCTAATTTTTCCAAATTTTGGGTAAATTAGGTATTTTATTATGCAAAAAAATTATTTTTTTTTACTTTATTTTACCAGTGTCATGAAGTACAATATGTGACGAAAAAACAATCTCAGAATGGCCTGGATAAGTCAAAGTGTTTTAAAGTTATCAGCACTTAAAGTGACACTGGTCAGATTTGCAAAAAAATGGCATGGTCCTTAAGGTGAAAATGAGCCCGATCCTTAAGGGGTTAAAGTGCCTTTATATTCAACAGCTTTCCTCTGGTGGAGTAGAGAAGTCATGGTCAATCCAAGCCTTGATCATTTTTATAAGAGTCAACCTGACGGCATTTTCAGTTGACAGGCGGATACGCTTATCTCTTATAATGCCACCAGCAGCACTAAATACCCGCTCAGACAAAACGCTGGTGGCAGGGCAGGCCAGCACCTCCAAAGCGTAGAGCACCAGTTTGTGCCACGTGTCCAGCTTTGACACCCAGTAGTTGTAAGGCACTGAAGGAGCATTGAGGATGCTGGCACGGTCTTCTATGTACTGCTTCACCATCTTCCAACATTTTTACCTCCTTATGACACTGGGCCATACATCAGGGTGAGGGTGCTGGTGGGGTGTCATGAAACTGTCCTAGACTTTGGAGAGTGTTGCCATACCTCTGTTGTAACTGCTGTGTGTTCCCCTTGTCTCCCTTCCTAGGTTGGCCAAGGAACTACAGACTCTGCCGCCAGCGTTGTCAGATGGAAATTTTGGGAGCAATTTTTCAACAAGGATCTTCTTGTATTGCACCTTTTTGCTCTACCAGAGGAATGAGACATGAGAAGTTCTTTTTGTAGCAGGGGTCGAGAAGGGTGAACAACCAGTAATCTGTGTTGTCTAAAATGCGTATAACGCATGAGTTGTGGGAAAGGCAGCCCAACATGATGTCAGTCACGTGTGCCAGAGTACCAACTGGCAAGACTTTAATGTCGTCATCAGGAGGATCACTCTCAATCTCCTGATCCTCTTCCACCCACGCTGAACAGATGGAATTAAACCTCCATGGGTACTTCCCTCTGTAGCGGAGGCCACTGTCTCCTGCCCCTACTCCTCTTCATCGTTCAATTTGCGCAGAGAAGATGAACTGAGGGTGGTCTGGCTATCATAATGTGTAATATCTTTCACCATTTCCACCTCTTCCACATGCGTCGGGCGGTCACAAATTAGACGTCTGACGGGCAGGTGGTGTCGCCGCTAAACATCAGCCAGGCGAGCCATGGCCGTCAAAAATATTCTAAAATGGCCAGAAATTTCCCTGGCCTGCCGCAAAACGTCCTGGACCCCGGGGTATTTGGCAATGAATCACTGCTTGACACAGCACGTGTGTCATTTTGCCCTGTTTCAGCACGCTCAGCAGATTGGCACCGTTGTCGCACACCACTTTACCAACTGTCAAATTGAACAGGGTTAGTCACTGATCAGCCTGTGACCGCAGAGCTGAAAGCAGTGCAGGACCGGTGTGGCTCTTGGCTTCCAGGCACAACAGCTGCAGCACAGCATGGCAATGTCTCACCTGGGACGTTGAATAGTTTCTGAGGAGCTTGGGGGGCATAGCAGAAGAGTCAGTGGAAAAGGAGTCAGCCGAGGAGGAGAGGGAGGATGTAGTAGGAGGAGGAGAAAATTGCCTGCATGCAATCCTTGGAGGTAACACCATATGCACACGAGTGCATCATGTTACATGCTTGAGAGCCGTCAGTAGGTTCACCCAGTGGGCAGTAAAAGTTATGTACCTTCCCTGCCCGTGTTTGCTAGATCCCGTGTCTGTGGTCAGATGTATCTTGGCACCGACACTGTGTGCCAGAGATATATTCACTTGCTGCTGAACGTGGCCATATAGCTCTGGAATGACCTTCTGGGAGAAATATTTCCTTCTGGGGACCTTTCATTGAGGTGTGCCAATGGCCACAAATTTTCTAAAGGCCTCCAAGTCCACCAGCTTATATGGCAGTAGTTGGTGGGCTAGTAGTTCCGACAAGCCAGCGGTCAGCCATTGGGCAAGGGGGTTATCCGACGTCATCAACTTTTTACACTTGAACATTTGGGACACGAAAGGTGGAGTGGAGGACAAATGGGAGGAGAGAGGAGAAGGAGAAGAGGCATTGTAGAGCGCCGGGAGTGTGGCTTTGTGGGTTCTGACGGCATTGCTCCCACTGTGCATGGTAAAGGGAGGCCAGGTGCCTTCTTAAGGTGGTCATCCCTAGGTGAGTATTGGGCTTACCGCGACTTATGCGTTGACAGCACAGGCTGCAGATGACAATAGTATTGTCAGCAGCTGGGAGCACCAGAAGTGACCATGCATGGCTCGCTCCAGATACATTTGCAGTCTGCTTTTTGCCTACTATGCCCTGCAAGCTTTGCCTCCTTCCCCTCCTTCTCCTTCCTCTCTGCTGCTCAGTCTCTCCCTCTGAACTCCCATCCTCTTCCTTTCTTAAGGGCACCCACATGACATCCTTCGACGTGTCAACATCATCACCTTCACCACCACTGACATTAGAGATCTCGGAGTAGGCAACAACAGCGGGGACCTCCCTCCATGGGCTGATCTGGGTACGTCAGATCGCTGGGTGGCGGTCGTTGCTACCTCCTCTTCCTTATCCGATATCAAGAATGGCTGCGCATCGGTATTGTCTGGGAATGGAAGGTAAAATAATTCCTCTGACTCGAGTGGAGGGGCTATAGTGGTGGTGGTGGTGTATTTGGGGGTGCAAACAGCAGAGAGTGAGGAGGGTGCAGATGCAGAGGATGAGGAGGGTGCAGAAGCGGAAGGCTGAGTAAGCTACTCAGCCAACTCTGGCGCGCCCTTTGGAGTAATCGCACGCACCTTCTCCAAATTCCCACTTAGGCTCCGGCCTGGTACACCTGCCCGAACCCTGCCACCCCTGCAGAATGGCCTGCCTGTTCCTCTGCCTGTCATTTTCGAAATTACCCTGTGCCTAAGTCCCTAGAGAAGAGCAGTATTTTGTGGAAGCAGGTATATTGCAGGCCTCAATTAATGTTTGGTGGAAGCAGGTGTATCAAACCCCTTAATCAGCATTTTGTGGAAGCAGGTATATCAAACCCCTTATTCAGCATTTTGTGGAAGCAGGTATTTTGCACCCCTCAATCAATATTTGGTGGAAGCAGGTGTATCAAACCCCTTAATCAGCATTTTGTGGAAGCAGGTATATGACACCCCTCAATTATTATTTTTTTGGGCACAACAGTTATATCACACCACTAGTTTATTTGGGGCAACAGGTATATCACAGACCTCAATCAGTATTTTGTGGAAGAAGGTATATCACACCCCTCAATAATTTTTGGGCAATTAGTTGTTCCAATAGTGTTTGTCCCTCTGTATAGCTGCGGTATCTCAGCAGAACCGCACACAACTGCTGCACAATACAAATGCACTATAATCTACTTTCTATGTTAGAAAGTATATTATAAGTATATCACACCCCTCAGTGTGTCACACCTATCGATAGCACACCTATACCAGTCCGCAAAAGGACTTTTGTGGCCCTATTAGCTAGTGTTTGGTGTCCCTAACAGCCTGTCCCTGCTCCACAAAGCAACCTCTGCCTACACTGGCAAAACACAGAATGTAAAATGGCTGCCAGATCGGGTTCTTTTATAGGGTGGGGTTGTGTCCATGTGCTGAAACATCTCAATTGGCTGTCCTGTCCCACCCGATGGATGTGTCATGGGTCAAAGTTTGGCGCAATGCAAAAGAATATGGTGCCTGCGGACATCGCCATATGTTCACATGTTCAGCGAATCGTGAACCGCAAGGCCATCTCTATTCAAGAGAAGTGAACCAAGATATGGGAGGCATGGAGGTTTTAAACCTTGATGTTATTTTTGTCTTGACTTTCCTTTGTTGTATCATCCCTTTTTGCTTTTTCCTCTCTCCTGCTTTCTTTTTTTGAGTGATAGTGAGATTTGAGATGCATCGCAAGGGTGGGTGGGGGATATTGGTGGTTTATGGGGAAAGAAAAGTATAATAATATTGAATTAGGATTTTGTACTAAAAACTGAATTGTATCTGTTTTATACTAATAAAGATATTGAAAATAAAATAAAAATGTAGGCAGAACTTTGTTCTGCACTGTGGTATCCGGTGCTGATGAGGGAGTATTTTGTACTGCACTGTGGTATTGCTTGACATGCCTACTTCTTTTGCCCCACTTTCTGTCAATTTGGACCCGCCTACAACAATGAGCATTTTTTGTTTTTTCTGGGGCCACTTTAACTTCCCACTCTGCCCCTGCTAGAAAGGGCCACAGGGTGGTCTGTCAAGTAATCCTGTTGTCAGTGAACACTAGTGTTGACCTAAGATTAGCCTGTAGTTTTAAAAAAGCATAATGCCTTACTGGGATTGAATAAAATATGATACAAAATTGATAAAACTGTTAAAATATTACAAATCTGCAAAAAAAATTAATAAATAAGTTCAAAAGTGATTTAATACAAAATACATTTTTATTGTACACATTACACAAAAAGATGAAATGTTAGAATTCATTTAGCAGGTTATTATTTAGAAAACGGAATAATATAAAAATAAATAAATAGAAAAACAATGCCAAATTACGGTATCCTTTCTTATATTTGTGACTCAAGAAATATGTATAATACCACATTAATTTATTTGTGACCCTGAACTAAACTGAAATATTTCTCCTGCCTAAAACAAGTGCTCACACAGCCACGTCAAAGAAAAAAAAAGTTATACTGAAATACAGAGGTAGAAACAAAAAATAATTGAATAACTGTTCACTAAGGTCATTCTTGCATTGTCAGACTGGGGTGCCTAAGTGGCAGGCAGCAGCAAGATGCTTAAGATGACTGACTATAGAGACACCTTGGAGACACAGCTGGTTACTGTAGTACTGCTCATACTTAAGTGAATGGGAGCAGTGCTGCAGGGCGCCTCACGTAGGGTCCTAATCAGTGTTTTTCCAATCGAGACTCTGACTGCTTTTGCTGAAAGGGCTTCCTAGCTGATGTGTCACCGTCAGATGATGTTAACTCAGTCGGGGATGTAAGTATCTTCATTCTGGATACAGTCAGGACTTCAGCCAAAGTGTTTATGTAATTGTGTATTATGTTCTTTATCTTTTGTATATAGATAAGTGCAAACGAAGGACACTATATCACTATATACTTATTATGTTTAAAAAAAATGATATTATAAACCAGACAATAAACTAAGTTTAAAAAAAAAAGAAGACGATCTCAAAGAGTTTTTTTTTTTATTAGATGTTTTTTATTGGGTTTCAATATAACATCAGTACAGATATTCATATGCTTGTACAAATTATAATACACTTCGCGATACATGACATTCTGCATAACCTTCTCTGATCCTTGTAAGAGTGACAGTAGGAATAGTAGGTTATGATGTAGTTCCGTAATGTCAGTTCTGTGTCATTGTACTGAAAGCAAGAATCACAGTTTATACATATATACCTGTATACAAGGTACGTTCCCATTTAGGCTATAATAAACCTGAACCAAGATGTGAACATGAACATATAAAAAAGTAAAACAAAAGCAAGAACAAAATCATGTTTCCCAGATTGTGCTCAAAGATTCAAAGAGACATAGAGAATATGTTAACCCTATGTCCAACAATGCCCTGATTGAGCTATACTTCCAATCTATAGTTTCCACACACTTGAGTGAGGCCTATAAACAGGGCCAGGTAAGTTGAGGTGCCTTAAGATTCGGATGTAAGTCTATCCACTTTGCTCACCTAGGATGGAAGGTGTTTAGGGAACCGTGTTGACAATCTAGGACTTTTTCACATAAGTAGCTATTGTTTACAGTAGCTTCAACTTCTGCTATAGAGGGTATTGTTTGAGATTTCTAACATCTGGCAACAGCTAGTTTTGAGGAATGCAATACACGACACATGGTACTGACCTGGCATGGAAAAGCTTCAATATTAATTAATAATACATCTGTTTCTGGTGGTAGGTGAACAAGTATTGGGTATATTTGTTGGAGAAGCTTGATGATTGACTGCCCAAAGGGTTTAATTCTTAGACATTCCCAGAATATGTGGAGCAAGGAGCCCTTGTGCCCACAGTGTCTCCAGCATTGCTATATTGTTCCCACAGTGAAGATGCGAGTGCCCAGTGTATGGCTTTTCGCTAGTCTGTCTCTGACAGTTTTATAGAAAGGTCCTGCTCCCACGCGACCATTGCCGTATGGAAAATGTTGTTATGTGTCAGTGAAGAGTAGAGCTGTTTCTCTCCCTTCCTTTTCAATCCCCCTCCAGGTCTAAGTAAATCATTCATGACAGTAGGGGAGTCAACTTTCTTTGGTATTCCAGATTCTAGGAACGATGCCACTCTATTATATGTGTGCTGTTCAGTACCAGGCAACTGAAATGTATCCTGAAGTTGTTGAAATGTCATCAACTTCTCATCCCTGTATGTATCTGATAGGAATGTTATTTGACTATCTGCCCATCTATCAATAGAGAGATCTGACATGTATGCCTTTAAGGCCTCCATCCTAACTTGTACTTTGGTTCTAGGTTCTGTTTTCTCAATAGTGACGCATCCCATCCTCCAAGCATTTGAAGTTGCTATCATTGATGGGGGCACCATTTTAGAGCATAAGTGAACATGGGAGGGCAAGCCCAGTATAGCATTTAGACAAGTCACCCCTGTCATCTTTGCCTAGGTGGTGTCTTTGGGGGTGTACACAGCAGAGAGTGAAGAGGGTGCAGATAGAGAGAATGAGGAGGGTGCATAAGCGGAAGGCTGAGTGAGCCGTTTAAGCCGTTGGTGTTAATGGCCACTAATCTAATAGACATGGCTGGTTGGGGAATCTATGCCACAATTTGAGACTCTTGTCTCATGGCTACCCTTGGAAGTAGGAACCATTCAATGACAGCTTAAATGGATCAACATAGTGCAAAAATAAACAGTAAAACAAATAAGTAAAAAAAAACTATATGAAGTAAGACAAGCAGTGGGTTAGACTGCAAAAAACCTCGGGGTAGGTCTGTATGAAATATGGCAGACACAGTGTCCTGCTATCAATCAAGTGGCTTGACAAATGACCTCACGGCGGTTTTGCAGCAGTAGACCAATCTCTGGCGACTTTTTTCAGATCAGGTGTTTTAGTTGCTCCAGACGACATTGAAGGAACTGCAATGCCACATTGTTTCAGTAACAATATGCCCTGTTCCAGTGTAATAATCGTGTGATGAGTTGCTTTCAAATAAATCCCCAATTATAAGGAGTGCCTTTGTTGCGAAGAGCTTGTATGATTGGAAGCAGCTTTCTTCTGGCTTGAATAGTTGCCTGGGAAAGATCCGTGAATATGGTGATAGCTTGGAACGGGTACGGAGGTTTCAGCATTTTTCTGGCTGTTTGCATTAGCTGTTCTTTCACGTGAAAAAAGTGTATTCTTACTATAGAGTCACGTGGCACGGCATCGGGGAGATTTTTTGGCTTTTGTAGTCTATGGGCACAATATATGACCAATTCTGCTTTAGGTACATTAGGGAGGACCTTTTTGAATATTTTTGTTATGAGTGCTGATAGTTCTGATGGAAGGACCGATTCAGGAATGCCCCGAAATTTCACATTGTTGAGGCGACGTCTGTCCTCCATATCCGCCATCTTGTCCTAAAATTTACCGCCTCTAGCTCCTCTGCTATGGTATTATGTGCATCTACTAGCTCATTGTTATGTGCAGATGAAAATTTGCCCATTTTCTGCTCCTCATGGTCTATTCTACCGCTCAGCTCCTCTACAGTGGATGCTATAGAAGAAATTGCTTGTGTGATGTCCTTTTGTATGGAGCGTCCATAAAAATTGATAGAGGTAATATAAATAAAATAATATCATCTTTATTCATATTTTGCTTTGATATTTGTATATAGATTTATTTGTTATAAAAATATATATCCCACTGGTTAGGCATCCTTAGACTATATAAATCTGCATATTGGTATCATTTTTGAGGAAAGGGTGATCATTGTACTGGAATCACCATCTTCTTTATGCAATGAGAGTAGAAAAAATGGGCGTTAAACAAAAAACTAATGTGTGCTCTTGATGCATTAAAAAAGACGCTAAGACCCTGTCAAATTGTGTCGTCCATCTCTTAAAAGATAACAGTGGTTATCTCTAGACCTAGGAGCAGACATTAGCAACGAGAAGGGAAGCATCCCATAGCATCTCACCAAGGTATCTGAGCCATGCGCCTTCTGGTATAGCGTTTTCACAAGGTATAGAAATCTGGCAGAACACCGGTATTACCCTCATGACATCTCAACCTCCCACGCTTGACGCCCTGAATGCAAGTGGAATACACGCCGAGCGCATGCTTCCGGGCAACATGTGAAGGAGGCTAAGGCCATGTGACCGGAAGAGGGGCAGTGCAGAGATGACTGCGTCAGTGGCTGCTTAGCAACCCCCTGAACACCTCTCATCACATAAGGAAGATGGTGATTCAAGTACAATGATTACCCTTTCCTCAAAAATGATATCAATATGCAGATTTATATAGGCTATGGATGTCTCACCACTGGGATATATATTTTTAGCAAAAATAAATCAATATAAAAGTAATTTTACTGTTCATTCAAACCATTGGGTAAACCGTTGTTAAATAAAATAAAAAAATCCATCTTGCTTCGCACTGTTGTTTTGTTTTTTTATCCCAATTCCCCTTTCTCCCTGTTTGCTTGACCAATTCAATGCCCATGAAGCTCAGGCACGCTATCCTCCCTCCATGTTCACATGTCGGGATGTCTCTAATTCTCCTTGTACATTCTTGGTGATAAGAACATCCAAGAACAATAACTTGGAAGGATGGCATTCAGATGTAAATCTAAGTCCAATCTCAATGTTGTTGAGATTGGCCACCCAAGTTGTAAAGGACTCAGTAGTGCCATTCCATATAAAAAAAATATTGTCAATGAATCTTAACCACATATTAATTCAGTGTGTGTCTATTGATAAATCATCTCTAAAGATACACATATTTTCCCACCAGCCCTGGAACAAGTTTGCATACGATGGGGCACAAGAACTCCCCATCGCGGTGCCCCTGAGCTGGTGGCATAACTTGTTGTTAAAAAGGAAGACGTTTTTGGTCAGTGAAAATTCTAGTAGTTGGAGAATAAATTGGCTATGGTGGTGAATTGTCTTACTCGTGTGTAGGGATGAGCAAACCCGAACTGTATAGTTCGGGTTCGTACCGAATTTTGGGGTGTCCGTGACACGGACCCGAACCCGAATGTTTTCGTAAAAGTCCGGGTTCGGTGTTCGTCGCTTTTTTGGCGCTTTTTGAAAGGCTGCAAAGCAGCCAATCAACAAGCGTCATACTACTTGCCCCAAGAGGCCATCACAGCCATGCCTCCTATTGGCATGGCTGTGATTGGCCAGTGCAGCATGTGACCCAGCCTCTATTTAAGCTGGAGTCACGTAGCGCCGCACGTCACTCTGCTCTGATCAGTGTAGGGAGAGGATGCAGCTGCCGCTGTTAGGGCGAGATTAGGCAGTGCAGGGATTTACTCAGCAAAAACACTTAATGAAGTGATCGATCTACAGCTGTGAATCATTCAACTTCTGCTATTCAATTGCTCACTGTTTTTAGGCTGCCCAGAGCGTTTTTCTGTCACTTTTTTCTGGGTTGATCGGCGGCCATTTTGTGTCTTGTGGTGCGCCAGCACAAGCTGCCACCAAGTCCATTTAACCATCAATAGTGTGTTTTTTTTTTTTGCTATATCCTACATCAGGGGCTTGGCTGTGCTTGCAATTTTATTGAGGGGTGAAATACAATTGCCAAAATAGCAGTACCCTAAATCTGGTGTTTCAGCTGTGGCTAGCCAATTGTAATACTGTCTGCTGTCTGGCAAAGGATATATTTTTGTTCTGGGTTGAAATACAATTCCCAACTTAGCAATTCCCTAAATCAGTGGTTTCTGCTGTATCAGGCCAACTTTAAATCTATCCATAAAAGGGTATATTAGATTGAGGGTGCTGATAGGGTCATCCTCAATAACTTCACACGCTACCGTGCATTTCCAAGTCTAATTCTGTCAGTAAACGTATACCTGTCATGCAGGGCCTAAATACTAGGCCTACAATTTATATTCAGCTAAATCTGTGGTTATTGCTGTGGCTGGTCAAGTTATTTAGTGTCCGTCAAAGCACAGTTTTTGTTCTGGGTTGAAATACAATTCCCAACTTAGCAATTCCCTAAATCAGTGGTTTCTGCTGTATCAGGCCTACTTTAAATCTATCCATAAAAGGGTACATTAGAATGAAGGTGCTGATAGGGTCATCCTCAATAACTTCACACGCTACCGTGCATTTCCAAGTCTAATTCTGTCAGTAAACGTATACCTGTCATGCAGGGCCTAAATACTAGGCCTACAATTTATATTCAGCTAAATCTGTGGTTATTGCTGTGGCTGGTCAAGTTATTTAGTGTCCGTCAAAGCACAGTTTTTGTTCTGGGTTGAAATACAATTCCCAACTTAGCAATTCCCTAAATCAGTGGTTTCTGCTGTATCAGGCCAACTTTAAATCTATCCATAAAAGGGTATATTAGATTGAAGGTGCGGATAGGGTCATCCTCAATAACTTCACACGTTACCGTGCATTTCCAAGTCTAATTCTGTCCGTAAAAAGGGATACCTGTCATCCAGGGCCTAAATACTAGGCCTACAATTTATATTCAGCTAAATCTGTCGTTACTGCTGTGCCTGTATTAGTGTAATACGGTACCTAAATAGATAGCCAGAGAGTGTTAGGTATCTGTAAAAAAAGGCCTGAATTTTAATTCAATACATTGGGCCAAATAATTTTCTTATTGTGGTGAACGGTAACAATGAGGAAAACATCTAGTAAGGAACGCGGACGCGGACATGGTCGTGGTGGTGTTAGTGGACCCTCTGGTGCTGGGAGAGGACGTGGCCGTTCTGCCACAGACACACGTCCTAGTGAACCAACTACCTCAGGTCCCAGTAGCCGCCAGAATTTACAGTGATATTTGGTCGGGCCCAATGCCGTTCTAAGGATGGTAAGGCCTGAGCAGGTACAGGCATTAGTCAATTGGGTGGCCGACAGTGGATCCAGCATGTTCACATTATCTCCCACGCAGTCTTCTGCAGAAAGCGCTCAGATGGCGCCTGAAAACCAAGCCCATCAGTCTGTCACATCACCCCCATGCATATCAGGGAAACTGTCTGAGCCTCAAGTAATGCAGCAGTCTCTTATGCTGTTTGAAGACTCTGCTGGCAGGGTTTCCCAAGGGCATCCACCTAGCCCTTCCCCAGCGGTGGAAGACATAGAATGCACTGACGCACAACCACTTATGTTTCCTGATGATGAGGACATGGGAATACCACCTCAGCACGTCTCTGATGATGACGAAACACAGGTGCCAACTGCTGCGTCTTTCTGCAGTGTGCAGACTGAACAGGAGGTCAGGGAGGAAGACTGGCTGTAAGACGATGCAGGGGACGATGAGGTCCTAGAACCCACATGGAATGAAGGTCGTGCCATTGACTTTCAGAGTTCGTAGAACGAGGCAGTGGTGAGACCGAGCCAACAGCGTAGCAAAAGAGGGAGCAGTGGGCAAAAGCAGAACACCGCCATCTGGGACCGAGCACCCCAAAGGCAGCTTCAAGGAGTTCCCTGGCATGGCACTTCTTCAAACAATGTGCTGATGACAAGACCCGAGTGGTTTGCACGCTCTGCCATCAGAGCCTGAAGCGAGGCATTAACGTTCTGAACCTTAGCACAACCTGCATGACCAGGCACCTGCATGTAAAGGATGAACTGCAGTGGAGTAAACACCTTAAAAACAAGGAAGTCACTCAGGCTCCCCCTGCTACCTCTTCTGCTGCTGCCGCCTCGGCCTCTTCTGCTGCCTCTGGAGGAACGTTGGCACCTGCCGCCCAGCAAACAGAGGATGTACCACCAACACCACCACCTCCGTCACCAAGCATCTCAACCATGTCACACGGCAGCTTTCAGTTCTCCATCTCACAAACATTTGAGAGAAAGCGTAAATTCCCACCTAGCCACCCTCGATCCCTGGCCCTGAATGCCAGCATTTCTAAACTACTGGCCTATGAAATGCTGTCATTCAGGCTGGTGGACACAGACAGCTTCCAACAGCTCATGTCGCTTGCTGTCCCACAGTATGTTGTTCCCAGCCGCCACTACTTCTCCAAGAGAGCCGTGCCTTCCCTGCACAACCAAGTATCCGATAAAATCAAGTGTGCACTGCGCAACGCCATCTGTGGCAAGGTCCACCTAACCACAGATACGTGGACCAGTAAGCACGGCCAGGGACGCTATATCTCCCTAACTGCACACTGGGTAAATGTAGTGGCGGCTGGGCCCCAGGCGGAGAGCTGTTTGGCGCACGTCCTTCCGCCGCCAAGGATCGCAGGGCAACATTCTTTGCCTCCTGTTGCCTCCTCCTCCTACTCGGCTTCCTCCTCCTCTTCTTCCACCTGCTCATCCAGTCAGCCACACACCTTCACCACCAACTTCAGCACAGCCCAGGGTAAACGTCAGCAGGCCATTCTGAAACTCATATGTTTGGGGGACAGGCCCCACACCGCACAGGAGTTGTGGCGGGGTATAGAACAACAGACCGACGAGTGGTTGCTGCCGGTGAGCCTCAAGCCCGGCCTGGTGGTGTGCGATAATGGGCGAAATCTCGTTGCAGCTCTGGGACTAGCCGGTTTGACGCACATCCCTTGCTTGGCGCATGTGCTGAATTTGGTGGTGCAGAAGTTCATTCACAACTACCCCGACATGTCAGAGCTGCTGCATAAAGTGCGGGCCGTCTGTTCGCGCTTCCGGCGTTCACATCCTGCCGCTGCTCGCCTGTCTGCGCTACAGCGTAACTTCGGCCTTCCCGCTCACCGCCTCATATGCGACGTGCCCACCCGGTGGAACTCCACCTTGCACATGCTGGACAGACTGTGCGAGCAGCAGCAGGCCATAGTGGAGTTTCAGCTGCAGCACGCACGGGTCAGTCGCACTACAGAACAGCACCACTTCACCACCAATGACTGGGCCTCCATGCGAGACCTGTGTGCCCTGTTGCGCTGTTTCGAGTACTCCACCAACATGGCCAGTGGCGATGACACCGTTATCAGCGTTACAATACCACTTCTATGTCTCCTTGAGAAAACACTTAGGGCGATGATGGAAGAGGAGGTGGCCCAGGAGGAGGAAGAGGGGTCATTTTTAGCACTTTCAGGCCAGTCTCTTCGAAGTGACTCAGAGGGAGTTTTTTTGCAACAGCAGAGGCCAGGTACAAATGTGGCCAGCCAGGGCCCACTACTGGAGGACGAGGAGGACGAGGATGAGGTGGAGGAGGATAAGGATGAATCATGTTCACAGCGGGGTGGCACCCAACGCAGCTCAGGCCCATCACTGGTGCGTGGCTGGGGGGAAACGCAGGACGATGACGATACGCCTCCCACAGAGGACAGCTTGTCCTTACCTCTGGGCAGCCTGGCACACATGAGCGACTACATGCTGCAGTGCCTGCGCAACGACAGCAGAGTTGCCCACATTTTAACGTGTGCGGACTACTGGGTTGCCACCCTGCTGGATCCACGGTACAAAGACAATGTTCCCACCTTACTTCCTGCACTGGAGCGTGATAGGAAGATGCGCGAGTACAAGCGCACATTGGTAGACGCGCTACTGAGAGCATTCCCAAATGTCACAGGGGAACAAGTGGAAGCCCAAGGCGAAGGCAGAGGAGGAGCAAGAGGTCGCCAACGCAGCTGTGTCACAGCCAGCTCCTCTGAGGGCAGGGTTAGCATGGCAGAGATGTGAAAAAGTTTTGTCAACACGCCACAGTTAACTGCACCACCAACTGATACGGAACGTGTTAGCAGGAGGCAACATTTCACTAACATGGTGGAACAGTATGTGTGCACACCCCTCCACGTACTGACTGATGGTTCGGCCCCATTCAACTTCTGGGTCTCCAAATTGTCCACGTGGCCAGAGCTAGCCTTTTATGCCTTGGAGATGCTGGCCTGCCCGGCGGCCAGCGTTTTGTCTGAATGTGTATTCAGCACGGCAGGGGGCGTCATTACAGACAAACGCAGCCGTCTGTCTACAGCCAATGTGGACAAGCTGACGTTCATAAAAATGAACCAGGCATGGATCCCACAGGACCTGTCCATCCCTTGTGCAGATTAGACATTTATAACTACCTCCCCTTAACCATGTATTATTGTACTCCAGGGCACTTCCTCATTCAATCCTCTTTTTATTTTCATTTTACCATTATATTGCGGGGCAACCTAAAGTTGAATGAACCTCTCCTCTGTCTGGGTGCCAGGGCCTAAAAATATCTGACAGTGGCCTGTTCCAGTGTTGGGTGACATGAAGCCTGATTCTCTGCTATGACATGAAGCCTGAATCTCTGCTATGGGACCTCTCTCCTCTGTCTGGGTGCCGGGGCCTAAAAATATCTGACAGTGGCCTGTTCCAGTGTTGGGTGACATAAGCATGATTCTCTATGACATAAAGCCTGATTCTCTGCTATGGGACCTCTCTCCTCTGTCTGGGTGTCGGGGCCTAAATATCTGACAATGGCCTGTTCCAGTGGTGGGTGACGTGAAGCTTGATTCTCTGCTATGACCTGAGGCCTGATTCTCTGCTATGACATGAACCCTGAATCTCTGCTATGGGACCTCTCTCCTCTGTCTGGGTGCCGGGGCCTAAAAATATCTGACAGTGGCCTGTTCCAGTGTTGGGTGACATGAAGCATGATTCTCTGCTATGACATGAAGCCTGAATCTCTGCTATGGGACCTCTCTCCTCTGTCTGGGTGCCGGGGCCTAAAAATATCTGACAGTTGCCTGTTCCTGTGTTGGGTGACATGAAGCATGATTCTCTGCTATGACATGAAGCCTGAATCTCTGCTATGGGACCTCTCTCCTCTGTCTGGGTCCTGGGGCCTAAATATCTGACAATGGCCTGTTCCAGTGGTGGGTGACGTGAAGCCTGATTCTCTGCTATGACATGAAGCCTGATTCTCTGCTATGACATTAAGCCTGATTCTCTGCTATGACATGAAGCCTAAATCTCTGCTATGGGACCTCTCTCCTCTGTCTGGGTGCCGGGGGCTAAAAATATCTGACAGTGGCCTGTTCCAGTGTTGGGTGACATGAAGCCTGATTCTCTGCTATGACATGAAGCCTGATTCTCTGCTATGACATGAAGCCTGAATCTCTGCTATGGGACCTCTCTCCTCTGTCTGGGTGCCGGGGCCTAAAAATATCTGACAGTGGCCTGTTCCAGTGTTGGGTGACATGAAGCATGATTCTCTGCTATGACATGAAGCCTGAATCTCTGCTATGGGACCTCTCTCCTCTGTCTGGGTGCCGGGGCCTAAAAATATCTGACAGTGGCCTGTTCCAGTGTTGGGTGACATGAAGCATGATTCTCTGCTATGACATGAAGCCTGAATCTCTGCTATGGGACCTCTCTCCTCTGTCTGGGTGCCGGGGCCTAAAAATATCTGACAGTGGCCTGTTCCAGTGTTGGGTGACATGAAGCATGATTCTCTGCTATGACATGAAGCCTGAATCTCTGCTATGGGACCTCTCTCCTCTGTCTGGGTGCCGGGGCCTAAATATCTGACAATGACCTGTTCCAGTGGTGGGTGACGTGAAGCCTGATTCTCTGCTATGACATGAAGCCTGATTCTCTGCTATGACATTAAGCCTGATTCTCTGCTATGACATGAAGCCTAAATCTCTGCTATGGGACCTCTCTCCTCTGTCTGGGTGCCGGGGCCTAAAAATATCTGACAGTGGCCTGTTCCAGTGTTGGGTGACATGAAGCCTGATTCTCTGCTATGACATGAAGCCTGATTCTCTGCTATGACATGAAGCCTGATTCTCTGCTATGACATGAAGCCTGAATCTCTGCTATGGGACCTCTCTCCTCTGTCTGGGTGCCGGGGCCTAAAAATATCTGACAGTGGCCTGTTCCAGTGTTGGGTGACATGAAGCATGATTCTCTGCTATGACATGAAGCCTGAATCTCTGCTATGGGACCTCTCTCCTCTGTCTGGGTGCCGGGGCCTAAAAATATCTGACAGTGGCCTGTTCCAGTGGTGGGTGACGTGAAGCCTGATTCTCTGCTATGACATGAAGCCTGATTCTCTGCTATGACATGAAGCCTGATTCTCTGCTATGACATGAAGCCTGAATCTCTGCTATGGGACCTCTCTCCAATTGATATTGGTTAATTTTAATTTATTTTCTTTTTATTTTAATTCATTTCCCTATCCACATTTGTTTGCAGGGGATTTACCTACATTTTGCTGCCTTCTGCAGCACTCTAGCCCTTTCCTGGGCTATTTTACAGCCTTTTTAGTGCCGAAAAGTTTGGGTCCCCATTGACTTCAATTCGGTTCGGGTTCGGGGCGAAGTTCGGGTCGAGTTCAAATCCCGAACCCGATTATTTCCGGGAAGTTCAGCCAAACTTCTCGAACCCGAACATCCAGGTGTTCGCTCAAATGGTGCTAGTATTTTATATACCTACATTCTGACTCAGACTTCATACACCTGAGGCTATAGGTCTCCCCTTCAGGGGATTTTGACCTTTATGAATTTTTGGAAGGCAATAAAATGTAGCAGTTTGTGGACGAGTATTATGAGTTTATTATATTTTGCGTTATCAAGAATTGCCTTCAGCTCCTGTTTATATTGGTTTGTGGAGTCTCCTGGGAGTGTCTTGCAACAACCTTACATGACAAAATGGCTTCACACATAGCTTTATATTTAACGGTATCTAAAATAACCATATTCCTCCCTTTATCTGAAGATTTAATTGGTATTCTTTTATCTTTTTCCAAAATATTAAGAACTTCCAACTCTTCCGTTGAGCAATTAAGGTGAAGAAAAGTGTAAGGAAATTGATTCAAGTTCTTCAGACACTAAATTTAGAAACACTTCAATACTTGTTGTGTCCCCACTGGGCAGCATTTTAGTGCTTTTATTTTTTAAGGAAGTGCAAGGACAAATTTTTGTTTGGGCCTCATTTATTTTAGTGAACATTGATAATTTTTGAACCACAAGAGATATTGCAAATGCAATCAATTTCTGAGAAAATTCTGGTCTTCTTTGATATGCTACATGATACCCTTCCATTGGAAAAATTTGCTCTTGATCCAATATGGCGGCTTTCAAGAGCACCTCACCCATTTCCTGCTAAGGTATTCAGATATTTAATTTTCCCTTCCATTTCTGAAATAAAAGGGTGTCCTGCAACTTTTGACTCTCCCTGTTTATTTACTACATACATAATTATTAAGTACTTATCAGGAAATATTATGTCAGGTTACTCTATACTACAAGGTAGTATATGCATATGTTTAAAACTACTGTATGGACACTTTCTACCATGGGTATAGCTGGAATATGGCAAAGGAGCAGGGTGCATCAAACCCTATTCTCCCATATTCAGGGTAATTAGAGAAATGGCTAGGGCACAAATTGAATGTTTGACCTGGATAAAGAAATGTCTAGCTACAACTGTGTATTCTACTCATGTAAATTAAGTGCAAAGATAGATTTATCATTATAACAGATGAGCATCTAAGTGTCAAAAATAATAAAGACATTACTTCTAATGATAAGTAGCACAGATACTTCTCTGAAAACCGCTGCTGCTGGACAAATGACCTGTGATTACAATAAAGATCTCATATAACCACACAGAAATACATATTTCAATATACAGTGATTATTGTGGTAATAGGAAATCTATATTTTTAAATTACTTTTATTAATTTTCAATTTTATGCAGATTGTACACGCAAAGTAAATGGATTTTAGCTGCCAGTTCTGGAAATAGAGAATGTCACTCCAGTACACGATGTGTTTGACATATGAACGCTTCAGCAGCTTTTAAAATGTTTGCAATTATAGGAACCTCCAAGTAAAATTTATACATTGGTGGAAATTTACCAAAATGTGCAAGAATTATGGTGCAATGTGCTCCAAAGGACTGGCGTATATGCCTTGCACTACATTTATTAAGCATTTTAGACGTAATAAATATAGACACTTGTATGACAATCTATCAGATCGGGGGCATGGTTAAAGTTGTGGAAATGTGAGCCAAAGTTTGGTGAAAAATTCTGGCACACAGTAAGCCAACCCAACCAATAGTTGATATAAGCTTAAACTAGACAGTCTAGAGATGCACCAAATATATCATTAAACATCAATTTGGAGCACCTTTAGACTGTCTAGTCTAATGCTTGTTTCACACTAGCACTTAGTACACTGCAGGCTGTTCTGGCAGGGAATAGTCTGCCAAATCTCTCTGCATTCCAGTATTTCCGGAAGCCAAAGTATCGCTGTCCGGCACTATTAACTATACTGGGGCGTAGCGGCATGACGTGGTAACGAGCGTGCTGCGGTCCCCCCGCCCCCAACGCCGGCTCCTGCTCCGGCTCCTACTACAGCGCTGGCTCCTGCTTCCACTACAGCGCTGACATGCCGTTACGGTTATGCGGCAGAGTCCCGCTGTATCTGTAGAGGTGGCCGGTCCTGCTGGTCGGTCCCACCTCAGGTTATACAGAGCACGGCTGCAGTGAGTTTGATGAGCCTGCCAGTTTCATCTTTGGAGGTCCGGGGTCCATGCCTGTGCCGGAATGAAGTCCTGTGTGCTGAGCCCTGTGTGCTGAGCCGTATTTTGGGCTCTGGAAGCTCTGTCTGTTTTAGCTGTGCCGGCTTCTCCTCCTGTTTGCTGCTTGATTTGCTGGAATTACAACCTGCCCTGAGCCGCAATGTGAATGGACGTCCTCCTGGCTCGCTGCCTTACTTGCTGAGCTGCCCTGGAGTTGCCGTTCTCCTTTTATTTGCTGGACGTTATTCTGCGGTCTCACGGATCCCTGAATCTGCAAGTTCCAGACGACTGTATTGGTCTACCGCCCAGCGGCAAGCGACGGTCGCTGTATAACGCAGGTGGGAGTGCCTTATTTTAAAGCTATCCGTGATCTAGGAACTGGAAGACCAAGGACACGTAAGACACCCTGTTTTAGTCGCTAGTCACCGGTATTATAAAGACTGTTTGTTTAGAAATACAGGGATTTGTGTACAAATTGACACAAATTGTAAAAGCTACCTCGCAACAAAAAAAAAAATGAGACCCAAACTGCAAAATAGAAAGTCGGAGGGAACATCCTCAGGTGGTATAGGACGGAACACCATGACGCAGTTTGATAAATATCTTAAATCCCCACCTCCACAAAATAAGACGAGGAGCAATCAGAAACAGCAACCGCAGGCGGAGGAATATGATGAAACTGAAAATCCACTAAACAGGGTGGGGGAAAACATGCCATCAGAAGCAGACGATCAGATGAGTAATATCGATCTCAAATTAGCGATCATAAAACCAATCATTAAATACCCTAACAATGACGGTGGCAGCAGTGCAGACCGACATCTCTGTAATTCGAGATGACTTAAATAAGATGAGGCAACGTATAAAAGAGCATGAAACGCTGACTACAGAATTACAAAAAGAAACCAACCAGTTATAAAAAGGATTGAAATAGTAGAAAGGGACAACAAAACACTGAAGGAAAAAATTATGGATTTGGAGGATAGGTCCCGGAGAAGTAATCTTAAATTAGTGGGCTTTCCGGAAGGAGCCGAAAGAGACGACCCTACAGGTTTCATTCAAAAATGGTTAGCAGATACAGTAACAACTGCAGAAGCAGCCTCAACATATACAGTGGAAAGAGCACATCGTATTCCAATAAGAAAATTACCACCAGGGTCAGCACCAAGACCACTGTTAATCAAAATGGTTTCCTCTAGAGACCGGGATAATATCCTTAGGTGGAAACGAGAGATACAGACGGTGAAATATAACGACATTAATATAGAGATATACCCAGACTTTTCTAAAGCTACGCAAGATAAAAGAAGAGAATATAAAGATGTAAAGAAGAGACTTATACAAGTGACGCTGCTGACTGGATGGACTCTAAGGGCATTAAATAAATTCCTGCAAAAATACAGTGGGGGGCTGGAGGGGGGAGGGTCGATTGCGGGGGAAAGGGGGGGATAGCCTATAGTTAGAGACCTATGAGTCACATTCAGCGACTCGCAGGTCAGTACGGGGGTACGGTTAGGGATTGGGGGGAAGGGAGGGATTTTTTCGCGGGGGATAGTCAGGGTATTGAAGATGTGTTGTTGGGGGTGCCTCCCGCTCCATGCTGTCTTAAACCTTAATTTAGAAAAAAAAAAGTCAAGAATCTTGACTTGGAATATTCGCAGTTTTGCGGATAAAATTAAGAGGTGTGCAGTGTTTGACTTAGTTTCTAGACATTTGCTGGCCATAGTAGCCTTGTTAGAAACACACCTATCAGGTGAAAAAGTGGCAGCGCTGGGCAGAAGGAGGTGGGCCTCTCACGAATACCACTCCTTTTATTCCACATATTCTCGTGGAACTAGTGTTTATGTTCATAGACAGGTAGACTATGACCCAATAGAACAACTAATTGATCAAGAGGGTAGATATATTTTCCTTCACTGTTATTGGCAGGGTCAAAGGAGTATCATCGCTTTTATATATATTCCACCCCCTTTCACAGTAACTGTGTTATGTAAATTGATGGATTATATTTCAACACGAGAGGAGTGCCCGGTGCTGGTGGTGGGCGATTTCAACTTGGTCATGGACATAAAAATAGACAGGACATCCACTATAACTGACCATGAACAAAATGCCAGTTCAAATACACTACTATTTAGAATGTGTAAAGAAATGGCATTGGTTGATATATGGAGATCCCTCTATGGAAATAAGCAAGTATTCTCTTGTTTTAGCAATACATATAGGTCCATGTCGCGAGTTGATCTGGCCCTTGCCAGTCCCGGGCTTATCAATAGGGTTAAAAAAATGAACTATCAAAGTCATGGTATCTCTGATCATGCCCCGGTTATGGTAATATTTGACAGCCATAAAAAAATAAACAAAAATAGGAATTTTAAACTTAACCCACACTGGATGACATTGATAAGGGATATTGATAAGATAAATGAAGAAATAAAGCTCTTCTGGAATGACAACATTAACTCAACTCAATAAATAGGTTTTTTTTCGGGTCAGAGGATTTTTAATGAATCAGGCAAACCAAGTAGATTGTTATCTACAATAGTAAAAAATCAAAGGGGGAGTAATAATATTATGGGAATTAGGACAGAGGCAGGAAATACTCTACGAGACCCTGAAGATATCTTAGGGGAATTTACTCAATATTTCTCCATGTTATACCAGGCCGGGCCCATAGAACAGGGAGAAAAAATAAATCAATACCTAGACAATATTAATATCCCGGAGTTTGATAAACAAGACATTGAATGGCTGAATAGACCGATCCAACTGAGCGAGTTACAAACTACTCTGACGTCTATTAAGGGCAATACGTCCCCAGGGCTGGACGGTTCGAACTATACCGAAAACATGAAGGAATTATTCTTCCCCAAATGTTGGAAGTACTAAACCAATCATGGATATCGGGTTCTTTACCCCCCTCATGGATGGAAGCCACCATCACATTAATCCCCAAAAAGGGGAAAGACCCATTGTTAGTTACATCTTACCGTCCCATCTCCCTGTTGAACACAGATTATAAAATCCTTGCTAAATTGTTAGCTAACCGATTAAAAACTGTTATTCATAAGGTCGTCCACGCGGACCAAACCGGGTTCATTCCCAAAAGGAATATACAGGATAACGTAAGGAGGGCCTTTTTGAACATTCAGATGGGAGATGGAGGGGACTGCTCCATCCTGTCCCTGGACGCGACCAAGGCCTTTGACAGGGTGGAGTGGTCCTTTCTCTAGACAGTGTTGTCACGGGTAAGGGTGGGTGAGTATTTCTCCAGATGGGTTCGCATTCTGTATAAAAATCCGGTGTCCAGAGTCCGAATCATGAGCTGTATGCCAAAATCATCAATATTAAAACAATAAAAGGCTTGAACTACTTCAGTTGTGTGTAATGAATCTAAAATATATGAAAGTCTAATGTTTATCAGTACATTACAGAAAATAATGAACTTTATCACAATATGCTAATTATTTTAGAAGGACCTGTATTTGGCAACAAGTCAGGCTCATGGTTGGAGTATCCCAGGCAGTTCAGTTCACTCCCTTATGGAGGAACGCTCACTTACCACAAGTTATGCAACTAGCTGATGTTGAATATTGGGAAAGACAGGGTTTTTCACAAAGGACAGATTAAGCCCCTAAATGAAATTTTACCGGATACTACACTAGGATTTATTGATAAATTCCGTTATAAACAGTTACGATACGCTATACACTACACGGAAAATAGGAATTACTTAAATATTGCACAGAACACTTTTTTAGATTTTTGTTACGATATAACATTAACTATTCCTGCTATATAGCACATCTATACAAAGTTAAAATGTGAATACACTAAATCGATCACATTTAGAGGTGAGGTTAAATGGGAAAAGGATTTGCAGAACGTGGAATCGATCCCGTGGAACACGGTTTATAGAAATATTAAAAAGTCCTCGGTCTCCCTGGGCCATACATGGATACTTTTGAAAATTATACACCGTCTATATTATACACCAGTATTCTTGCACACGATCTACAAAGACAGAGAACAGAATTGCTTTAAATGTAATAAAAACAGAGGAGATTATAAACATCTGCTGTGGGAATGCCCGGGGATAAAAGATTATTGATGCAAAATATTTCGGAAACTGCAGAATAGCTCTCCTATGAAATACGAAGCACGTGTTGAGTATGTGATCCTAGGTATGCTCCCAGAGATAAATAAAAATAAAACTGAGCAATTACTTTGGCTACGGGGCATAGCCTTGGCCAAAGTAATAATAGTTAAGTATTGGGGCTCTACGAAGTATCCTAATATCCGGGAGTGGACGGAGTATATGAATAAGGTAAAGCAGTACGAATATAGTCTTGCTGAAACGGTAGGAAAGAAGGCAGCTTGGCTGCGGATTTGGGGCGATTGGAAATGACAACACTTAGTAATGAGGGTAACTCCGCGGAAAAAGGGGGTTGGATGGGGGGATGGGAGGGTGAAGAGGGGGACTTAATTTAGGATGAGATTATGTTATATCACACTGATATTTATACTGAATGGGAATATTGTAAATTCTTACTTTTTTTAAAATAAAAGTTATATAAACAAAAAAAAATAAACTATACTGGGGACTGGCGGAGATCCGGCATCTAGATATGCAATGTGAACACTGATTATGCGCCAATGTTTTTAGGTATAGTGGCAACAGTTGTTTTATAACGTGAGTAAAAGTGAAGTTTCAAACTTGGAATAAGGTGGATTTTCTTATTTAATCCCCTTGTGTGATAACTTTAAATAAAAGAGAAGTTGTAGCAATCCATATCACCCTATAGGGTCTTTTTTAATTCGATTTTCAAATAGGGATGATCATCCAAGTTACTCACAAAAGAATAAATACAAGGAGCTCACCTCCTTTGCCAGTCCTCAGTGCACAGATCCTTAGGAGAAGCAAATTCACATTGTAGAAACAAAGTAGTGGGTCCAGCGCTTGGGTCTTTGATAAAACCATAGATTTTATTTATTTCAATATCTTAAAAAAAAAATAGTCCAAAATGGTACACAGTAGGACATCTCCCCACACCAGTCAATGCATTTTGGACTGTACAGTCCGAAACGCGTTGACTGGTGTGGGGAGATGTCCTGCTGTGTGCCATTTTGGACTTTTTTTTAAAGATATTGAAATAAAAAAATCTAGGGTTTTATCCAAGACCCGAGTGCTGGACCCACTACTTTGTTTCTACAATGTGGATCATCCAAGTTACTGATTAATTTTGTAATAATTTTTGCAGTGTGAAACTAGTGGCTTACGGCAGGCTTTTATGACTTAGAAGATCAAAACTAAACATCTGACTACTGAAACTGCTTATGTTTTTGTTTAGTTTTTTTCTAATAGGGACATTTTGTTGAATCAGATAGACATTCTATCTGCCTTTAGAGAATTACAAAAATGCCAACCAGCCTAGGAGATGCGAAGTGGAGGATGGCAGTGGTAGTGGCTTTGGCTACAACAGTCAATAAAAGTGGCAATCTTCACACTGTTTCTCCCTAGGGCCAGGGCAGTGAAAGGAGGGCACACCCTGATGTTGAGGCTCCTGCCATATGGTAGTTGGGGTGCCATGATGTTGTAGGTTTGGGGCAGGTGTAAGGCAGCAGATGTAATTGCCGGAGTATGGTGTAGTAGTCAGTAATCCAGCCAGAGGTAGGAAACAAATGTGCTTCCTTACTAAATGCAGAATTGGAGTTGTAGTACATCCAATGACATCAAAACACAGTTCCAGCAATTCACAATGCAAACCTCGCCAGATAGCAATGTATGGATTTGAGCAAAGATTGGAACGTAGTACTCTTTCCTCTCTATCTTCCCATAGACTCTTTCTGTAGAATGGCTGGCAATATTACTTTTGCAATGATGGCTGTAACTTCCAACTCAGGGATACAAGGTTTAAGATATGACAGGCCCGATCATGTCCAAGCATGAAGAATGTCTCTACAATGTCCCTCTCACAGCAGTAATGTCTATTAGCGTTGATGAGTAAATACCTTTCTGACTCCAATGCTCGTCAATGCACATTCTGAACCATCTTGGCTCTTTGCTTTATCTCACTTTTTCTCAAATACTGTAGAAATGGTGAGGTTTTTTTACTCAGTAGATAATCTTTAGAGAATGTAATTCTCTGTAACTGCTGTGAGGAATAGAGCGTATGTAGCAGCTTGCTACCTCCTCCTCTGCTGAAAATCAACTGCCCTCACTAGACTGAGCTGAGGGCAGATCCAGGATCTACATCAAACTTCCTGAGGGGCTGTGTCCAAGTTGGTAAACTGTCACTTCGATACACCACCATACTCGGAACATACATGGAGTAAAATGACATAATATTAAGTAACAAAACAAGCTTTCAAGTACCCTGGTCTGGGGAACTGCATAGAGGACATACTGTATAAACAATATACTAGGGCATAGTGGGAGATAGCAAGCTTAGAGACATACCTACAGCAAAAAAAAAAAATGGTATACAGGGACCTGAGAATTCCTATTAGACCAAATTCACATCAACAAAACTCTATCTTTATTAAGGGCTGGGAGAACTGTTAACTGAGTTCCCTGCCTATGATTACTTATCTTTTAGCTTATGAGAAACAACATTTCATGAGTCTGACACAGACACTTGAGATGGAGATAACAGATATCAAACCGTTTGCTACTAACCCAAAATTTACAGCCCTAGAATCTAAACCTCAGAAAAACATTGAAGCTCTGATAAGAAAAAAGAAAAAAATCATAAATATAATAGGGACCAAAGAAAGGTGGGATTTTGTAGCGGGACAGGTTTACAATTGGAAAAAAACAATCGGTGCAAGTAAATAGGTGTACAGATATATCCGAGTCACATTATTCAGGAACGGAGGACAGTTTTCAAACTGGGGCATGCAGAAGAAATTTAAGAGTAAGAAACAACTACAAAGGGCAAAAGCCCTCTACTATAGAAAACAGGTTAACATTATGGGAAATATAGCATGATGTACTATGCACTTAGGGCAGCCAAATACCGGAGTAGTAATACAAAGTGACCCTAGTCTCACAAGGATTGTTATCTACAGCATCCTCTGGTTACTCTGGGGATAAAATGTGGATAATACCTATCTGAGCCACACAAACAAAAATGGTAGGACAGGTAAACCCAGTGAGTATCCCCATAACAATAGTCTCATCTTCTGCTCTCTCAGCTTTTTTAAGACAGGGGATACAACTGAAAGACAGGGAACAATGGTGATACAACATGAAGTAGAGAGAAATGGAATAGTGGTGGCGACTGGTCCAAATAATAAATGTGATGACGATAGATTAATGTATCATCTCTAATTCTATCATATTCTCAAACTTTTCTCCTAAAGAAGGGATTACTATTTACTCATATTCCTTCCATTGATAGATTGATATGAAGGATATTAATATGTTCACCAGGAAACTAGAAATGTATAAATGTCATCTAGTGGAAATCTCGAGAGTGAGGAAAATAAAATAAAAAGGAGGGTGAGGTTGTGAAAATTCTCGACAGACTTCTTTTTTGGAGCGGTAGGGTTTGGAAAATAAACCCTGCACTTCATTTACAGATTTTAAACCAAAATCTAAATTGACACCTGCATTTGCACAATATCCTCACATCGAAACCTTTGTTGAACTTGTCACACAGTATATACATAAACTAAAAATAAACGACAACAGACAATGCCAAAATCTAAGTCAGGAGGAAGCCCTTGGAGAATTAAAACAGAAGGATGGATTCATTATAAGGCCTTCAAATAAAGTGGGGCAACATGGTATTAATGGATAAAGATAAATGTGTCACTATGGTAATGAAATTATTACAGGATAGGAGTACTTACTACTTAACTTCATAGGGGAACCAACTCATGCATTTGTTAAGGATTTGATGATGATCTAAAGGAGGAAGGAGAAAAGATCTAATTAATAAAGAGGGGGGGGGGGGTTATTTTGAATCCACAACGTGAATTCTTTATGCACTAACCAAAAATTAGGCCTATACCAAGAAGACTTATAGTGCTGGGTAATGATAACCTGCCACAAAATCCTAGTTTTTGCATTGACAAAATACTGTACCTGTCACGGCCATGGCCATGACTCCTGAACCGCATGCGGTTGTCAGCGGTTTGGTTTGGTTGTCAATCACAGGTGAGGGCTGTGGTATTTGCCTCACCTGTGGTTGCCGCTGGCAACAGTATTTATGTGGCAGCATGGCAGCATGAGCTGTGTCGTGGCAGCTTGCTGTGTTGTGCGTGTGGTTGCACTTGGCAACTTGTGTGTTTGGAGTGCACTTCCCATGTTTGGTGTGCACGGGGTTGTTTGTGTGTTCACTTCCCCTTTAAGTTGCTGTCTTCCCTTGTCTGGTGTGTGAAGGGTTAATTCCCTTCCTAGGCTGTGAGCACTGGGTGTGTCCGTGTGGGTGTGGCCATTTTGGGCTATATAGCCTTGTTGGAGATCAGAAGCTGAGGGGTGCTTCAGCCATGCTTTGCTGGAGACACCCTCCTGTTATTTCACCTGCCAGTGGGGGCCACCCTTGTGGTCATAAACAAACTGTGACTCTTAGGTTTATGTTGATGTCCACTTGATGTTTTCCTTTGTTATGTTATGCACCTATGGATCTGGGTTCCTGTGTGCTTGTGTGTGTGCTGTGTCCATTGGTGTTTGGGTGTGGACACTTGCTTGTATTGCACGGGATGCAGTCTGTGTGTCTGTGGCAGGTAGGGGTGGAAGTGCTTTTCAGCCTCCTGCCATATCCATAGGCTGTTTATGTTCTTTTCCCTTTGCAGCTTGGCTAGTGAGATTCCTGTTCCTCCGTGCCTAGAAGGAACAGGTCGTCTTACCCTGCTCCTTGTTTTCAGGGCAATCCTGAGGGCTAGCAGGGACCCCAAGGCATCCGGTGTATGAGCCCTCCCACCTTCAGGGTTGACTCATATGGTTAGGAGTCAGGGTCAGTTTAGGGACGCGATAGGAGGTGACCTGCTCCCTAATACTGTCGTCCTGGCCAAGCAGCGCTTAACATCTTCTGGCATCGCACGGCTGAGGGTTTTCCCCATCCTCAGCCGTGACAGTACCCTTTTATGAAGACCTTATCTACAGGATACAAAAGACATGGTCACAGTTGGATAATACCTGTGAACAAAAAGAAATTGTAGTAGGAAGGTATCCCTAAAAAGAGAATGAGAGGAACTATTCCAGCAGTTCAGATGTAGAGAATACTCGAAGGCCCCCTTAACAAAGCCTTTATTAGGGCCCGGAAAAGTTGTAAAAGGGAATTGTTTGGGAATACGATGATATATAAAGGCAAGGATAATATCATAGGATGCATATGTACATATGACGGGTATAATAATCACTTTTTAAGTAGTTCAACTAAAGAGAATTGTTTATAATCTGGTATACTTGGCTTGTATCCCTATGGCAATTGCTCTTTCTGCCCATATGTTAGACAGAAGAAGAAATTCATAAATCCAATAGTCAAGCAGGAATATAAAATAAGACAATTTGTTAATTGGCGGAATAAGAATGTAATATATGCAGCTTTATGTACCTGTCTCAAAATTTACAGTGGAAAAACAATTCAGGACCTATGAAGAATTTCAAGCCACTTTAGCGCCATTCGGAAAGAGAAAGACAACCCGTGTGAAAGATCTACAATTTTAGCGAATTAGCGAATTGAAGTGGGGTGCTAGGAAGGTAATCTTGATAAGAAGCTGTTATAGCTAGAAGCACAATAGATGAAACTGTATTGAGTCTGAATGGAAATTAAGGTTTTTATTTTTCAGCTTTTTTGTAGCTATGGATTTGGGAACATTTAGTATTATTGTTTTATGAATCCATAAAAACATAAAGTCAGTTAGATAAAGAGTGTGTTTTTAATTTCTGATAACTTATGTACCTACCTGCATGGACATCAATATATACAATGCATTTGAAATGTCTTCAGACACTTTCACTTTTTTCACATTTTCTAATGCTGCGGCTATAAATAAAAAGTGTAAAGTAAATGTTTGAAATCTTTGCTAATTTATTGAAAAGGAAAAGCTCAAATCTTGCATTGACTTGCGTTTGGAGCGGATCCGTCTGGTGTCTGTACAGACGGATCAGCTCCTATAATGCAAACGCTTGCATCCGTTCAGAACGGATCCGTCTGCATAACTGTTTTTTTCAAATCGGTTTTTAACTCATTGGTAGCCAGTGCGGCCGCCCCCCCCCCCGTTTTTAACTCATTGGTGGCCAGTGCGGGCAGCCCCCCCTCCCTCCCCCCTGTTTTTAACTCATTGGTGGCCAGTGCGGGCGGCCCCACCTCCCTCCCCCCCTGTTTTTAACTCATTGGTGGCCAGTGCAGGCGGCCCCCCTCCCTCCCCCTCCTGTTTTTAACTCATTGGTGGCCAGTGCGGCCAGCCCCCCCCCCTACCCCCCTAATTAAAAAGACCGAACCCCCATCATTGGTGGCAGCGGAGAGTTCCGATTGGAGTCCCAGTTTAATCGCTGGGACTCCGATCGATAACCATGGCAACCAGGACGCTACTGCAGTCCTGGTTGCCATGGTTACTTAGCAATATTAGAAGCATCATACTTACCTGCTGCGCTGTCTGTGACAGGCCGGGAGCTCCTCCCACTGGTAAGTGACAGTTTCACTGGTAAGTGAAACTCATAGAATGGTGAAATGCCTGTTTTAGCACGTGTTGTGGTTATTCCCGAATTGCATACCGGGTCCTAAGATCATATGCAGCAGCCTTGAACTCACAAAATTCGGAACAATTCCTCTTAGCCCTCAGATACTGTCCCTTAGGGATACCCTTCTTGAGGGCTAGTGGATGATCGCTGTCCCAGCGTAGCAGGCTATTGGTAGACATCTGCTTTCTGAACAGATTTGTGATGATCTTTATATCTGTCCCTACTGAGACAGCAAGATACAGGAACGTAATTTCCCGTTCATTAATGTCTGACGTAAAAAACAGACCTAGCTGGTTAACATTCAGTTTAGCCACAAACCGAACAAACCTCTCCTTAGTCCCTTTCTATAGCAAAAACACATTATCAATATATCTGATCCACATTAATATTGATGATGTGTAGTGATCCATTGTTTCACTGAAAACAACCTCTTTTTCCCACCAGCCGAGGTAGAGATTTGCGTAGGTCGGGGCACAAGGACTGCCCATCGCAACTCCCCTGAGCTAGTGGAAGATTTGATGGTTGAACATAAAAACATTATGTGTTAGAACAAAATCAATTAACTCCATCATAAAGGCATTGTGCCGATTGCAGTGTTCACCTCTCTGTTGAAGGAAGGCCTTGATAGCTTGGCATCCAGTATCGTGAGGTATGGAGCTATACAAGGCCTCTACATCTAAACTGGCCAACCATGTGTCATCATCGCACTGGATACCATCCAGTCGCTGCAGAACATCCATTGTATCCCTGGCGTACAAAGGCAGCCCCACCATGAATGGTTGTAGTATCAGAACGTCCCTCGATTACGTATCGACGGAGTTCCAATCTACGCGACTGTCTGGTCCATAGCCTATACACACATCCTACATCAAGCACATGGCTCAAGAACACACTAACAGGCACTTTTCCATGTGCCTCTTGTGTCATTTGTGGCAATATAATGAAAGGTGCATTCTTCACCATTCAGGTGACTAAGGAGAGATATTCGATTCACTCTGCCATCAGATGCACATCAGTAGGAGTCGTGTATTTACTTACCTGCCAATGTGGATTACAATATGTAGGCAAGACCAGACGTGAGCTGAGAAGGCGGATCGGCGAACATCTATCTGATATCAGAAATAACCGTGAGACATCTGTGGCGCGTCATGTATGTGATCACCATGACGGCAATCCAGGTGTACTCAGAGTCAAGGGGATAGAGCACATAAAAAAATCCATTCGCGGAGGTGACATTGATGTGCCACTACTACGAAAGGAAACTCAGAGGATTATTAAGTTATGCCCTGCTCACCCTAAGGGACTCAATGAGGCTATCTCCTTTGCATGTTTCATCTAGCTCATTGTATATCATCTGTGATCTTTGCTATGTTTCATGTCTCTCTAGGTTTTTGATGAGCATGGTTTATCTTAATCACTAGATTGTATTAGACAGGACCCTCTAATATTGGTCTGCGATGTCATTTATTATAACACATCCGTTACTGTCTATCACAATGGAGTTTCTGTTAGCCCAGTTTGATGTGATACGGGCTCCCGATATAGTTCTGTCTATGGGACACTATCTGATGACCATTCAGGTATTTGTACCTTCCTGGTATTCTGCATACAGTCATATTCAAACCACATACTGGACTATTACTAACCGCATCTTCGATTCCCCTTCATCTTCAGCATGCATGCGCACCCCTCCGGACGTGTAATGCCTGATCTGTGTGAGGCCGATGTTGTAGGCGTACTAGTAGACGAGCCTCCACTTTTGATTGTCTCTTCAAGCTGGCGCACACCTCCGGAAGGAGGGACGTTTGTTATATCAATTTGGCGTGTCTTCGGCCGCATATGGCCATCACAGAGCCAATGCCAGCACGCAACAGTGCGGCAATAATGTTGTTACCGGCATTCATGTCTAAACTTTAAATGTTCCTGATGAAACGTGAGGTGGGTTGTCCACGTAGAAACGCATTGAGCTTATGTGCTATTTAGACACAGCTCACAAGGCAGGGCAGGAATTAGTATTCAGTGGTATCGCTCCACTGGTGCATACTGATTAGACTCATCAGACTAGTGTTTCCTCCACTCATTACATAGTAACATAGTACATAAGGCCGAAAAAAGACATTTGTCCATCCAGTTCGGCCTGTCATCCTGCAAGTTGATCCAGAGGAAGGCAAAAAAACCCTGTGAGGTAGAAGCCAATTTTCCTCACTTTAGGGGAATAAAAATTCCTTCCCGACTCCAATCAGGCAATCAGAATAAATCCCTGGATCAACGATCTCTCTCTAGTAGCTATAGAGAGAGATATACTGTATATAGGGTGTGGATACATGATAGGAACTAGCCTGTGACAGTGAGTCCCTGTCCTCAGTGGGTATGATTGATAGCCTTTGCTTGCAGGTATTCCAATGCTAGCAAACTTTAGGCTGTCTGTCAGGATGCCCTATATGTAGATGGTTATTATCTCAAATCCCTCTCTACATTGAGGTCTCCTGTTTGCCTGATTTTAAATCCATTTGATATATTCGTAACCTCTTTTACAAGGAAATTGAATAAGACTTAAGTATTTTTCTTTTTTTTTGTTTCAACATTCTATCAGGCTGTGATTGTATGATTTATTATGGAACGTACATTATCATATCACCTTTTCTTGCTGTGTTCCCAGTCAATGGACTTTACCACAGGTGCACTCCAATCAAGGTGTAGAACAATCTCATGATGATGAACAGAAATAGGAGGCCCCAAAGCTATATTTACATGTTTCATAGCAAAGGGTCTGAATACTTATTCTATGCAAAATAAAAAAAAATTCTTGTTAATACATTTTCAAAGATTTCTAATATTCCGTTTTCCCTTTTGTGCAGATGTTGTAAAAGTTTATAAAAATTTTTTTTTAGTTTTAGCACAAGGCCAAACAGAAAGTGAAAGAAAGTGAAAGGGTCTGAAGACTTTCAGAATGCACTGTACAAGGTGAACACTGATTATGAGCTAGTGCTTTTAGATATAGTGATAATAGTTCATGACATAAATAAAAATGAAGTTGAAATATGGTGGATATTTGGATTTAATTCCCTTGTGGTAGAATTGTAAATATAAGATAAGCTGTAGCAATCCATATCTTCCTACAGTGCCTTGCAAAAGTATTAATCCCCTTGACTTTTGAAGATATATATTTTTTTTATTTTGAAGCAAACAACAAATATGACAAAATAACAATAAAAGTCAATGTGCATAACTATTCACCCCCCTAAAGTCAATACTTTGTAGAGCCACCTTTTGTGGCAATCACATCTCCAAGTCGCTTTGGATAAGTCTCTATGAGCTTGCCACATCTTACCACTGGGATTTTTGCCCATTCCTCCTTGCAAAACTGCTCCAGCTCCTTCGAGTTGGATGATTTGTGCTTGTGAACAGCAATCTTTAAGTCTGACCACAGATTTTCTATTGGACTGAGATCTGGGCTGTGACTCGGCCATTCCAACACATTTACACGTTTCCCGTTAAACCACTCAAGTGTTGCTTTAGCAGCGTATTTGGGGTCATTGTCCTGCTGGAAGGTGAACCTCCCTCCTAGCCTCAGATCACGCACCGAGTGGGACAGATTTTGCTCAATAATATCCCTGTATTTAGCGCCATCCATCTTTCCCTCAACTCTGACCAGTTTCCCAGTCCCATCCCCCCAGTATGATGCTGCCACCACAATGTTTCACTGAGGGGATGGTGTTCTTTGGGTGATGTGATGTGTTGGGTTTGCGCCAGACATAGCGTTTTCTTTGATGGACGAACAGTTCAATTTTAGTCTCATCAAACCAGAGCACCTTCCTCCATACATTTTGGGAGTCTCCCACATGCCATTTCACAAACTCACAATGTGCCTTTTTGTTTTTAGCTGAAAGTAATGGCTTTCTTCTGGCCACTCTGCCATAAAGCCCAACTCTATGAAGCGTACGGCTTATGTACGTCCTATGTACAGATACTCCAGTCTCTGCAGTGGAACTCTGCAGCTCCTCCAGGGTTACCTTAGGTCTCTGTGCTGCCTCTCTGATTAATGCCCTCCTTGCCCAGTCCATGAGTTTTGGTGGGCGGCCGTCTCTTGGCAGGTTTGCTGTTGTGCCATGTTCTTTCCATTTGGTTATAGTATATTTGATGGTGCTCCTGGGGATCATCAAAGATTTGGATATTTTTTTTATAACATTGTCCCTTACTTGTTTGGAGAGTTCCTTGGCCTTCATGGCAGTGTTTGGTTAGTGATGCTTCTTGCTTAGGTGTTGCAGCCTCTGGGGCTTTTCAAAAAGGTGTGTATATGTAATGACAGATCATGTGACACTTACATTGCACACAGGTGGACATCATTTCACTAATTATGTGACTTCTAAAGGTAATTGGTTGCAACGGAGCTTTATGAGCTTCCTAATAAAAGGGGCGAATACATATGCACATGACAATTTTCTGTTTTCTATTTCTAAACAATAGTTTTATTTCTATATTTTTATGATTTCGCTTCACTAACTTAGACTATTGTGTTCTGATCCATGACATAAAATTCAGATTAACAAAACATTGAACTTAAGGCTGTTACGTACCAAAATATGAAAAAATAAAGGGGGTGAATACTTTTTCATGGCACTGTATATGCTCTTTTCATTAGATCATAATAACTTTATCATTATCATTTATCATTATAAAGGTGGCACCACATTTCACTCCACTGGAGTGGACTTACATTTTTTTTATGTGACATTTTAAAACATAACAATTAATACATCTGTCTAGAAATGTAACCTCTGCCCACAAAAATCTGTGCACCTCATGTAAATACGAAATGCTGGTCATTGTGCAAACCACTTACAAAAAAGTCCTTAATGCTCACAAATTTTCCTGAAAAGCTACTCCACCAACAAAACAGAAATACAGATCATCAAGGGTTGCTTCTCAGTGATTGTGTGATCCTTGATTACTCGAAGTACTGCAGTTCTGATCCATCTCTATGATTCCCTTAGGGTACTTTTACACTAGCATTTTTCTTTTCCTGCATAGAGTTCCGTCCTAGGGGCTCTATACCGGAAAAGAACTGATCAGGCATATCCCCATGCATTCTGAATGGAGAGCAATCCGTTCAGGATGCATCAGGATGTCTTCAGTTCAGTCTTTTTGACTGTTCAGGACGGAGATAAAACCGCAGCATGCGAAAACTCAATACTTGCCTTTTTTTCCATAGGAATGTATTAATGCATTAAAAACACAGGAATGCGCAGACCGGTAAATATGCGAAAAATATATATAACGGATCCGTTTCTCCGGATGACAAATGGAGAGATGGATCCATTCTTGCAATGCATTTGTAAGACGGATCCGTCTACAAATGCTTTCCTTTTGCATGCAGATTGCCAGATCACTCTGCCGCAAGTGTGAAAGTAGCCTTATTTTGAAACGTTGCCCCATTTCTTACTCTAATTTCTTCAGAGGTGTTCATCCTGTGCTATAGAGAGTGATGAGTGAGAAGATAGTCCCCTTCTTCCTCAGCCATGTTCTTGTTCAGCATGAGTAATGGTTATAGTGTAATTGGTGAATGTTACAAGTTCTCTTTTTTCTTATTATGGTTTGGCAATAGTTCATAAGACTTTGCACAGGTAATACTGGAAGCTCTGTATTTTTAAATGGAGGTCCTGTTTACCATGTGAGGACTAGAGCATTGTGTTATTGAATTATTGTAATGAAGAACATTTTTTTTAACAGAAATTTTGGCATATTTTGGTACAAAAAACACATTTTAGGTCAAACCTCCTTTCCCACTAAGTCAAGCAACATTGCTGAGCATAGCAAAAAAACTTTTCACAAACGCAAGATATAACCAGTGTCAGACAGGTGTTACTTGGGCCCTCCAAAGTAAGTTATTTTTGAGGCCCACCTACAGTCAGGTCCATAAATATTGGGACATCGACACAATTGTAACATTTTTGGCTCTATACACCACCACAATGGATTTAAAATGAAACAAACAAAATGTGCTTTAACTGCAGATTGTCAGCTTTAATTTAAGGGTATTTACATCCAAATCAGGTGAACGGTGTAGGAATTACCACAGTTTGAATATGTGCCGCCCACTTGTTAAGGAACCAAAAGTAATGGGACAACTGGCTTCTCTGCTGTTCCATGGCCAGGTGTGTGTTATTCCCTCATTATCCCAATTACAATGAGCAGCTAAAAGGTCCAGAGTTAATTTCAAGTGTGCTATTTGCATTTGGAATCTGTTGCTGTCAACTCTCAAGATGAGATCCAAAGAGCTGTCACTATCAGTGAAGCAAGCCATCATTAGGCTGAAAAACAAAAATACCCCATCAGAGATATAGCAAAAACATTAGGCCTGGCCAAAACAACTGTTTGGAACATTTTTTAAAAGAAGGAATGCACCGGTGAGCTCAGCAACACCAAAAGACCTGGAAGACCACGGAAAACAACTGTGGTGGATGACCGAATAATTATTTTCCTGGTGAAGAAAATACCCTTCACAACAGTTGGCAGGATCAAGAACACTCTCCAGGAGGTAATTGTATGTGTGTCTAAGTCAACAATCAAAAGAAGACTTCACCAGAGTGAATCCAGAGGGTTCACCACAATATGTAAACCATTGGTAAACCTCAAAAACAGGAAGGCCAGATTAGAGTTTGCCAAACAACATCTAAAAAAGCCTTCACAGTTCTGGAACTACATCCTATGGACAGATGAGACCAAGATCAACTTGTACCAGAGTGATAAGAAGAGAAAAGTATGGAGAAGGAGAGGAACTGCTCATGATCCTAAGCATACCACCTCATCACTGAAGCATGGTGGTGGTAGTGTCATGGCGTGGGCATGTATAGCTGCCAATGGAACTGGTTCTCTTGTATTTATTGATGATGTGACTGCTGACAAAAGCAGCAGGATGAATTCTGAAGTGTCCATTGTGGTGGTGTATAGAGCCAAAAATGTTAGAATTGTGTTGATGTCCCAATATTTATGGACCTGACTGTATTTATCATCAATAGTCTAAAATCTTTTGAATAAAATAAATAGACCATAGGGGCAATTGCTTAGCTCCAAGGACACCTCCAAATGGGATGTTTCTCCTGGGCCGTTGGGGCAATTAGGTCTTCAGATACTTGGCCCACCTAAGGATCCTCTACTACTCTGGTGGGCCAGTCCTGGATGCATCATTTTACACCACAATGGGACAAAATGACAAAGCCCAAAATTGTAGCAAAATCAAGTCAATAGTAAATCTAGGTAGGTATCAGTTTTGCCTGGTGAGTCCATCTTATTATTCAGCTGCAGAAAACAATGACCAAAGGTTAATGAAGGTGGAGTAAGAAAGTCCAGACCTTTGAGCACATTTATGACAAGATAAACTGTTCTTGATAAATGCCTTACAGCACAGGTAAATTGTATTAGCCTGCCAAGATTTAACTTGATGTTGATCTAACTGATTTGTAGATGATTTTTAAATGTTGTGTCCAAGGAAAATGTAATATTTAATGACTTGGGGGTTACAGATTACTCAGAAACCTGATACTACTTATCTCCAGTCACAATGACAAGGGCATTTTAATTTCAGATTTTTAATTTGGATCATGAAATTGTACACACTTTTTGTTTTATATCCATACAAGAAAAGGGGTTGGCACTGCTGAGTGTGACAAATGTCCAAATATATTCACACCTGCACTCGCAACATTTGATATATGGTGGGGCTCTGCACATCATATAAAAACAATTCAAACAAAAACTGCAGGGCAATTTCGTGTGCGGTCACTGCTCAATGTGTAGGTTTATGTACAAACATAGATACCTCCGAATAGGAGGAGTGGAACATGTTGTTAACCATTTTATCTACTGTAAAACACAATTTGTAGTCTATGTCCTCCTTTGTCCATGCGGGAGGTTTTACATAGGCAAAACCTTCAGACCTCTTTATGTCAGATTCAGGGAACATAGGAAGTTGATAGAAACCACAATTGGGGACAGCAGATAAATTTTACATATAGATGCAGAACATGGAGGAAGCAACAATGTTTTGAAGTGCGCAGGATTAGAAGTGGTGCAGATGCCAGAACGAGGAGGAGACGGAAACGGATTTTGTTACAGAGGGAGACTGCATGGATTATTTATTAAAACTAATGCAATGGGTTCTCTAGGACTGAATGACAAGAACAACCTAGCGGTTTTTGTTTGAATTGTTTTTATATGATGTGTTTTTTTTCACATGGGTTTATTTTCTTTTAATGTGTGTATTATATATTGATTGGAATTGATCATCCCATCTGTTCAGCATGACGCATCAGGGGGAGTGTTGTGCACACCCCCCGACCACGATATAGGAGGCTTGACAAAGCGCAGGTAGCGCGAAACGGCTGTTGCCTGACTCATCTGTGCGGTGCCCGCACTTTCCAGTTTTTAACCAGAATAAAGCTGCAAATATTACTTTATGGTGAGTGCCGCTATTCACTTTTTCTTTATTCGATTACTTTTTGTTTTATGTCAACAGCTCCTATGCAAAAATATGCTTCCAATGTTACAGATTACAAATAAACTGTTTTTTTACTATGCCTCCTCTTCTTTCTGCATTTTAGATAAAGTTGTTTTTCAAATTATTTCATTTGCAAAAATGAAAAAAAAAGTTGTTTGCAATTGTGTGAATTTTCAAATAACTGTCATTAATTCTTACCTGTCAATGTACTCCTGTATAAAAAATTAGATACGTTCAACATATCAAGCCTAAAAAAAAAAAGTTTAGACTTACTTTCTTTAGGCAAGTTTTACATAACAGCAATATTGAGAGACCAGAAATTGATTTAACCATTTATTTCGAACAAAACAGATTACTACTGAAGGTTTTTAGTGATTAGCGGCATAGGCAATATTTGTTTTCGCAATATTTCGTGAATAGGGATGAGCGAACCCGAACTGTATAGTTCGGGTTCGTACCGAATTTTGGGGTGTCCGTGACACGGACCCGAACCCGAACATTTTAGTAAAAGTCCGGGTTCGGTGTTCGTCGCTTTCTTGGCGCTTTTTAAAAAGGCTGCAAAGCAGCCAATCAACAAGCGTCATACTACTTGCCCCAAGAGGCCGTCACAGCCATGCCTACTATTGGCATGGCTGTGATTGGCCAGTGCAGCATGTGACCCAGCCTCTATTTAAGCTGGAGTCACGTAGCGCCGCACGTCACTCTGCTCTTATCAGTGTAGGGAGAGGTTGCAGCTGCGACTGTTAGGGCGAGATTAGGCAGTGATTAACTCCTCCAAAACACTTAAGTCAGAGATCGATCTACAGCTGTGGATCATTGAACTGCTGCTATTGAATTGCTCACTGTTTTTAGGCTGCCCAGAGCGTTTTTCAGTCACTTTTTTCTGGGGTGATCGGCGGACATTTTGTGTCTTGTGGTGCGCCAGCACAAGCTGCCACCAAGTCCATTTAACCATCAATAGTGTGGTTATTTTTTGGCTATATCCTACATCAGGGGCAAGCTGCCACCAAGTCCATTTAACCATCAATAGTGTGGTTATTTTTTGGCTATATCCTACATCAGGGGCAAGCTGCCACCAAGTCCATTTAACCATCCATAGTGTGGTTATTTTTTAGCTATATCCTACATCAGGGGCAAGCTGCCACCAAGTCCATTTAACCATCAATAGTGTGGTTATTTTTTGGCTATATCCTACATCAGGGGCAAGCTGCCACCAAGTCCATTTAACCATCAATAGTGTGGTTATTTTTTTTTTGCTGTATCCTACATCAGGGGCTTGGCTGTGCTTGCTATTTTATTGAGGGGTGAAATACAATTGCCAAAATAGCAGTACCCTAAATCTGGTGTTTCAGCTGTGGCCAGCCAATTGTAATACTGTCTGCTGTCTGGCAAAGGATATATTTTTGTTCTGGGTTGAAATACAATTCCCAACTTAGCAATTCCCTAAATTAGTAGTTTCTGCTGTATCAGGCCTACTTTAAATCTATCCATAAAAGGGTATATTAGATTCAAGGTGCTGATAGGGTCATCCACAATAACTTCACACGCTACCGTGCATTTCCAAGTCTAATTCTGTCCGTAAATGTATACCTGTCACCCAGAGCCTAAATAATAGGCCTCAAATTTATATTCAGCTAAATCTGTGTTTATTGCTGAGGCTGGTCAATTCATTTAGTGTCCGCCAAAGCACAGTTTTTGGTCTGGGTTGAAATACAATTCCCAACTTAGCAATTCCCTAAATTAGTGGTTCCTGCTGTATCAGGCCTACTTTAAATCTATCCATAAAAGAATATATTAGATTCAAGGTGCTGATAGGGTCATTCTCAATAACTTCACACACAAGCTACCGTGCATTTCCAAGTCTAATTCTGTCCGTAAACGTATACCTGTCACCCAGCGCCTAAATAATAGGCCTCAAATTTATATTCAGCTAAATCTGTGGTTATTGCTGTAGCTGGTCAAGTTATTTTGTGTCCGTCAAACCACAGTTTTTGTTCTGGGTTGAAATACAATTCACAACTTAGCAATTCTCTAAATTAGTGGTTTCTGCTGTATCAGGCCTACTTTAAATCTATCCATAAAAGGGTATATTAGATTCAAGGTGCTGATAGGGTCATCCACAATAACTTCACACACAAGCTACCGTGCATTTCCAAGTTTAATTCTGTCCGTAAACATATACCTGTCATCCAGCGCCTAAATACTAGGCCTACAATTTATATTCAGCTAAATCTGTCGTTACTGCTGTGCCTGTATTAGTGTAATACAGTACCTAAATAGATAGCCAGATAGTGTTAGGTGTCTGTAAAAAAAGGCCTGAATTTGAATTCAATACATTGGGCCAAATAATATTTTTGTTATTGTGGTGAACGGTAACAATGAGGAAAACATCTAGTAAGGGACGCGGACGCGGACATGGTCGTGGTGGTGTTAGTGGACCCTCTGGTGCTGGGAGAGTACGTGGCCGTTCTGCCACAGCCACACGTCCTAGTGTACCAACTACCTCAGGTCCCAGTAGGCTCCAGAATTTACAGCGATATTTGGTGGGGCCCAATGCCGTTCTAAGGATGGTAAGGCCTGAGCAGGTACAGGCATTAGTCAATTGGGTGGCCGACAGTGGATCCAGCACGTTCACATTATCTCCCACCCAGTCTTTTGCAGAAAGCGCACAGATGGCGCCTGAAAACCAAGCCCATCAGTCTGTCACATCACCCCCATGCATACCAGGGAAACTGTCTGAGCCTCAAGTTATGCAGCAGTCTCTTATGCTGTTTGAAGACTCTGCTGGCATGGTTTCCCAAGGGCATCCACCTAGCCCTTCCCTAGCGGTGGAAGACATAGAATGCACTGACACACAACCACTTATGTTTCCTGATGATGAGGACATGGGAATACCACCTCAGCACGTCTCTGATGATGACGAAACACAGGTGCCAACTGCTGCGTCTTTCTGCAGTGTGCAGACTGAACAGGAGGTCAGGGATCAAGACTGGGTGGAAGACGATGCAGGGGACGATGAGGTCCTAGACCCCACATGGAATGAAGGTCATGCCACTGACTTTCACAGTTCGTAGGAAGAGGCAGTGGTGAGACCGAGCCAACAGCGTAGCAAAAGAGGGAGCAGTGGGCAAAAGCAGAACACCCGCCGCCAAGAGAGTCCGCCTGCTACTGACCGCCGCCATCTGGGACCGAGCACCCCAAAGGCAGCTTCAAGGAGTTCCCTGGCATGGCACTTCTTTAAACAATGTGCTGACGACAAGACCCGTGTGGTTTGCATGCTGTGCCATCAGAGCCTAAAGCGAGGCATTAACGTTCTGAACCTTAGCACAACCTGCATGACCAGGCACCTGCATGCAAAGCATGAACTGCAGTGGAGTAAACACCTTAAAAACAAGGAAGTCACTCAGGCTCCCCCTGCTACCTCTTCTGCTGCTGCCGCCTCGGCCTTTTCTGCTGCTGCCGCCTCGGCCTCTTCCTCCGCCTCTGGAGGAACGTTGGCACCTGCCGCCCTGCAAACAGGGGATGTACCACCAACACCACCACCTCCGTCACTGAGCATCTCAACCATGTCACACGGCAGCGTTCAGCTCTCCATCTCACAAACATTTGAGAGAAAGCGTAAATTCCCACCTAGCCACCCTCGATCCCTGGCCCTGAATGCCAGCATTTCTTTTTTTTTTTTTTTTAACAAATCTCTTTTTATTTAAGACATCATAGTAGTCAAACAGGATGCGAGTGACAATACAATGAGAGTATTTCAAAGACATGTAGATATCCAATTATATTAATAAAATAGAATGAGGGGGGGTGATAGAAGGAGGGGCGGTGAGAGGGGAGGGGGGGGGGAGAATGGGAAGGGGAGGGTAAGAGGGGGAGGGAAGGATAATGTACAAATTACATATAATCTCAATCACAAAAGTCATTAAGGGTTACATACAAAAATATAACAACTCAGCTTAAATAATTACATGTGAATGTAGATAGAATATAAAAAGATTTGGTACACTTCAGGTTGGTGACATCATAATGTCTCAGGAAATCTACTTACACATGGGTACAGTATATCAAAAGTGATTAACAAGCTAATCCCTCTACATGCAATATTTATTAGACAGCATAAACTATCATGTATGGCGAGCATGAGTGTAATGTCAGATCTCAAGTTGAAGTGGCACAATGGATGGGTCTGATATAGAAATCTCCTACAAGATCATTGAGTCGCGGAACACTTTCCATGGATTCCACAGGTTTTGAAACTTTGAGTGTGATCTGGTTGCCCAGCTAGCAAGTTCCTCCATCAGAAAAACTTGGTCGATCTTTTCAAACCAATTTTTTAGTGAAGGGGGAGAGGTACTGAGCCAGTTAACTGGAATTAATAACCTTGCTGATTGAACTAGCAGAGTGGGTAAGTCAAACTTCGAGGGCTTCTAGTTCCTGGAAGGGAGCCAAAGAAGGACTGAATAAGGTGTCAGTTCTATTGTAGTGCCACATATTTCGTTAATTTTTTGCTCGACCTGTTCCCAGAACGTACGAATCAGGGGGCATTTCCACATGATATGGCCCAGTGTACCTGTTTGGGACCCACACCTCCAACACAAATCATTTTCTGCAGAACCCATTCTAAAGAGCTTTTGGGGATCATTGTACCAGCTAGTAAGGGTTTTAAAAGAGTGTTCCTGCACCTTTATACACCTGGAGAATCCATGGGAATTCAAGAACATGAGATCAATCTCCTGGGAAGAAAATGATAGTTCTAAATCACTTTCCCAAGCTCTTATAAAAGCTGGAGTACTGTTTCCTTTTTTGGGGATCAACCAGTTGTACAGGAGCGACATACTATGTCTAGGAAGAGTATTGTGGGAAGACAAATGCTCAAACCAAGTTGGGATAGGTGTGGTAATAAATTTGGTGCGAAGGGCATGACATATATTATTAAATTCAAACTTTGCCAAGAAGTCTCCTTCTTTGGTATAAATGTAGTCTAGAATGGAGATTTTCTCCATCTGATAACAAGTTAATTAAAGACACTTCCCCTAGAGCAGGGATGTCAAACTCGTGGCCCTCCAGCTGTTGCAAAACTACAACTCCCATCATGCCTGGGCATACTGCAGCTATCAGGGAATGCTGGGAGTTGTAGTTTCGCAACATCTGGAGGGCCATGAGTTTGACATCCATGCCCTAGAGTATCCCAGAATTGTGGAATGTTTGGTAGTTCTGGTTTAATGAGATAAGGCACAAGATTCGCTGGTAAGTAGGGATGAGCGAACTCGAACTGTATAGTTCGGGTTCGTACCGAATTTTGGGGTGTCCGTGACACGGACCCGAACCCGGACATTTTCGTAAAAGTCCGGGTTCGGGTTCGGTGTTCGTCGCTTTCTTGGCGCTTTTGTGACGCTTTCTTGGCGCTTTTTGAAAGGCTGCAAAGCAGCCAATCAACAAGCGTCATACTACTTGCCCCAAGAGGCCATCACAGCCATGCCTACTATTGGCATGGCTGTGATTGGCCAGAGCACCATGTGACCCAGCCTCTATTTAAGCTGGAGTCACATAGCGCCGCCCGTCACTCTGCTCTGATTAGCGTAGGGAGAGGTTGCGGCTGCGACAGTAGGGCGAGATTAGGCAGATTAACTCCTCCAAAGGACTTGATTAACTGATCGATCTGCAGCTGTGGATCATTGAGCTGCTGATCCTCAATTGCTCACTGTTTTTAGGCTGCCCAGACCGTTTGTCAGTCACATTTTTCTGGGGTGATCGGCGGCCATTTTGTGTCTTGTGGTGCGCCAGCACAAGCTGCGACCAAGTGCATTTAACCCTCAATGGTGTGGTTGTTTTTTGGCTAAAGCCTACATCAGGGTGAAGCTGTCACACCAAGTGCATTTAACCAGCAATAGTCTGTTCATTTTTTGGCCATATACAAAATCAGGGGCAAGCTGCGCCTGTCACCAAGTGCATTTAACCCTCAATGGTGTGGTTGTTTTTTGGCTAAAGCCTACATCAGGGTGAAGCTGTCACACCAAGTGCATTTAACCAGCAATAGTCTGTTCATTTTTTGGCCATATACAAAATCAGGGGCAAGCTGCGCCTGTCACCAAGTGCATTTAACCCTCAATGGTGTGGTTGTTTTTTGGCTAAAGCCTACATCAGGGTGAAGCTGTCACACCAAGTGCATTTAACCAGCAATAGTCTGTTCATTTTTTGGCCATATACAAAATCAGGGGCAAGCTGCGCCTGTCACCAAGTGCATTTAACCCTCAATGGTGTGGTTGTTTTTTGGCTAAAGCCTACATCAGGGTGAAGCTGTCACACCAAGTGCATTTAACCAGCAATAGTCTGTTCATTTTTTGGCCATATACAAAATCAGGGGCAAGCTGCGCCTGTCACCAAGTGCATTTAACCCTCAATGGTGTGGTTGTTTTCTGGCTAAAGCCTACATCAGGGTGAAGCTGTCACACCAAGTGCATTTAACCAGCAATAGTCTGTTTATGTTTTGGCCATATACTACATCAGGGGCAAGCTGCGCCCGTCACCAAGTGCATTTAACCCTCAGTAGTGTGGTTGGTCAAGCTGTGACACCAAGTGCATTTAACCAGCAATAGTCTGTTCATTTTTTGGCCATATACTACATCAGGGGCAAGCTGCGCCCGTCACCAAGTGCATTTAACCAGCAATAGTGTGGTTATTTTTTGGCCATATCCCAGTCTAATTCTGTCACTAAATCCATACCGGTCACCCAGCGCCTAAATACTAGGCCTCAAATTTATATCCCGCTAAATCTCTCGTTACCGCTGTCCTGTTGTAGCTGGGAAAGTTATTTAGTGTCCGTCAAAGCACATTTTTTGTTCTGGGTTGAAGTACAATTCCCAATTTAGCAATTTCATAATTTAGTGGTTTCTGCTATATCAGAGCTATTTGAAATCTATCCCTAAAAGGGTATATAATATTCAAGGTGCACATTGGGTCATTCAGAATAACTTCACACACACCCGCTACTGTGTATTTTCAAGTCTAATTCTGTCACTAAACCCATACCTGTCACCCAGCGCCTAAATACTAGGCCTCAAATTTATATCCTGCTAAATCTCTCGTTACCGCTGTCCTGTTGTAGCTGGGAAAGTTATTTAGTGTCCGTCAAAGCACATTTTTTGTTCTGGGTTGAAGTACAATTCCCAATTTAGCAATTTCATAATTTAGTGGTTTCTGCTATATCAGAGCTATTTGAAATCTATCCCTAAAAGGGTATATAATATTCAAGGTGCACATTGGGTCATTCAGAATAACTTCACACACACCCGCTACTGTGTATTTTCAAGTCTAATTCTGTCACTAAACCCATACCTGTCACCCAGCGCCTAAATACTAGGCCTCAAATTTATATCCTGCTAAATCTCTCGTTACCGCTGTCCTGTTGTAGCTGGGAAAGTTATTTAGTGTCCGTCAAAGCACATTTTTTGTTCTGGGTTGAAATACAATTCCCAATTTAGCAATTTCATAATTTAGTGGTTTCTGCTATATCAGAGCTATTTGAAATCTATCCCTAAAAGGGTAGATCATATTGAAGGTGCACATAGGGTCATTCAGAATAACTTCACACACACCCGCTACTGTGTATTTCCAAGTCTAATTCTGTCACTAAACCCATACCTGTCACCCAGCGCCTAAATACTAGGCCTCAAATTTATATCCCGCTAAATCTCTCGTTACCGCTGTCCTGTTGTAGCTGGGAAAGTTATTTAGTGTCCGTCAAAGCACATTTTTTGTTCTGGGTTGAAGTACAATTCCCAATTTAGCAATTTCATAATTTAGTGGTTTCTGCTATATCAGAGCTATTTGAAATCTATCCCTAAAAGGGTATATAATATTCAAGGTGCACATTGGGTCATTCAGAATAACTTCACACACACCCGCTACTGTGTATTTCCAAGTCTAATTCTGTCACTAAACCCATACCTGTCACCCAGCGCCTAAATACTAGGCCTCAAATTTATATCCTGCTAAATCTCTCGTTACCGCTGTACTGTTGTTGCTTGGAAAGATATTTAGTGTCCGTCAAAGCACATTTTTTGTTCTGGGTTGAAGTACAATTCCCAATTTAGCAATTTCATAATTTAGTGGTTTCTGCTATATCAGAGCTATTTGAAATCTATCCCTAAAAGGGTATATAATATTCAAGGTGCACATTGGGTCATTCAGAATAACTTCACACACACCCGCTACTGTGTATTTTCAAGTCTAATTCTGTCACTAAACCCATACCTGTCACCCAGCGCCTAAATACTAGGCCTCAAATTTATATCCTGCTAAATCTCTCGTTACCGCTGTCCTGTTGTAGCTGGGAAAGTTATTTAGTGTCCGTCAAAGCACATTTTTTCTTCTGGGTTGAAATACAATTCCCAATTTAGCAATTTCATAATTTAGTGGTTTCTGCTATATCAGAGCTATTTGAAATCTATCCCTAAAAGGGTAGATCATATTGAAGGTGCACATAGGGTCATTCAGAATAACTTCACACACACCCGCTACTGTGTATTTCCAAGTCTAATTCTGTCACTAAACCCATACCTGTCACCCAGCGCCTAAATACTAGGCCTCAAATTTATATCCCGCTAAATCTCTCGTTACCGCTGTCCTGTTGTAGCTGGGAAAGTTATTTAGTGTCCGTCAAAGCACATTTTTTGTTCTGGGTTGAAGTACAATTCCCAATTTAGCAATTTCATAATTTAGTGGTTTCTGCTATATCAGAGCTATTTGAAATCTATCCCTAAAAGGGTATATAATATTCAAGGTGCACATTGGGTCATTCAGAATAACTTCACACACACCCGCTACTGTGTATTTCCAAGTCTAATTCTGTCACTAAACCCATACCTGTCACCCAGCGCCTAAATACTAGGCCTCAAATTTATATCCTGCTAAATCTCTCGTTACCGCTGTACTGTTGTTGCTTGGAAAGATATTTAGTGTCCGTCAAAGCACATTTTTTGTTCTGGGTTGAAGTACAATTCCCAATTTAGCAATTTCATAATTTAGTGGTTTCTGCTATATCAGAGCTATTTGAAATCTATCCCTAAAAGGGTATATAATATTCAAGGTGCACATTGGGTCATTCAGAATAACTTCACACACACCCGCTACTGTGTATTTTCAAGTCTAATTCTGTCACTAAACCCATACCTGTCACCCAGCGCCTAAATACTAGGCCTCAAATTTATATCCTGCTAAATCTCTCGTTACCGCTGTACTGTTGTTGCTGGGCAAGATATTTAGTGTCCGTCAAAGCACATTTTTTGTTCTGGGTTGAAATACAATTCCCAATTTAGCAATTTCATAATTTAGTGGTTTCTGCTATATCAGAGCTATTTGAAATCTATCCCTAAAAGGGTATATAATATTCAAGGTGCACATTGGGTCATTCAAAATAACTTCACACACACCCGCTACTGTGTATTTTCAAGTCTAATTCTGTCACTAAACCCATACCTGTCACCCAGCGCCTAAATACTAGGCCTCAAATTTATATCCTGCTAAATCTCTCGTTACCGCTGTACTGTTGTTGCTGGGCAAGATATTTAGTGTCCGTCAAAGCACATTTTTTGTTCTGGGTTGAAATACAATTCCCAATTTAGCAATTTCATAATTTAGTGGTTTCTGCTATATCAGAGCTATTTGAAATCTATCCCTAAAAGGGTATATAATATTCAAGGTGCACATTGGGTCATTCAGAATAACTTCACACACACCCGCTACTGTGTATTTCCAAGTCTAATTCTGTCACTAAACCCATACCTGTCACCCAGCGCCTAAATACTAGGCCTCAAATTTATATCCTGCTAAATCTCTCGTTACCGCTGTACTGTTGTTGCTGGGCAAGATATTTAGTGTCCGTCAAAGCACATTTTTTGTTCTGGGTTGAAATACAATTCCCAATTTAGCAATTTCATAATTTAGTGGTTTCTGCTATATCAGAGCTATTTGAAATCTATCCCTAAAAGGGTATATAATATTCAAGGTGCACATTGGGTCATTCAGAATAACTTCACACACACCCGCTACTGTGTATTTCCAAGTCTAATTCTGTCACTAAACCCATACCTGTCACCCAGCGCCTAAATACTAGGCCTCAAATTTATATCCTGCTAAATCTCTCGTTACCGCTGTACTGTTGTTGCTGGGCAAGATATTTAGTGTCCGTCAAAGCACATTTTTTGTTCTGGGTTGAAATACAATTCCCAATTTAGCAATTTCATAATTTAGTGGTTCCTGCTATATCAGAGCTATTTGAAATCTATCCCAAAAAGGGTATATAATATTCAAGGTGCACATAGGGTCATTCAGAATAACTTCACACACACGCTTCTGTGCATTTCCAAGTCTAATTCTGTCACTAAATCCATACCGGTCACCCAGCGCCTAAATACTAGGCCTCAAATTTATATCCCGCTGAATTTGAATACAATACATTGGGCCAAATAATATATTTGTTGTTGTGGTGAACCATAACAATGAGAAAAACATCTAGTAAGGGACGCGGACGTGGACATGGTCGTGGTGGTGTTAGTGGACCCTCTGGTGCTGGGAGAGGACGTGGCCGTTCTGCCACATCCACACGTCCTAGTGTACCAACTACCTCAGGTCCCAGTAGCCGCCAGAATTTACAGCGATATATGGTGGGGCCCAATGCCGTTCTAAGGATGGTAAGGCCTGAGCAGGTACAGGCATTAGTCAATTGGGTGGCCGACAGTGGATCCAGCACGTTCACATTATCTCCCACCCAGTCTTCTGCAGAAAGCGCACAGATGGCGCCTGAAAACCAACCCCATCAGTCTGTCACATCACCCCCATGCATACCAGGGAAACTGTCTCAGCCTCAAGTTATGCAGCAGTCTCTTATGCTGTTTGAAGACTCCGCTGGCAGGGTTTCCCAAGGGCATCCACCTAGCCCTTCCCCAGCGGTGAAAGACATAGAATGCACTGACGCACAACCACTTATGTTTCCTGATGATGAGGACATGGGAATACCACCTCAGCATGTCTCTGATGATGACGAAACACAGGTGCCAACTGCTGCGTCTTTCTGCAGTGTGCAGACTGAACAGGAGGTCAGGGATCAAGACTGGGTGGAAGACGATGCAGGGGACGATGAGGTCCTAGACCCCACATGGAATGAAGGTCGTGCCACTGACTTTCACAGTTCGGAGGAAGAGGCAGTGGTGAGACCGAGCCAACAGCGTAGCAAAAGAGGGAGCAGTGGGCAAAAGCAGAACACCCGCCGCCAAGAGACTCCGCCTGCTACTGACCGCCGCCATCTGGGACCGAGCACCCCAAAGGCAGCTTCAAGGAGTTCCCTGGCATGGCACTTCTTCAAACAATGTGCTGACGACAAGACCCGAGTGGTTTGCACGCTGTGCCATCAGAGCCTGAAGCGAGGCATTAACGTTCTGAACCTGAGCACAACCTGCATGACCAGGCACCTGCATGCAAAGCATGAACTGCAGTGGAGTAAACACCTTAAAACCAAGGAAGTCACTCAGGCTCCCCCTGCTACCTCTTCTGCTGCTGCCGCCTCGGCCTATTCTGCTGCTGCCGCCTCGGCCTCTTCCTCCGCCTCTGGAGGAACATTGGCACCTGCCGCCCAGCAAACAGGGGATGTACCACCAACACCACCACCACCACCTCCGTCACCAAGCGTCTCAACCATGTCACACGCCAGCGTTCAGCTCTCCATCTCACAAACATTTGATAGAAAGCGTAAATTCCCACCTAGCCACCCTCGATCCCTGGCCCTGAATGCCAGCATTTCTAAACTACTGGCCTATGAAATGCTGTCATTTAGGCTGGTGGACACAGACAGCTTCAAACAGCTCATGTCGCTTGCTGTCCCACAGTATGTTGTTCCCAGCCGGCACTACTTCTCCAAGAGAGCCGTGCCTTCCCTGCACAACCAAGTATCCGATAAAATCAAGTGTGCACTGCGCAACGCCATCTGTAGCAAGGTCCACCTAACCACAGATACGTGGACCAGTAAGCACGGCCAGGGACGCTATATCTCCCTAACTGCACACTGGGTAAATGTAGTGGCAGCTGGGCCCCAGGCGGAGAGCTGTTTGGCGCACGTCCTTCCGCCGCCAAGGATCGCAGGGCAACATTCTTTGCCTCCTGTTGCCACCTCCTCCTTCTCGGCTTCCTCCTCCTCTTCTTCCACCTGCTCATCCAGTCAGCCACACACCTTCACCACCAACTTCAGCACAGCCCGGGGTAAACGTCAGCAGGCCATTCTGAAACTCATATGTTTGGGGGACAGGCCCCACACCGCACAGGAGTTGTGGCGGGGTATTGAACAACAGACCGACGAGTGGTTGCTGCCGGTGAGCCTCAAGCCCGGCCTGGTGGTGTGTGATAATGGGCGAAATCTCGTTGCAGCTCTGGGACTAGCCAATTTGACGCACATCCCTTGCTTGGCGCATGTGCTGAATTTGGTGGTGCAGAAGTTCATTCACAACTACCCCGACATGTCAGAGCTGCTGCATAAAGTGCGGGCCGTCTGTTCGCGCTTCCGGCGTTCACATCCTGCCGCTGCTCGCCTGTCTGCGCTACAGCGTAACTTCGGCCTTCCCGCTCACCGCCTCATATGCGACGTGCCCACCAGGTGGAACTCCACCTTGCACATGCTGGACAGACTGTGCGAGCAGCAGCAGGCCATAGTGGAGTTTCAGCTGCAGCACGCACGGGTCAGTCGCACTACAGAACAGCACCACTTCACCACCAATGACTGGGCCTCCATGCGAGACCTGTGTGCCCTGTTGCGCTGTTTCGAGTACTCCACCAACATGGCCAGTGGCGATGACACCGTTATCAGCGTTACAATACCACTTCTATGTCTCCTTGAGAAAACACTTAGGGCGATGATGGAAGAGGAGGTGGCCCAGGAGGAGGAGGAGGAGGAGGAGGAAGAGGGGTCATTTTTAGCACTTTCAGGCCAGTCTCTTCGAAGTGACTCAGAGGGAGGTTTTTGGCAACAGCAGAGGCCAGGTACAAATGTGGCCAGCCAGGGCCCACTACTGGAGGACGAGGAGGACGAGGATGAGGAGGAGGTGGAGGAGGATGAGGATGAAGCATGGTCACAGCGGGGTGGCACCCAACGCAGCTCGGGTCCATCACTGGTGCGTGGCTGGGGGGAAAGGCAGGACGATGACGATACGCCTCCCACAGAGGACAGCTTGTCCTTACCCCTGGGCAGCCTGGCACACATGAGCGACTACATGCTGCAGTGCCTGCGCAACGACAGCAGAGTTGCCCACATTTTAACCTGTGCGGACTACTGGGTTGCCACCCTGCTGGATCCACGCTACAAAGACAATGTGCCCACCTTACTTCCTGCACTGGAGCGTGATAGGAAGATGCGCGAGTACAAGCGCACGTTGGTAGACGCGCTACTGAGAGCATTCCCAAATGTCACAGGGGAACAAGTGGAAGCCCAAGGCCAAGGCAGAGGAGGAGCAAGAGGTCGCCAAGGCAGCTGTGTCACGGCCAGCTCCTCTGAGGGCAGGGTTAGCATGGCAGAGATGTGGAAAACTTTTGTCAACACGCCACAGCTAACTGCACCACCACCTGATACGCAACGTGTTAGCAGGAGGCAACATTTCACTAACATGGTGGAACAGTACGTGTGCACACCCCTCCACGTACTGACTGATGGTTCGGCCCCATTCAACTTCTGGGTCTCTAAATTGTCCACGTGGCCAGAGCTAGCCTTTTATGCCTTGGAGGTGCTGGCCTGCCCGGCAGCCAGCGTTTTGTCTGAACGTGTATTCAGCACGGCAGGGGGCGTCATTACAGACAAACGCAGCCGCCTGTCTACAGCCAATGTGGACAAGCTGACGTTCATAAAAATGAACCAGGCATGGATCCCACAGGACCTGTCCGTCCCTTGTCCAGATTAGACATTAACTACCTCCCCATAACCATATATTATTGGACTCCAGGGCACTTCCTCATTCAATCCTATTTTTATTTTCATTTTACCATTATATTGCAAGGCTACCCAAAGTTGAATGAACCTCTCCTCTGCCTGTGTGCTAGGCCTAAATATATGCCAATGGATTGTTGCAGTGGTGGCTGACGTGAAGCCTCATTCTCTGCTATGACATGCAGACTGATTCTCTGGTGACATGAAGCCAGATTGTCTGTTACGGGACCTCTCTCCTCTGCCTGGGTGCTGGGCCTGAATTTATGACAATGGACTGTTGCAGTGGTGGGTGACGTGAAGCCTGATTCTCTGCTATGACATGCAGACTGATTCTCTGGTGACATGAAGCCAGATCCTCTGTTACGGGACCTCTCTCCTCTGCCTGGGTGCTGGGCCTAAATTTATGAAAATGGACTGTTGCAGTGGTGGGTGACGTGAAGCCTCATTCTCTGCTATGACATGCAGACTGATTCTCTGCTGACATGAAGCCAGATCGTCTGTTACGGGACCTCTCTCCTCTGCCTGGGTGCTGGGCCTAAATTTATGAAAATGGACTCTTACAGTGGTGGGTGACGTGAAGCCTGATTCTCTGCTATGACATGAAGACTGATTCTCTGCTGACATGAAGCCAGATCCTCTGTTACGGGACCTCTCTCCTCTGCCTGGGTGCTGGGCCTAAATATCTGACAATGGACTGTTGCATTGGTGGCTGACGTGAAGCCTGATTCTCTGCTATGATATGAAGACTGATTCTCTGCTGACATGAAGCCAGATTGTCTGTTACGGGACCTCTCTCCTCTGCCTGTGTGCTAGGCCTAAATATATGCCAATGGATTGTTGCAGTGGTGGCTGACGTGAAGCCTGATTCTCTGCTATGACATGCAGACTGATTCTCTGGTGACATGAAGCCAGATCCTCTGTTACGGGACCTCTCTCCTCTGCCTGGGTGCTGGGCCTAAATTTATGAAAATGGACTGTTGCAGTGGTGGGTGACGTGAAGCCTGATTCTCTGCTATGACATGCAGACTGATTCTCTGGTGACATGAAGCCAGATCCTCTGTTACGGGACCTCTCTCCTCTGCCTGGGTGCTGGGCCTAAATATCTGACAATGGACTGTTGCATTGGTGGCTGACGTGAAGCCTGATTCTCTGCTATGACATGCAGACTAATTCTCTGCTGACATGAAGCCAGATTGTCTGTTACGGGACCTCTCTCCTCTGCCTGGGTGCTGGGCCTAAATTTATGAAAATGGACTGTTGCAGTGGTGGGTGACGTGAAGCCTGATTCTCTGCTATGACATGAAGACTGATTCTCTCCTGACATGAAGCCAGATTGTCTGTTACGGGACCTCTCTCCTCTGCCTGGGTGCTGGGCCTAAATTTATGAAAATGGACTGTTACAGTGGTGGGTGACGTGAAGCCTGATTCTCTGCTATGATATGAAGACTGATTCTCTGCTGACATGAAGCCAGATTGTCTGTTACGGGACCTCTCTCCTCTGCCTGGGTGCTGGGCCTAAATTTATGAAAATGGACTCTTACAGTGGTGGGTGACGTGAAGCCTGATTCTCTGCTATGACATGAAGACTGATTCTCTGCTGACATGAAGCCAGATCCTCTGTTACGGGACCTCTCTCCTCTGCCTGGGTGCTGGGCCTAAATATCTGACAATGGACTGTTGCATTGGTGGCTGACGTGAAGCCTGATTCTCTGCTATGATATGAAGACTGATTCTCTGCTGACATGAAGCCAGATTGTCTGTTACGGGACCTCTCTCCTCTGCCTGGGTGCTGGGCCTAAATTTATGAAAATGGACTCTTACAGTGGTGGGTGACGTGAAGCCTGATTCTCTGCTATGACATGAAGACTGATTCTCTGCTGACATGAAGCCAGATCCTCTGTTACGGGACCTCTCTCCTCTGCCTGGGTGCTGGGCCTAAATATCTGACAATGGACTGTTGCATTGGTGGCTGACGTGAAGCCTGATTCTCTGCTATGATATGAAGACTGATTCTCTGCTGACATGAAGCCAGATTGTCTGTTACGGGACCTCTCTCCTCTGCCTGTGTGCTAGGCCTAAATATATGCCAATGGATTGTTGCAGTGGTGGCTGACGTGAAGCCTGATTCTCTGCTATGACATGCAGACTGATTCTCTGGTGACATGAAGCCAGATCCTCTGTTACGGGACCTCTCTCCTCTGCCTGGGTGCTGGGCCTAAATTTATGAAAATGGACTGTTGCAGTGGTGGGTGACGTGAAGCCTGATTCTCTGCTATGACATGAAGACTGATTCTCTGCTGACATGAAGCCAGATCCTCTGTTACGGGACCTCTCTCCTCTGCCTGGGTGCTGGGCCTAAATATCTGACAATGGACTGTTGCATTGGTGGCTGACGTGAAGCCTGATTCTCTGCTATGATATGAAGACTGATTCTCTGCTGACATGAAGCCAGATTGTCTGTTACGGGACCTCTCTCCTCTGCCTGTGTGCTAGGCCTAAATATATGCCAATGGATTGTTGCAGTGGTGGCTGACGTGAAGCCTGATTCTCTGCTATGACATGCAGACTGATTCTCTGGTGACATGAAGCCAGATCCTCTGTTACGGGACCTCTCTCCTCTGCCTGGGTGCTGGGCCTAAATTTATGAAAATGGACTGTTGCAGTGGTGGGTGACGTGAAGCCTGATTCTCTGCTATGACATGCAGACTGATTCTCTGGTGACATGAAGCCAGATCCTCTGTTACGGGACCTCTCTCCTCTGCCTGGGTGCTGGGCCTAAATTTATGAAAATGGACTGTTGCAGTGGTGGGTGACGTGAAGCCTCATTCTCTGCTATGACATGCAGACTGATTCTCTGCTGACATGAAGCCAGATCGTCTGTTACGGGACCTCTCTCCTCTGCCTGGGTGCTGGGCCTAAATTTATGAAAATGGACTGTTGCAGTGGTGGGTGACGTGAAGCCTGATTCTCTGCTATGACATGAAGACTGATTCTCTGCTGACATGAAGCCAGATCCTCTGTTACGGGACCTCTCTCCTCTGCCTGGGTGCTGGGCCTAAATATCTGACAATGGACTGTTGCATTGGTGGCTGACGTGAAGCCTGATTCTCTGCTATGATATGAAGACTGATTCTCTGCTGACATGAAGCCAGATTGTCTGTTACGGGACCTCTCTCCTCTGCCTGTGTGCTAGGCCTAAATATATGCCAATGGATTGTTGCAGTGGTGGCTGACGTGAAGCCTGATTCTCTGCTATGACATGCAGACTGATTCTCTGGTGACATGAAGCCAGATCCTCTGTTACGGGACCTCTCTCCTCTGCCTGGGTGCTGGGCCTAAATTTATGAAAATGGACTGTTGCAGTGGTGGGTGACGTGAAGCCTGATTCTCTGCTATGACATGCAGACTGATTCTCTGGTGACATGAAGCCAGATCCTCTGTTACGGGACCTCTCTCCTCTGCCTGGGTGCTGGGCCTAAATTTATGAAAATGGACTGTTGCAGTGGTGGGTGACGTGAAGCCTCATTCTCTGCTATGACATGCAGACTGATTCTCTGCTGACATGAAGCCAGATTGTCTGTTACGGGACCTCTCTCCTCTGCCTGGGTGCTGGGCCTGAATTTATGACAATGGACTGTTGCAGTGGTGGCTGACGTGAAGCCTGATTCTCTGCTATGATATGAAGACTGATTCTCTGCTGACATGAAGCCAGATTGTCTGTTACGGGACCTCTCTCCTCTGCCTGGGTGCCGGGGCCTAAATATCTGAGAATGGACTGTTCCAGTGGTGGGTAACGGGAAGCCAGATTCTCTGCTATGATATGAAGACTGATTCTCTGCTGACATGAAGCCAGATTGTCTGTTACGGGACCTCTCTCCTCTGCCTGGGTGCTGGGCCTAAATTTATGAAAATGGACTCTTACAGTGGTGGGTGACGTGAAGCCTGATTCTCTGCTATGACATGAAGACTGATTCTCTGCTGACATGAAGCCAGATTGTCTGTTACGGGACCTCTCTCCTCTGCCTGGGTGCCGGGGCCTAAATATCTGAGAATGGACTGTTCCAGTGGTGGGTGACGGGAAGCCAGATTCTCTGCTATGGAACCTCTCTCCAATTGATTTTGGTTAATTTTTATTTATTTAATTTTTATTTTAATTAATTTCCCTATCCACATTTGTTTGCAGGGGATTTACCTACATGTTGCTGCCTTTTGCAGCCCTCTAGCCCTTTCCTGGGCTGTTTTACAGCCGTTTTAGTGCCGAAAAGTTCGGGTCCCCATTGACTTCAATGGGGTTCGGGTTCGGGACGAAGTTCGGATCGGGTTCGGATCCCGAACCCGAACATTTCCGGGATGTTCGGCCGAACTTCTCGAACCCGAACATCCAGGTGTTCGCTCAACTCTACTGGTAAGCTAACAGGGGGATCTGAAAGTGGATGGACTTCGGATTGAAGATTGCGCATAGTTAGATATATACCTTTAGATAAGCCTGTGGGAGTGTTGATAGGGGTAGTGATGCCCCATAGCACTGCCTGTTGTTTACTTGACAAAAGGTCTAGTTCTATATCTGCTCCGATTGTTCGGTATTTAGGTATACATACTTGTAACCAGCGTTTCAGCTGAATCGCTTTGTAATAGTAATGTATATCTAGTAAACCCATTCCTTCATTTAGACGAGTTCTGATTAGTTTGTCATGTGCTACCCTAGGTTTTTTGTCCCTCCAAAGAAATGAGGTGAATATTTGTCTGACTTTTTTAAAGTACGAGTTAGGGACATGGATAGGAACCATTTGAAGAAGGTAGGTTAGTTTTGGAACAATATATGTCTGCAGAAGATTCTTTCGTCCGATCCAAGAAACCCAAGGCAGTGTTAATGATTGGAGTTGAGTTTGTATCTTTTTAAGTAGGGGCATATAGTTCAGTCTGAATAGGTTAGAGGGGTCTTTGGTGAGTTCAATTCCTAAATAGGTGAGGGAGTTATCGTTCCATTTAAAGGGAAAGGAAGTTTTGAGGTAATGGACCGTTTGGGAAGGTAAAGCTACGCCCATAGCTACCGATTTCAAGTAGTTTATTTTGAAGTTAGAGACGGCGCCAAAAGTGGAGAAGAGATCTAGTATATGGGGAAGTGCTTGTTTAGGATTCGATATAAGTAACATTAAGTCATCCGCGAAGGCTGCGCATTTATGTTCGGTTTTGTTCAGCAACAGGCCACGGATGTTTGGGTTGTCCCTGAAAGCCTGTAGTAGCGTTTCCATCACCATTATGAACAGGGAAGGTGACAAGGGGCAGCCCTATCTGGTGCCGTTGGTAATGGAAAAAGGCTTGGATAGGGTACCGTTAATCCTAACTTTGGCACTGGGGTTATGATAAAGTGACATTATAGCTTTTATAAACGGGTCAGGGATACCAAATCTATGTAAGGTCCGTTGAGTATATAGCCAGCTTACCCGGTCGAACGCTTTTTCTGCGTCTGTGCTTAGTAATACCAGGGGTTTAGAGTTCTTCTTAGCCCAATAAATAGCATTGATAAGTCCTTCTCTCCCTTTCACGAATCCTGCTTGCTCTTTATTAATAATTCGAGGTATTATGGAACTAAGCCTAGAAGCTAGAATTTTTGCCCAGATTTTTACATCTATGTTGAGCAAGGATATGGGTCTATAATTACCGCAATCGCGAGAGTCCTTGCCTTCCTTCGGGATTATGGTAATTATGGCCTCTAATGATTGTTTCGGGAGGGACTCACCTGCAGATAACGCTTGGCACCATTTAGCTAGTTGTGGGGATAATATGTTTTGAAACTTTTTATAATATCCTGTTGGTAGACCATCTGGTCCTGGGGCTTTACCCAAAGGCATACTTTTAATAATTTTCTGTACTTCGGTTTCTGTTATCGGGTGTAACAATGAGGAGCACTCCTCTCGGCTAATTTTAGGAAGATTTAAATTCTCCAAAAAGTTATCAATCTGTTTCGCTCTCACCGAATCAGGTAACATGTTTGGGGTTTTGTCATTCCCATTATCTAGATTATATAAGGCACCATAAAAGGAGCAAAATTCCTTTGCTATAGTTTCGGTAGACGAGACTGTTTTTTTTTCCCTCCTTAGTTTTGATTGAGGTGACAAATTGGGCATCTTTTCTCTGCTTAATCAGATGTGTCATATACTTGTTCCCTTTGTCACCATGGATGTATTGTTTAAACTTTGTATATTGATAGGCCTTTGCACATTTAATATTGAGTATTTCTTTCAGTTTTCTCCTCAAAGAAGCAAGTTCCTCCGATGCAGCAGATCTCCTAGATTGTTTCTGAATAGATTCAATCACAGAGATTTGGTGGATAAGAGAATCAAGCCGTTTCTGCCTCTCCTTTTTAATTTTGGAGCCTAGCGCAATGAATTCTCCGCGGATAAAAGCTTTGTGGGCCTCCCAAATAATGGATTGGGGCGTGTCCTGTAGTTTATTTTCTTGGAAGTAGTATGATAGTTTAAGGGCAATATCTTCAATGTGTTTTTCAGAATCTAATAGCGTTTCGTTTAGTCTCCAGACCCATTCCCTTGCTGGAAAATTGGAGAAATTTATGGAGGAAGTGACTGGAGCATGATCGGAAATTGTAATAGGACCTATGGATGATTTTTTCAACATAGCCAAGTGGGGGTTAGAGAGGAAAATATAGTCCAGCCTTTGATAAGACTGGTGGACAGCTGATTAAAAGGAGTAGTCTTTAATCGTGGTATTAAGCATCCTCCAAGTGTCTGTTAGATGCATATCTTTTAACAGTTTATGTATTCCACCCAGTGTTTTCTGGGATTTAGTAGAACTACCCAGTGACGAATCTAGTTGGGGATTAAGAGAAACATTCAGATCACCTCCAATTATTTTAATCCCTTCTGCGAAGTCATTAAATCTAGAAAGGGTTTTCTTGAGCCAGCTATGTTGTCTGGTATTAGGTGCATATAAACATGCAAGGGTTATTACCAAGTGACCAATTTTGCCCTTTACATTTTTGCTAATTGCTATGCTAACGCCCCTAGAGGCAGATCCGTATGTGCTATGAAACCATTGCGAATATCTCATCTTAGGCAATTGTGGGATTTTATTTGATTTAAAATGAGTCTCCTGGAGAAAGCATATGTCGCTCCCACTTTTCTTCAGAAGAGTGAAAATGTGGGATCTTTTCTGGGGTGTGTTGCAGCCTCTGACATTAAACGTAGTTATGTGTAGGTCTGTCATGGTAAATAAGGTAAGTAATGCTGTTTAGTAATCTGAGTAGGCATGTAGAGGGGTGAAACCCATGGTGAGACCAGCAGGCAAGATCTATACTGTTTAGAGGGGTTGAGAGAGTGGCTATTAAATGAAGTGAGCATGTGACCTGTTGATAAGCTGAGTACAATTAAAAGGGGGTTTAGAAAACCAAAAACCAATAAGGTAAATGGGTAAATACTATTGAAAAGGTGCCACCGTTGTAAGCCGTGGCATACCATATAGGGACCGAGATGTATCCTAACCCGGATCATCATAACCCACATTACTAATAGATGGAAAATCACCTTGTTAAGGCAAGTTTAAACCAGAATTATTAAGGCAAACAATTAAGGTTGCTAAAGGAATGCACATCTAAAAAAACCTTAAACATGACCTATAACAAAAGACTCCTTGTGGAGGGGTCTGTACGTCTATAAGTACAAAACAGTATGATGGAAACTTAAGAGTGTGACAGAAATAACCTGTGGCGTTGTTGGAGGAGAAAATCGCCTTTGCTGCAGGTGGTACTGCGATAGTTCTCTCCAGATCCGTGTTATAGAGACTCTGGAAACAGCTTGTCACAAGTTCGGATGGAGTCAGGTAAGGTCTCTCCTCCCCTGCATCTTTCTGTTGTTGGGCGATTTTTGCTTGGAGAGAATGGACCAAGCCTCTTGAATGAGTAGTTGAGGAAGCTTGGGAACCGAAATATCCACTGCGAGCCAGCTATCCATCTTGATAGGGGAGACATCCAAGATCTTCCAGGCTTGGGGTAAATCCTGTGGAGAACGAATCACGCAGCGTCGGCCATTCTTAGCAAAGGTAACCCCGAATGGATATAGCCACTTATACAATAGGTTATGATTCCTTAAATGATCGGTCAGGGGTTTTAAGATCCTGCGTTTCGCTAAGGTGGATGACGCAATGTCCTGAAATAGCGAGATGGAAGAATCCCCGATTCTCAGGTCTGAGTTCTTGCGGGCAGCTTGTAAAATGGCTGCTGTATCTCTGAAACTTAGCAGACCACAAATTACATCTCTGGGGGCTTCGCCCTCTTTAGGTACGGGGCGCAGTGAGCGATGGATTCTTTCAATAGTAATCCCTGCAGCTCTATTATCTCCAAGCAGTTTAGCGAATAATGACTTAGCAACTGCTTCTAGTTCGTCTGGGGTAATCGACTCATCTAGCCCCTTATATTCTTGCGTCTGCTCCTGTTCTCTTGGTCCTCAATCATGAGGAAGGTATTATTAAGAGAGGAGACCTGCGCTTCCATAGCTGTTATTAAATCGGCGCTGTGGGACGCAGCTTGTTCTTGTCGGGTCTCTAGTTGTTCGACGCGATTTCCCAGGGCGCGCATATCATGCCTGAGTTCACGTACCCCCTGAAACAGAGGGGCTAGAGCTTGGGATAATGTCTCTTTGAAGAAGGCTTTGGTGAGTGTGTCGCTGTCTTTCTGAGATGGTTCCTCTTCAGGGGTATCCATATAATCAGCCTCTCCTTCCTCCTGATCTGATTCCCGCTCTGCTTCTTTTTCCATGCGGCGGGCCGCCATCTTAGCTGCACGGGCAGGGGACAGTGCCGACTTCTTGCTGAAGAATCTGTCCATGTCTCCCTGGTTTTTCTTATATCTTGGAGTGTCAGGGGCATCTCTGGATCTATCTCTACCAATTTTGCCCATTTCGGATCCGATTGGGGTGTGCAAAAGCTGTGTAATGTGGGTTAGATGGGAGAGAGCTCCTGCTCAAGCCTCCGTCTTGTTCAGCGGTTAGGCTCCGCCCCACATGTTTCAAACTTTGAAGTTCTTGAATGCCAGCATTTCTAAACTACTGGCCTATGAAATGCTGTCATTTAGGCTGGTGGACACAGACAGCTTCAAACAGCTCTTGTCGCTTGCTGTCCCACAGTATGTTGTTCCCAGCCGCCACTACTTCTCCAAGAGAGCCGTGCCTTCCCTGCACAACCAAGTATCCGATAAAATCAAGTGTGCACTGCGCAACGCCATCTTTGGCAAGGTCCACCTAACCACAGATACTTGGACCAGTAAGCACGGCCAGGGACACTATATCTCCCTAACTGCACACTGGATAAATTTAGTGGTGGCTGGGCCCCAGGCGGAGAGCTGTTTGGCGCACGTCCTTCCGCCGCCAAGGATCGCAGGGCAACATTCTTTGCCTCCTGTTGCCTCCTCCTCCTACTCGGCTTCCTCCTCCTCTTCTTCCACCTGCTCATCCAGTCAGCCACACACCTTCACCACCAACTTCAGCACAGCCTGGGGTAAACGTCAGCAGGCCATTCTGAAACTCATATGTTTGGGGGACAGGCTCCACACCGCACAGGAGTTGTGGCGGGGTATAGAACAACAGACCGACAAGTGGTTGCTGCCGGTGAGCCTCAAGCCCGGCCTGGTGGTGTGCGATAATGGGCGAAATCTTGTTGCAGCTCTGGGACTAGCCGGTTTGACGCACATCCCTTGCCTGGCGCATGTGCTGAATTTGGTGGTGCAGAAGATCATTCACAACTACCCCGACATGTCAGAGCTGCTGCATAAAGTGCGGGCCGTCTGTTCGCGCTTCCGGCGTTCACATCCTGGCGTTGCTCGCCTGTCTGCACTACAGCATAACTTCGGCCTTCCCGCTCACCGCCTCATATGCGACGTGCCCACCAGGTGGAACTCCACCTTGCACATGCTGGACAGACTGTGCGAGCAGCAGCAGGCCATAGTGGAGTTTCAGCTGCAGCACGCACGGCTCAGTCGCATTGCGGAACAGCACCACTTCACCACCAATGACTGGGCCTCCATGCGAGACCTGTGTGCCCTGTTGCGCTGTTTCGAGTACTCCACCAACATGGCCAGTGGCAATGACGCCGTTATCAGCGTTACAATACCACTTCTATGTCTCCTTGAGAAAACACTTAGGGCGATGATGGAAGAGGAGGTGGCCCAGGAGGAGGAGGAGGAGGAAGAGGGGTCATTTTTAGCACTTTCAGGCCAGTCTCTTCGAAGTGACTCAGAGGGAGGTTTTTTGCAACAGCAGAGGCCAGGTACGGGCCCACTACTGGAGGACGAGGAGGACGAGGATGAGGAGGAGGTGGAGGAGGATGAGGATGAAGCATGGTCACAGCGGGGTGGCACCCAACGCAGCTCGAGGCCATCACTGGTGCGTGGCTGGGGGGAAACGCAGGGCGATGACGATACGCCTCCCACAGAGGACAGCTTGTCCTTACCTCTAGGCAGCCTGGCACACATGAGCGACTACATGCTGCAGAGCCTGCGCAACGACAGCAGAGTTGCCCACATTTTAACGTGTGCGGACTACTGGGTTGCCACCCTGCTGGATCCACGGTACAAAGACAATGTGCCCACCTTACTTCCTGCACTGGAGCGTGATAGAAGGATGCGCAAGTACAAGCGCACGTTGGTAGACGTGCTACTGATAGCATTCCCAAATGTCACAGGGGAACAAGTGGAAGCCCAAGGCGAAGGCAGAGGAGGAGCAAGAGGTCGCCAACGCAGCTGTGTCACGGCCAGCTCCTCTGATGGCAGGGTTAGCATGGCAGAGATGTGGAAAAGTTTTGTCAACACGCCACAGCTAAGTGCACCACCACCTGATACGGAACGTGTTAGCAGGGGGCAACATTTCACTAACATGGTGGAACAGTACGTGTGCACACCCCTCCACGTACTGACTGATGGTTCGGCCCCATTCAACTTCTGGGTCTCTAAATTGTCCACGTGGCCAGAGCTAGCCTTTTATGCCTTGGAGGTGCTGGCCTGCCCGGCGGCCAGCGTTTTGTCTGAACGTGTATTCAGCACGGCAGGGGGCGTCATTACAGACAGACGCAGCCGCCTGTCTACAGCCAATGTGGACAAGCTGACGTTCATAAAAATAAACCATGCATGGATCCCACAGGACCTGTCCATCCCTTGTGCAGATTAGACATTAGCTACCTCCCCTTAACCATATATTATTGTACTCCAGGGCACTTCCTCATTCAATCCTATTTTTATTTTCATTTTATCATTATATTGCAGGGCAACCCAAAGTTGAATGACCCACTCCTCTGTCTGGGTGCTGGGGCCTAAAAATATCTGACAGTGACCTGTTCCAGTGTTGGGTGACGTGAAGCATGATTCTCTGCTATGACATGAATACTGATTCTCTGCTGAGTCGCTGACATGAAGCCTGAATCTCTGTTATGGGACCTCTCTCCTCTGCCTGGGTGTCGGGGCCTAAATATATGACAATGGACTGTTCCAGTGGTGGGTGACGTGAAGCCTGATTCTCTGCTATGACATGAAGACTGATTCTCTGCTTACATGAAGCCTGAATCTCTGTTATGGGACCTCTCTCCTCTGCCTGGGTGCCGGGGCCTAAATATCTGACAATGGACTGTTCCAGTGTTGGGTGACGTGAAGCTTGATTCTCTGCTATGACATGAAGACTGATTCTCTCCTGAGTCGCTGACATGGAGCCTGAATCTCTGTTATGGGACCTCTCTCCTCTGTCTGGGTGCCGGGGCCTAAATTATATGACAATGGACTGTTCCAGTGTTGGGTGATGTGAAACATGATTCTCTGCTATGACATGAAGACTGATTCTCTGCTGAGTCGCTGACATGAAGCCTGAATCTCTGTTATGGGACCGCTCTCCTCTGTCTGGGTGCCGGGGCCTAAATTATATGACAATGGACTGTTCCAATGTTGGGTGACGTGAAGCATGATTCTCTGCTATGACATGAAGACTGATTCTCTGCTGACATGAGGCCTGAATCTCTGTTATGGGACCTCTCTCCTCTGCCTGGATGCCGAGGCCTAAATATCTGACAATGGACTGTTCCAGTGTTGGGTGACGTGAAGCATGATTCTCTGCTATGACATGAAGACTGATTCTCTGCTAACATGAAGCCTGAATCTCTGTTATGGGACCTCTCTCCTCTGTCTGGGTGCCGGGGCCTAAATTATATGACAATGGACTGTTCCAGTGTTGGGTGATGTGAAACATGATTCTCTGCTATGACATGAAGACTGATTCTCTGCTGAGTCGCTGACATGAAGCCTGAATCTCTGTTATGGGACCGCTCTCCTCTGTCTGGGTGCCGGGGCCTAAATTATATGACAATGGACTGTTCCAATGTTGGGTGACGTGAAGCATGATTCTCTGCTATGACATGAAGACTGATTCTCTGCTGACATGAGGCCTGAATCTCTGTTATGGGACCTCTCTCCTCTGCCTGGATGCCGAGGCCTAAATATCTGACAATGGACTGTTCCAGTGTTGGGTGACGTGAAGCATGATTCTCTGCTATGACATAAAAACTGATTCTCTGCTGACATGAAGCCTGAATCTCTGTTATGGGACCTCTCTCCTCTGCCTGGGTGCCAGGGCCTAAATATCTGACAATGGACTGTTCCAGTGTTGGGTGACGTGAAGCCTGATTCTCTGCTATGACATGAAGACTGATTCTCTGCTGACATGAAGCCAGATTCTCTGCTATGGGACCTCTCTCCAATTGATATTGGTTAATTTTTATTTATTTTATTTTTATTCATTTTCCTATCCACATTTGTTTGCATGGAATTTAACTTCATTTTGCTGCCTTTTGCAGCCCTCTAGCCCTTTCCTGGGCTATTTTACAGCCTTTTTAGTGCTGAAACGTTCGGGTCCCCATTGACTTCAATGGGGTTCGGGTTCGGGACGAAGTTCGGGTCGGGTTCGGATCCTGAACCCGAACATTTCCGGGAAGTTCGGCCGAACTTCTTAAACCCGAACATCCAGGTGTTCGTCAACTCTATTCGTGAATTTTTCACATAATATTTGCAATAGATTTGCGAATTCTAGAATTCGTGATCTTCAGTAATTCTTTTCACGATTGTGCAAATCGGCACTAATGATGCGCATATTTTTTGCGCAATACATGCAACTTCACATTTTATCAGGTCAGAGTAGATATTACTAATTGGTGCACTATGTATTGTTGGGACATCACAGCACAATGGGCCAGATTTATCATTACACTTACATCTTACTCCACTTCTACATATGTCCAAAGTCACTTTTGGCTAAATCAGAATTATTAATGGTCCGTTAATTCTGTGTTAAATGTGATTTGATGGTAGCAGTTTATTCTTCAGTAAGCGGTTTTACAAAAGTCGCACGTCTGTACGAAAAAGTTGCATGTTCTATTAAAAAGTCGCATAAGATAAGCATGGTCCTCACTGGAGTGAAATTGTGCAATTTTTTGCAACTTTTTAAATTGTCCTAATAGTAAATCTGTCTAGAGATTCATTTACTTAAGAAAACACGCCCACTTTCAGAAAACTGGCGAGCATAGCGCATAGCCAATAAAAGTCGCACATTTTGGCGCAGTTTTAGCGATTGCGCAAAAATTATAGACTTTTTCACGCCATTATTTTGACTTGAGCTAATGATAAATCTGGCCCTATGTCTGTATGTATGTATGGACAGCAGAACCTATCAGCTACACTATATCAGGATATAACTACACTGACTATCTCCCACTAACTATCTGTATTATATATATGAGCTAACTAACTAATGTAATTGGATAAGGAATAGGATCCAGATAAAAGCACAGAGCACAGCAATGTCTCTGCTCTCTCTTTTTCTCAGAACTGCAAAAAAACTGAAGAAAATGGCTGCTGGGGAGTTTCTTATATAGTAAAGGGGTAGGCAACTTTCCTATTGGTTGCTAGGGATGTTGCTAAGCCCTGACAAAGATATTGAAGCCTTCTCATTGGTCCACAAGCAAAAAGGGAGGTTACTGATGAAAAAAAATCTAGAATATTCACAATTATAAATATATAGCACTATATTCTACATCTTTGCGAATTCTCGAAGTGCCGATATTCGCGATAAAAACTTAAAAAAATAAATTTGTGTCTGTTAATTGGTTTAATTAAGGCTGATGTTGTTTTCTTTCACTTTTCAAGGGTTTCCTTCATAAATAGTTTTTTTGTGGTGTTACTGGCTACACTCACAACATGCTATGTTTTTGCCATTGCAAACGCAATAAAAAATGCCATTATATATACATAGTAACATAGTATATAAGGCTGAAAAAAGACATCTGTCCATTCAGTTCAGCCTGTTCCAGAGGGAGGCAAAAACAAACAAACTGTGAGGTAGACGCCAATTTTCCCCACTTAAGGGGGAAAAAAATCCTTCCCGACTCCAATCAGGCAATCAGAATAACTCCCTGGTAGAGATGTCGCGAACATAAAATTTTCCATTCGCGAACGGCGAACGCAAATTTTTGCAAATGATCGCTAACCGGGCGAACCGCCATTGACTTCAATAGGCAGGTGAATTTTAAAAACCACAGGGACTCTTTCTGGCCACAATAGTGATGGAAAGGTTGTTTGAAGGGAACTAACACTCCTCTTCTTCAGACTCCTCTCTCTGCGTTGCCTCTATCTGCGTTATTATAAGGTGTGTTAAGTAGTACTATTCCTATCAGTTTAATCCCTGTTGCGTGTTACGTTTATGGAATCGATTTTAGGAACCGGGAGATGGAAAAAGTTGCTTGGTCGGTCCTCCTACTTCCAATTTGGGGCACTGCGTGAACAATCGAATGTGTCACCAGATATGAGTGGTGTGTTAAGTATTACTATTCCTATCAGTTTAATCCCTGTTACGTCCCCTATGAGGGGACATGTATATGGAATCGATTTTAGGAACCGGGAGATGGAAAAAGATGCTTTAATCAGTTTAATCCCTGTTACGTCCCGTATCAGGGGACGTGTATGGAATAGATTTTAGACAACCACAAAGAGTTGTCAATAGTTGACATACTCATGACATAAATTGTATTCCTCTATGCGTCAATCTTGGTGTAGTGATGACTGTGCTCGTGCGCACGTTTGGGAGATTGCAGACGATGTTTTTTTTTCAAAGCCTATGGTCGTGCTGAGGTAGTTCAGTGACAGTTAAGTGACCCAGAAAACAATGATTCTGCAGTGTGGGCCCATTGTTGGCCTAGTAGGCTTTAATGATCACCTTAGATGATCACAAAGAAAATTAATGTTTTTTCTATGCAAAATTATCCAGCCGATCGCTTTTGGTCTGTTCACAATGAAGCAAAGACCTTATCATCTGCGGTGTGCCAACATTGCCATTGCCAACACACTCATAGAGGTGGTTGCTTCATTGTGATACGCAAGCCCCTTCACCGCAACAAGGTAACGATCACGAAGGGGAATTGACACAGGTATGTGCCTTTTTTTTTGTTCGGTTTTTGAAGCCACAGTGCAGCACCAGAGGCCAGAAAAATTAGGCATGTACACATGTCTGAAAAATCAGGTATTGTTGCAGCCGCTGCTGTAGCAGCAGCAGCAGAAAGTGCCCTAAAACATTGCGGCTTGAACCCTAGTTGGTGGCGGATAAGTCACGCAAGTCATCCGGCATTTAGAGATAAAATACAGCAGAGTGTGGACCATTTTTAGCCCAAGGCAGCTCATCTCAGTCATCAAGCCTTTTTGAGTCTAATGTATCGCCCACTGTCAGTCCCTTCGGGATCCATCCCTCATTCATCTTAATAAAAGTGAGGTAATCTAGACTTTTTTGACCTAGGCGACTTCTCTTCTCAGTGTCAATACCTCCTTCTGCACTGAAGGTCCTTTCTGACAGGACACTTGAAGCGGGGCAGGCCAGAAGTTCTATCGCAAATTGGGATAGCTCAGGCCCCAGGTCAAGCCTGCACACCCAGTAGTCAAGGGGTTCATCGCTCCTCAGAGTGTTGATATCTGGAGTTAAGGCGAGGTAGTCTGCTACCTGCCGGTCAAGTCGTTCTCTGAGGGTAGACCCCGAAGGGCTGTGGCGACGCGTAGGATTTAAAAAGCTCTGCATGTCCTCCATCAAAAACACGTCTGTAAAGCGTCCTGTCCTTGCCGGCGTGGTTGGGGTAGGAGGAGGATTACTTTCACCTCTTCCCCTGTTAGATTCCTGTTGTGCTGTGACATTACCCTAATACGCTGTGTAAAGCATACTTTTTAATTTATTTTGGAACTGCTGCATCCTTTCCGACTTCCGGTAATTCTGTAACATTTCAGGCACTTTCTGCTTATACCGGGGGTCTAGTAGCGTGGCCACCCAGTACAGGTCGTTCTCCTTCAGCCTTTTTATACGAGGGTCCCTCAACAGGCACGACAGCATGAAAGACCCCATTTGCACAAGGTTGGATGCCGAGCTCCTCATGTCCCGTTCCTCGTCCTCACTGATCTCCCACGTACAACACCATGGGTACCAGATAGGTGACAATGAGCACCCTGGGATGCCTGCTGTGGTTGGTCTTCCTCCTCCTCAAAGCCACATTCCTCCTCAGACTCCTCTTCCAGCTTTGCCGCAGGTCCAGCAAGCGATGCTGATAAGGCTGTTTCTGGTGGTGATGATGGTGACCACAACTCTTCCTCTTCACGCTCATCTACGGCCTGATCCAGCACTCTTCGCAGGGCACGCTCCAGGAAGAAAACAAATAGGATGATGTCACTGATGGTGCCTTCGGTGCAACTGACTAGGTTTGTCACCTCCTCAAAAGGACGCATGAGCCTACAGGCATTGCACATGAGTGTCCAGTAACGTGGCAAACAAATTCCCAGCTCCGCAGAGGCTGTCCTAGCACCCCGGTCATACAAATACTCTTTGACGGCTTTTTCTTGTTGGAGCAGGCGGTCGAACATTAGGAGTGTTGAATTCCAACGTGTCGGGCTGTCGCAAATCAATCGCCTCACTGGCATGTTGTTTCGTCGCTGAATGTCTGAAATGTGCACCATGGCCGTGTAGGAATGCCTGAAATGGCCACACACCTTCCTGGCCTGCTTGAGGACGTCCTGTAAGCCTGGGTACTCATGCACAAAGCGTTGTACGATGAGATTACACACATGTGCCATGCACGGCACATGTGTCAATTTGCCCAAATTCAATGCCGCCAACAAATTGCTTCCGTTGTCACACACCACTTTTCCGATCTCCAGTTGGTGCGGAGTCAGCCACTGATCCACCTGTGCATTCAGGGCGGACAGGAGTGATGGTCAGGTGTGACTCTGCTTTCAGGCAAGTCAACCCCAAGACGGCGTGACACTGTCGTATCCGGGATGTGGAATAGCCCCTAGGGAGCTGGGGGGGGGGGGTGCCGTTCATGTGGAGCAAGACGCAGCAGCAGAAGAGGACTCAGTCGAGGAGGTTATGGAAGAGGATGGAGTAGGAGGAGTAGAGGAGGTGGCAGCAGGCCTGCCTGCAAGTCGTGGCGGTGTCACCAACTCCTCTGCAGAGCCACGCATTACATGCTTGGCAGCCGTGAGCAGGCCTCAGATTCCACCAGCTTGTATGGTAAAAGCTGGTGGGCTAAGAGTTCAGACAAGCCAGCTGTCAGACGCCGGGCAAGGGGGTGACTTTGTGACATTGGCTTTTTACGCTTAAACATGTCCTTGACAGACACCTGACTGTGAGCAGATGAGCAGGAACTGCTCAAGGCGAGAGGCGGAGTGGCGGGTGATTGAGATGGGGCAAGGAGGACAGCAGTGGTTGACGTGGCTGAAGATGCTGGACCAGGAGGAGGATGGTGGCTTCGAGTTTGTGTGCTGCTTTTACTCATGTGTTGATCCCATAGGCGTTTGTGATGTGAGATCATGTGCCTTCGCAAAGCAGTAGTACCTAGGTGGGTGTTGGACTTTCCACGAATCATTTTTTTTTGGGCACAGGTTGCAAATGGCATCGCTGTTATCAGAGGCAGACACACAAAAAAAATGCCACACTGCTGAGCTTTGCAATGACGGCATTCTGGTGGTGGCAAGATCATGCGTTGATTGGCGTGCTGTCTGGCTGACCACGGGTGCTGATACATGCTGTCTGACTGTGCCACTAGCTCCTTGCGACGACCTTCCCCTGCTTTCAACTCGTCTCCTCCTCCTCTCTGTCTCCCCATCTGAACTTTCCCCCCTGTTCTTCTTCTCTTCGAGCGGGCACCCACGTGACATCCATGGACACATCGTCATCATCAACCGCTTCACTTGTATCTGACAACTCAGCAAAGGAAGAGCAGCGGGTACAACATCATCATCATCACACCGTACGTCCATCTGTGTAATGCTGCCTGACTGAGACATATCCCTGTTATATACATCCTCTTGCAATAATGGTTGCTCATCACTCATTTCTTCCAAATGATGTGTAAATAGCTCCTCTGACAGATCAAGTGAAGCGGCTGTGGTGCTACTGTTGGTGGTGGCGGCAGGCGGGCGAGTGGTAACTTGAGAGGTGCCCAAAGCTGAGCTGGAGGAGGATGGTGCATCAAGATTCCGAGCGGAAGCTGTAGAAGATTGGGTGTCCTGTGTTAGCCAGTCAACTATATCCTCAGAACTTTTCGAGTTCAGGGTACGTGGCCTCTGAACACTGGGCATTAGTCTAGGGCCAAAGGGAATCACAGCACCACGACCACGACGGCCCCTGCAGGGTGGCCTGCCTCTGCCTGTCATTTTTTTTTGATTAGTTAAGATGTACTATGCGTGCAAGCTACTGTGACACAAGATATGAGTTGCGCTGAAGTGACACTATTGACTTGCAGCTGGGCCTTAAACACACAAACACGTGTGTGCAACTGTCTGCTATTTATTCAGTCACAATTGTTGTTTTTCTTTAAATGGAATCGAATGTGACACCAGATATGAATGGCGCTGAAGTGACACTATGCACTGCACTGGGCCTTAAACACACAAACACGTGTGTGCAACTGACTGCTAGTTATTCAGTCAAAATTGTTGCTTTTCTTTAAATGGAATCGAAAGTGACACCAGATATGAATGACGCTGAAGTGACACTATGCACTGGCACTGGGCCTTAGACACACAAACACGTGTGTGCAACTGACTGCTAGTTATTCAGTCAAAATTGTTGTTTTTCTTTAAATGGAATCGAATGTGACACCAGATATGAGTTGTGCTGGTGACACTATGCACTTGCAGGGCTGTGAGCCTGACGCACATGCTGGCAGGCAGGCAACTGCAATTTCATTACACAGGAAAAAAATTAAAAAAAAAGCAGACTGATGTTCTAGCCCTAAAAAGGGCTTTTTTGGGTGCTGTCCTTACAGCAGAGATCAGATGAGTCCTTCAGGACTGTAGTGGACATTGAATACACTAGCCTAGCTATCGATTTCCCTATTAAATCAGCAGCAGCTACACTGTCCCTCCTCTCACTAAGAATGCAGCTTCCGAATGAATCTAAAATGGATGCTGTCCTGGAGGTGGGAGGTAGTGGGAGGGAGGGTCTGCTGCTGATTGGCTGGAATGTGTCTGCTGACTGTGAGGTACAGGGTCAAAGTTTATTCAATGATGATGTATAGGGGGCGGACCGAACATCGCATATGTTCGCCCGCTGCGGCGAACGCGAACAAGCTATGTTCGCCTGCGACATCGTTCGGGACATCTCTACTCCCTGGATCAACGACCCCTCTCTAGTAGCTATATCCTGTAATATTATTACGCTCCAGAAATACATCCAGGCCCCTCTTGAATTCCTTTATTGTACTCACCATCACCACCTCCTCAGGCAGAGAGCTCCATAGTCTCACTGCTCTTACCGTAAAGAACCCTCTTCTATGTTTGTGTACAAACCTTCTTTCCTCCAGACGCAGAGGATGTCCCCTCGTCACATTCACAGTCCTGGGGATAAATAGATGATGGGAGAGATCTCTGTACTGACCCCTGATATATTTATACATAGTAATTAGATCTCACCTCATCGTCGTCTTTTTTTTAAAGGGAATAACCCTAATTTTGATAATATTTCAGGGTACTGTAGTCCCCCCATTCCAGTTATTACTTTAGTTTCCCTCCTCTGAACCCTCTCCAGCTCTTCTATGTCTGCCTTGTTCACAGGAGCTTAGAACTGTACACAGTACTCCATGTGTGGTCTGACCAGTGATTTGTACTGTAAAGTGGTAGGACTATGTTCTCATAACGGGCATCTATGCCCCTTTTGATGCAACCCATTATCTTATTGGCCTTTGCAGCAGATGCCTGACACTGGTTTCTACAGCTTAGTTTTCCAAAATTCCTAGGTTCTTTTCCAGGTGAGGGTTACCCAGTTTTTTACCATTTAGTATGTACGGGTGACTTGCATTATTTCTTTCCATGGGCATAACCTTACATTCGTCAGTGTTAATTTTTATATCATATAATTTTTTTAATAAAATCCTCCAAAAGTGAAGAAAAACACCTAAACATAGCACTGTTAGTGATGAGCGGGAGGTGCCATATTCGATTTCGCAATATTTTGCGAATATTCAATTGACTATTCGTCTTATATTTGTTAAAATTTAATATTCGTCATTATTCTATTTATTGCGAATAATATGCGATTTAATTATTTTCTTTTAACTGTATAAGGCAACTTTCCTATTGCTTGGCTATGGCTATGGCTAATATGTGTATTTTACAAATATTCGCAATATTGCTATATATTCTTGTTTTAGAATATGACGAATATTCTAAAAAACTAAGTTATAGCAATATAGCGAATATTCGTAAAATACACATATAGACTAGTGATGAGCGGGAGGTGCCATATTCGATTTCGCGATATTTCGCGAATATTCGAATGAATATTCGTGTTATATTCGTCTAAATCGAATATTCGTAATTATTCCAATTATCGCAAATAATATACGATTTTTTTTTTCGCGTATTGCGATTATTTATCTTGATAGTATAAGGCAACGTTCCTATGCTAATTGACTATGGCTAGGCTAATATGTGTATTTTACGAAATTTCGTGATTTGCTCTAACTTCGTCTCTTAGAATATTACGAATATTCTAAAAGACGAAGTTAGAGCAATATTACGAAATTTCGTAAAATACACATATAGATTGTAATTTAGCTAATATAGTGCTATAATCCCTTTTTTTTCCTCTAATTTTTTTTTGCCTCTTCTGAACTTAAGTTTTGTAAAATATGTACACTATTAAAAAATTTTACTATAGCAGTATATTAGCTTAAATACAATCTATGTGTATTTTACGAAATTTCGTAATATTGCTCTAACTTCGTCTTTTAGAATATTCGTAATATTCTAAAAGACGAAGTTAGAGCAATATTAAGAACATTTGCAAAAGCCGAAATTGCGATGCGAGTAATATAACACGAAATAATCGCATGAAGATTTCAACTTAGCACTGCTATATTCCATATTCTAGCCTAGTATGGAATATAGCAGTGCTAACTTAGCACAGCTATATTCCATATTAGGCTAGAATATGGAATATAGCAGTGCTAAATTGAAATCTTCATGCGATTATTTCGTGTTATATTACTCGCATCGCAATTTGCAAAATTTCGTAAAATACACATATAGATTAGATTGTAATTTAGCTAATATGGAATATAGCAGTAAGTTGAAAACGCCACTGACTGGAGCAGCCAGGAAGCCAGGAATCCAAAGGACAGGTAAGAACAACTTTAGAGAAGTGGGAAAGAATAAAATATAATAATAAAAAAAAAAAAACGAATATTCAAATTCGCGAATATATAGAACGATATTCTAAATATTCGCGAAATCTCGAAATTGCGATATTCGAGAAAAAAATTCGCAATTCGAATATTCGCGCTCAACACTAATATAGACTGCAATTTAGCTAATATAGTGCTATAGTATTTTTTTATAGTCTAATTTTTTGTCTCTTCTGAAGTTCAGATTTGGAAAAAATTTGCACTATTAAAAAATTACTATAGCACTATATTAGCTAAATTGCAGTCTTTATGTGTATTTCACAAATATTCGCTATATTGCTATAACTTCGCGTTTTAGAATATGCCGAATATGACAAAAATTCTAAAAAACAAAGTTATAGCAATATGGCGAATATATTCATTATTTAGAATATTTTTCTTTTCTTTTTTCAATGTGTACTGTTATTCCACTTCGCATACTCCTCCCCGACAAGTGTCCCTGTCACGATAGGAACACCTGTGGGTTAGAATATACCATCAGATCTGAGTTTTCACAATCTCATGGAAAACTCAGATCCGATGGTATTTTGTAACCCACAGTTGTTCCCATGGTGACGGGGACGGTTGACGGGGAGGAGTATGCGAACAACTGTACAGATTGGGAAAAAAAATTGAATATTCTAAATAACTAATATATTCACTATATTGCTATATATTTGTTTTTTAGAATATTCAGCATTTTATTTTCCATATGAAAACATGATTCCTTCCTGCTGAAGTTGCTTGTGGGCCAATGACTCATTGACCCAAAAGAAAGAAGCAGGGAGGAATCATGTTTTCAGATGTAAAAAAATGGCGAATATTCGATATAAAGATTATATAGCACTATTTTTGAAATATTTGCAAATTAGCGAAGTTGCGATATTCGCGATTAATATTCGCTATTCGAATATTCGTTCTCAACACTAAGCACTGTGTGTTGGATATTTATCTTTCCCTACTGACTTTAAGCTTGACTTTTGCTAAACATTTGAGCCCCTATTTAAAAAAATAATAATAAAATGTTAAAAAAACTAAAAATCCATATTGCATTAAATCCATATCCATATTGCACTAAAATGGGACTCCTAGAGGGAGATCAGTACATTTGAATTTATACAGCTACCATAGAACTCAATCTGAGCTGTATAAACATCAATTCAGTGAGCTCCCTCTAGATTTACTTGACTATGACTGGAAACGGTGAAAGCAGCTCAGTGTTGGACCACCCATCAACCTCCATAGGCACCCCAACAGTGGTGTGGTCTGCCTCCATGCAAGGTACACCAACTGTTAGGGGGCTAAAACATTAGGTAGCCAAATGCATAGGCTTAACTATTTGGTACATGCTAGGGACTAATACATAATGCACACAAAGCATGAAGTTGTCAGGTAAAGACTGGTTAAGGGAAATAGAAAACATTCACTTATTAAATCATAGCTCCTTTAGCTTATTTAGGAGCTTTTTGCCAAACTTTAAAAAAGGCTGTTCGGGATCATAAAAATAGTGTGAGTCACTCCCCTCCCTGGCCTGTGTCTGCTATTGCAGTTCATCCCCGTTCACCCAGTGAAAAGATGTAATAGCAGATTCAACCCATGGACAGGACAGGACTGGAGACATTTCTGGAAAAAGCACACCTTTATGTTTAACATTAGTCCAGCAAAGATAATACGGGGGTACCACATAGGATGTTAATATACTAGAACAAAGAGGTACATTATTAAAAGGGTTATCCAGGATTTTAACCCCTTAAGGACCCTGCAATATTTCACCTTAAGGACCAGGCCATTTTTTGCAAATCTGACTCGTGTCACTTTATGTGCTGATAACTTTAAAGGGAGTATGTCACCTATTTGACAAGTTTCAAACAGATGACATTTTTCAGTGGGGCACAAAGACATGACACAGATGTTACCCGTGGTTAGTTCTTCTGATGCTTCAAATCGCCCAAAAATATCGTTTTTATCATATGCTAATGAGCCGTCGCAAGTGCCCAGGGGCGGAGAGTTTCAATTTCTGTACTTTTATAATAGATAGTAATACCTTCAAAAATATTTATTACTTTACATTCCCCATATGTCTACTTCATGTTTGAATCATTTTGTGAATGTCATTTTCTTTTTTGGGGACGTTAGAAAGCTTAGAAGTTTAGAAGCAAATCATGAAATTTTTCAGAAAATTTCCAAAACCCACTTTTAAGGACCAGTTCAGGTCTGAAGTCACTTTGTGAGGCTTACATAATAGAAACCACCCAAAATTGACCCTATTTTAGAAACTGCACCCCTCAAGGTATTCAAAACTGATTTTACAAACTTTGTTAACCCTTTAGCTGTTCCCCAAGAATTAATGGAAAATGGAGATGAAATTTCAGAAATTTTGGCAGATTTCCCATTTTAATCCATTTTTTTCCGCTAACAAAACAAGGGTTAACAGCCAAGCAAAACTCATTATTTATTGTCCTGATTTACAGAAACACCCCATATGTGCTCATAAACCGCTGTGCGGGCACACAGCAGGGCGCAGAAGCAAAGGAACGCCATATGGTTTTTTGAAGGCAGATTTCACTGGGATAATTTTAAGCTGCCATGTCACATTTGAAGACCCCTGATGCACCCCTAGAGTAGAAACTCAAAAAAAGTGACCCCATTTTGGAAACAATGGGATAAGGTAGCAGTTTTGTTGGTACTATTTTAGGGTACATATAATTTTTGGTTGCTCTATATAAAAATTTTTGTGAGGCTATGTAACAAAAAATAGCTTTTTTGGCACCGTTTTTATTTTTTGTTATTTACAACTTTTATCTGACAGGTTAGTTCATGTGCTATTTTTATAGAGCAGGTTGTTATTGTCACGGTGGGGAATGGGGGAAACCCCCCACCATACAATGTAAGAAGGACAATGGTAGCAACTAGGCCAGGACGCTGGGATCAGGGAGCAGGTCACCTCCTATTGCATCCCTAATCCTCTCCCTAACTCCTAACCGTATGAGCAGACCCTGATGGTGGGACGGCTCATACCCTGGATACCTAATATCCTGGGTCGCCCTGGAAATCCCTCACTTAGGAGCAGGGGAGAGACAACCTGTTCATCCACAACACGGAGGAACAGGAGTCTCTAAAGGCCTAAGAGGCAGGGAAAGGGAAACACATACAGCTAAGGAGATGGCAGGTAAGCAAAACCAATAACACACTTACCAGTCACAGACACACAGACTGGGACTCGTGCACAAGTGCTGATGTCCACACCAACATTAAAGGACACAGAACACACCACAAATAACACAGGAACCCAGGACTCCATAGCTGCAATAACATGAAAAAGGGGAATGTCTAGTAAACATGACACCAACCACCAGACATGTAACACCAAGCTAGACATATAAACACCCTGAACATAACCCACTTCATACAAATAGGGACAGGGGAGAGGGGAGACAAGGAGACACCGAGATGACATTGAACATCTATGACCACAAGGGTGGCCCTCACTGGAAAGATGGTAAAGCCAGGAGCAGTGAACCACCAGCACACACCAAGCCTGGAGGAACACTCAGCTACAGGCTTCCAGCAGAGACTAAATAGCCCAAGCAGCCACACCCACAAACACACAACCCAGTGTTCACAAAAACACTAGGAAGGGAGTTAACCCTTCCAACACCAGACAGAGTAAGGAAGCCACTTAAAGGGGAAGTGCACACACAAGAAAACTAAGCCACACGTTACCACCGGCAACAGCATGCGTGGCAACTATGTCACGGCAATCACCCAAAAGGCCGAGACACTGCCACCTCATGCTCTAACAGGAACACGTTGTCGCGGGCAACCGCAAGTGTGGCAACAGTGTCACAGTGTTGACCATAGGCCGTGACAATACCAAATATGACTTTTTTTGTTTGTTTGTTTTAGTTTTACATAATAAAGCATTTTTGAAAACAAATATTTTTTTGTGTCTTAACATTCTAAAGGCCGTAGTTTTTTTTATTTTTTGGGCAACTGTCTTATGTAGGAGCTCATTTTTTTCAGTATGAGATAACAGTTTGATTGGTACTATTTAAGGGTGCATATAACTTTTATCTCTTGGTATTACACTTTTTGTGATGTAAGGTGACAAAAAATTGCTTTATTGACACACTTTTTATTTCATTTTTTTTACGGTCTTCCCCTGAGATGTTAGGTCATGTGATATTTTTATACAGCAGGTTCTTAAGGACGATACCTAATATGTCTACTTTTTTATTTAAGTTTTACACAATATCATTTTTGAAACAAAAGAAAATCATTTTAGTGTCTCCATAGTCTGAGAGACATAGTTTTTTTATTTTCTGGATGATTGTCTTAGGTAGAGTATAATTTTTGCCGGATGAGATGACGGTTTGAGTGGTACTATTTTGGTGTGCATATGACTTTTTGATCACTTGCTATTACACTTTTTGTGATGTAAGGTGCTTTTTTTACACACTTTTTTTTTTTACGGTGTTCACCTGAGGGGTTAGGTCATATGGTATTTTTATACAGCAGGTTCTTACGGACGCGGCAATATCTAATATGTATACTTTTTTTATTTAATCTTATTTATTTTTTAAGTTTTACACAATAACAGCATTTTGGAAACAAAAAAAAGATTTTATTAATGTCTCTATATTCTGAGAGCCAGTTTTTTTTTTTTTTTTGGCGATTGTCTTAGGTAGGGGCTCATTTTTACAGGAAGAAGTGACAGTTAGATTGGTACTATTTTGTGGGGCAGACATCTTTTTTATCGCTTGGTGTTGCACTTTTAGTGATGTAAGGTGACAAAAAAATGTTTTTTAGCACAATTTACCTGAGGGGTTAGATCATGTGATATTTTTATAAAGCCGTTCGTTATGGACATGGAAATACCTAATATGTCAACTTTTTTATTTATTTAAGTTTTACACAATAGTGTCTCCAAATTCTGAGAGCCATAGGTTTTTTATGTTTTGGGTAATTGTTTTAAGTAGGGTATCATTATTGCGGGATGAGATGACGGTTTGATTGGCACTATTTTGGGTTGCATATGACTTTTTGATCGCTTGCTATTACACTTTTTGTGATGTAAGGTGACAAAAAATGGCTTTTGAAACCGTTTTTTTTTTTTTTTTTTACGGTGTTCATCTGAGGGGTTAGGTCATGTGATATTTTTTATAGAGCAGATCATTACAGACATGGAAATACCTAATATGTATACTTTTTTATTTATTTAAGTTTTACACAATAATATCATTTTTGAAACAAAACAAAATCATGGTTTAGTGTCTCCATATTCTGAGAGCCATAGTTTTTTTTTATATTTTGGGCAATTGTCTTAGGTAGGGTATCATCTTTTGCTGTATGAGGTGATGGTTAGATTGGTACTATTTTGGGGGGCATACGCCTTTTTGATTGCTTGGTGTTGCACTTTTTGTGATGTAAGGTGACCTAAAAAAATTTTTTTTAGCACAGTTTTATTTATTTTTTTATGGTGTTCACCTGAGGAGTTAGGTCATGTGATATTTTTATAGAACCGGTCGATATGGACGCAGTAATATCTAATATGTATACTTTTCATTTTTGTCCCACTATGGGTCTGATTCACTTTTCAATGCATCACAATTCTACTGTATTGTGATGCATTGGCTGTAAGTGTATTACCAGATCCAGGGGGCTGGATTTCACAGGCTCTCCCGGAAGGCAGCTACGATCCCTAAGGAAGGCATCGGGCTGCCTTCCCTGCCATCGGGTCCCCGTTACAACAACGCGGGGACCCGATGGCCACCCCACACACGTCTGAAGTCCGCACGTGCGGCCGTGCAGAGTCCGCACGTGCTAACCGCGGCCGTGCAGAGGTTAATGCGCTGGCATTGGTGATTTCACTGATGCCGGCGCATGCAGCAGGGGTCCAGCAATCAGTGACTGCCGGACCCCTGCAGCTAATTGGGTGGGTGCATCTCCTGCACACGCCTGATCACCGTGCCGTACATGTACGGCGCTAGTCCTTAATCCACAGACATCTGCGCCGTACAAGTATGGCTTGGGTCCTTAAGGGGCTAAAATTTATTGCCTATCATTAAAATAGGCCATCAATAGTAGATCAGTTGTGGTCTGACCCTAAAAACCACCTTCGATCAGCTGTTTGTGTGGACCACAACATTTAGTGAGTGCTACAACCTCTTCATTGTCTATATTGCTCCATACAATACAACTATACTGATGTCCTATCCTAAGTCTATTCCTTAAAATAAATACTGTACACATCCCAGCTTCTTTTGTAAATTTCAATAGTTTATCCACAATGCCACCTGCATTTATTAGGGTTCTCTAACTTCCCAAAAACATGTTCGATAGCAATAACATTTTTAGGAATAGTTGTCTTCCCTGTGCACTAGGTCTTCTTATGTTATGTCTGAAATCAAATATAGCATAAGACTGAAAGTAAGACCAATGTTGCCCAAGCTGTTAAATTAAAGATTAGCATATTACTGAGTTTGTACTTCCCTCTTTAGGTAGCTGGCAACAGCAGGGAGGAAGTAAAGGGCTACAGTAATTTGTATTCTCCTACTCTGCCCCATATTGAAATTAATTAAGTGTGTAGGCTACAAAATAATGAAGTCACAAAACAGCCTGTAGCATTGTAGATTAAAAACATGAATTAACTTATACTTAGGGCTGTTTCACACGAGCGGATGCCATGCGTGACATCTGCTCCGTGAATGACAGCCAATACCCGATGCGGATAGCAGAAGCACGGAGCATTAACATGACTGATAATGCTCAGTGCCTCTCTGTGACCTCTTTACTACGGAATCACAATGACAACTTTATCTCACTGTGATTTCGTAGTAAAGAGATCACAGAGAGGCACGGAGCATTATCAATCATGTTAATGCTCCGTGCTTCTGCTGTCCGCATCGGGTCTTGGCTGTCATTTACGGAGCGGATGTCACACACGGCATCCGCTCGTGTGAAACAGCCCTTAGTGTTAAGTTGATCATTGTAGGTATGTTTTAATGTTATTATTTGTGAATATAACTGATGACGTGAATGGTACTCTCATTGTTCACATTTGAAGCACAGAACTGAACAGATAGGAAGTGACTGGAAGTGCTGTTTACAATGAATTACCTTTCCATTTAAAAGTTATACTGTTCAGTGATTGTGGACCATGCATCTATAAATCCAAAAATGAATAGTACATAAAGTACAAGGTTCAGCCATTCACATTATACCTAAATGAAGCTGCCCGTAAAACAAGTCCATTAATGGACACGTGGGGCTGTTAGGAAATCTGCTGTTCAAATAAAACTTCTTCTGTTGCTAAGCCAGTCTGTAATAAAATCATCTGGAAGTAGTTGGGTCCTAATGGAAACAGCTGGAGTGGTGCATCTAATACGTTTAATGACTCTTATAGGTTAGGTCATGTAGAGAATAGAGAGAAAGGTTAATCACATACATTTCATACCACTTTAATTAGATTAAATTTAAAGATTATGTAGAAGTACCTGCACAAAGTTGTCTAATGGTTCTTTTACTGTGCGAATGTATAAAGTATACAGTTGAGCAACTACCGTGTTCTTCGATGTTGTAGAGGATTATATTAGGGTTTCTATTAGGGTTGTATGAAGATGTAATATAGCATCCATAGAGGGGTATAGGTAACTACTGAACCTATGTATGTTGCTGATACTAAAGCCATTTGTACATGTACCAACTCAGCAATTATTGGGAATGAACCATTCATTCCCCATAATTTCCAGATTGTGAGCTGCTGCCCAGAAATGATGATTTAGGTGACCACATTAGTGATGACTTCACATGATGAATGAGCATCTGTGGCATTTTTTAATGGGGCATTCATCAAGAGCAAGGATTCCTAAAAACTATACTTTCTAATAACTGCCCCAATGGGGCCTTGAGGTACAGTAGCCTTTGTTGCACTGAATGCAATGTTGCTGAGTTATTGTAACATGGATCCGAAGGAAGAAAGAGTATGAGCCAATAAACCCCAAATTGCATGTTCTACACACGATGAACCTATGCCAAACAGATTTGTAATAAAGATCTTGTTTTTTTAAATTATTATTTTTTATTTAATTTTTTTTGCAATTTGTAACTCAGTGACCAGTTATGAATATTATGGATTTTACTCCATAACTTTTCAGATTTAATGTTTTGCTGTTATATATTAATTTGAATGATCCAGAGTAAAAATACAACATCAAAACTGAATGAAAATTATAAGGATGCTTTTATATAGTATGTAGTACCATACAAGGCAGTTTTTGCTTGGTGTAATAGTGTTGCAGTACTATTATTTCTAGTCATATTATTTCCTCCACATTCTGATTTGAAGGAAATCTCCACCTAAAGTGAATGATTTAAGTGTAATGACATAAATTTGATAAAACAATATTATATATAACTAAAATTCCTCTACTAGGGTTGGATTGGCCCACCAGAGTTACCAGAGGATACTTTGTGACTTGGACCTTATGTAGACCCAAAAACTTGACATAAGCCTTGCTGTATACAGGAGCCCTAAGGGTACTGTATGTCCAGACAGAACATAACTGAGGTAGAAAAATCTGCAACACATCCATGTAGCTGTTGGGACCTGCATGGATGAAATTCTATGAAGGATAAAGTGGAGAAGGATAAGGATGCAACACTAGAGGAGCAGGAGAAGAAGGAGTCGCTGATGCAGGTGTTTGACACTGATGATGATGATAAAGACTACACTGGTCATGATGACCAATCATCACAGTGGGGGCAGAGCTGGAAAGAACTGGTTCCTTAGGCACACTGGCGAGCATGTCAATCTGCATGCTTGTTTGCTCATGTACTGACAGGCGTATTGTAAGCATCAAGCAAACTAATGACTACTGGATAGCCATGCTTTTAGACCCTTGTTATCAAAGTAAATTGGGAGGAATGTTTTCCTGTTGCCAAAATAGAGGAAAATTTTTACATTTCTTTGGTACACTGTGTACACAGCTTGCTGCAGTTTTTGGTGAGCAGAAAAAAGAAAGAAAAGAAAAATCCAGCATCCAAAAAGTGACAGTCTTTATTCCAAGTGCTCAGTAAAAACCAGTTCAGACTCTATGTCTACGCTTTTCGGATCATGTGACTGTGAACCTTACTCATGATAAAGTGGAAATGCAAACCTGGGCTAATATACCTAGTACCACCAATCATATGTGGCCACAAGGGATACACCCATACATACCTGCCAAAAATAATTAATGCAGAAGTTAAGATGACATCTTAAAATAATCCATATAATCCAGAGATCAATAGTGTAATATCAAATCATGTTTGCGATTCAAAGCTGCAGGATTACAGGATCCCATTTGAAAAATCCAAAAGGATTTTTCAAATGGGATCCGGTATGCCTCTGTCATATCAGAGAGGGTTTTCAGCGCAACAGGCATCATCATCACAGCCAAACCAACAAACTTGTCCACTGTAAGAAATAAGTAAAAAGTAAGTAATAAAGAAATACCTTGGAAATAAGTGTCATATATCAATTTGTATGCCAATTGGAGCACTTTTTATTCGGGTAGAATTGATTCTGACTCTAATTGAATAATTTGACTAATTTGTTAGAATCATATCTGAAAGAAATTTCAAGAAATGTTCTCATCTCTAAACTCCAATGCAAATCAGATAGTCTATCAACAGGGGTCATGTGATTTAGATGGATCCGTTGGACTTCCAGAAAAGTTCCATGAAAACAGCATTTAATTGAGCATGTTATAGCTGGTATAGGTGTGCTATCGATAGGTGTGATATACTTATAATATACTTTCTAACATAGAAAGTATATTATAGTGCATTTGTATTGTGCAGCAGTTGTGTGCGGTTCTGTTGCGATACCGCAGCTATATAGAGGGACAAACGCTATTGGAATAACTAATTGCAACTGGGGTGATACACCTGTTGCCCCCCAAAAAACTGAATATGGGGTGTGACATACCTATAATATACTTTCTAACATAGAAAGTATATAGTGCATTTGTATTGTGCACCTGTTGTGTGCGGTTCTGCTGCGATATTGCAGGGACAAGCGCTATTGGAACAACTATTTGCAACGGGTGTGATATACCTGTTGCCCCCAAAAAAACTGATTGAGGGGTGCAATATACCTATGTAACATCCCAGAGTATGTCACTAAAACTCTGTTCACCCTGCTACCTTATGTTAAAGTGTAAATGTCTTATCATCTAGTGTAATCTGACATTATGTTTGCATTATCTGGATTTTCTGTGACTGTTTTACGTAAATTGCTGTAATTATTTATGTACACCAGTAGGTGGTGGCAATATATAGACAGTCTATAAGACAGTTTAGTATATCTAGGCTGGAATAGTCCATTCCAGTCTAGGCTCCCCTGTATGAACAGAAGTGGGACGTTCCCATGTCCTGTATCATGAGGAGGAGCAGGAAGTCTAGTGTGTGTACCAGCCACCCCTGTTGGGGTAGGCTGTGTTGGTAGGAGCTCCCAGTTACAGGGATCCCAACCCTGGATCCAACATCGGCTGAGGTTTAAGATCCATCTTCCCAGCCTGAGTCATCTACTTCAGCTGGACGACCAGAGAAGCAGCATCCACAGAACAATAGATCTCCAGGAAGAAGACACCATACCCTGCGAGCTGTCCTGTGAGTATAGATGCCAAGACCAGGAGAAGATAAGTACCTCCTCAGCTAGTCAGGCCCATACCAAGCAGAACACAGACAGAGCAGAAGATAGATACCTGCCAGATCTATAGGCGTATGTACCAGATGCAGAATAGATATAAATTCCTGCCACATATTGCCAAAACCTGCTGGGACCCAAGACTTATGCTGTAACTTGTACGAATTTAAAGCTGCATTAAGTAAAGACGAGTTGGACAATATTTCCTGTCTGGATCTTAATTATTCCATCAGAACTCCTATTAACAGCACTCAATTTGTTGCATGTGAGCCAGGATACAGGAGTCCAGCCGTACCAAGGTAGGAGACACCGTTGACACTGCATAGAGACATTATTCCCCCTCTGGCATTCCTCACCTGGTATATGAGCTACACCATATTAAAGGGCCCTGCTACAGTACCTGTGCAAGCTGCAACTGGCGTCACGAACTTATACACATATAAAACTGACCCACTGCATAGCAACCCCACTGACCCAGTGTCCTGCTCATTGCACCTGCTTCCACAAAATACTGATTGAGGGGTTTGATATACCTGCTTCCACAAAATACCGATTGAGGGGTGTGTTATGCCTGCTTCCACAAAATATTTATTGAGGCCTGTGATATACCTGCTTCCACAAAATACTGATTGAGGGGTGTGATATACCTACTTCCACCAAATATTGATTAAGGGGTTCTATTTACCTGCTTACACAAAATACAGATTGAGGGGTGCGAGATATACCTGCTTCCACAAAATACTGATTAAGGGGGTTTTATATACCTGCTTCCACAAAATACTGATTGAGGGGTGCAATAAACCTGCTTCCACAAAATATTGATTAAGTGGTTCTATAGACCTTTTTCCACAAAATACTGATTGAGGGGTGCGATATACCTGCTTTTAGAAAATATTGATTAAGGTGATTGATATACCTGCTTCCAAAAAATACAGATTGAGGAGTGCGATATACCTGTTTCCACCAATTATTGATTAAGGGGATTGATATACCTGCATCCACCAAATATTGATTGAGGGGTTCTATATACCTGCTTCCACAAAATATTAGTGGCGACACCAGCTGCCCGTCAGACGTCTGATTTGTGACAGCCCGACGAGCTGGAACTCTACCTTGTATATGCTTGATAGGCTGCTCCAGCAGCAACTACCTGTATGAACTCTGCAGCAGGACAGGTTCTGGAGAGCTTGGTTTCTTTTTACCGCCTCAGTGGCTGCTCATGCGCGACGCATGCAGACTTCTGCGGCCATTTGATGAGACCACCAAACTGGTCAGTTGCAGCCAGGGCGCCATCAGTGACATCGTACCTTACGCCTTTTTTCTGGAGCATGCATTGCATCGAGTCAGTGACTTTAAATTTTTCGGGGATCCCTGGTGTTTTCCGTGGCTGGGGGGGAGGAGACCGAAGAGGACATTCTCCTGGGCGATGAGAACGAGCCAGGGCACTCCACTGCTTCCAATTTAGTGCAAATGGGGGTCTTCATTATCCAGTGTTTGAAGAGGGACCCCCATATAAAAAGCATAAAGGGCAAGGACTAGTACTGGGTGGCAACGTACTTAGACGCCTGGTACAAACACAAAATGGCGGACATGTTACCAGCATCAAAGAGGGCTGGCAGAATGCTGCAGGACTTGCTGTGAGAGATGCTGCATTCTGCTGTTGTGGGCGCTGGCATAGGAATTCCCACCCACAGCGAAACAGGTGCAGGTACCAATCCTACCGTGTCTGCAAGAAGAGGGCGGTTTAAAGATGTGTTGGTCACTTCGGATATGAGATTATTCTTGCAGCCAACCCATCGACAGCTGCCCTCCAGATCAAGCCTCATTGAACGCCTAGACCGACAAGCGTCCGACTACATCAGGTTAACGGCTGATGTGGACGCTCTGAGAAGCGAAGAACTCCTGGACTACTTGGTGTACAGGCTTGACCTGTGGCCAGAGCTGGCAAAATTTGCCATGGAACTCTTGGCTTGCCCCTCGTCAAGTGTCCTGTCCGAAAGGACGTTCAGCACAGCAGGGGGGATCATGACTGATAAGCGCACTCGCCTAGCTCACGACAGTGTTGACTACCTCCCATTTCTAAAACTGAATGAGGCATGGATCTCAGAGGAATTCAACACCTGTGATGACCACGTGTAATTGAATTTCCTAATGCCAGCCCACACATATCCGCCACCACCAGAACAAATAATGGTCCTTGTCTTATGTATTTACAGCGGCATAAAAGGCCTTTTCTGTCAGGTAAATGCCTAATTTTGGGGCCTGTACTCCACTGCCTACAGTAAAATTGTTTTTCGGTGAACGCCTAATGTACCTCTAGCCACATAATCACTTGTTCTTTTCTGTCAGGTGAATGCCTCATTTTTGGGGCCCATACTCCACTGGCCTACAGTAAAATTGTTATCCACTGACCGTCTAATATACCTCCAGCCACATAATCACTTGTTCTTTTCTGTCAGGTGAATGCCTAATTTTTGGGGCCTGTACTCCACTGGCCTACAGTAAAATTGTTATTCAGTGACCGCCTAATGTACCTCCAGCCACATAATCTCTTTTCTGGTAGGTAAATGCCTAATTTTGGGGGCCTGTGCTCCCGCGGCCTAAGGCTCCAGCAGGGCACATTTCTGAGAATTTCCCTTTAAGACGCATACAAATGGCACCTGATTAAAATACATATTTTTTGTGGGAATTTTTGCCATTGACCCCCCTCTGGTATGTCACTGTCTATGTTCTGGGACTATTTGTTCACTTCTAGTAAGTATTTGGAGGCTGCAAATATGACCTGAAGGTTTTTCAGGTTTGCCTGCCATTAAAGTGAATGGGGCCAGCCGCAAACGCGCGGTTCGCAAAATGTCCCGGCCAATGTTCGTTCATCACTACTCCTCACACATCACTAATTCCAGTTCACCAGTTTTATTAGTCAGGCTTCTGTCATTATTTTACATACAATTAGGAGGTTTATGTATATTTTTTACCCTACACCTTTCCTTCTGAACTGTTTTATTCCCTCCTTGCATTCCTCCCCTAATCCCATTACCTTGCCCCCGGTATCTATCGACACTATCTTCAAATCCCGTAACTTAATTACCCCCCCCCCCCCCCAGTTCCTAGTTTCAAAGAAAATATGAAGTTCGCTGAATTAAAAAAAAAAAATTATTTCAGAGAGAAAGAGAGAAAATACAGAGGAGCATGTTCTACCCTACAATAGTCATCACGTATATATTTACTGGTCTCCATATTAGAAATACCAACCCAGAGGTTCCACATAATGCCTTTCAATTAGAAATGTTTTCATATGTTTTTCTTTATTAAGGCCTTTGGTCCTGAAATAACTAGTTGTAGATGTGAGGCTGACTTAGCTTTTTTTCTACCTTTGCTACATAAGCATGTTTAAAAGGCAGGAAGGCATCTCCACTAATCTGCTGTGTAAACATAATGCATATTGCTTCTGTGTTTTCCTTACTGTTAATCTGCATACAGTGCAACAGCAGCAGCAAGTAGCTATAATTATAGTTTCCTCCTATTCACCTGAGTATAGAGACGTCCAAAGTAACACTAAACATAAAGTGAGACAAATTGAATTTTAACATGCCACAAAACTTATACCTACATGTCTCAATAAAACAGGTATGCTAGCTATCTTTCTAGAAATACATGAAAACCACCAGAATGCCTCAAGAGAAACTTACTTGGTTTACTTTATAGGATTGTTTTTGGTTTTTTTCTTTATCATTAGTGAGACAAAACAATATACATAAGTATTGTATTCCAGGTAACACTAGTCTTGGTTTCTACCATATTTTAATTCTTTTGGCATTAGATAGGATATCCCCTCTTTTATTTTCTTGTCAGGCAAGCGAATTCAAATGAGCTTTTCTTCTAAAACAGAAAAGAATGCTAATCTTTTCTCATGCTAGCTGAATTAAGATATTTGATTTGCATGTTCTCTTCCTAGAAACCAAGAGTAGTGTTGCCTATACAATATTCATTATTATTTTTTGATCTCCCTAATGATAAAGAGCACCCCAAAGAGTACTCTACAAGGCAAGTCAACCAAGTAAGAGAAATTGCTTTTGAGACATTCTAGTTCTTTTGTTCTAGTTCTTTTGAAAGAGAACTAGTTTCATTGCGAAGTCTAAGCTTTGTGGGATGTTGTCATTTTCTTGCCTCACTTTGTCTGAATCCAAACTTTTGGAGAAGTTTATACTGAATTTTGAACCACTCTGCTCAGCCTTAATTAAAACCATTATTATTTCTTCTTTGTTTTTGAGGATAGCAACTGATAGAAGAGACCCAAGAAAAGATGAGAAAAAGATGCAAGTGTACAACAATTATTCTCACAGTAGAAAATTAGCTCTTACTTTAGAGATCAGAAGCCAATGGTCCTGACTCTAAATGTTTCTGTTATATATAATTGACTTGCAAAGTCATTTTAGCAAATGACTAGAACATTTAATGAACCCGTGCCTTTGCAGAATGCAGAGACCGAGAAAATAATGTGAATATCATGTCAGCCTACCATGAATTATTGGCCAGAAATATAACCAGGTTTTTCTTTGATCATTGACAAATAAAAATACCTGAAGTAATAACATAAAAGCCATAACTCTGCTCATTTATAAATGATTAACAGCTCAAACCATTACAGGACTGAGATAACAATGCTGTTATGCATGTGGAGCAAGGGTCACAAGATGGGCTTCTCTGCTGTGATATAGCTCTGTAAAAGTAATACAGCACACATTGATGCTACTGTACCTCCCCGTGCATTATTTCATACGGGATTCATACTAAGTTCAACAGATTAAGAATGGTACATACTCCATCAGATGCCGTTATATGAAGCAACAGAGGTTCCTATAGTTATATAATACATAACCATGGTGACTTTGTATGCCACCACACAGCCTGTGGCATGTGCATATAAGAAGTTGCCAAAATGACCCCTCATCTCTAATATGACACAGTGCTCTGCAACTAGTGGCTAAAGCTGTACTTTGCAGACATCCTGTTCTGCAGCTATTGGCTGAAATTGTATCTCACAAACTTCCTGCTCTGCAGCTACTGCCTGAAGTTGTATCTCACTGACTTCTTGCTCTGCAGCTATTGGCTAAAGTTGTATCTCACAGACTTCCTGCTCTGCAGCTACTGCCTGAAGTTGTATCTCACAGACTTCCTGCTCTGCAGCTACTGCCTGAAGTTGTATCTCACAGACTTCCTGCTCTGCGGCTACTGCCTGAAGTTGTATCTCACAGACTTCCTGCTCTGCAGCTACTGCCTGAAGTTGTATCTCACAGACTTCCTGCTCTGCGGCTATTGGCTGAAGTTGTATCTCACAGACTTCCTGCTCTGCAGCTACTGCCTGAAGTTGTATCTCACAGACTTCCTGCTCTGCAGCTACTGCCTGAAGTTGTATCTCACAGACTTCTTGCTCTGCAGCTATTGGCTGAAATTGTACCTCACTGACTTCCTGCTCTGCAGCTACTGCCTGAAGTTGTATCTCACAGACTTCCTGCTCTGCAGCTATTGGCTGAAGTTGTATCTCACAGACTTCCTGCTCTGCAGCTATTGGCTGAAGTTGTATCTCACAGACTTCCTGCTCTGCAGCTATTGGCTGAAGTTGCAACTCGCAGAATTGATGCCCATTTTCTGGACATAATGCTGGTAATACTAAGAACTTTTTCCTCTATGTTATGGTTAGTCCTGCCTCTGCTATGCTATGCTTATGCATGTGCTCTCTCCGGCTCCCTGTAGGAAGATGCCTGAGCAATGAATTCTAGTTATTTAGTTTCCTGCAAAGGTGTGCAGTAGCTTGTTTGCCCGTTCTGGGTACAGGATAGGCCATTAATATTAGATCAGTGGCAGATTTAGGCAGCTTCTGAGCTGGAAACTATGCACTGTATAGAGATGGAAGTAGAAGGCTCCACACACTGTTTAGCGGCTGTGCTGGGTTACTGCAGCTCAGTTCCCTTTCAAGAGATTGGGAGCTGAGCTGCGGTACACTGGTGCTAGAAAATAATACAGTGTATGGTGAATTCTGTTCACACACTGGATAGTTTCCGGCACTGCAGTTGTCAAAATAACTAATCCGTGGAGGCAGGGCCGGCTCCAGCTTCATTTGGGCCTTTGGGCGATAGATCTCAATGGGCCCCATTGTGGCATTTTTTTAAATTTACATGTCCCCCTGTTGCTCCCACACTGTAAAATGACCCTCAATGGCCCTTCACATAGTATAATGATCCTCCCAATGCCCCCCCCCCCACACAGTATAATGACCCCCAGTGGCCCTCCATTCAGAATAATGACCCCCAGTCAACCCCCATTCAGAATAATGACCCCTAGTGGCCCCCACACTGGGGGTTATACTGTATGGCGGGGGCACTGGGGGTCATTATACTGTATGGGGGTCACTGGGGGGTCATTATACTGTATGGGGGATCTGGGGGTCAGTATACTGAATGGAGGGTCATTGGGGATTATTATACTAAAAGGGTGGCACCGGGGGTAATTATACTGTGTAAGGGGCCCTCACACAGTATAATGACCTCCCAGCGCCCCCTCACAATCCTATCAATGCTGGAGCTCAGGGAAGCCAGCAGTCCTTTCATTCACAAACCGCAGCTTCCTGCGCTCCTTCTCTCCTCCGGCCTGGCACAGCAGTGAGACACACGTCATTATGTCACCGCTGGGCCGGGCCTGGAGGAGAGAAGGAGCTGTGCAGTGATGTAACTAGAACAAACCATATTTTTGTATCCTGCTGCCACAACGGTTTTATTCCGCTACCCAGCAATGGAATTAGTTTCACAGGCAGAATGGTATTGTCAGACTCCCTTTAAGGGGACAGTTCAGACACGGTTGTTCAGTTTGAATGCTGCAGACCCGCCCGCGGCTTAGCTCAACTGAATGGCGCTAAATCTCAAGGGGACACCCATGGCAGCTTCAAGAAGTGGCTGTCCACACACAGCGTCAAGAAGGGACATGCCAATTCATGGTGCAGTCGTGGCTTTAAACCACCAGCCCACAAAACTGCAGCACTGCCTCTGGTGGAAAGCAACATGGAATACTGGCGGGTGAGCCAAAACGCCGTCATGTGAACAGGCCATAAGATTCTTATACCCTGGGGATTACCAAAATGCTTGGTAAACAATTGTTGCAGCGCGCAAGGAAACAACTTACATGACAGCGTGAAAATGCAAAACCTCATAACTGTATTATACTACTACTATATAGGGTATATATATATATATATATATATATATATATATACTGAACAAAAATATAAACGCAACACTTTAGTTTCTTCTCCGATCTGATACATTTTCTACATACACAAAAGACCTATTACTCTCAAATATTGTTAACAAATCTGTCTAAATCTGTGTTAGTGAGCGCTTCTCCTTTGCCGAGATAATCCATCCCGGCCTCACAACTGCAGACCACATGTAACCACACCAGCCCAGGACCTCCACATCCAACATGTTCACCTCCAAGATCATCTGAGACCAGCCACCAGCTGCAGCAACAATCGGTTTGCATAACCAAAGAATTTCTAAACAAACTGTCAAAAACCTTCTCAGGGAAGCTTATCTGCATGCTTGTTGTCCTAATCGGGGTCTGGACCTGACTGCAGTTCGAGTGAGCAAATGCTCACATTCGATGGCATCTTGCACGTTGGAGAGGCGTTCTGTTCACTCATGAGTCCCGGTTTTCACTGTTCAGGGCATATGGCAGACAGCGTGTGTGGCGTCGTGTGGGTGAGCGGTTTGCTGACGTCAACGTTGTGGATCGAGTGGCCCATGGTGGCGGTGGGTTTTTGGTATAGGCAGGCATATGTTATGGACAACAAACACAGGTGCATTTTATTGATGGCATTTTGAATGCACAGAGATACCGTGATAAGATACTGAGGCCCATTGTTGTGCCATTCATCCACGACCATCACCTCATGTTGCAGCATGATAATGCACTGCCCCATATTGCAAGGATCTGTACACAATTCCAGGAAGCTGAAAACATCCCAGTTCTTGCATGGCCAGCATACTCACCGGACATGTCACCCATTGAGCATGTTTGGGATGCTCTGGATCGGCATATATGACAGCATGTTCCAGTTCCTGCCAATATTCAGCAACTTCGCAAGGCTGATCAAACCTGATTAACTCTATGCGACAGAGATGTGTTGCACTGCGTGAGGCAGCAAATGGTGGCCACACCAGATACTGACTGGTTTTCTGACCCCTCCCCCCCCCCCCCCCAGTAAGGCAAAACTGTGCACATTTCAAAGTGGCCTTTTATTGTGGGCAGTCTAAGGCACACCTGTGCAATATTCATGCTGTCCAATCAGCACCTTGATATGCCACACCTGTGAGGTGGGATGGATTATCTCGGCAAAGGAGAAGCGCTCACTAACACAGATTTAGGCAGATTTGTGAACAATATTTGAGAGTAATGTGTGTTTTGTGTATGTAGAAAATGTTTTGGCTCATGCAAAATGGGAGCAAAACCGAAAGTGTTGCGTTTATATTTGTGTTCAGTGTTTACAGTATATTTATATTATACAGGTTATTTTTTATTTCCTAGTTATTCTTCTCTCTGGTTCACCCCATACAACAACTCGATTGGAGGGCGTGGCCGGATGCCGGGAGGAGAGGACGCTTAGAGCTTGAGCTCCGTCCGTGGATCCCCATACAGCGGCCTAAAGCGAAAAAAAAAAACAAGCAATTACTTCGACCCTACCTGTCTCTGGACGGTCCTTGTCCCCCGCAGCTCCTCTGATGATGACGAGGGGGAAAAAGAAGGGATCGCAGCCACAGAAAATGACCGCGTTTTTTCACCCGGCTCCTGGCTCGACCCAAAATGGCGCCGATTCCCGCCACACGGAGGGAGCGCTCCGTGCATCTCCGGCAGCGACTCCGGACCAGCGCTCTTCAGGGTCTCCTTCCTCAGCAGGCTCCAGCCCTCCAGCTTCACAGGAGCCTAAAAAACAAAAAAGGGTGAGTGAGCAACATACATTTATACCTCCCCTTGATACTTACCCTGCTTCACCAGGCATAGACCCTGGACTCACTGTCAATGCAATGCAGGACATGCTGACAGACTTAAAAAGATCCATTCATGGAGATTTCAAAGAGACAATCTCAGTTATCCATGCTGATATAGTAGCCATAGGAGAGAGGACGGCGCATTTAGAAGAAAAAATGGAGGAATTTGTTACAGCTCACAACTCATTAGTGGACAATCACAACGTGGTCGAGGATGATATAGCGGCCATTAAGCTTAAAATTGCTGATCTGGAAGACCGCTCCAGAAGAAACAACATCAGATTTAGAAATATCCCTGAAAACGTTTCAGATTCTCAGTTGCAAGATTTTATTTCAGATCTTATTATATCATATCTTCCAGATACCCCAGAGTCAGAGCTAATCATTGACCGGGTACACCGGGTTCCTAAGCCCAAAGCTCTCCCTGCCTCTGTTCCTAGAGACGTCCTTGCTAGGATCCACTTTTACCACTTGAAAGATTCCCTGATGAGGGAAGCTCAAAAAAAGAAGAAAGATATTCCTGATAGATTCAATGATGTCCTCCTTTTCACAGATTTATCCCCAGCGACACTAAGCAGGAGACGGGAGTTTCAAATATATACTAAAGCGTTAAGGGATAACAATATCCCCTACAAGTGGGGCTTTCCTGTCAAACTTATTGTGAGACATCAAAACTCATCACATGTCCTAGCTTCTCCTCAGGAGGCGTCAGAAGCTTTCTCCAAATGGAACATTATTCTACCACAAGAGGGCACCAAAGACAAAGTTAAAGCTACGATTGCTTCCCCTACTAAACCGCCTGCTGATAAGAGTCATCTCAACCTAACTCCAGAATGGACAAGAGTAGGAAGAACCCCACCATGACTTCACTCCGGGACAGTAAATATAGCTACTTTTCCCTTTGTCTAAATTGCTTGTTTTACAAGCCTTGCGGGGATCCACGCCCTGCTACCTTATTTTTTTCAGGACACTTTTTCCATCTAAGTGTTCACAATCCCTAATCCTTTGTTCACTTTACGCCTCTTACACTAAGTGATAGACATCACTATTTATACGGTCACTGTTAGACCCTTACTATGTTATTGTTATGTATTATCTATGTTATGTTTTACATTTTGATTTATTATTTTTTAAGGTTACACATAGGGGGTCTATTCTCACCTCGTCATGAATATGAAAACAAAGAAATATTCCACGGTCCCCTCAATCATACAATGGTAATATTGGGGTACTCTGCTATGCATTGCCTGTTCTCTTTTTTCTTCTTCAATTTCCTCAGGATATTGTTTTCAACAGGATTACTTCATCTGAAAATTCAAGATGGCTAATAATGGCATAAAGTTCCTATCGACAAATGTTAAAGGTTTGAACAGCCCCTATAAACGCTCCACATACTGGAATGAAGTGAGAAGACAGAGAGCTGACATTATCTGCATTCAGGAATCTCACCTTAATGAGGAGGATTCGCACAGGTTCTGTCACCCCTCTTTCCCACACGTATTTATGTCTCCAGCTTCAAAAAAAAAGAGAGGTGTGATTATAGGTTTTAAAAACACTATTGCATTCCAGTGCCACAATATCTTATTAGACAAGGAGGGTAGATACATTATAATCATTTGTGACATAAATAATACCAGATACACGTTAGTAAATCTTTATGCTCCCAACTCTGATCAGATAAATTTTATCAAACGCACTATTAGATTGGCTCAAGAATCCAAACAAGGTTCTCTGCTTGTCTGTGGGGACTTTAATATGTGCCCTGACTCTTCAATTGATAGGCTTCCTGTTCATCCCCCCACCAATAAGTCCTCCCGTCTACAAGATTTTTTTTTTCAAGAAGGTCTACATGATATTTGGAGAGTACACCATGCAAATGAAAAAGACTTTTCGTTTTTTTCACATCCACACAATGCATATTCTAGAATTGATCTGTTTGTCTCAGATAAATGGCTTCTCCAAAAAGTATTAGATGTATCCATATCTAATATAACATGGTCGGATCATGCATTTATAACCCTTATTCTGGACGATATGTACAACAATAGAGTTTACTCCCCTTGGAGACTTAATAATTCACTACTCCAGAATTCAAGTATCCGAGTGGATGTGGAAAATTCGCTCAAAGAATATTTTAAGACTAATGATAATAACCTGATATCAGATACTACACTCTGGAGTGCACACAAGGCGTTCATAAGAGGGATACTGTTAAAACACGCGGCCATCCAAAAAAGAAATAGAAAGATAACCTTAGATAATCTATTATCTGATATTAAGTCCCTTGAGGATACATTTAAATCCTCTCTTGACCCGAAAATTCTCAGCAAGTTAAAAACGGCTAGACACCACTTATATCTTTACTTGCATGAGAAACATGAATTCCACTTACGGAAAATCAAAGCAGACCATTACTCACAAGGCAACAAAGCTTCAAAAATCCTAGCAAAGAGAATAAAAAAGAGAGAAGTTAGATCTAGAATCCCCTTTTTGTACGACTCCCAAGGCAAAAAACTATTCAACCCTAAACAAATAGCAGATGAATTTGCAAACTATTATGCAAATTTATACAACTTAGGAAATTCAACGGACGTTCTGCAGCCCACATCTAATTATATTAACGAGTTCCTTGATGGCGTTTCCCTCCCTTCACTATCATCAAGTCAAAAACAAGCTCTAAATGCTGAAATTACGCATTCAGAAATCTCAGAAGCAATCCATTCCCTCAAAAATAACAAATCCCCTGGTCCAGACGGTCTCACAAATGAGTATTATAAAACTCTTTCACATATTTTAAATCCCTTCCTAAACAGAACCTTCAACTCAATAGCAGCTCAAAAGTCAATCCCAAAAGATATGTTAAGTGCACTGATCATAACTTTGCCAAAGCCTGGTAAACCAGCAGACACTCCAGCTAATTTCAGACCCATTTCACTTTTAAATTCCGATATTAAGATTTTTGCAAAAATACTGGCAAAAAGGTTGTCCAATATCCTACCCACATTAATATCCAATGACCAGATAGGGTTTGTCTCTAATAGACAATCGTCAGATGGTACTAGAAGATTTATAGACTTACTGGATGTGGCACATTATACTCGAACGCCTTCTCTGCTTCTATCCTTGGATGCAGAGAAGGCGTTTGACAGAATACACTGGGACTATATTTCAGCAACACTGAAAAAGTTTGGGTTTGGAGACTTTTACTTATCCGCGGTGATGTCTCTATACTCTAATCCAAGTGCCTCTATATACTCATCTAGCTTTCTTTCCGCCCCTTTTAATATCAACAACGGAACTAGACAGGGCTGTCCTATGTCACCCTTGATATTTGCGCTTGCAATGGAACCCTTTGCAGAGCATATTAGATCCTCCTCGCTTATTAAAGGGATAAAAGTAGGAGAAGTAGACCATCGCATAGGTCTTTTTGCGGACGATGTCCTAATTATTACTTCAAACCCAACCATAGCTTTGCCTGCCATTAATGACATCATCTTAAAATTTGGTAAAGCTTCCTTCTATAAAGTAAACGTTAATAAATCTCAAATTCTGGACTTGGGTTTACCCCCTTCTACTAAACGTTTAATTTCCAGATTATATAAATTTCCTTGGGCACATGAGTCCCTGACTTATCTAGGTATTCAGCTTGCCTTTCCAACTAGCAAACTATTTAAGGTCAATTTTTGGCCATTATATGATAAAATTAATAGCTCCTTGAACAGCTTAAAGATGGATTCTATTTCTTGGCTAGGGAGAATAGCCGCTGTGAAAATGGTTATTCTACCCAAAATTATTTACTTGTTTCGCAATATCCCTATTTCTATTCCCTCTGGATACATAATTAAGCTCCAATCACTAATTAATCGCCACATTTGGGGTAAACTAAGACCCAGAGTGAAAACCCTCATACTTAATAAACCACTCAAAACGGGTGGCCTTAATGTACCCTCTGTTAAGCATTATCATGCCTCTTCTATCCTTGACCAACTGAGATATTTGCTCAAAGATGACTCCACAAAAAAATGGGTAGCACTAGAAAAAACTATTTTGGGTCCCTATAATATAGAAATGCGCCTTTCTGCCGTAGCGGCTTTTGGTACCAGACATAACTCTCCTTTATTAACCTTGACAACAATGCTAAACACTTGGTATTCTGTTGCTAGAGTAGATAAATTAGTTAGTACTTCTATCTTCACATTGCCCCTGAAGGCTTGTGAGCTAGCCATTCCAGACATTAGTCTAGACAATTGGGTGAGGCTGGGCATTACTGAAGTCAAACAACTATGGAGAGATAAGGTGTTTGTAGAATTTGCCCACCTTAATAAAAACTTTAACATTCCCAATACAGATTTCTACAAATATCTAAGGTTAAGACACTTACTGAAATCCCCAAAGTGTTTTTCATACAATACAAACAATCAAGCTTTCTTACAGTGGATACACTTGACCCAAAGGCTGGACAAAGGCATCACTAAAGGGTACACCTTACTGAAAGAGTCATGCGCTAACCCCTTACAGAACACCCTAGACCTATGGAATCACGAATTGGGTTTTTCTCTATCGGAATCAGAGTGGTCAGAAGCCTTTATCTCTGTATCCAAATTGTCTAAATGCTCTGATCATTTGGAAGGGTCGAGAAAAATACTCTATAGATGGTATAGAACGCCTGTGCATCTTTACCAAATTTTTCCTGATTCATCCCCAGAGTGCTGGAGATGCGGCCATAACCCAGGTAGTTTCTTGCATATGTGGTGGGACTGCCCAACTGTTAAATTCTTATGGATCTCAATTTTTAAATTTATATCAGCATTAGCCTGCTACCCCGTTGAACCTTCATCTAAGATGGCCTTACTGTCTGTGGGGTTGATAGACCTCCCGTATCACTTTAGATTCGTAGCTGGTCACTTAATTTTTATTACTCGCTTGAAAATAGCTGCTTGTTGGAAATCTGGGAGCCTTCCCAATCTTAGTAGGATTTGCAGATCCTTGGACAATAGCTGCTTATATGAAGGTCTATGGGCATCTTCTAATAATATGAAAACTACATTTCTGAAGAGATGGGAAGTTTGGTTGAACCACAAAAGCTGTAACTTACCTCAAAGTGCCTCCATTAGAATGTAAGGTTCTTGATTTATGACTATTTTAGCTATAGTCTCTCCGAGGAAATACTCCTTTTCTGTATCTTCCTCCTGCGCAGCCTTTAATTGTACCCGTACAACCCTCTACCTTTTCCAAGCTTAACATTTGCAACTGTATGCTGGGAAAATTTATGTACCTGTATATTAGCTACATTTATGCCATAATGTTACCTATTACTCGATGCACTTGTAGTGCTTTTCATTTGCTATGTAACCTATTATTTTAAAACTTCTTAATAAAAATTATTGTTCAAAAAAAAAAAACAACTCGATTAAGTTAGGGAAAAAACAAAAATTCATTAGTTAATCAAATGGAAAATTAAAAGGTTTATAGTCAATAAAAGAAAAGTAGGCCCTTTCTTTGGTGGTTTAAAACATTGAAATATTCATCCTACCCAGCACACTACACAGATTTACATTTCACTCAATGTTAGTCTGCCGCCCGGCGAGGGAAGGGACACGCCACAGAGCACGCAGGTTTTATAATTAATGAGTAGCACGATAGGGAAGTTCATTTGGAAAGTAATTAATTCCCCAAATATTCAAACTGAATGGTCTTATTCACAGATGCAAAATCTTGGCCAAATTCAATTTATTTACATTTCACCCAAAGGTTGTGGCAATCCTTTCTATAAAAGGGGGCAGTTGTAAGGACGAAGCACGGGCAGGAATTGACCGGACCACTTGAACTCAAGCAGGAATTTATGAAATAAAAAAATTAAAATAAAGGTTTCACCTTGGGATTAAAGGTTCATTCACATGACAGTGAAAAATAGGCATTCGATGGCAGTTTTCAAAACCATTACAGTCTATGGGGCTATTCACATGGTCGTTTATTTTTTTATTTTTTATTAGGACATGTCTTATTTAGGCCATTTTGTTGGTCAGATGGACACCATGTTTTTAACAGCCGTTTAGACAGAAGTGCACCCATCTAATGGCCATTAAAAATGAGTATATGAGTGGCACAAAAGGCAGGGAGTTAGAGGAAAAAAAATACCTAAAGTACTCGCATGGGAACATTTGCTCCCAGCATCGTGACGTCACATGATCATGTAGGGAGCATCAGGTCCTGCTGCCTCCAGTGCAGAGCGAGTGTTTCCCCAAGCGACTGCTGAGGTGAGTAATTTTTTATTTTATATGCTGGGACTACCGGGGGTTGGGGGTGGGCACTATAAATACTGAGGGCACTGCAGAGTCCAGCAAAAAAAAATAATGCATATGTTAATATATATGTTTTTTACAATGGAACTGTATGGTGAAAGGATGCCACTGTATGGCATCAGTCTGGGGAATCTGTTAATGTATATGTTTTTGGTATACATTAAACGGATGGCAAAAATGTGATGTGAACCCAGCCTTAGTGTCAGAATAAGCAATAGTACACAGCGGAGCAGAGAGGGGAGGCCGCCAGGTACTGACAGAGCGCACAGCCTTTTATTTATTGGGAAGTGCAGGGCACAGTATAATACACTAGAATCTATATACTATAAAGATATTAGCCGTACCCTGGAATAATAATACAATTAGGGGGTCATTTATTAAACAGAAATACACCTATATTAGGCACATTTCTGAAACAGATTGTGGTGCAAAGGTCCTTTGTGCCGCAATCTGCAACTTTTCCCCACTCATGCCAGGTCTATGGCAAAGGGTATAAGAGGGGCACAGTACGGGAATAACTAGGGGCACTGTAGAGGGTATGGTAAGAGGACACAATACAGGATATAAGGGGGCACAGTACAGGGTGGGGGGCACAGTCACGTGACCCTGTGACGTTAGAAGGTCCTTATGGTGAATGCGGTTCAGACGCCACCATAATGAGAGGCAGAGGAGTGAGACAGGTGACCAGGGCCCTGGAAGGACAGAAGTGGTGGACACAGCAAGTAGGTGGAAGAGGCTCTGAGGGGGATTCATACAAGAAGTAGTGGCAGGAGGTCTGTGCAGGGCAGCAACAGGAGGGTGGAACAGGAGCTCTGGATACATGAGGGAAGAAAGGAGACAGCAGGGGCTCCATCAGGATGAGATAGGACAGGATATGTGGGGCAGGTGTCAGGGAGTCTATGGAGGCTTAATGAGGAAGTATAATAACTAAATAGCATGAAGTTGCTGGTCTACTACAGCATCCAGCAGCAGCTTGGAGAGTTAATTCTGCTGGTTTCTGGTGAAATCTAACTTCCTGTCAGTAAGGCCTCATGCACACGACTGTTCCGTTTTTTGCAGTCCGCAAACCACGGATCAATTTGCAGAACGCAACGGGCACGGCAATATAATTGCCTATTCTTGTCCGCAAAGCGCAGACAAGAATAGGACATGTTATATTTTTTAGCGGGGCGGCGGAACGGAGCCACGGATGCGGACAGCACACGGAGTGAAAGGGCGGCTCGGATGCGGACCCAAACAACTGTCGTGTGCATGAGGCCTAAGGAGCAGCATGATCATTGAGGAGATAATAACGTCATAAGATAGTGTCACTGTGTGTCTCATCTGTGTACTTTGTAGTATTGTTGTGGTCTTTCGTGTGGTTATTTTTTTATGGTCATTGTTATATGGATGCAAAATTTTATGGATAATTCTATGCACATTGGTTACCTAATAACCTCACTATTCTGTCCACACTGCCGTATGGGTATGGACTAGCTACCACTACGTAGGCAGCATGTATCCCTAGTCACTGACATCACTGGGCATCACTGACTCTGGGAGTACATGGGAAAATAAATTAAGGGGAACCTGTTATCAACTTTATGCTGTCCATACTAACGGCAGTATAAAGTAGAGACAGGTGAGTTGATTTCAGTGGTCTGTCATTTATAAGTTAAAAATAAGTGGTGCGGCCCTGGTGACAAGTGGGGAGCGGCGGCAGGGCACAGGGAGATGAGCGCTTCCATTGTGCACAGTCATCTGTATCACCATCCTCAGGACAGCGATACAGATAGATGTGCTGTGGCGGGGGAGAGAGAGGCGTCTCCCTTCCCTGTTCCTCTGATAAGCTGCAGGCCTAGTGCCTGCAGCCTATCAGAGGCCGGTACAAGCGGTGCAATGACTTCATTGCCAGCCTGATGGAGGTAAGTATAAGTGTTTATTTTTTTATATGGTACTACTTACTGGCACATGATTTGAGGGCACTTGTTACTGGCACATGATTGGGGGTCATTAATGTGTGGACCTGTTACTGGCACATGATTTGGGGGCATCTATGGGGGCACTTGTTACTGGCACATGATTGGGGGCATCTATGGGGCACTTCTTACTGGCACATTATTGGGGGGCATCAATGGGGCAAATCTTACTGGCACATTATTGGGGGGCACTGTGGGGGCATCTATGGGGGCACTTCTTACTGTAACTTTTTTGGGGGCACTTTTTATTGGCACATTATTGGGTGGCACTATGGGGGCATCTATGGGGCACTTTTTACTGGCACATTATTAGAGGCACTATGGGGGCATCTACTGAGGCTACAAAGAAGGGGTATTTTATATGGGGGAAGGGGGAGAGGAACACTATGGGGATTTCTACTGAGGCCACAAAGAAACCCCTTTTATATGGGGGGCTCTGTATAGGGGTATTTTATACTGGGACACATTATGGTGGGTACTATGGGGAAGGGGAGAGAGGAGTACTATGGGCTCATCTATATGGGGCACTATTATGTAGGAGCATTATTACTACCATATGTGCTCTAGCAGAGAATTATTACTAGTGCCAATAATTATTGAAAGGGGCATTATCTGTGTGGTACTAGTATTGTCAGGGGGTTTATCGGTTTCTTAAATAGAAAATTGGGTAGCACAGCGGCACAGTATTGGGGGTGGTAGGATGATTTGTAACAAAATAATAACAGGGGCACTCTGCTGTCTTACTAAACCCTCAAACTGATTTTAAAATTGAGAGATTAGTCAACATGTCCTACGGTTGACTAATCTCTCAATTTTAAAATCAGTTTGAGGGTTTAGTAAGACCGCAGAGTGCACCTGTCTTTGTTATTAATTTGTTATATTGTTATATTGATTATCACATCCACATAATTGCTACCTTGTGTAGGATGTCTATTGTGGTACTTGTGGTTCGCTGCGGGCATCCTCCACTGTATGCATTTTTGCTGGGGATCGCCATTAGCAATGGGCCACAAGTGCAGGATTTGCTCCCCTATATATACAGTACAGACCAAAAGTTTGGACACACCTTCTCATTCGAAGAGTTTTCTTTATTTTCATGACTATGAAAATTGTAGATTCACAGTGAAGGCATCAAAACTATGAATTAACACATGTGGAATTATATACATAACAAAAAAGTGTGAAACAACTGAAAATTTGTCATATTCTAGGTTCTTCAAAGTAGCCACCGTTTGCTTTAATTACTGCTTTGCACATTCTCTTGATGAGCTTCAAGAGGTAGTCACCTGAAATGGTCTTCCAACAGTCTTGAAGGAGTTCCCAGAGATGCTTAGCACTTGTTGGCCTTTTGCCTTCACTCTGCGGTCCAGCTCACCCCAAAACATCTCGATTGGGTTCAGGTCTGGTGACTGTGGAGGCCAGGTCATCTGGCGCAGCACCCCATCACTCTCCTTTATGGTCAAATAGCCCTTACACAGCCTCCAGGTGTGTTTGGGGTCATTGTCCTGTTGAAAAATAAATGATGGTCCAACTAAACGCAAACCGGATGGAATAGCATGCTGCTGCAAGATGCTGTGGTAGTCATTGCTGGTTCAGTATGCCTTCAATTTTGAATAAATCCCCAACAGTGTCACCAGCAAAGTACCCCAACACCATCACACCTCCTCCTCCATGCTTCACGGTGGGAACCAGGCATGTAGAGTCCATCCGTTCACCACAAAGACACGGTGGTTGGAACCAAAGATCTCAAATTTGGACTCATCAGACCAAAGCACAGATTTCCACTGGTCTAATGTCTATTCCTTGTGTTCTTTAGCCCAAACAAGTCTCTTCTGCTTGTTGCCTGTCCTTAGCAGTGGTTTCCTAGCAGATATTCTACCATGAAGGCCTGATTCACACAGTCTCCTCTTAACAGTTGTTCTAGAGATGTGTCTGCTGCTAGAACTCTGTGTGGCATTGACCTGGTCTCTAATCTGAACTGTTGTTAACCTGCGATTTCTGAGGCTGGTGACTCGGATGAACTTATCCTCCGCAGCAGAGGTGACTCTTGGTCTTTCTTTCCTTGGGCGGTCCGCATGTGAGCCAGTTTCTTTGTAGCGCTTGATGGTTTTTGTGACTGCACTTGGGGACACTTTCAAAGTTTTCCCAATTTTTAGGACTGACTGACCTTCATTTCTTAAAGTAATGATGGCCACTCATTTTTCTTTACTTAGCTGCTTTTTTCTTGCCATAATACAAATTCTAATAGTCTATTCAGTAGGAGTATCAGCTGTGTATCCACCTGACTTCTCCACAACGCAACTGATGGTCCCAACCCCATTTATAAGGCAAGAAATCCCACTTATTAATCCTAATAGGGCACACCTGTGAAGTGAAAACCATTTCAGGTGACTACCTCTTGAAGCTCATCAAGAGAATGCCAAGAGTGTGCAAAGCAGTAATCAAAGCAAAAGGTGGCTACTTTGAAGAACCTAGAATATGACATATTTTCAGTTGTTTCACACTTTTTGTTATGTATATAATTCCACATGTGTTAATTCATAGTTTTGATGCCTTCAGTGTGAATCTACAATTTTCATATTCATGAAAATAAAGAAAACTCTTTGAATGAGAAGGTGTGTCCAAACTTTTGGTCTGTACTGTATATGCACGACTGCATGTGGGTTTGAGCATCTCCTGCTAATACCACGCCATTCTTTTCAGTTTGTATATATAGAGATTCTTGGAGGTGTATAAAATCCAATTTAAATGTGCCTGTTTTCCATCCACAGGCCACATTTAGGTGCACCTGTGAGGCCTGGGCCATATCAGCCAGTCTTGAGTGGGACTCGCAGACTCCTCCCTCCTCCCATTGCAAGCATAGTTACATGCTGGAGGTAACTGGTGAGTTGTTTGTGAGTCGGCCTCATGCTCCTGTAATTTGCCCACTGGCTCCTGGTATTGCCCATACGGCTCAGGTAGGAGAGTGTTAGGTCCCGGGCTACTTGAGAAACCTTGGCGTGGTGCCCGGGCTTAGACATGTTGACTAATCTCTCAATTTTAAAATCAGTTTGAGGGTTTAGTAAGACCGCAGAGTGCACCTGTCTTTGTTATTATTTTGTTATATTGTTATATTGATTATCACATCCACATAATTGCTACCTTGTGTAGGATGTCTATTGTGGTACTTGTGGTTCCCTGCGGGCATCCTCCACTGTATGCATTTTTGCTGGGGATCGCCATTAGCAACGGGCCACAAGTGCAGAATTTGCTCCCCTATATATATGCACGACTGCATGTGGGTTTAGGCATCTCCTGCTAATACCACACCATTCTTTTCAGTTTGTATATGTAGGATGATTTGTCCAGAAGATGGGAGAATGATGGAAAAGTAGTAAACTAAGATTTTGCTTGTCAAACTGCAGAGAGGAGAAATGGCTGAAAATGGTGGTGTGGTCTGAAGGTCTGAAAGGAGAAGATGAGGAAAGAGAACATCTACATCAAAGACACGTCACTGGATGTAAGAGGTATGGGGTGCTGTATATTTACCCTGTATGTTCTGTAGTGATGGGAGGATGGATATAGAATTTGGCCCACACTGTAGCAGCCTGGCCCCAGACTTCAGGTCACACTGTGTGTGTTCTGAATTCTGGGGGCTTACACACATCTACTACATTATCTGTACTCAGAGAGTTATCACTGTGTTATCTGTGGTGTCACGTATGACTCCAAGTAATATCTACTGCATTATCTGTAAAAAGGGTGTGGCCACAGGTGGGGGGAGAAGCGCAATACTTGGCTTGCCCCGGGTGCTGGCAACCCACGCTACGCCACTGTGCACCAGCATGGATAATAATATTTCAGCATAGTCCCTATTGACTACCAACTCCTACGCACATTCTCTTCTCTATGGGCCCTAAGAATACTGATCTCTCTTGTTTTTTTTTCTTATCTCATGACAGCTCATTCAATGTGTTTTTCTCGCTACTTCTTTTATTCCCGTGCTATTGAAGTTCCTCAAGGATCAGGTCCTCTCCTCTTTTCTTTCTACAGCACCATCTCAATGCTGATGACAGCCCTTTTTAGATACCTCATCCTGTGACATCACCCCTGCACTGCTATAAAACACCAGTGATTGTATGTCTACCGTCCCTAACATCATATCTTCTTTTCTCCAAAAACGACTAGAACTCTTAGTCGCCATGCCCAATATCTTTAGGTTATTTTCTACTCATATCATTGTAACTCATTACTAATTGACATCCCCCTCACTAAACTCTACCCTCTCCAATCTATCCTGAATGCAGCAGCCAGGCTCATCTATCTGTCTAACCGCTACTCCGATGCCTCCAACCTGACTAGTCATTGCACTGGTTACCCATCTAGTATAGAATTTAAATAAACTTCTCACTCTCACCTACAAAGCTCTTCAAAATACTGCACCCCCATATATCTCCTAATCTATCCATCTCAATCTATCACCCTTATTGCTCTACTTCTCACTCCTGTCTTCAAGACTTTTCTAGAGGTGCGCCAGATGTGCTACACCAAACAATAAGGTTTATTCCCAATATTCACAATTTCAAACATGTTAAAAAATATATATTTTTAGGGTGGCCTAATCTAACTCTTCTCCACTTAGCCTTCTACTTCATTCTACAGAACCTGAACCCTTCATCTCTACGCCCCACACACCTTGCACCCTATTACACTTAATATATGTATATACCGAGATACTGGCTGGGGACTGGCTCATGCTGCTTTATATCTACTCCCCTATTTAGTATGAAAGATGGCAGAAGGGCTTTTACCTTTTGTGTCACCCATGTATACTTATAGGCTACAAGCACACGATAAAAATGGCTACTATGTGGAACTTTATTACTGCTGTGGTCACTATGGGGGGCATTATTACTGCTGGGGCCACTATGGGGGACATTATTACTACTGGGGCCACTATAGGGGACTTTATTACTGCTGAGGTGCCACTATGGGGGACATTATTACTACTGGGATACTACAATGGGGGATATTGCTACTTTTTGGGCTACTATGGGGGGCATTATTACTGCTGGGGGACCACTATGGGGGAGATTGCTACTGCTGGTACTCTATGGGAAACATTATTACTGATGGGGGCACTATGAGGGACATTACTACTTCTGGGGTACCACTATGGGGGACTTTATTACTGCTGGGGTGCCTAAATTGCGGACATTACTACTGCTTGGGACACTATGGGGACATTATTACTGCTGGGGGACTATTATAGGGGAGATTGCTACTGCTGGGGCCACTCTGGGGGACATTAATCCTTCTGGGGCTATTATGGGGGACATTATGTATACTGCATAGATTGGGATTTTATTTTTAAAAAGTCAATTAAATTCACCCATTTTTAACAGCCATTTTTAATGTACAGCCATGAAAAACGAATGCAAAATGGATGCAAAACGGCCATTAAAAACGGACAAGAAAATGGATGCACAAATGGTTGCAATATGGCCATGAAAAACTGACAGCATGTCCGTCTTTAATGGCTTTTTTTTTTTCACTGTCATGTGCATGTAGCCATAGGGGGACATTTATAAAAACATATGAAAGGAAAATTGGCTTAGTTATCCAAACTATAGCTTGAACAGCTGAAATGGGCCCTGGGAATAGACATGTTCTCTGTAGCACGCTGTGGGAAAAGGTTACACTGTGTAAATGACGAAGAATGATAAACGGGTTCCAATGTATATATATATATAATATGCATGATTATGACGCTAATAGTTCTCCTTATCGTTACCAAAACAATGCAACACCGCCACCTGGTGGATCAATGAGGATTTTGTTTGTAAAATTCTAGTCTGAAAAAAGTTCCTGACACCGAATTGTTAAGTATTAAAGAAAATACCTATAAATAAAATTACTCCATACAACGTTGTGTTAAAAAACAACAAAACAGTACATATTCATAGCAAACATTTTATTAAAGGGGTTATTGCATTAATAATATGAAAAAATTTAAATCAGACATCATATAGTACATCAAAAATATAAAAATCAGCGGCTCACCCCAATACTGAATGGACAGGGTGCACACCTCTCGGTCCACCCAGACCGCACAGGAAAAGAGTATATGGTAAAAGAATGAGGGGCACTCATTCTTTTACCATCATATAGTACATGACAAACTCTTTTTAACACAGCTAGAACCAGCCCTGTACATCACATGGATCCAGAGATCTTCCCATTCATTGTTCTGCTAGATTTATATCAAGCTAAAAGCTCAGGGGGCGTGTCCTTCTGCTGCAGCTCAGGAGGCGTGTCTCAGCTCTCCCTATCACAGCTCAGGAGGCGTGTCTCAGCTCCCGCTATCACAGCTCAGGAGGCAGTTGAAGGATGGAACTGAGCATGTGCGGCCATCTCAGTAAGCAGGTCAAAGAAATAAGAAAAAAAATGTTGGCGCTATACAGATTTATTTTACTGAATAACTCAGTGGCTATGCCAAATTTTGTATTACATGCAATTACAAAAGTATTCAGATGCAGGTGCTGGTTTGAAAATTGTATAAAATTTTCAATTATAATATAAATTATAATTATTTTTATTAATACATAGCTGTCTATGATGCTTGTAATGGTTGTGTTCTTGCTATGATATAAGTAAAGTGATCATAATGAATCATTTATCTATATGAAATAAAAAATACAATACATTGAGAACTGAAATAGAGGCTTTTGAGTGCTATATCATTAGTCATGTAGGTGAGGTATGCCAGACCTAACAGGGGAATTATGTGTGAGGTCACGGTGTGAGCAATAGGTGGGCCGAGGTAAATACAGTTCTGGTTACTCACGGTTATGTCGTCCCTGGGCAGGCTCGCATAAGTGAAGAGGAGAAAGGCACAAGAATTCTCTGGGGCACACTCTGGTGTAAGGGACACAGGCCAGATAGTGGTTCGAGATGCCCTTGATGGTCTGTATTAATGTGCCTCTGGCAAGGTCCCTTGTAGTCGTGACGCCAGTACCTTTTGTATGGAGGTAACAGCCATTTACTGTAGTGTCCATTGAGGAACTTGAGACTGAGACAGGAAGGATGAACTCCAGGGTGGAACTTTACAATAGCCTGTTAGTGAAAAACAGGCTATTGTAATGAATAAGGAAGCTACTGGTCAGACTAGGCTTGTAAAATATGAAAGTCTTACACTGGTCAAAACTCCGGCCTTATCCTAACCTTGGTTAAAGGTGCTTTCCTAAATCCTGGAACTTCTATTCTAATGTTGTTCTGACAGTTGGCCTAACTGTCCTCAGAGTTTGAACTGGCGGTGTGGATGCCTGATAGAAAGGTGCCTAGTAAGCCTTCACGTAATGGCTGTCTTGCTAATCCGTTGTCTTGAACAAAACGTGATAATTCCTTAGATACTCGGCTGCATGCAGTTTGGGACATAGGTCACCCCGGAGGAGTGATCTATAGGAGTGGATTGCTCACCTCTAGGTAGAATAGTTGCAGGCTTTAACCCTGGACTGTAGAGCCGATAGGGACAGAGCAGAGAGGCTGTGAATAGGCCTCCCTCCAGGTATTCAGCTACATTGCTGCTGCTTTCTGACTAAGCTTATGAGAGAACTAGACTGCACTGAACTCTCAACTGGATTGACCTGAGCTCAACTGATCTGATCTCATCTGGTTTGATCTGACCTGCCTAACTTAGGTCTGAGCTAAGCTATAAATATATACACTGCTCAAAAAAATAAAGGGAACACTTAAACAACACAATGTAACTCCAAGTCAATCACACTTCTGTGAAATCAAACTGTCCACTTAGGAAGCAACACTGAGTGACAATCAATGTCACATGCTGTTGTGCAAATGGGATAGACAACAGGTGGAAATTATAGGCAATTAGCAAGACACCTGTAGTGTACGGGAGAGTAATACCCCGTCACTACAGAAGGGTCACTTGGGTGTTGTCGTTCCCCCTGTATTTAAGGGGAGGTTGGTATAAAACATCTTATAATGTCATGCTATGTATTTTCCTGTTACTGTGAAACGTGCATTTGCAGGCCGGCTAGGGTGTAGTTCCAGCTCTGAGTCACTAGAGGGAGCTAGGGAACCCTAGGATATATAAGGCCCAGTCAGGAAGTAGTAGCAGGAGTCAGACAGTGGGAGCAGAGGTCAGAAATGATCCTGTGTCTGAGAGAAGGCCAGGCTATGGGCCTGTGAGAGCATAGCAGGCCTGAAGCCTGTCGGCTAGGAGAGGGTAGTAAAGGCCCTGTAACCGGGTTCCGGATCCAAGGAAAAGGTTCCCCTCCTGAGTCATCATCCGTTTAGCTGAAGCAGCATAAGCAAGCCACCAGTCAAGACACAGATTACCACAGAGGCCGATCAGATAAAGCAAGAGGTACTCAAGATAACAGAGGAGGTACTAGATAAGGACAGCTTCAAGGGTACGCCAGATAAAGGGCATTAGACCTTGGAGAGAAAGTCACATGTGTCAGGACCAGTCAGGAATAGTGTGCAAGCCGCCTGTACTGCATCTCCTGCAATCAACACTCTGTATTATACATTGCTAAGACCGGCCATTCTGTAATTCCCAAGAACCACCTGTATCTTTATGGAAAACCAACCGTCTTTCATGGAACTGTGCTCTACCTGTGTCCATGTATTATCCTGACTGATATTCAGTAAAAGTTCCAGTTTTTGTTGGCTATCCTGTGCTTGCTTCATTCTTTTACCATACCCTACACGGCGTGTCACCGTTTAATTGACACTGGCGTCACGAACTGTTAAATACCTGCCTGTTCCAGCAGTCGCCCAGATTTGAAGACGACAGTGGATCCCAGGTTAGTGGTCAATCTGCACTACAAAGCCCAGCACACACTACTGACCCCCTGGGACACTGCACACCCCCAATAAAGGAGTGGTTCTGCAGGTGGTGACCACAGACTACTTCTCAGTTCCTATGCTTCCTGGCTGATGTTTTGGTCACTTTTGAATGCTGGCGGTGCTTTCACTCTAGTGGTAGCATGAGACGGAGTCTAGAACCCACACAAGTGGCTCAGGTAGTGCAGCTTATCCAGGATGGCACATCAATGCGAGCTGTGGCAAGAAGGTTTGCTGTGTCTGTCAGCGTAGTGTCCAGAGCATGGAGGCGCTACCAGGAGACAGGCCAGTACATCAGGAGACGTGGAGGAGGCCGTAGGAGGGCAACAACCCAGCATCAGGACCGCTACCTCCGCCTTTGTGCAAGGAGGAACAGGAGGAGCACTGCCAGAACCCTGCAAAATGACCTCCAGCAGGCCACAAATGTGCATGTGTCTGCTCAAACGATCAGAAACAGACTCCATGAGGGTGATATGAGGGCCCGACGTCCACGGGTGGGGGTTGTGCTTACAGCCCAACACCGTGCAGGACGTTTGGCATTTGCCAGAGAACACCAAGATTGGCAAAATCGCCACTGGCGCCCTGTGCTCTTCACAGATGAAAGCAGGTTCACACTGAGCACATGACAGACGTGACAGAGTCTGGAGACGCCGTGGAGAACGTTCTGCTGCCTGCAACATCCTCCAGCATGACCGGTTTGGCATTGGGTCCGTAATGGTGTGGAGTGGCATTTCTTTGGAGGGCCGCACAGCCCTCCATGTGCTCACCAGAGGTAGCCTGATTGCCATTAGGTACCGAGATGAGATCCTCAGACCCCTTGAGAGATCATATGCTGGTGCGGTTGGCTCTGGGTTCCTCCTAATGCAAGACAATGCTAGACCTCATGTGGCTGGAGTTCCTGCAAGACGAAGGCATTGATGCTATGGACTGGCCCGCCCATTCCCCAGACCTGAATCCAATTGAGCACATCTGGGACATCATGTCTCGCTCTATCCACCAACAGACTGTCCACACCGCGAGACATCTTGTCTCGCTCTATCCACCAACAGACTGTTGCACCACAGACTGTCCAGGAGTTGGCAGATGCTTTAGTCCAGGTCTGGGAGGAGATCCCTCAGGAGACCGTCCGCCACCTCATCAGGAGCATGCACAGGCATTGTAGGGAGGTCATACAGGCACGTGGAGGCCACACACAATACTGAGCCTCATTTTGACTTGTTTTAAGGACATTACATCAAAGTTGGATCAGCCTGTAGTGTGTTTTTTCACTATAATTTTGAGTGTGACTCCAAATCCAGTCCTCCATGGGTTGAAAAATTAAATTTCCATTTTTTTATTTTTGTGTGATTTTGTTGTCAGCACATTCAACTATGTAAAGAACAAAGTATTTCAGAAGAATATTTAATTAATTCAGATCTAGGATGTGTTATTTTTGTGTTCCGTTTATTTTTTTGAGCAGTATATATATATATATATATATATATATATATATCTATAACAAAAAATAGATGAGCAGCACACAATTTTTCCACAGGTGTAATTCCTTAGAGCAGACCACGGACTTGATCCAAATTAGATATGTGTAGTAAAAAATCCAAGGCAGCACACAAATATCCATAAAAAGCAGAAGGGTATTATACACTCACCTAAAGAATTATTAAGAACACCATACTAATACGGTGTTGGATCCCCTTTTGCCTTCAGAACTGTCTTAATTCTACGTGGCATTGATTCAACAAGGTGCTGATAGCATTCTTTACAAATGTTGGCCCATATTGATAGGATAGCATCTTGCAGTTGATGGAGATTTGAGGGACGCACATCCAGGGCACGAAGCTCCCGTTCCACCACATCCCAAATATGCTCTATTGGGTTGAGATCTGGTGACTGTGGGGGCCATTTTAGTACAGTGAACTCATTGTCATGTTCAAGAAACCAATTTGAAATGATTCGAGCTTTGTGACATGGTGCATTATCCTGCTGGAAGTAGCCATCAGAGGATGGGTACATGGTGGTCATGAAGGGATGGACATGGTCAGAAACAATGCTCAGGTAGCCTATGGCATTTAAAGGATGGCCAATTGGCACTAAGGGGCCTAAAGTGTGCCCAGAAAACATCCCCCACACCATTACACCACCACCACCAGCCTGCACAGTGGTAACAAGGCATGATGGATACTGTTCTCATTCTGTTTACGCCAAATTCGGACTCTACCATTTGAATTTCTCAACAGAAATCGAGACTCATCAGACCAGGCAACATTTTTCCAGTCTTCAACAGTCCAATTTTGGTGAGCTTGTGCAAATTGTAGTCTCTTTTTCCTATTTGTAGTGGAGATGAGTGGTACCCGGTGGGGTCTTCTGCTGTTGTAGCCCATCTGCCTCAAGGTTGTGCATGTTGTGGCTTCACAAATGCTTTGCTGCATACCTCGGTTGTAACGAGTGGTTATTTCAATCAACGTTGCTCTTCTATCAGCTTGAATCAGTCAGCCCATTCTTCTCTGACCTCTAGCATCAACAAGGCATTTTCGCCCACAGGACTGCCGCATACTGGATGTTTTTCCCTTTTCACACCATTCTTTGTAAACCCTAGAAATGATTGTGCGTGAAAATCCCAGTAACTGAGCAGATTGTGAAATACTCAGACCGGCCCGTCTGGCAACAACAACCATGCCACACTCAAAATTGCTTAAATCACCTTTCTTTCCCATTTTGACATTCAGTTTGGAGTTCAGGAGATTGTCTTGACCAGGACCACAACCCTACATGCATTGAAGCAACTGCCATGTGATTGGTTGACTAGAAAATCGCATTAATGAGAAATAGAACAGGTGTTCCTAATAATTCTTTAGGTGAGTGTATATAGTATATATATATATATATATTATATATATATATACAAAGGAAAAATGGCGGCACTGGAACGCAATCAACTAGAAAAAGGGTGCACGTCTCCAGGGGAATAGGGTTCTTACCCCAATGTATAATCCAGAAAAGTAGGCGGCACTCCGAGAAAAATGACAAGTGAACTTTATTCACCCAGGTGGTGCAACGTTTCGGTTCTGCACTAGAACCTTTTTCAAGCAAAGTTACAACTCAAATCACAGCATTATATACAGGTGAATCAATTAGCATGTTCAGCATGTGACCACACTCCACCCAGTGGGTGTGTTACAAATCTTGATCATCCAATGAAAACAGTGTACATATAAAAAAGAGAAAGATGGGCATAATATAAATACAATAAGGCATACATAAGAAAAATACATGAAAGAAAAATTAGTGACATACATGTTGATAAACAGTGTATCCATAATCACTGTATCAATCAGTTACAAGATCGATCTGCCCAATAGTGCACTGTGATGTGATATGTTAAGAAGAGAAATAGCAGAGAGGATGGGGAAGCGATCGGAAAAACATACCGGAGGGACAAGAAGAGACCTGCCATGCCGTTATTCCGCGTTGTTTATATTCCACTGCGCAAACGCAGCACCGCACCAATCAGGCATATCCCGGCCGAGGACCTCTGATGTCATCAGAACCGGCCGCAACGTCATCTTACAGAGTCTCGCCCCATGCGCATGCTCAATAGACAAGGTCTGTTCCCAGCGCCATCTTACTTGATGGAAACAGATCGCTGCGTCTATTTACTTAGTGTAATGCATCCAAACCACTTATTCAGAGGGTATGGGCAACTCAGAAAGAAGGGGACACTCTAGAAACCAGAATGTCTCCCATCATATCCACGTGAAGCCATGCTGCGGCCACGAATTCCGCGGTCCCTGCAAAAGCGACACTGTGGTTACTGAGTGCCCTCATACCCGAGAGGGATCTCCTCTTTTGGGCATACGGATGTCACAAAGTGTAGACAGCAGCATGGCTGGTATGAGGGCACTCAGTAACCACAGTGTCGCTTTTGCAGGGACCGCGGAATTCGTGGCCGCAGCATGGCTTCACGTGGATATGATGGGAGACATTCTGGTTTCTAGAGTGTCCCCTTCTTTCTGAGTTGCCCATACCCTCTGAATAAGTGGTTTGGATGCATTACACTAAGTAAATAGACGCAGCGATTAGGGATGAGCAAACTCGAACTGTATAGTTCGGGTTCGTACCGAATTTTGGGGTGTCCGTGACACGGACCCGAACCCGGACATTTTCGTAAAAGTCCGGGTTCGGGTTCGGTGTTCGTCGCTTTCTTGGCGCTTTTGTGACGCTTTCTTGGCGCTTTTTGAAAGGCTGCAAAGCAGCCAATCAACAAGCGTCATACTACTTGCCCCAAGAGGCCATCACAGCCATGCCTACTATTGGCATGGCTGTGATTGGCCAGAGCACCATGTGACCCAGCCTCTATTTAAGCTGGAGTCACATAGCGCCGCCCGTCACTCTGCTCTGATTAGCGTAGGGAGAGGTTGCGGCTGCGACAGTAGGGCGAGATTAGGCAGATTAACTCCTCCAAAGGACTTGATTAACTGATCGATCTGCAGCTGTGGATCATTGAGCTGCTGATCCTCAATTGCTCACTGTTTTTAGGCTGCCCAGACCGTTTGTCAGTCACATTTTTCTGGGGTGATCGGCGGCCATTTTGTGTCTTGTGGTGCGCCAGCACAAGCTGCGACCAAGTGCATTTAACCCTCAATGGTGTGGTTGTTTTTTGGCTAAAGCCTACATCAGGGTGAAGCTGTCACACCAAGTGCATTTAACCAGCAATAGTCTGTTCATTTTTTGGCCATATACAAAATCAGGGGCAAGCTGCGCCTGTCACCAAGTGCATTTAACCCTCAATGGTGTGGTTGTTTTTTGGCTAAAGCCTACATCAGGGTGAAGCTGTCACACCAAGTGCATTTAACCAGCAATAGTCTGTTCATTTTTTGGCCATATACAAAATCAGGGGCAAGCTGCGCCTGTCACCAAGTGCATTTAACCCTCAATGGTGTGGTTGTTTTTTGGCTAAAGCCTACATCAGGGTGAAGCTGTCACACCAAGTGCATTTAACCAGCAATAGTCTGTTCATTTTTTGGCCATATACAAAATCAGGGGCAAGCTGCGCCTGTCACCAAGTGCATTTAACCCTCAATGGTGTGGTTGTTTTTTGGCTAAAGCCTACATCAGGGTGAAGCTGTCACACCAAGTGCATTTAACCAGCAATAGTCTGTTCATTTTTTGGCCATATACAAAATCAGGGGCAAGCTGCGCCTGTCACCAAGTGCATTTAACCCTCAATGGTGTGGTTGTTTTCTGGCTAAAGCCTACATCAGGGTGAAGCTGTCACACCAAGTGCATTTAACCAGCAATAGTCTGTTTATTTTTTGGCCATATACTACATCAGGGGCAAGCTGCGCCCGTCACCAAGTGCATTTAACCCTCAGTAGTGTGGTTGGTCAAGCTGTGACACCAAGTGCATTTAACCAGCAATAGTCTGTTCATTTTTTGGCCATATACTACATCAGGGGCAAACTGCGCCCGTCACCAAGTGCATTTAACCAGCAATAGTGTGGTTATTTTTTGGCCATATCCCAGTCTAATTCTGTCACTAAATCCATACCGGTCACCCAGCGCCTAAATACTAGGCCTCAAATTTATATCCCGCTAAATCTCTCGTTACCGCTGTCCTGTTGTAGCTGGGAAAGTTATTTAGTGTCCGTCAAAGCACATTTTTTGTTCTGGGTTGAAGTACAATTCCCAATTTAGCAATTTCATAATTTAGTGGTTTCTGCTATATCAGAGCTATTTGAAATCTATCCCTAAAAGGGTATATAATATTCAAGGTGCACATTGGGTCATTCAGAATAACTTCACACACACCCGCTACTGTGTATTTTCAAGTCTAATTCTGTCACTAAACCCATACCTGTCACCCAGCGCCTAAATACTAGGCCTCAAATTTATATCCTGCTAAATCTCTCGTTACCGCTGTCCTGTTGTAGCTGGGAAAGTTATTTAGTGTCCGTCAAAGCACATTTTTTGTTCTGGGTTGAAGTACAATTCCCAATTTAGCAATTTCATAATTTAGTGGTTTCTGCTATATCAGAGCTATTTGAAATCTATCCCTAAAAGGGTATATAATATTCAAGGTGCACATTGGGTCATTCAGAATAACTTCACACACACCCGCTACTGAGTATTTTCAAGTCTAATTCTGTCACTAAACCCATACCTGTCACCCAGCGCCTAAATACTAGGCCTCAAATTTATATCCTGCTAAATCTCTCGTTACCGCTGTCCTGTTGTAGCTGGGAAAGTTATTTAGTGTCCGTCAAAGCACATTTTTTGTTCTGGGTTGAAGTACAATTCCCAATTTAGCAATTTCATAATTTAGTGGTTTCTGCTATATCAGAGCTATTTGAAATCTATCCCTAAAAGGGTATATAATATTCAAGGTGCACATTGGGTCATTCAGAATAACTTCACACACACCCGCTACTGTGTATTTTCAAGTCTAATTCTGTCACTAAACCCATACCTGTCACCCAGCGCCTAAATACTAGGCCTCAAATTTATATCCTGCTAAATCTCTCGTTACCGCTGTCCTGTTGTAGCTGGGAAAGTTATTTAGTGTCCGTCAAAGCACATTTTTTGTTCTGGGTTGAAATACAATTCCCAATTTAGCAATTTCATAATTTAGTGGTTTCTGCTATATCAGAGCTATTTGAAATCTATCCCTAAAAGGGTAGATCATATTGAAGGTGCACATAGGGTCATTCAGAATAACTTCACACACACCCGCTACTGTGTATTTCCAAGTCTAATTCTGTCACTAAACCCATACCTGTCACCCAGCGCCTAAATACTAGGCCTCAAATTTATATCCCGCTAAATCTCTCGTTACCGCTGTCCTGTTGTAGCTGGGAAAGTTATTTAGTGTCCGTCAAAGCACATTTTTTGTTCTGGGTTGAAGTACAATTCCCAATTTAGCAATTTCATAATTTAGTGGTTTCTGCTATATCAGAGCTATTTGAAATCTATCCCTAAAAGGGTATATAATATTCAAGGTGCACATTGGGTCATTCAGAATAACTTCACACACACCCGCTACTGTGTATTTCCAAGTCTAATTCTGTCACTAAACCCATACCTGTCACCCAGCGCCTAAATACTAGGCCTCAAATTTATATCCTGCTAAATCTCTCGTTACCGCTGTACTGTTGTTGCTTGGAAAGATATTTAGTGTCCGTCAAAGCACATTTTTTGTTCTGGGTTGAAGTACAATTCCCAATTTAGCAATTTCATAATTTAGTGGTTTCTGCTATATCAGAGCTATTTGAAATCTATCCCTAAAAGGGTATATAATATTCAAGGTGCACATTGGGTCATTCAGAATAACTTCACACACACCCGCTACTGTGTATTTTCAAGTCTAATTCTGTCACTAAACCCATACCTGTCACCCAGCGCCTAAATACTAGGCCTCAAATTTATATCCTGCTAAATCTCTCGTTACCGCTGTCCTGTTGTAGCTGGGAAAGTTATTTAGTGTCCGTCAAAGCACATTTTTTCTTCTGGGTTGAAATACAATTCCCAATTTAGCAATTTCATAATTTAGTGGTTTCTGCTATATCAGAGCTATTTGAAATCTATCCCTAAAAGGGTAGATCATATTGAAGGTGCACATAGGGTCATTCAGAATAACTTCACACACACCCGCTACTGTGTATTTCCAAGTCTAATTCTGTCACTAAACCCATACCTGTCACCCAGCGCCTAAATACTAGGCCTCAAATTTATATCCCGCTAAATCTCTCGTTACCGCTGTCCTGTTGTAGCTGGGAAAGTTATTTAGTGTCCGTCAAAGCACATTTTTTGTTCTGGGTTGAAGTACAATTCCCAATTTAGCAATTTCATAATTTAGTGGTTTCTGCTATATCAGAGCTATTTGAAATCTATCCCTAAAAGGGTATATAATATTCAAGGTGCACATTGGGTCATTCAGAATAACTTCACACACACCCGCTACTGTGTATTTCCAAGTCTAATTCTGTCACTAAACCCATACCTGTCACCCAGCGCCTAAATACTAGGCCTCAAATTTATATCCTGCTAAATCTCTCGTTACCGCTGTACTGTTGTTGCTTGGAAAGATATTTAGTGTCCGTCAAAGCACATTTTTTGTTCTGGGTTGAAGTACAATTCCCAATTTAGCAATTTCATAATTTAGTGGTTTCTGCTATATCAGAGCTATTTGAAATCTATCCCTAAAAGGGTATATAATATTCAAGGTGCACATTGGGTCATTCAGAATAACTTCACACACACCCGCTACTGTGTATTTTCAAGTCTAATTCTGTCACTAAACCCATACCTGTCACCCAGCGCCTAAATACTAGGCCTCAAATTTATATCCTGCTAAATCTCTCGTTACCGCTGTACTGTTGTTGCTGGGCAAGATATTTAGTGTCCGTCAAAGCACATTTTTTGTTCTGGGTTGAAATACAATTCCCAATTTAGCAATTTCATAATTTAGTGGTTTCTGCTATATCAGAGCTATTTGAAATCTATCCCTAAAAGGGTATATAATATTCAAGGTGCACATTGGGTCATTCAGAATAACTTCACACACACCCGCTACTGTGTATTTCCAAGTCTAATTCTGTCACTAAACCCATACCTGTCACCCAGCGCCTAAATACTAGGCCTCAAATTTATATCCCGCTAAATCTGTCCCTAGTGCTGTAGCTGGGCGAGTTATTTAGTGTCCGTTCAAGCACATTTCTTGTTCTGGGTTGAAATACAATTCCCAATTTAGCAATTTCATAATTTAGTGGTTTCTGCTATATCAGAGCTATTTGAAATCTATCCCTAAAAGGGTATATAATATTCAAGGTGCACATAGGGTCATTCAGAATAACTTCACACACCCGCTACTGTGCATTTCCAAATCTAATTCTGTCACTAAACCCATACCTGTCACCCAGCGCCTAAATACTAGGCCTCAAATTTATATCCCGCTAAATCTCTCGTTACCGCTGTCCTGTTGTGGCTGGGAAAGTTATTTAGTGTCCGTCAAAGCACATTTTTTGTTCTGGGTTGAAATACAATTCCCAATTTAGCAATTTCATAATTTAGTCGTTTCTGCTATATCAGAGCTATTTGAAATCTATCCCTAAAAGGGTAGATCATATTGAAGGTGCACATAGGGTCATTCAGAATAACTTCACACACACGCTTCTGTGCATTTCCAAGTCTAATTCTGTCACTAAATCCATACCGGTCACCCAGCGCCTAAATACTAGGCCTCAAATTTATATCCCGCTGAATTTGAATACAATACATTGGGCCAAATAATATATTTGTTGTTGTGGTGAACCATAACAATGAGAAAAACATCTAGTAAGGGACGCGGACGTGGACATGGTCGTGGTGGTGTTAGTGGACCCTCTGGTGCTGGGAGAGGACGTGGCCGTTCTGCCACATCCACACGTCCTAGTGTACCAACTACCTCAGGTCCCAGTAGCCGCCAGAATTTACAGCGATATATGGTGGGGCCCAATGCCGTTCTAAGGATGGTAAGGCCTGAGCAGGTACAGGCATTAGTCAATTGGGTGGCCGACAGTGGATCCAGCACGTTCACATTATCTCCCACCCAGTCTTCTGCAGAAAGCGCACAGATGGCGCCTGAAAACCAACCCCATCAGTCTGTCACATCACCCCCATGCATACCAGGGAAACTGTCTCAGCCTCAAGTTATGCAGCAGTCTCTTATGCTGTTTGAAGACTCCGCTGGCAGGGTTTCCCAAGGGCATCCACCTAGCCCTTCCCCAGCGGTGAAAGACATAGAATGCACTGACGCACAACCACTTATGTTTCCTGATGATGAGGACATGGGAATACCACCTCAGCATGTCTCTGATGATGACGAAACACAGGTGCCAACTGCTGCGTCTTTCTGCAGTGTGCAGACTGAACAGGAGGTCAGGGATCAAGACTGGGTGGAAGACGATGCAGGGGACGATGAGGTCCTAGACCCCACATGGAATGAAGGTCGTGCCACTGACTTTCACAGTTCGGAGGAAGAGGCAGTGGTGAGACCGAGCCAACAGCGTAGCAAAAGAGGGAGCAGTGGGCAAAAGCAGAACACCCGCCGCCAAGAGACTCCGCCTGCTACTGACCGCCGCCATCTGGGACCGAGCACCCCAAAGGCAGCTTCAAGGAGTTCCCTGGCATGGCACTTCTTCAAACAATGTGCTGACGACAAGACCCGAGTGGTTTGCACGCTGTGCCATCAGAGCCTGAAGCGAGGCATTAACGTTCTGAACCTGAGCACAACCTGCATGACCAGGCACCTGCATGCAAAGCATGAACTGCAGTGGAGTAAACACCTTAAAACCAAGGAAGTCACTCAGGCTCCCCCTGCTACCTCTTCTGCTGCTGCCGCCTCGGCCTATTCTGCTGCTGCCGCCTCGGCCTCTTCCTCCGCCTCTGGAGGAACGTTGGCACCTGCCGCCCAGCAAACAGGGGATGTACCACCAACACCACCACCACCACCTCCGTCACCAAGCGTCTCAACCATGTCACACGCCAGCGTTCAGCTCTCCATCTCACAAACATTTGATAGAAAGCGTAAATTCCCACCTAGCCACCCTCGATCCCTGGCCCTGAATGCCAGCATTTCTAAACTACTGGCCTATGAAATGCTGTCATTTAGGCTGGTGGACACAGACAGCTTCAAACAGCTCATGTCGCTTGCTGTCCCACAGTATGTTGTTCCCAGCCGGCACTACTTCTCCAAGAGAGCCGTGCCTTCCCTGCACAACCAAGTATCCGATAAAATCAAGTGTGCACTGCGCAACGCCATCTGTGGCAAGGTCCACCTAACCACAGATACGTGGACCAGTAAGCACGGCCAGGGACGCTATATCTCCCTAACTGCACACTGGGTAAATGTAGTGGCAGCTGGGCCCCAGGCGGAGAGCTGTTTGGCGCACGTCCTTCCGCCGCCAAGGATCGCAGGGCAACATTCTTTGCCTCCTGTTGCCACCTCCTCCTTCTCGGCTTCCTCCTCCTCTTCTTCCACCTGCTCATCCAGTCAGCCACACACCTTCACCACCAACTTCAGCACAGCCCGGGGTAAACGTCAGCAGGCCATTCTGAAACTCATATGTTTGGGGGACAGGCCCCACACCGCACAGGAGTTGTGGCGGGGTATAGAACAACAGACCGACGAGTGGTTGCTGCCGGTGAGCCTCAAGCCCGGCCTGGTGGTGTGTGATAATGGGCGAAATCTCGTTGCAGCTCTGGGACTAGCCAATTTGACGCACATCCCTTGCTTGGCGCATGTGCTGAATTTGGTGGTGCAGAAGTTCATTCACAACTACCCCGACATGTCAGAGCTGCTGCATAAAGTGCGGGCCGTCTGTTCGCGCTTCCGGCGTTCACATCCTGCTGCTGCTCGCCTGTCTGCGCTACAGCGTAACTTCGGCCTTCCCGCTCACCGCCTCATATGCGACGTGCCCACCAGGTGGAACTCCACCTTGCACATGCTGGACAGACTGTGCGAGCAGCAGCAGGCCATAGTGGAGTTTCAGCTGCAGCACGCACGGGTCAGTCGCACTACAGAACAGCACCACTTCACCACCAATGACTGGGCCTCCATGCGAGACCTGTGTGCCCTGTTGCGCTGTTTCGAGTACTCCACCAACATGGCCAGTGGCGATGACACCGTTATCAGCGTTACAATACCACTTCTATGTCTCCTTGAGAAAACACTTAGGGCGATGATGGAAGAGGAGGTGGCCCAGGAGGAGGAGGAGGAGGAGGAGGAAGAGGGGTCATTTTTAGCACTTTCAGGCCAGTCTCTTCGAAGTGACTCAGAGGGAGGTTTTTGGCAACAGCAGAGGCCAGGTACAAATGTGGCCAGCCAGGGCCCACTACTGGAGGACGAGGAGGACGAGGATGAGGAGGAGGTGGAGGAGGATGAGGATGAAGCATGGTCACAGCGGGGTGGCACCCAACGCAGCTCGGGTCCATCACTGGTGCGTGGCTGGGGGGAAAGGCAGGACGATGACGATACGCCTCCCACAGAGGACAGCTTGTCCTTATCCCTGGGCAGCCTGGCACACATGAGCGACTACATGCTGCAGTGCCTGCGCAACGACAGCAGAGTTGCCCACATTTTAACCTGTGCGGACTACTGGGTTGCCACCCTGCTGGATCCACGCTACAAAGACAATGTGCCCACCTTACTTCCTGCACTGGAGCGTGATAGGAAGATGCGCGAGTACAAGCGCACGTTGGTAGACGCGCTACTGAGAGCATTCCCAAATGTCACAGGGGAACAAGTGGAAGCCCAAGGCCAAGGCAGAGGAGGAGCAAGAGGTCGCCAAGGCAGCTGTGTCACGGCCAGCTCCTCTGAGGGCAGGGTTAGCATGGCAGAGATGTGGAAAACTTTTGTCAACACGCCACAGCTAACTGCACCACCACCTGATACGCAACGTGTTAGCAGGAGGCAACATTTCACTAACATGGTGGAACAGTACGTGTGCACACCCCTCCACGTACTGACTGATGGTTCGGCCCCATTCAACTTCTGGGTCTCTAAATTGTCCACGTGGCCAGAGCTAGCCTTTTATGCCTTGGAGGTGCTGGCCTGCCCGGCAGCCAGCGTTTTGTCTGAACGTGTATTCAGCACGGCAGGGGGCGTCATTACAGACAAACGCAGCCGCCTGTCTACAGCCAATGTGGACAAGCTGACGTTCATAAAAATGAACCAGGCATGGATCCCACAGGACCTGTCCGTCCCTTGTCCAGATTAGACATTAACTACCTCCCCATAACCATATATTATTGGACTCCAGGGCACTTCCTCATTCAATCCTATTTTTATTTTCATTTTACCATTATATTGCAAGGCTACCCAAAGTTGAATGAACCTCTCCTCTGCCTGTGTGCTAGGCCTAAATATATGCCAATGGATTGTTGCAGTGGTGGCTGACGTGAAGCCTCATTCTCTGCTATGACATGCAGACTGATTCTCTGGTGACATGAAGCCAGATTGTCTGTTACGGGACCTCTCTCCTCTGCCTGGGTGCTGGGCCTGAATTTATGACAATGGACTGTTGCAGTGGTGGGTGACGTGAAGCCTGATTCTCTGCTATGACATGCAGACTGATTCTCTGGTGACATGAAGCCAGATCCTCTGTTACGGGACCTCTCTCCTCTGCCTGGGTGCTGGGCCTAAATTTATGAAAATGGACTGTTGCAGTGGTGGGTGACGTGAAGCCTCATTCTCTGCTATGACATGCAGACTGATTCTCTGCTGACATGAAGCCAGATCGTCTGTTACGGGACCTCTCTCCTCTGCCTGGGTGCTGGGCCTAAATTTATGAAAATGGACTGTTGCAGTGGTGGGTGACGTGAAGCCTCATTCTCTGCTATGACATGCAGACTGATTCTCTGCTGACATGAAGCCAGATTGTCTGTTACGGGACCTCTCTCCTCTGCCTGGGTGCCGGGGCCTAAATATCTGAGAATGGACTGTTCCAGTGGTGGGTGACGGGAAGCCAGATTCTCTGCTATGGAACCTCTCTCCAATTGATTTTGGTTAATTTTTATTTATTTAATTTTTATTTTAATTAATTTCCCTATCCACATTTGTTTGCAGGGGATTTACCTACATGTTGCTGCCTTTTGCAGCCCTCTAGCCCTTTCCTGGGCTGTTTTACAGCCGTTTTAGTGCCGAAAAGTTCGGGTCCCCATTGACTTCAATGGGGTTCGGGTTCGGGACGAAGTTCGGATCGGGTTCGGATCCCGAACCCGAACATTTCCGGGATGTTCGGCCGAACTTCTCGAACCCGAACATCCAGGTGTTCGCTCAACTCTAGCAGCGATCTGTTTCCATCAAGTAAGATGGCGCTGGGAACAGACCTTGTCTACTGAGCATGCGCATGGGGTGAGACTCTGTAAGATGACGTTGCGGCCGGTTCTGATGACATCAGAGGTCCTCGGCCGGGATATGCCTGATTGGTGCGGTGCTGCGTTTGCGCAGTGGAATATAAACAACGCGGAATAACGGCATGGCAGGTCTCTTCTTGTCCCTCCGGTATGTTTTTCCGATCGCTTCCCCATCCTCTCTGCTATTTCTCTTCACATCACAGTGTGATGCTATATCACATCACAGTGCACTATTGGGCAGATCGATCTTGTAACTGATTGATACAGTATGTGATTATGGATACACTGTTTATCAACATGTATGTCACTCATTTTTCTTTCATGTATTTTTCTTATGTATGCCTTATTGTATTTATATTATGCCCATCTTTCTCTTTTTGATATGTACACTGTTTTCATTGGATGATCAAGATTTGTAACACACCCACTGGGTGGTCACATGCTGAACATGCTAATTGATTCACCTGTATATAATGCTGTGATTTGAGTTGTAACTTTGCTTGAAAAAGGTTCTAGTGCAGAACCGAAACGTTGCACCACCTGGGTGAATAAAGTTCACTTGTCATTTTTCTCGGAGTGCCGCCTACTTTTCTGGATTATATTATATATATATATATATATATATATACACTAACACTGCCCCATCTTGTAGAGAAACAAGTGTAGTTTCACCCGCAGCAATGAACTTAAACTTTACCCTGTCCTCTTAAGCATTTTAAAGAAGCTTAAAGGCACATCACATGGCATGTCACATATAATGTAATACATTGAATAATACATATTGAGCAATTTTCTGGATAGGACTAAACAGGGTGTCAGTCATGTGAGCAGTCATATGACCCTCACAGGTATCATGTGACCTGGCTTTCATTCAGCTGCCCAGGTATCTAACATGTAAATGGTAGTTTATTGCGGAGCAGAACCTATAGAATATAAACATTATTACTACTGGCAGCATTTCATCATGTTTGTCAGTGTCTATGTAGAGACAGATCTGTGTTTTGTTTTAACACAATTTTTTTTTAATAACATGATAATATACAGGGCTTTTTTTCTGGCGGAACGCACCGGAACGGCGTTCCGCCACCTTTTGACATTGCAGCCTGCGATGCTCCAGCATGGCAGGCTGCGATGTATCAGCGGGGAAGGACTGGGAGGAGGAGCTGGGGGCCGGTGCGTTCACTGTGCTCCGGCCCCCAGCTCCAGTACATTTATAAAATGTGTAATTCAATTAATAATGATTCATGCTGCCCCCTCTGTAGTATAACATTCAATATATCCTACTCACAGGGCTACTGTTATATCGTAATGCAGGCCGGCCGGCCGGCCATCCCCAGATCCCCCATTAATAGTGTTGAGCGCGAATATTCGAATTGAGAATTTTTTTCTCGAATATCGTAACTTCGCGAATATTTCGAATATAGTTCTATATATTCGCGAAATAGAATATTACTTTTTTTTTTCATCTGAAAATATGATTTCTCCCTGCTTCTTGCTTGTGGGTCAATAAGCCATTGGCCCACAAGCAACTTAAGCAGGGGGGAATCATGTTTTTATATGGAAAATAAAATGACCAATATTCTAAAAAACAAATACATAGCAATATAGTGAATATATTCGTTATTTAGAATTTTGCCATTATTTTTTTCCTATCAGTACAGTTGTTCGCATACACGTCCCCGACAAGCGTCCCCGTCACCATGGGAACGCCTATGGGTTAGAAAATACTATCGGATCTGAGTTTTCCCTGAGATTGTGAAAGCTCAGATCCGATGGTATATTCTAACGCACAGGCGTTCCCATGGTTACGGGGACGCTTGTCGGGGAGCAGTATGCCAAAGTGGAATAACACAGTACACATAAATTACAGTCTATATGTGTATTTTACGAATATTCGTAATATTGCTCTAACTTCGTCTTTTAGAATATTCGTAATATTGCTCTAACTTCGTCTTTTAGAATATTTGTAATATTCTAAAAGACGAAGTTAGAGTAATATTAAGAAAAATCGTAAAATACACATATAGACTGCAATTTAGCTAATATAGTGCTATAGTAATTTTTTTTAATAGTGTATATATTTTCCAAAACTGAAGTTCAGAAGAGGCAAAAAAAATTAGACAAAAAAAAAAAAGATTATAGCACTATATTAGCTAAATTACAGTCTATATGTGAATTTTACGAATATTCGTAATATTGCTTTAACTTCGTCTTTTAGAATATTTGTAATATTCTAAAAGACGAAGTTAGAGCAATGTTATGAATATTTGTAAAATACACATATTAGCCTAGCCATAGTCATAGGAAAGTTGCCTTATACTGTCAAAAGAAAAAATCGCAATACGCGAATAATTAAATCGTATATTATTCGCGATAAATAGAAAAATGACTAATATTCGTTTTCGACTAATATAAGACGAATATTCAATCGAATATTCGCGAAATATCGCGAAATCGAATATGGCACTTCCCGCTCATCACTACCCATTAACAGTGCCATCCCCATCTGGGGTGGTTTCTTTGCTGGGCTGGACTTTTATAGCCCCCTCAAATTTTACTTGCATCCCTGTTCTCTAAAGGGGCGGTTTTAGGGGGCGGTCCTAGGGGTGGGTAGGGGCGTGGCCAGGGGAGGGGGGGTGAGTTCCACCACCTTTTCTCTGAGAAAAAAAGCCCTGATAATATCACCTAGAGACAGCAGCCATTTTACATCACTCTCTAGGACATCCAGGTGAATAGGGTTTGTCTTTGTTACTGCTGTAGGAAGGCGCAAGGGTCCATCATTGACGGAAGGTACGTATATCAAGCAATGGATTGGCCAGGTCTCTCCAGGTAATGCGCTGGAGATGGTCGACCTGGTGGAGTGCTATGAGACTACCTGAAACTTACAGGGGGGTTCTTTTGGGAGGGGGCACTCAAATCCCGTGTCCCTCCGCCGCTGACCCGGCGACTGGTGCCCACCAAACCTGCCCGGGATGTGGCCCCCGCTCCAATGGTCTACTGGCGGTGTCGGGAGCCTGGCCATGTTCGAGCGGATTGCCCACAGCAGGGGGAACCCATGGACACGAACTATGGCTTCCGTCAATCATTATATCCTAGGAAACTGTGTGCCGTGGGTGCTCCGGAGTCTCGGAACCACCTGTGCCAGGTAGAGGTGGGAGACACTCCAGCGGAGGCTTTGTTGTACTCAGGGAGTCTGGTGACCCTGGTAAGGGCTTCCCTGGTATGCTCAGCTGAGTACACCAGCCGTAAGGTCGGAGTCATGTGTATACATGGGGACTTAAAAGACTACCCTACTGCTATGGTGTCTCTGCCCATGGTTTCCGGCAGGTGGACCCACGTGGTGGCTGTCGCAACCAACCTACACTATGAACTTATAATAGGGAGAGACTTCCCGGGCTTCCCGGCACTGTGGCCGTTTACGAGAGTGACTGATACCCATGAGACAGGGGTAACCCTAGCAGAATGGCCCGGCTCAGGGGGAGACCAGAACCCTGGGAACCTGAGTCCAAAGGGCCAGTGGTAGGGGTGACCGCCACTTTGGTGGAAGAGGGGGAGACAACCCCGCTAAGTGTGATGGTGGGAGACATGGAGGACTTACCACCGGGTCCTGAGCTGGCAGACCTCAATGTCTCCAGGGATAATTTTGGTACCGCCCAGCACCGGGACCCAACCCTATCCCGAGCCTGGGAAAATGTATTAATAGTAGATGGTGAACCACAACAACCAGGGGCAGAGTCGGTGTTCCCCCGTTTTGTGGTTCATCAGGATATGTTGTATTGGGTAAATCAGCTGCGAGGTGAATCAATTGAACAGTTGGTGGTGCCCCAGGCTTATCGCAAACTCGTGTTAGGGTTAGCCCACCAGGATGTTCTCGGGGGTCATCTGGGAATGCAGAAAACACAGGACCGGATACTACAACGGTTTTACTGGCCCAGTGTGTTTAAGGAGGTGGACGAGTTCTATAAGTCTTGCCCGACCTGCCAGGCAACTAGCCCTCAGCACCTTTTTTGCAGTCCCTTGGTGCCTCTCCCGATCATCGAGGTACCGTTTGAGCGAATCGCTATGTACCTAGCAGGCCCAGTACCGAAGTCCGCTAGGGGACATCAACACATCTTGGTTGTCCTTGATTACGCCACTCGGTACCTGGAGGCAGTGCCACTGCGACATACATCGGCGAGACTCATAGCTAAAGAGCTAATGGAAATTATCTCCCGAGTGGGGTTACCTAAAGAGGTCCTGACTGACCAGGGGACCACTTTTATGTCCAAGGTCATGAGGGAACTCTGTAAGTTACTGCGTATTAAACAGTTACGGATGACCGTGTACCATCCACAAACGGACGGACTGGTTGAAAGGTTTAACAAAACTCCAAAAAACATGTTAAAAAGGATTGTGTCCAAAGATGGAAAGGATTGGGACCTTTTTCTGCCCTCTCTCATGTTCGCAGTGAGGTGCCCCAGGCCTCTACTGGGTCTCGCCCTTCGAATTGCTATATGGCAGACATCCTCGTGGTTTGTTGGACGTAGCCAAATAGGCATGGGAACAACAACCCACTCCGCATAAAAGCATCCTTGAATATGCTACCAAGATGCAACAGCGGATAGAGACCGTTTTGCCTCTTGTCAGGGAGCATATGGAGGCCACTCAGCGAGCAAAGAGTCGAATCTATAATCGGCAGGCCTGGGTCCGGATCTTTAACCCGGGTGATCGGGTTTTGGTTCTGGTGCCGACCGTAGACAGTAAGTTCCTAGCCAGGTGGCAGGGGCCCTACGAGGTACGTGAAAAAATGGAGAGCTAAATTACAAAGTACACCAGCCGGGGAGGCGAAAACCGGAGCAGGTTTACCATGTTAATTTACTAAAACTTTGGAAGGATAGGGAAACCTGTACGGAAGACAGCCCGCAGCCGGGCTTTCTAGGGCAAGAGGTTCTGGCTCCTCTGTCTGATGCAAAGGAAGCGGTTGCCGCAATAAAAATTGCTGACAGCCTCTCCTCTAAAAAGGCTCAGGAAACCAGGGAGTTCGTTAGTCAGAACACGGATGTGTTCTCAGACCTCCCTGGACGTACTTCCGTAATCCAACATGACATTGTCACTGAGCCTCAGGCAAAAGTCCGGTTAAAGCCATACCGGGTACCCGAGGCTCGGCGAAAAGCCATCTCGGAGGATGTGCTGCTCATGTTGCGGTTTGATGTCATTGAGGAGTCTAAAAGTGAGTAGGCCAGTCCTATAGTCTTAATTCCCAAGCCAGACGGGACGTTACGATTTTGTAACGATTTTTGTAAATCTAAGTTCGATGCATATCCCATGCCTCGGGTAGATGAACTTATTGAGAGGTTAGGCCAAGCCAGGTATTTTTCTGTTTTGGACCTCACCAAAGGGTACTGGAAGGTACCCTTGACGGAGGCTGCCAAAGAGAAAACTGCCTTCATTACACTAGAGGGGCTGTACCAATATAAGGTGTTACCCTTTGGCCTGCATGGCGCCCCCCGCCACTTTCCAACGTCTAATGGATATTGTACTTTGTCCACATCAGTGGTACACCTCGGCTTACCTGGGCGATATTATTATTTTTTTTTTATATAATTGTTTATTTTAATGACTTTTATCAATAAAAAGTAATACAGGCACAATGTTATATTGCATATCATCAATATCAAGAGTGTACATAGGTACTGAGAGCATACATTTTGCATCAAATGTCAATGGTCACAGTGAGAATTGGTACCTGAGAGACATAGAATAATGACAAAGACATGACACATGAGGGAAAAAAGAAAAGAAAAAAGAAAGAAAAACTGATAACCAGAGGACCCCTATTGTGGACGATCAAAAGTGTCATCCCATGTCTGCCACACTTTTGTAAATCTATCAACTGAGTTAGTAATGCATGCTCGAATGGACCTAGTCCACAGTGTAATGGAGGTTAGGAAAATGGAATATCTTACTGCATGCATTACCTGGGCGATATTATTATTCACAGTACCGACTGGGAAAGTGACCTGCCCAAAGTACAGGCCATAGTGGACTCCCTTCGAGATGCGGGACTAACAGCTAACCCAAAGAAATGTGCGATAGGGTTAGAGGAGACTAAATACCTTGGGTATGTCATTGGGTGCTGAGTCATCAAACCCCAAGTGAGCAAAATAGAGGCGATACGGAATTGGCCCTGACCTGCCACCTCTAGACAAGTAAAGTCGTTCCTGGGAATGGTGGGCTATTACATGAGGTTTGTCCCCCATTTTGCCACTTTAGCGGCTCCGTTGACAGGGCTCTTAAAGGGACGGAAGTCCGTGATAGTCTGCTGGAATGACCAGGCGGAAGAGGCTTTCTCCGCTTTGAAGTCGCCCCTGTGTGGGTCCCCAGTTTTGGTGACGCCCGACTTCAAGAGGGAATTTGTGGTACAGACTGATGCATCGGAAGTAGGCCTTGGTGCAGTACTGTCTCAGGAAGTGAACGGGAGGAGCATCCCATTGTCTTTCTCAGCCATAAGCTCACTCCAGCAGAGACCCGGTACAGTATAGTAGAGAGAGAGTGCTTGGCCATCAAGTGGGCACTCGAGTCTCTCCGCTATAATCTGTTGGGGAGGAAGTTCCGTCTGGTGACTAATCACTCCCCTCTTAAGTGGATGAGCCAGGCCAAAGAGAGGAATGCTCGGGTCACCAGGTGGTTCTTGTCTCTGCAAAACTTTAAGTTCACAGTAGAACACAGGGCAGGCTGGTTACAGGGAAACGCGGATGCCCTGTCCCGAGTACACTGTCTTGCGTGTGTTCACCCCCTCAGGGTTGAACAAAGGGGGGAGGTATGTAGGAAGGCGCCAGGGTCCGTCATTGACGGAAGGTACGTGTTACCGAGGTTTCTGGCCTTGGTGAGTTAAGAACCGGTAATTTTGTGTGTCAGAGGCAGCTAGTTCTCGCTGACACTGTTTTACTTAGTGTGGCTGTAAAGCCAATCCGGGCCGGTTCTTATTGGGAGCAGCCAAAGAGCAGGGTGGGTGGCTGTTCCCCACATCCAGGCCAGGTCCCAGCCAGCAGCTCAGCTAGGTGTGGTATGATCCTCCAAGTGATAGTGGAGATGTGGGAGCTCTGTGTTTTTGGGAGCTGAGGAGATCCGCCATACTGCGAGGCTGAGAGCTGCATAAGAGCCCCCTGCTGGGAGTCAGGCGTCCTAAAGCCTGCTGTGGTCTGCCAGGTGATTTATGTTATTTTGGGAACTCTTGCTGTGTGAACTAACACCAGGACCCTGTAAAGCATTGTTTTTCTTTTCTGCCTTCTCTGTGTGAATAAACACTGGACGTTTGTTTTTTCAACCGTGGTCTTGCCTCTGTATTGCGTCCGCTTACCCTGCCTACCAGAGCAAATCTCTACACTGCCAAAACCAATCGTGAAGCCTACAGAGATAAGGTATAATGGAAATATCTGCACCTGTTTTGCGTTTTTGACCTGCACCTGCTTTTGGATGATGATCACTGATGGAAATAACTGACCAAATAACTGAAGTGTGAACTCAGCCTAATGTAGTTTATTCATGTAACATATTTTTTGTTCAGGGGTAATGGAAGTCATGGTGAAATGTCATTTCATCATACAGTGCTGTGAAAAAGTATCTGCCCTTCACCCGATTTCTTCTATTTTTGCTAATTTGCCCATTTAAGTGTTTCAGATTACCAAGGTAAATTTAATTTAAGATAACATGAGTAGACATAAAAAATACAGCTTTTAAATGATCATTCCATTTATTTAAGATAAAGATGTATTCTATATCTAAATTGTATATCACCAATGTAAAAAAGTAATAGACCCCTAAATCTAATAAATTGTTGTGCCTACCTTGGCAGTAACTGTGCAATTAAACATTTGCAATAACTTTAGTCTTGTATATCACTATGGAGACATTTTGGCACTCATATTTTTGCAGAATTGCTTTAATTACAGTTACATTGGGGGTTTTAAGGTCCCGCCATAACATCTTAAACAGATTTGTGACTTTGACTCAACCACACCAAGACCTCAATTTTTGTTTCTTTTGAGCCATTCCTGCTGCATAACCCAACGGCATGTAATATTTGGCTCACAAACTGACTGATGGACATTCTCTATCCTTCAGGATATTCTGATAGAAGACTTTATGGTTCTATTGCGTATGACAATTTGTTTATGCCGTGAAGAATTTGCCCCAGTTAATTATACTAACACGTTTGACTCTTGGTAGGATGTTCTTATAGTGGAATGTGTTGTTAGTTTCATACCAGATGTGATAGGAACTACGTCTTCCAAAAAGATACATCTTTGACTGCAGAATATTATCCCAAGAGTCTTGGAGGTTCTCTAGATGTTTTTGGCAAATTTTAGACAAGCTTCTGTGTCCTTTTTGGTTAGCAGCAGTTTGCACATTGTAACTCTCCATGAATATCCTGTGTGCCCAATGTCTTTCTTATTGTGAAGTTGTGTACATTGACCTTAGCTAAGGCAATTGAGACCTGCAGTTTTTTAGATATTTGCCTGTGTTCTTTGGTCACCTCATAGATTTGTGGATGAGTCATTGATAGCTTAGACTTCAGATGTAATTTGCAAAAGTTTTCTGGCGTACAAAATAATACGGTCATGAAGGCCATATCCCTCCCAAACACTTTTTAGAAAAGCGCCAAGTGTAGCGTAAAGAAGCAAAAAGGCGCAATATTGTGGTGCAGGGGGCTTGATAAATTCCATTTAAAGTAAGAGTAAGGGCGGGTTCACATGACCGCTATGAATTCAGTTATTGTTTTCCATTATTACATGGTTATAACGGAAAATAACAGAATTCGTTGGAATTTAAAACGGAAACCTTTCGAGACATTCAGTTTTGATCCGCCCTAATAGAGGTCTATGGGCAAGCAGAATGGATCCGTCTGGTTTCTGTTATACAGGACAGAAAAGAAAGTCCTGTCTTATGAATTATTTTATTAGAACACAAACAATAACGGAATTCATAAGGGTGACGTGAACCCGCCCTGACCTGTTCACTAATATTTAACTTCATTTGAGCATTATTCCTATTTATGAATTCCTGGACGCAGTATATAGGGTACAAGGGTTTATCTTCATAATACATGTATAATGCAAACAAAAGCACAAGAAACATGAACTGAGTGACAGAGTACTGTAGTAGAGAGAGAGCTCCCTGCCCAGGAGGGATTACAATCTACAAAATGTAACAGAGCTAGAATAACCCATTATCAGATCACAATGTGTAGTCTATGGTTTTCCTTTGGCCTGCATCTTACCTAAGTGATTTATCATGATGATTGATGAACAAAGTTTTGCTAAACCTGTATATGGCTATTAAATCTGACTTCTGGCTGACAATAGTAATTATTCACAGCATGAAAATATATAATTTGTAGGAAATATACCTGTATATCACTGAATAATTAATCCTACTAAAACTTAACTTTTATATCGATATATTTTAAAATAAGTCCCACAATGAGAATTAGATAACTATATATATAAAAACGATAGGTTTGTGTATTGTAAGCAGACCTGGAGTATGTATATTTTCAATTGCTCTTTTGGACAATATAGTCACCTACTCACGGTTTGATGAGGATAAGAAGATGTATCCGACCAAAAGAGACAAACGAATTTTCAATGGAGGGTCCAACAGGGTTCCAGAAGGAGTTCTTCACGACAGATATACTGAAGGAAAATTGCATGAAAAATCACTAACTCCTCCTTGGTAAAAAGGCATGGATTCTGGGAGATATATATCCCTAGGCAGCTATTTATAATCCTGCCTAAAAGCGGAGAGGTCTCCCGCCTAAATGCGGGAGAATCACCCCCTAAAGGAGCGACCCCACTTATCGATGGCTGACCCTGTTGTTCTGTCCCTATAGAAAAAAACTCCCAAAGATATGCTAATTACACAAAAAATATTTCAAAAATAGATGTAAATCCCGACGCGTTTCCTCCGGTAATGTAATCACCGGATTCATCAGGGGATAACCATAGGAAGATAAAAGATGATACAAAAAATCAATGGTACAATCGCCAGTAGCACAATAGCTCTTCACTCTGGATGATCCAACTGAATAATGCAGTCCAAACTAATGTCAGGACCTGCTCCCCTATATATACCTGTTTGAATACAAAAATATAGGCAGGTGTGTACCTCATGGCCATTAGACCAGCGTGCGCTCCTCCACCATAGATATCGAAACCGGAAGTGCATGTATGTGAGTGAGTGGTCTCACCTCATTGGATGTTGCTGGAACGCACGCACGCCGGATTACGTCACATCACATAAGACGCACCACAACCCGGAAGTTGGTCATGCGCACCGGATGTGACGTAGCCCGCGATGGAACGCAAATGCGCTCCACCGCGTCGTATCATGCGGGACGCGCCACATAATACCAAACGGATGCGACACGAGCATGACGCGCCGGAAGGGGCGAGGCCCGAGGTGGAGCGCAGTTTTAGTAGGATTGACAATAGTAATTACAATAATTCAATCAAGTCAAACATTTTTTTTTCTGTAATATTCTTTATTATTCCACAATCTTATAAGGTATAACAATGAAAAAAAATATTTCCAAGTTTTTACCGATTCCCCATCTCCCACCAATATGGAAAGTTTGAGGAGAAAATGAATATTAGAAATGAGATATATATTACATTCCCCCCAGACTAATCTGTTTACACTAATATTCATACTCTGATAATAAACGTATCCAGATATTTTAGATAGCTTAAGCAAATGAATCCATGAATTTAAATTTAGGCTACTATATGTACAGAGAACCATTGCCAGTGCAGCCAGTAAAAGTAATTAGTTGAAGCCATGTCTTTTCTTTTGTGAGATCTGGATAATTGTATCATCCCCCAATATCGCCAATAATGTAGAAAAGGGGATATTCAGCTCCAGCCTTTTAATCGTTTTCATGAAAATGGCCTTCCAATAACTATGAAGTTTATTACAGCTCCATAACATAAGTCAAAAACCAGGCTCACTCTATCCACATCTGACAGCTGAGCCTCTGTGACTTCTCTTTCTCATAGATGGTGGTCACAGCTGTCAGACCACCTCCAACTGGAGATACATTACATAGAACAGATACATTACATTACTTCAAATGGTTCTGAATTCCAGGAGCTACTCAGGTTTAAGACTTGGCAAATACTGACCCCTAGTGGTTATGATGTAGAATGTATCTCCTTAGAAGATACAGATGACTTATAATTAAAAAATCCATGTGGAAATATAGTTGATTCCAAGAAGAAAGAATGTCTTAGTCTTCCCTTTTATGATTTTCGACATACAGTATGGAAATCTTATTGCTTTTGATTATTTTGATGATTGATTGATTTTGTAGGTCTTATTAAGTGAATATATACGTTTTCTCTTTCATATTTTGCTTTTCAGCCCTAGGTTTCATCAATATGTATAAAATACAGCAATGGATTATAATAGAGGTGTTTGGGGTGGCATCCCCAGGCCTGATGTCTCTGTGGGGTCTACCACCACCCCAAACTCCCATTCTTGATTTGCAGTCACACTCGCAGTGTAATATGAATAAGCACAGCACTGCCATGAGCCGCAATGCCACGCTAACAACTTACAGCGAGACCCGGAGTGATATAATGTCCTGACGCTTTTGTTAGGACATTCTGCATATTATTATTATTATTTATTATTATTATTTATTATTAAAGCGTCATTCATTCCATAGCGCTGTACATATGATAAGGGGTGCACATACATAATACAGACAATTCCACTAATCATAAACAAGATGAGTTACAAACTGGTACAGAAGGAGAGAGGGCCCTGCCCGTGAGGGCTTACAATCTACATGGTATGGGAGAAGGACACAGTAGGTCCAGGTTAAGTTGGTCATGGCGGTATAGAGGCAGCAGGGTCACTGGTTGTAGGCTTGTCTGAAGAGGTGGGCTTTCAGGTTTCTTTTGAAGGATTCCACTGTAGGCGAGAGTCTGATATGTTGGGGTAGCGAGTTCCAGAGTATGGGGGATGCACGGGAGAAATCTTGGAGTCGATTGTGGGAAGAGGCAATAAGAGGAGAGGAGAGAAGGAGGTCTTGTGAGGATCGGAGAGTGCGTGTGGGGGTGTATCGGGAAAGTAGCTCAGAGATGTAAGGAGGGGACAGGTTATCGATGGCCTTGTATGTATTTGTTAGTACTTTGAAGTGAATTCGTTGGGCAATGGGGAGCCAGTGAAGGGATTGGCAGAGGGGAGAGGCAGAGGAGTAATAGGGTGAGAGGTGGATTAGTCGGGCAGCAGAGTTGAGGATAGATTGGAGGGGTGCGAGAGTGCTAGATGGAAGGCCACAGAGGAGAATGTTGCAGTAGTCTAGGCGGGAGATAATGAGGGCATGTACAAGCATTTTTGCTGATTCAAAGTTAAGGAAAGCATGGATGCAGGAGATGTTTTTGAGTTGGAGGCGGCAGGTGGTGGAAAGGGCTTGGATGTGCGGTCGGAAGGAAAGGGCAGAATCCAAAGTCACTCCAAGGCAGCGGGCTTTGTTGACTGGGGAGAGTGTGCAGCCATTGATTATGATAGATAGGTCTGTTGGGGAGGTTGAACAAGATGGGGGAAAGATTATGAATTCTGTCTTATCCATGTTAAGTTTAAGAAAGCGAGAGGCGAAGAAGGATGATATAGAAGATAGACATTGTGGGATTCTTGATAGTAAGGTGGTGATGTCTGGACCAGAGAGGTAGATTTGTGTGTCGTCAGCGTAGGAGTGATACTGAAAGCCATGGGACTCTATGAGCTGTCCCAGGCCAAAAGTGTAGATAGAGAAGAGCAGGGGTCCTAGGACAGAGCCTTGTGGGACACCAACAGAGAGGGAATGAGACAAGGAGGTGGTGCGGGAGTGGGAGACGCTAAACATCCGGTCTGTGAGGTATGATGTGATCCAGGAGAGGGCCAGGTCAGTGACGCCAAGAGATGAGAGAGTTTGCAACAGAAGGGAGTGGTCAACAGTGTCGAAGGCAGAGGACAGGTCAAGGAGAAGGAGGACAGAGTATTGTTTCTTGGTCATTGGTGACTTTGGTAAGGGCAGTCTCGGTCGAGTGGTGGGGTCGGAAGCCAGATTGTAGGCGGTCAAAGAGGGAGCAGGAGGAGAGGTGGGAGGACAGTTCTGAATGGACAAGTTGCTCAAGTAGCTTTGAGGCATACGGAAGAAGTGATATGGGGCGATAACTGGACAAGGAAGATGGGTCAAGTGAAGGCTTTTTGAGGATGGGTGTAATGGTAGCATGTTTAAAAGCAGAGGGGAAGACACCAGAGTTTAGTGATATGAATTAAAGCCAGCATCACCATCTTGCTGGCCGAAAGAGCAGTAGCAGCTTGGAAAGAAGAAGAAGGAGGCAGTGGGTGAAGCCATCTTTGAGTGTGACCATGGTGCTCAGAGCACCGCATGAAACGTGGAGGTCTGTGCTGGGCAAGGTGGGCAGTCAAGCACTGCGCTAACAAAGTGCTGCTGCTTGCCTGCTTGTCATCAGTGCTGCCTGCAGGCTGCAGCTTGAAGTGTGAGCTATGCGAGGGGCAATGAGGGGCTGGGAGTCAACTCTGCAGCTGGGAAGGAAGGCAGCAGCATAAATGACTGGCACTGTAGCATTAGCATTTGGACTTGGAGGCCATTTTGAATTCCAATCTGCCATGTTTTTGTGCAGTTACACAACCACTGAAGTTAGTGACCTTTCAAGAAACAGTATGGCCAAAGGGAGAAGAGGCTCTTCTGGTCTTCTCTTCTGTTGGCCATGCAGTTTCTTGGGAGGCAGATAAGTGGCAATGCAAAATGGCCACAAAGTTCACTGTTTATGTAATGGTGGATTGCAATGCAAAATAGCCTCCAAATGATAATCACAGTGCTGTAAACCTTCATGTTAAATATTATATACCCCTGTTTAATCATCTTCCCAATAATAACCCTTAATTAGGATGATTAACCACTTCCTTACCACCTTATTACTTATTAATATATATGAGGTATTGTCTTTAAAAACAGCACAATCCCAACCAATTTGCAGGTTTTTTCATCTCTTTACTCCCCCCCATATCATACATACCAAATTGGTATCAATAAAAACTACAGATCATCCCACAAAAAATGAGCTCTCACACATAACTATAAAAAAGAGTGACGATAGGGGTAGTGACGATGGGAGTATAGAAAGAGTGAAACAAGATAAGAGGGGAGGTGATTTCATCAAAACCATGTCCAGAACTGAGAGCAAATGGATTTTTAAGTGCAACAGTCTGGCCCCAAATGGACTGAACCAAGAAATCAAACTGTTTGCATTCCAGTAGCAAATAGTAAAAAACTGTACTTGTGGTGCTGAAAGGAAAATGAGAATTGACGTGCTTAATTTAAGAAACTTGATACCTTTATTTATGAATGGGTATGAGCAAGAGTGATCGATACACTCGCATGCTCTTGATAAAAATGCAAACAGCGAACCTCCTATTATAGATAGGTGGTACAATAATGAATCACTATAGTGACGGGGATGATAATGGGTGAGTCTGTGGGAAAAAAAAAAATTTCTCTCCCTGGACGACCCTACGGAGCTATGTCCTGAAGCACAGGGATGTCCCCTAATGGTGGAGACACCCTGCCCCCGTACCTAAGCCTAGATATGGCCCTAGTGATGCCCTACTTAACAAAGCTGGATCGAGAAATATTAATCCAGTGAAACAAAACGAAAAAATAATAAGTCTAATGTAAATGATAGAAAGACAACCCCAACGCGTTTCGACTGCATACAGCAGCTCATCAGGAGGTGATGACAGTGTAGTCAACGTAGGGAATGAAGTAAGCAAAAAAAAATTCTTTTATAAGAAACCGTTGTGCTTAGAAAAATAAGATGGTACTTAGCTCCTTGGCATACTTGATGGTGCTGTGTATACAGATAAATATCTCTTGTCCGTGTATATGATGAATTCTGAGGGTGAAGAAAAGGGCTATATGTCAGACATTTATATAGGTCTGAAAAACAAAGTACTCTATGTCTGATATTCATATGTAAGTCTGAACAAATAGGGTACTTAGTCACAGATATTCATATATTACCATAGTGTACTGATCACTAAACAGAGTATACTAAATGCCACTCAGTCATTAACATAAGGGGACAAGTCAGTGGTGTAAACGATATAGTGTACTCACCAGACAGAGGGAGACCCTGTAACAGGCACAGCTGGTATGCTGGGAGGCTGGAGGGCTCATAACAGTATGTCAGCGCTTGCTATTTAAGCGCTGGTGCCGGCATGTGTTTCCGGACGCCAAAGAGAGAGCACTTCCGGTCGGTGGAACGCATCGTAGTGACGCGATGCGTCACTTCCGGTCTTTGGAACGCATATTGGAACGCATGAGCGGCCGATAATGCTGAAAGTTCCTGGACTGTATGTGCTTCTCATTAACTGTTAAATTAACCACAATAATCGGATCAAAATGGTTCTATAGTCCCCTGTTTATGGAAAAATCGATGATGGGAGGACTATAATATATAAATTGAGCCCCAAATATACCAGGTATTTAATCGGAGGGATTCTAATGGTAGCATAATATAGACATCTTAACGTAGATATAGCAGAGGTTACCGGAGCCATATAGACGTGAGAAAGAATGATTAAAGTGACAGTGATGTATGTCACTTTTCTTAAGATATGGTGCTTCACGCACCGGCATTAGCAAAAGGGGGACGAGCAGTTAGGGATATTTATATAGGATATGACAGAGGAAAAGTCTCCGATAGAGGAATTAAGGGGTTTGTAATGACATGTTTTAAATCAAATAAAGCATGTATATGTGAGTCGCTCATTGAGACCGCTTGGTGACTGTGACCGGAATCGATAAATCCATTCGGATTCTTTTTGGAGTATCTTCCGGTCCCAGTCACCCCCTCTTAGAGGTTTGGGAATGACCTCAAGTACTGAAAACTTGAGGGTACTTAGGTCTCCCCCATGTTGATCGTTAATATGGTTGGCAACGGGGGTGTCTTTTTTCTTTACTATGTCGTTGATGTGTTCGCAGACTCTACGTCTAAGTTCCCTGAAAGTCTTGCCGATGTAATCTTTCGGACAGGTACACTGACATATATAGACAACTCCCTGTGTTTTGCAATTAGCGAAGGAACCTAGTGTTTGGACGATACTGGTTGTGGAACAGGTGACCGTTTTAGAAATACGTATATATCTGCAAGCCTTACAGCTACCGCATCTGAATGTCCCTTTCGGTTGTCTGTCCAGCCATGTTCCCTCCTTTTTTATGCCGGTGTAGTGGCTATGTACGAGCCTGTCTCTGAGGCTCCTCCCCTTGCGATATGTTATTTGGGGGTAGTTAGAGATGGCTTTAGATAGGTCTTTGTCCATCATTAGGATTGGCCAGTGAGTTTTTAAAATGGCAGTGACTTCGCTGTTAGCTGTGTCATACGTGGAAATTAAGCGAATGGTTGAGCTATCCTTGTTATCTTTTGTTTTTGGTATTAATAAATCGCCCCTATCCCTGTTCTCAGCTGCCTGAAAAGCTTCCCTTAAAGTAGACCTAGGGTACCCTCTCTGTAGTAGTCTGTTTCTTAGTTTCCTTGACTCCTGATAAAAGTTTTCTTTGTCAGAGCAGTTACGGCGCATGCGTAAATATTGGCCTTTTGGAATACCTCTTTTGACTGCTTGTGGGTGGTGACTATTCCAGTGTAAAATGTTATTTGTGGCGGTCGGTTTTCGATAGATATTTGTAGTCAGATTTCCTGCTACAGATGTTACTTCCACATCCAAGAAGGTGATGCTCTTGGATTTAATTTCGCTGGTGAATCTTAATCCCACATTATTATCGTTAAGGGCGGAGACGAAGTCACAGAATTTCTCTTTACTGTCACCCCACACAACAAAGATGTCGTCAATATAGCGGGTCCAAAAGACAATCCCACTATTCCACCACATCTGGTGATCGGGGAACACAAATTTGTCTTCCCACCAGCCCAGGAAGAGATTTGCATAGGCGGGGGCACAAGGGCTGCCCATAGCAGTCCCCCTGAGCTGGTAGTAAATGGACCCGCTATATGTGAAGAAGTTGTGTGTAAGAGTGTATTCCAGGAGGCTCATGATAAAATTATTATGGTTTTGAAACTGAGTGCCCCTCGATCTCAGGAAATGGGCCGTAGCTGCTAGACCTTTATCGTGTGGTATAGACGTGTACAGGGATTCCACGTCGATACTTGCAAGATGGCAATGAGAGTCGACGGAGATGGTTTCAATTTTTCTAAGGAAATCCATCGTGTCGCGTGTAAAGGATGGTAAACAGGACACAAATTCTTTTAGTGTTTGATCAAGGTATGTCCCACAGTGATGGGTCGGAGAGTCCATACCTGATACGATTGGGCGTCCCTTCAAGGGAGTTACTCCCTTATGGATTTTCGGGAGGCAGTAAAAGGTGGCCAGCTGTGGGTTTTTAGGGAGAAGATATGCATATTCTGATTTAGTAATCACCCCCTGTTCTAAACCCTGTTGAAGGATCTCTTTTAGTTGTTGTTGGAAGACTAGACTAGGGTCACTCGGTAGGACTCTATAGCTGGTGGGATCCCTAAGTAGGTCAAGGCACATTTTTTTATAGTTAGGATGGTCTAGAATTACTAGATTCCCACCTTTATCTGATGGTTTTATAATGATGGTGTTATCTGTCTCCAGGTTCCTAAGAGCCATCGCCTCGTCTCGGGACAAATTATAGTCTCTCGGATAGTTGACATTTAACTGTTCCAGGTCGTTACTGACCATTTTGACAAAAATGTCAATATGTTCGGAGCTCATAGGGGGTGGTAGTCTAGTACTAATGGGGCGAAGATTGGTAAAGGGACCATCTCCGGGATTTTTATTCCCCTCCTCATATAGATCCATGAGGTTTTGGAGGTCGGGAAAGTCCTCTAGGTCAATCCCCAAGTCATGGCATGTTTGCCTATTACTATTTTGATAGAATTTATGCCATTTGAGCCTTCTGCCAAACAGATTAAGATCTTTGATCCAAGTAAAGATGTTAAACCTAGTAGTTGGTACGAATGAAAGACCCTTTTGGAGAATGGTGGTTTCAACGTCTGTCAGGGGTCGAGAGGACAGATTAATTATTTGCAGATTGTCGGTTAAGGGCGACTTTCGCCTGCCCTTACCCCCTTCCTTAGATGATAGGGGCCCTGGCTGTTGGTTAAAAAAGGAACCAGGGGTTGTTGTTGAGTAGCTGTGAAGGAAGAGGAGGTAGAGGAAGAGGAGGGAGGAGAGGACTGAGATGGTCCTCCACGTGTTTGACCCGGGTATCCCCTTTGTCTCCCCCATCTCTGCCACCTTCGTCCCGGTCTCCGACCCTGACCACCTCTATTATAGTTTGCACTTTGATCTATTTTGGTTGGTTCAGAATCAGAGAGGTCGGCCTCTGAAGAAGATACTTCAGATTCCGAGAGAATTGGTATTTTCGTCTCAAGATTATAGGCCCGATTTTCTCGGAATTCAGCCAAATCCTTGGTGAATTGGCGATGCTTTCTTTCCTTTAGGAGGTTTTGGAAGCGTTCTACCGACGTCTGCAGTGAGGACTCTCTCTTATTAAATTCGGGATCAGTCTTGAATTTTAGGACCCCTTCAGTTAGGTCTTTAAGATTGGTTGACGTTTTCTCAAAGCCTTTCTTCTCTTCCTCCAACAATAGGGTCATCAACCTAAGGGAACTAAGGGTTAATTCCTGTTCCCACTTGGTGATCAATTGTGCTGAAAGGATACGGTCGGCTGGTTTAATCGGGATGCGTAATCCCCTAGGGACGATTTTATGTTCTATATAGCTCTCCAGGGACCTGACTTCCCACCACGACTTGATATTGTCTTTGTAGCCGGAATACAGGTCCCTGAAGGCTATTTTGCAGGATGTGGATGAGGCTAAACCCGGAATTTCCTTATCAGAGAAGATGTCTTTGGCTTCTCTTATTAGTTCCTCTGTGAAGAAAGTCCCAGACAGAAAACTTGCCATGCTCTATATGAATTGTTATTTAAAGACACTTAACGAGATATCTATTGATAGGTTACACGTAGGAAATAGGTCAGAAAGGAAAATGAGAATTGACGTGCTTAATTTAAGAAACTTGATACCTTTATTTATGAATGGGTATGAGCAAGAGTGATCGATACACTCGCATGCTCTTGATAAAAATGCAAACAGCGAACCTCCTATTATAGATAGGTGGTACAATAATGAATCACTATAGTGACGGAAATGATAATGGGTGAGTCTGTGGGAAAAAAAAAAATTTCTCTCCCTGGACGACCCTACGGAGCTATGTCCTGAAGCACAGGGATGTCCCCTAATGGTGGAGACACCCTGCCCCCGTACCTAAGCCTAGATATGGCCCTAGTGATGCCCTACTTAACAAAGCTGGATCGAGAAATATTAATCCAGTGAAACAAAACGAAAAAATAATAAGTCTAATGTAAATGATAGAAAGACAACCCCAAAGCGTTTCGACTGCATACAGCAGCTCATCAGGAGGTGATGACAGTGTAGTCAACGTAGGGAATGAAGTAAGCAAAAAAAAATTCTTTTATAAGAAACCGTTGTGCTTAGAAAAATAAGATGGTACTTAGCTCCTTGGCATACTTGATGGTGCTGTGTATACAGATAAATATCTCTTGTCTGTGTATATGATGAATTCTGAGGGTGAAGAAAAGGGCTATATGTCAGACATTTATATAGGTCTGAAAAACAAAGTACTCTGTGTCTGATATTCATATGTAAGTCTGAACAAATAGGGTACTTAGTCACAGATATTCATATATTACCATAGTGTACTGATCACTAAACAGAGTATACTAAATGCCACTCAGTCATTAACATAAGGGGACAAGTCAGTGGTGTAAACGATATAGTGTACTCACCAGACAGAGGGAGACCCTGTAACAGGCACAGCTGGTATGCTGGGAGGCTGGAGGGCTCATAACAGTATGTCAGCGCTTGCTATTTAAGCGCTGGTGCCGGCATGTGTTTCCGGACGCCAAAGAGAGAGCACTTCCGGTCGGTGGAACGCATCGTAGTGACGCGATGCGTCACTTCCGGTCTTTGGAACGCATATTGGAACGCATGAGCGGCCGATAATGCTGAAAGTTCCTGGACTGTATGTGCTTCTCATTAACTGTTAAATTAACCACAATAATCGGATCAAAATGGTTCTATAGTCCCCTGTTTATGGAAAAATCGATGATGGGAGGACTATAATATATAAATTGAGCCCCAAATATACCAGGTATTTAATCGGAGGGATTCTAATGGTAGCATAATATAGACATCTTAACGTATATATAGCAGAGGTTACCGGAGCCATATAGACGTGAGAAAGAATGATTAAAGTGACAGTGATGTATGTCACTTTTCTTAAGATATGGTGCTTCACGCACCGGCATTAGCAAAAGGGGGACGAGCAGTTAGGGATATTTATATAGGATATGACAGAGGAAAAGTCTCCGATAGAGGAATTAAGGGGTTTGTAATGACATGTTTTAAATCAAATAAAGCATGTATATGTGAGTCGCTCATTGAGACCGCTTGGTGACTGTGACCGGAATCGATAAATCCATTCGGATTCTTTTTGGAGTATCTTCCGGTCCCAGTCACCCCCTCTTAGAGGTTTGGGAATGACCTCAAGTACTGAAAACTTGAGGGTACTTAGGTCTCCCCCATGTTGATCGTTAATATGGTTGGCAACGGGGGTGTCTTTTTTCTTTACTATGTCGTTGATGTGTTCGCAGACTCTACGTCTAAGTTCCCTGAAAGTCTTGCCGATGTAATCTTTCGGACAGGTACACTGACATATATAGACAACTCCCTGTGTTTTGCAATTAGCGAAGGAACCTAGTGTTTGGACGATACTGGTTGTGGAACAGGTGAACGTTTTAGAAATACGTATATATCTGCAAGCCTTACAGCTACCGCATCTGAATGTCCCTTTCGGTTGTCTGTCCAGCCATGTTCCCTCCTTTTTTATGCCGGTGTAGTGGCTATGTACGAGCCTGTCTCTGAGGCTCCTCCCCTTGCGATATGTTATTTGGGGGTAGTTAGAGATGGCTTTAGATAGGTCTTTGTCCATCATTAGGATTGGCCAGTGAGTTATTAAAATGGCAGTGACTTCGCTGTTAGCTGTGTCATACGTGGAAATTAAGCGAATGGTTGAGCTATCCTTGTTATCTTTTGTTTTTGGTATTAATAAATCGCCCCTATCCCTGTTCTCAGCTGCCTGAAAAGCTTCCCTTAAAGTAGACCTAGGGTACCCTCTCTGTAGTAGTCTGTTTCTTAGTTTCCTTGACTCCTGATAAAAGTTTTCTTTGTCAGAGCAGTTACGGCGCATGCGTAAATATTGGCCTTTTGGAATACCTCTTTTGACTGCTTGTGGGTGGTGACTATTCCAGTGTAAAATGTTATTTGTGGCGGTCGGTTTTCGATAGATATTTGTAGTCAGATTTCCTGCTACAGATGTTACTTCCACATCCAAGAAGGTGATGCTCTTGGATTTAATTTCGCTGGTGAATCTTAATCCCACATTATTATCGTTAAGGGCGGAGACGAAGTCACAGAATTTCTCTTTACTGTCACCCCACACAACAAAGATGTCGTCAATATAGCGGGTCCAAAAGACAATCCCACTATTCCACCACATCTGGTGATCGGGGAACACAAATTTGTCTTCCCACCAGCCCAGGAAGAGATTTGCATAGGCGGGGGCACAAGGGCTGCCCATAGCAGTCCCCCTGAGCTGGTGGTAAATGGACCCGCTATATGTGAAGAAGTTGTGTGTAAGAGTGTATTCCAGGAGGCTCATGATAAAATTATTATGGTTTTGAAACTGAGTGCCCCTCGATCTCAGGAAATGGGCCGTAGCTGCTAGACCTTTATCGTGTGGTATAGACTCACCCATTATCATCCCCGTCACTATAGTGATTCATTATTGTACCACCTATCTATAATAGGAGGTTCGCTGTTTGCATTTTTATCAAGAGCATGCGAGTGTATCGATCACTCTTGCTCATACCCATTCATAAATAAAGGTATCAAGTTTCTTAAATTAAGCACGTCAATTCTCATTTTCCTTTCTGACCTATTTCCTACGTGTAACCTATCAATAGATATCTCGTTAAGTGTCTTTAAATACTTGTGGTGCTGTCTGAACATTCATGTAATCAAAGACACAGAACTTCCTAGTCTCCAGCATAAACGACTCCCAGGTGCTGCATTATCAAATAATCAGTTGAACAATCAATGAATTATTCACAAAGAATCGCATCCATAGCGCTCACTCTGTTACAATACACTGGCACCTCCATTACCTTTAGGGTTGTGTACGTATGTTGCCATGGGAACCAGAGGAGCTATTTAAACCTCCGATGTACAACCAGTAAACTAACCCTGACGAAGGAGCCCGACTGGCCTGAAACGCGTAGGTAGTAATTTGTCCTAAGGAGGCCCTCGCACTCCCAACGGTGACATCACCGAAAGCGGTTTCCAAGACAACAGACTTACAAGCTCCCTCGCGCTGCGCGTGCTTCCGGCCGGGGCCGCGCTGCTGCTGGTAGGTGATCGAGGAGGACGCCACGATTTAAAGAGACAGTATCAACACAAGAAGCATACAGAATAGTGAGCGGTGCTTCGGACTATCAACCAGGGGACCACTTTGGATGAAAGATAAGGTACAGACCGCACTACTATTATTGCTCTCATCCCTTGCTCTCACAGTTTTACATCCAATTCATTTAGCTATATACATATACCCCTTTATCCTCTGGTTTGTCCTTATCACCTGATCATATACCGGGTTTCTAATATAATAAAACAAAACTCTCTCCAGCCCAAACCGACCCTGCAAGTAAAAATCCCCCACTTGTCCTGACTGACACTAACTTATTGTACAAACTTATAGCTGGTTTACTGTGTCCACCAGCGCTTATGTCTCACATTACCCACGGGTGATATACTACTTAGGTGCAGATATTTACCTTATGTCTGTGGAGGCTCCAGTCCTAGTTTTGGCTCACATTCCCTGATGGGAATCACTGACCAAAACACTGACGTGTGAATGAGGCTTTAGACGTTAAAAAATTACAATGCAGGCTTAATCTGAAAGTTGACTGTCTGTCAGAGATTGCTGAGCACGAAGAAGAAAATACTGCAGCTTCTGTTTCACATAAACATGACTCAATGACTGATAGAGAGAAAAAAAAGGGGGATAGAGCCCAGCCACAAGGAGGGCGCCAGTCACCAAAAGGAAATGGGGTCAGATAAGGAAAGATGTAAAGTGGATAGATATTTGTGGTATGTGCTACTACAGGGAGATGGTCCGAAATCAGTGAGTAAAGAACCCTTATGTAGTGAACAGAAGGCACTTGGTGTTTATCACCATAGGAATAAGGATATATAAAAATATGATATTGTAAAGACCACAGAGGATGCGTACCCAAGAGAAGAGCTTTAAAAGATATGTTTAAAAAAAATATATAAATATAAATAAAAGTAGGTATACGTAGGCAATGAGTAACTCACTTCACATGGGGAGATAGTCTATGGGATAAACTCAAGACACCCATAGGCTAAACTCCTCCACCAGAATCGCTTGTAGAATTACAGGAAGAACCGCAGTCACCACATGAGGGTACTTATGGAAGATTCCCTTTAATAAAAAACTAGGGTCGACGCATTTCGGGGGTTTACATAAATACCCCCTTCCTCAGGAGCATACATACATACAACAATAAAAGCATATAAACATATAGTGGTACATACAGACTTTAAATACCTATCCGTGTACAGTCGTGGCCAAAAGTTTTGAGAATTACATAAATATTGAAAATTGGAAAAGTTGCTGCTTAAGTTTTTATAATAGCAATTTGCATATACTCCAGAATGTTATGAAGAGTGATCAGGTGAATTGCATAGTCCTTCTTTGCCATGAAAATTAACTTAATCCCTAAAAAAACTTTCCACTGCATTTCATTGCTGTCATTAAAGGACCTGCTGAGATCATTTCAGTAATCGTCTTGTTAACTCAGGTGAGAATGTTGACGAGCACAAGGCTGGAGATCATCATGTCAGGCTGATTGGGTTAAAATGGCAGACTTGACCTGTTAAAAGGAGGGTGATGCTTGAAATCATTGCTCTTCCATTGTTAACCATGGTGACCTGCAAAGAAACGCGTGCAGCCATTATTGCGTTGCATAAAAATGGCTTCACAGGCAAGGATATTGTGGCTACTAAGATTGCACTTCAATCAACAAGTTATAGGATCATCAAGAACTTCAAGGAAAGAGGTTCAATTCTTGTTAAGAAGGCTTCAGGGCGTCCAAGAAAGTTCAGCAAGCGCCAGGATCGTCTCCTAAAGAGGATTCATCTGCGGGATCGGAGTGCCACCAGTGCAGAGCTTGCTCAGGAATGGCAGCAGGCAGGTGTGAGCGCATCTGCACGCACAGTGAGGCGAAGACTTTTGGAAGATGGCCTGGTGTCAAGAAGGGCAGCAAAGAAGCCACTTCTCTCCAAAAAAAAACATCAGGGACAGATTGATCTTCTGCAGAAAATATGGTGAATGGACTGCTGAGGACTGGGGCAAAGTCATATTCTCCAATGAAGCCTCTTTCCGATTGTTTGGGTCATCAGGAAAAAGGCTTGTCCAGAGAAGAAAAAGTGAGCGCTACCATCAGTCCTGTGTCATGCCAACAGTAAAGCATCCTGAGACCATTCATGTGTGGGGTTGCTTCTCATCCAAGGGAGTGGGCACACTCACAATTTTGCCCAAAAACACAGTCATGAATAAAGAATAGTACCAAAACACCCTCCAACAGCAACTTCTTCCAACAATCCAACAACAGTTTGGTGAAGAACAATGCATTTTCCAGCACGATGGAGCACTGTGCCATAAGGCAAAAGTGATAACAAAGTGGCTCGGGGACCAAAACGTTGACATTTTGGGTCCATGGCCTGGAAACTCCCCAGATCTTAATCCCATTGAGAACTTGTGGTCAATCCTCAAGAAGCGGGTGGACAAACAAAAACCCACTTATTCTGACAAACTCCAAGAAGTGATTATGAAAGAATGGGTTGCTATCAGTCAGGAATTGGCCCAGAAGTTGATTGAGAGAATGCCCAGTCGAATTGCAGAGGTCCTGAAAAAGAAGGGCCAACACTGCAAATATTGACTCTTTGCATAAATGTCATGTAATTGTCGATAAAAGCCTTTGAAACGTATAAAGTGCGTGTAATTATATTTCACTACATCACAGAAACAACTGAAACAAAGATCTAAAAGCAGTTTAGCAGCAAACTTTGTGAAAACTAATATTTGTGTCATTCTCAAAACTTTTGGCCACGACTCTACATGGTGGGGAGGGGCCGAATGATTACTACATCACTTCCAGTTGAGAATACATTCAGTGTAGATAAAATACGCTGCCAGAGTTTTACTGTAGTAAATTGGCTAAAAGAGGGGGTCCGGGATCGGTGTCCCAGAGCCGCGGTGCACCCGGGGCCGGGAGTGTGTTGTATCTGTCCCCTGGAAAGCAACCGTGGAAAGCAGACGGTCATGTGACTTTTGGTTCCGGCTGGGAGAAACATGCCGGCCGGGTGATCTAATGGGGGCATGCACCAGCCAGAAAGACAAGGCTGGGAGTGCCCAAAGGGGGGATTAACAACGGGGGAAGGTCACCCAGCTACATAGACGGAATGGGTAATGGAAATAGTGGGCGGCAAACCTACAGTCAGGTCTATAAATATTGGGACATTGACACAATTCTAACATTTTTGGCTCTATACACCACCACAATGGATTTGAAATGAAACAAACAAGATGTGCTTTAACTGCAGACTATCAGCTTTAATTTGAGGGTATTTACATCCAAATCAGGTGAACGGTGTAGGAATTACAACAGTTTGCATATGTGCCTCCCACTTGTTAAGGAACCAAAAGTAATGGGACAGAATAATAATCATAAATCAAACTTTCACTTTTTAATACCTGGTTGCAAATCCTTTGCAGTCAATTACAGCCTGAAGTCTGGAACGCATAGACATCACCAGACGCTGGGTTTCATCCCTGGTGATGCTCTGCCAGGCCTCTACTGCAACTGTCTTCAGTTCCTGCTTGTTCTTGGGGCATTTTCCCTTCAGTTTTGTCTTCAGCAAGTGAAATGCATGCTCAATCGGATTCAGGTCAGATGATTGACTTGGCCATTGCATAACATTCCACTTCTTCCCCTTAATAAAATCTTTGGTTGCTTTTGCAGTATGCTTTGGGTCATTGTTAGGGTTGAGCGAACCCGAACTGTAAAGTTCGGGTTCGTACCGAACTTTAGGATTTTTGGACCCCGGACCGGAACCCGAACATTTCAGTGAAAGTTTGGGTTCGGGTTCGGTGTTTAGCGATTTTTTAGCGCTTTTTGAAACGCTGCAGAGCAGCCAATCAACAAGCACTTAACTGTGTGCCCTTAGAAGCCATCACAGCCATGCCTACTAATGGCATGGCTGTGATTGCCCAGTGCAGCATGTGACCCAGTCTCTATATAAGCCGGAGTCACGTAGCTCTGCACGTCACTCTGCTGTGCTTAATGTAGGGAGAGGATGCTGCTGGTGCTGTGAGGGAGAGAATATGACAGAATTTGTTATCAGAACTCTAATTGAACTCAGCGATCTACATAGATATAGTTGTGTGGGTGCAGTGCACAATCTTTTTTCCCTGCCCTGAGCCCAGTGACAGAGAAAAATAACTTTTATCCGTCTGTTAGTTAGGTGGGCGGCGACGGCGGCCATTTTATGCAAGCTTAGTGCACCAGCACTGCATCTGTGCTTTTGTGACATTCAAATCCAAGCTTGAAATATGCAATAATAATCTGGCTTTGAAAAAACACATCTAAGAAACTACACCCCTCAAGGTATTCAAAACTGATTTTACAAACGTCGTTAACCCTTTAGGTGTTGCATAAGATTTTATGGAAATTAGAGATACAATTTAAAAATTTCACTTTTTTGGCAGATTTTCCATGTTAATATTTTTTTTCTAGTTACAAAGCAAGGGTTAACAGCCAAACAAAACTCATTATTTATGGCCCTGATTCTGTAGTTTACAGAAACACCCTATATGTGGTCGTAAACTGCTGTACGGGCACACGGCAGGGTGCAGAAGGAAAGGAATGCCATATGGTTTTTGGAAGGCAGATTTTGCTGGACTGTTTTTTTGAAAACCATGTCCCATTTGAAGCCCCCCTGATGCACCCCTAGAGTAGAAACTCCAAAAAAGTGACCCCATTTTAGAAACTACGGGATAGGGTGGCAGTTTTGTTGGTACTAGTTTAGGGTACATATGATTTTTGGTTGCTCTATATTACACTTTTTGTGAGGCAAGATAACAAGAAATAGCTTTTTTGGCAAATTTTTTTGGGTTATTTACAACAGTCATCTGACAGGTTAGAGCATGTGGTATTTTTATAGATCAGGTTGTCACGGACGCGGCGATACCTAATATGTATACAATTTTTTTATTTATGCAAGTTTTACACAATGATTTAATTTTTTAAACAAAAAAAATCATGTTTTAGTGTCTCCATAGTCTGAGAGCCATAGTTTTTTCAGTTTTGAGGCGATTACCTTAGGTAGGGTCTCATTTTTTGTGGGATGAGATGACGATTTGATTGGCACTATTTTGGGGTGCATATGACTTTTTGATCGCTTGCTATTACACTTTTTTACACCGGTTTTTATTTTTTTACGGTGGTCACCTGAGGGGTTAGGTCATGTGATATTTTTATAGAACTGGTTGATACGGATGCGGCGATACCTAATATGTATACTTTTTTTAATTTATGTAAGTTTTACACAATGATTTTATTTTTTAAACAAAAAAAATCATGTTTTAGCGTTTCCATAGTCTAAAAGCCATAGTTTTTTTTTTTTCAGTTTTTGGGCGATTATCTTGGGTAGGTATGATTTTTGCGGGATTAGATGACGGTTTGATTGGTACTATTTTGGCGTACATGCGACTTTTTTATTTTTATGGCGTTCACCATGTGAGGAAAGTACCATGACCTTTTTATAGATGAGATCGTTACAGACTCGGCGATACCTAATATGTGTAGTGTATTTATTTTTAATTTTTTTTATTCACTGATAAATGCTTTTTTTATCTTTACTTTTTTCACTTTTTTCTACATTTATTTGACCCAGACCCACTTGGTTCTTGAATATCCGGTGGGTCTGATGTCTGTATAATACAGTACAGTACACTATATAGAGTATTGTACTGTATTTTACTTAGTTTGTCTGAACAGATCTCTGCCTTTAGCACAGATCTGTTCAGCACCATGGACAGCAGGATGCCTGAGAAGGCGTCCTGTTGCCATGGGAACCTTCCCCGTCTGCTCAGTTGTGGCCACAACTGAGCAGACGGGGAAGGGTAAGGAGGGGGGCTCCCTTCCTCTGTGACCCCAACCTGTCTGGGGGCTGCAAAGGCACAGCGGCCCCCCGATCGGAGAGGGAGGGAGCTCCCTGACCCTGACTGTTAACCTTTTCCATACAGCGGTCCATACGGACTGCGGTATGAAAAGGGTTAAACGGCTGACATCTGCACAGATGTCAGCCGTTTATACCAGAGTGTCAGCAATGTGCTGACACTCTGGTATACCCATGGGCCACCAATGAATTTCAAGAGGAGGCGGGCAGGGGATCGCAAGCCTGCCTGCCGCACCGCCCGCACCGCCTGTAACACTCCCCCTGCACCACCTGCCGGAATCAAATCATTCAGGGGGTGAAAAATCTATAGTTTCTGGACATTAAAGTTTCTGATCCCCACTGTCAAGTACCGCGGGGATCAGAAACTGCAGAAAACGCAGCAAACCGCAGGTCTGAATTGACCTGCGGTTTGCAGCGATCGCCGATACGGGGGGTCACATGACCCCCACTGGCGTTGTGACAGGATGCCGGCTGAATGATTTCAGCCGGCATTCTGGTCTGATTAACCCCCGCGGCGCCGCAATCTCGATTTAAACTTAGGACGTACCGGTACGCCCTGAGTCCTTAAGGATTCGGGAAATAGGGCGTACCGGTACGCCCTAAGTCCTTAAGGGGTTAACCTAACCTCTTCCCTCCAGCCAGAGGTGTAAATTGACCTGTATGCACTTTCTATAATGTTAGTGTCTTATGTGGCACAAGGGTCTTTGGGCCCCCTCAGGCTCCTGGGCCCGGTAGTGACTACTACCTCTGCACCCCCTATAGCTACTCCCCTACTCCCACCCTTAACCAAATCCTAATAAAGAAAAACAAAATTTACAAATGTCCCATAAAATACCATCCTCTTCTTCCGTAGATATACTCCCCCAATAAGAAAACAAAAACCCTCAAACACCCAAGCCCCTTTCCATTCCTTCCGTAGAGATATACTCCACCATAAGAAACCTACAGTCTTCAAATACCTAAGCCATAATAGTAAGCCCACAACTTAGTAACCCCTATCCTTGCTAAAACCTCCGTCAAGCCCCCTACTCTGCTAGGACAGGGGTCCTCGCTACATGACTGAATAGTACTGTTGTAAAAATTTCTGAAACAAATATGCCTTTAGGGAATATACCCTTAGAAATACTAGACATGCAACTTGTGCCCAGTACTTTTGGGGGTATTCTTCTGTGTTGCAGTTGTCATAGTTTAGGGGTGCATGCAGACACAGTTTAGGCTACACAAAAACTTACATTGCATGACAATTTCATAAGCAACCTTTTAGTGACTTAACAACTTGTCTATAACTTTGCTATTTGTGCAGTACCCCAAAATAGGGAACTTGCAAACTTTTATGTTATGTTGTGTTTTATAATGTTATGTAACATGTTAATATCTTGAAATGTACCAGCATATCGCTGTATGGATCAGACGGGTTTAATAATCCTGACTGCAGGAAGTTAGGTTTGGGATATGGGTCTGCCACTAACAGAGACTAGAGAGTAGTTAGCATAGGAAATAAGAGCTCTGACATGTGCTCTGTTCCTCATAAGACAAGGCTAAAGTTCCAGAGAATCACCATCTCTGAGGATTATCTACTGAGAGAAAGAACTCTCTACTTTTATATCACTCCAGGAAAAGAAAGAGAAAGAAAGGTCCAGAATTTGCAAGGCACTGAAGTCAGTAAGGTATTTGCAGTTTAAGACTGACGTGGCTTTACTGCAGTGAGCGGGAAATTGCTAAAACAACACTCCATACCAGGGTTGCGAACCCAAATTTTTCTTTTTTTTGGAGAACATATTCTAACATCACGGAGAGCCAACATTTTTTGCGGACAAATTGTGAAACTAGAATGAATGGTAAGGATTACACGTCTATAGATTCATATACTGATAAGAACTCATTGCTAGCATTTACTGAGAGCTGTGAGATGATGATAATTACCACCAAAATTATCTAGTCAAACTTTCCATCAAAAAAATCATGGACAAATCTACATTTGGAAGAAAGTCACTTCATTTTTATGGACTGTCCAAATATTTCTGGATAGTTGGCAACCCTGCCCTATATTTTGAAACCTTTATCCCACAGCTGGGAATTACAGTTCTCCTCTGTGGTTGTTAACAGTTCAGAACAGAAATTTTCCTTGCGTTGGGATGTCCATGATAACTTTGAAGTGCATGGTCAGATCTCATAAATAAAGATTCTGTATAAGAGATCTGAACTTTCACCTACAACGAGGCAGCGCCCAGAGTGATCGATACCCAGCGTTTAGGATGCCAGGTGGTATGTTACGGCCCTTATAGTTTGTGTCACGGTGCTCCTACCTGGATACTGTTGCTCCCCGGGATTAGCCTCCGTAGCAACAAAAGAGTCGTAGTTGGTAGAGTAAGTAGAGTCCAGACTTGGTGAAGTTTAACGGTTTTAGTTGGATAAACTTACAATAAACTTGTGTCATCCAAGCACTATATGATATTTCATACACTAAAAACAATCACCGTTCTTAAAAGCAGTGACGATTGTTTATTCTTGAGTACAGCAAGCACATTGAAATTATCAAGGCACCCCAACTGTAAACGCGTTTCGAACCAACTACATGTCCTTAATCATTTTGGTAATGATTAAGGACATGTAGTTTGTCTAAAACACGTTTACAGTCGGGGTGCCATGACTATTTGTATATTCTTGCTGTACTCAAGAATAAAGGATTGTCACAGCTTTTAAGAACGGTGCTGGTTTTTACTGAATGAGTTTCAAAAGGATGGAAATCAGACTATAACTGTGCATGTCTGGTACAAAAAAGGTACAGGTGAGCTGGAGCGTACTTTTGCATAATATGTGATCTTTCTCTTGGCTCCAGCAAAGTAAGGGTAAACTGGCAGGTGCACTTGAATACTTTGATTTATCTCTCTGCTGCTGTGCTAATTTCTGGCTTCAGTCTGGTTACTGGACTTTCTAGCAGTTTTGATACCGTTGAGTGGGGTGCCTTCGGCTGTGGACCCCTCGTAATAATCTGTCTGTATACTGCCTGGAGCCAGGGAGCTTTACAAGCTGCTTCCCGGGGCTCCTGCAGCTGGAGGGGGGATCGCACCATGTCTGCTCCCATTGGACTCTAAATTCAACTCCCTATAAAGCTTCCTGCAACCCTTTCCTTGATAGGAAGCAGGACTAACCCACTTCTGCCCAAAAGGGGGAAGAATGGAATAGTAAGTTCCAATCTATCCAAAGGTACTCTTGACAGGTACACTGCCACCTGCTGGACAACCAGGCACATTGTATGCAATAAAAGTTGCATAACAATATTATTAAGGCACGGTATGAGAGGAGCTGGAATTAGAGACAGTAGCTAGGTGTAAAAATGGTAGTGCCACCTCCGGTGTACTACACACTGAGATGCTATAACTGAGATATCCATGTTAAAAGTTATGGTGCATTCAAACGGCTATGTCCGTTTTGCGTAAATCTGTAGATCTGGATCCCTGCAGATATGTCACAAAAGATAGGACATGTCACCAGGACTAGCACTATTAAAAAAGACAAAATGCCTGATAGGGATGTCCCAAGTGATTAATAGTGGTGTTATTGAGAAATGTAATCTTCCAAAATTATGCAAAGGAGGCCTAAAGTGCACCAAGGACAGACTCTTGCTGTTCATTAGCTCCTCCCATCTGCACAGACTCTCCCTCCTCTAATTGATTTATAGGACCAGGCATCAAAGGTGTCGTCTCTCTTGACTCTTTAATCCTGTGCCTGCATAGTGCAGTAGATATGCAGTAGATACCATTGTCCTAGCCCTGTCACAAATAAAACTACTCCACATGTGCCAAGGGTGCACTGCACGGTCCTAGCGTGGATTTATAGTCCCAGCCAAGATGACGTTTCTGATGACTGGTCAAATGACCATTAGGGCAAACCCAGTGTGACCAGTGGTGTACACTTAGCTATGGAATGTGATGACAAAGGTCTATCAAGGACAGAACACACAGACCAGTTAGGATTTTTTTTTTTTTTTTTTTAATTTTAATTTTTTAAGATAATATGGTAAGATGAAGACCATGATGTTATTGGTCTTTTTGGCCATGATGTTTCTAGCCTTCTGGACCTTGATGTTAGTGGTCTACTTGGCCATGATGTTATTGACCTTTTTGACCATGATGTTTTTAGTCTTTTTGGATAGAAAACGATGGTGGATGAGCGGCTTTCTGAAGGAGAGCTTTAAGAGATGGTGCATATACCTCTGATGTCCTGGGGTGTGGTCGAAATATTGCGATGGAATAGATGTTTTAAGCTTTAGCAATGAGATGTTACTGTGGCAAGACGATGATGTTACTTTCGTCTCTTGAGCTTTTTGATCTTCTTGACCATGATGTTTTTGGTTTTCTTTGCCATATTTTTGGCCTCCTTGACCTTGATGTTTTTGGTCTTCTTGGCCATGATGTTTTGGGTCTTCTTGGCCAGGATGTTTTTGGCCTCCTTGACCTTGATGTTTTTGGTCTTGGTGGCCATGATGTTTTTGGCCTGCTTGACCTCCTTCTTTATGGCAACTGTCTTATCTTTTAATTGATTGGTCAGTTTTTTCACTCTCTTAGCCACATATTTTTTTACTGCCTTACTTTTTACACCCTCATCAGCGGAACTGTCATCTTCACTCTCCTCTCTTTCCTGCTCGTTTTCCACCATGTAGTTAGATGCTGCTATCAACCAATCTGACAAGGCACGACGTTGTTCTTCTTCGTCATCACCTTCTTCAATGTCCCTATGCTTTTTTACGGCATGATGTTTCTTAGGAACTATGAAAATAAAGAAAATAATGGAATTAGGAAATCAAAATGGCTATTCGAAGCAAAAGGTGAAATGTCAGATGATAAAATAGCAGGGTGGCAGTTAGCCTCTCCTAGTTAGAGTAGTCTTACCTGGTTTTTGCAGCATCATTGAAAGCAATCCGGTTGGTGATTCGGGCCTCATCACTCGTTTGCCCTTAAAGAGCTCCTCCTCGACTTGCAGATATTCAGGATGAAATTTACGACTAGAAATGAAAAAAAAATAATTCTCATAAAATTCTAGGACAACAAAAAGTAATATTTGATAAAGGACAATCTGTGGTCATGGGAATCCATATCATAGTATCAGACTTCCATATAAAGTAACATTCCCAATTGCTTACCACCCTATCCCTGAATTTAACTATGGGTCTAAATCATGTTGCCCTCATCGTGCTTAAATATGATGTCTCTAACCTGAGCTAAAAACATTGGGCAATTAAATAACCAGTCTCTATCACAGTCTCCATAAAAGTCCCCCAAATATATAAAAGTATAAACTTACTAAACGTAGATGAATAGCCACAGTCCGAGCCCCAGGACGATGACAATGAGCGATGTTCCAGCCACGACCACTTTGGCCAAAGTTGGCCTTCCTGGAATCACTGTAGAAACAAATAAAATGAGATGAAAAATGACAGAATAAGTATTAAATCTCACAAGGAGTTTAACAGAAAATAAAATTTAAATGCTAAAATTCTATTACCTGAATTCCAGAACTGGTCGGATGTTTCACGGAACCAGGCAGCAGGCACTGATTCTGCAAAAGTATTAAAAAAAATGTTATAAAATAAGCAGCCAATCCACGTAACGGCAGTAGCAGTCAGAGGTATTCTATGATAGTCCAGTTGGTGGCGTGTAATTATATGCCAGATCTACATTGACATTGATTATAAAAGGAGCTTGGGTCTTATTTATCTGTATATGCATTAGATGATTGGTCCATTTGAGCTGACACTTACCCTTTTTGCCAGGCAGTCTCCTCATCAGGGGATGGACCCCAGAATTTTTGGATCCTAAAAAAGAAAAAGGTTGCGATGAACCATAGAAACATAGAAAAGTAATGGCAGAAAAAGACCACCTGGTCCATCTAGTCTGCCCTTATAATATTTCTTTTTTTTTATCTTAGGATAGCCCAGGCATGTTTAAATTCACTTACTGTAGATTTCCCAACCACATCTGCTGGAAGTTTGTTCCAAGCTTCAACCACTCTTTCAGTAAAGTATTATTTCCTGACATTGCTCCTGATCTTACCCCCAGCTAATTTCTGATTGTGACTCCTTGTTTTTGTGTTTAGCATCTTATTGACAACACTTCCCTACTGGACCTTAGGTAAACCTTTATGTAAATGTAGTGTGAATAAGCTCTAAGTGTAAATTCACAAAGCAGATTCTTAAGCGGCCTTCGCTTTGGATGCAACAGGCCAACTCGCAGCTTAGCAGCACTGAATGGAGCTAAACCGCGAGCGGTTCAAGCAATGTCTGTCCGCACTGCACCAAGAAGGGATATGTCTCTTTTTGGCACTGTCATGGCTTTAAACTGTTGGGCTGCGACAATGGGAGGCAGACACGCAGCTGTTCTGGTGTGATGTTTGTGACAAAATTGCAAATTTTACTATATAAAGGGCCCTAAGGGGTTATTATAAGGTTTAGGGCAGTAAATGGGGGATGGGTATGTGTGTGTGTGAAATAAGCATCCGTGGTGGTCTGAGGCAGTAAGGAGCTAATTCGATCATCCCTTACCTGGTCCTGGCAGTGGTCTCCCATGTCCTTGGACAATGAGAGAAAAAATAATGAAGACAATCACTGTGATCCTCATTGCAAAGTCGCTTTCTCAAAACCAAGTGAGCAGCATGGTTGCCCCCTGCTGCCGCGCACGCCTTTTTATAGGCTCGGGGGGCATTGTGACATCATCAATCACCAGGCAAGCCTCTGATTGGCTGCCATGGTCACATGGTTTAACCACTTTAGCCATTCAGCAGCAGGTTAAAGCAGACATACACAGGGCTGTCACCCATATTGATCAATCACAGCACAGCTTTCATTTCACCAGAGCAGTTTATGAAATAAAAGCTGAGCTCTGATTGGTTGCTATGGGTAACAAGTACATTTATTTTTTTCAGACATTTTTATAAATGAGGCCCATTCTGTGACCTATGTTTTTTGCCATCCACATCAATGCTCACACATCGAGCAAAGCCTGAGGCTGCACTACTGAGACATTCTGATGTCCCTGGAGACATGTGTGGTTGAAATGACCCAATATATCAATTTCCATATAGACATAGCTATTCCAGGCAGAAATGAGAGATATTATTGCAGATTTTGCATTGGGGACTGAGAGCCTCAGGATGACTCTTCTGAGAGCAGTGATGCGCCCTGCAGGCTGCACTATCAGAATTCTTTTATTTGACTGCCATGCTCTCCTTTTAAAAGTCCTGGCCTCTTGCGAAGGTAGCCCCACCCCTTTCATGCTATGCTCCACCTAGGGTTGCCAGTTTTCAGAACGAAAAACTACCTCCCAAGTTTATATGGCTAAAATGGGAGTGGCTTTGGGGGCGTGGTTTAACATAGGGTGCTATTTCACATCTATGGTTTCATCATATTTTGAGTTTTGCACCATTTTTCCTGTAGTTTTCAATATAAAATGCAGCCAAAAAATATGCACTGGCCTCATATGCGAACAGGTGGTGTAATGAATGAGCTCCAACCTATTTCACTGCTGCCCCTGAACCGTATGGCCCTATGCAGGAGCCCAGATTGACCAGGTTTATGATACTGCTCTGTTCTAGAAAACCAATTGAAGATGACGGTTTATTGCCACAGTCAGCAATAAAAAATGTCTGTTCTGATGGATTCATCAGGGGATCAGCAAAAACACATCCAGTATTCAATACTACTGATGCCACATCCATTTGTTTTTGTGTTTGATCAGTATCTCATGACACACTCAAAAACGCTGCTTGCAGTGCTGTTATGTGTGTCATTGGAATGTAACAAACTGAATGAATTTTGGTGCACTCCGTTCGAGACTCTAATAATATATTGTGTATTACCTTCAGATCTGATGCCTCCAAGGACACTTCCTCCCACCCAGGGGCGTAGCTAAAAGCTCATGGGCCCTGGTGCAAGAGTTCAGCTTGGGCCTCCGTCCCTCAGTGCTTGTTGGCAGGGGAGCACATATCCTTCCTGCTGCCTGAGGCAAACATTGAAAGGGCACCCCCCTCATGCCAAATTCTTAACCTAAACCCTTCCCTCCAGCCAGAGGTGTAAATTGACCAGTATGCACTTTCTATAATGCCAGTGTCTTATGTGGCAGAAGGGTCTTTGGGCCCCCCTCAGGCTCTTGGGCCCGGTAGCAACTGCTACCTCTGCACCCCCTATAGCTACGCCCCTGGCTGGTGGACAGATGGCCTTAAGGTCTCCTGCAAAATGTCTTGCTAAACTTGGGAATTCATTTTTCCTTCGATGATAGTATCTGTCCATGCCCTGACGCAGCAATGCAGCCCCAAACCATGATGCCCCCACCACCATACTTCACAGTTGGGATGAGGTTTTGGTGTGCTGTGCCTCTTTTTCTCCACACATAGTGTTGTGTGTTTCTTCCAAACAACTCAACTTTGGTTTCATCTGTCCACAGAATATTTTGCCAGTACTGCTGTGGAACATCCAGGTGCTCTAACTGTAAACGTGCAGCAATGTTTTTTTTGGACAGCAGTGGCTTCCTCTGTGGTATCCTCCCATGAAATCCATTCTTATTTAGTGTTTTACGTATTGTAGATTCGCTAACAGGGATGTTAGCATATGCGAGAGAATTTTGTAAGTCTTTAGCTGACACTCTAGGTTTCTTCTTCACCTCATTGAGCAGTCTGCGCTGTGCTCTTTCAGTCATCTTTACAGGACGGCCACTCCTAGGGAGAGTAGCAGCAGTGCTGAACTTTCTACATTTATAGACAATTTGTCTTACCGTGGACTGATGAACAGCAAGGCTTTTGGAGATACTTTTATAACCCATTCCAGCTTTATGCAAGTCAACAATTCTTAATCGTAGGTCTTCTGAGAGGTCTTTTGTGCAAGGCATCATTCACATCAGGCAATGCTTCTTGTGAAAAGCAAACCCAGAACTGGTGTGTGTTTTTTATAGGGCAGTGCAGCTATAACCAACACCTCCAATCTCATCTCATTGATTGGACTCCAGTTGCCTGACACCTCACTCCAATTAGCTCTTGGGAATGTCATTAGTCTAGGGGTTCACATACTTTTTCTACCTGCACTGTGAATGTTTACATGGTGTGTTCAATAAAAAAATGGTAACATTTATATTCTTTGTGTGTTATTAGTTTAAGCAGACTGTGATTGTCTATTGTTGTGACTTAGATGAAGATCAGATCACATTTCATGACTAATTTGTGCAGAAATCCATATCATTCCAAAGGGTTCACATACTTCTTCTTTCAACTGTATATTGTGTCCACCATTTCCAATGCCACATATACGCGTGACGGCGGCTGTTTGCCTGATTTCTGGGAAAATAAAGAAGCAATGGATTTTGTTTTTAGAAAAGCCATCACCAGCAGTATGGTATGGGATCTGGCAGACAAGGCTGTTTAGGGGTAGTAGTGGCAGCAGAGGCAGCAGCGGCTCCAGCAGTATACAGTATATAGAACATGATGGACAGGCAGAGAACAGCAGTTGCATCATTATGCCAGTGATAACAGTAAGTGACATAGAATAACATGTCAGATACACCATTCTATGATGAACTGAAATTTTCTTTTAAAACTTTTAGAAAAAAAATGCACCTTTGGAAAGGGTGTACTACAATATATGGTGACTGTGACACAGAAAAATACGTCAGGTTAGGTACATTGGTCTGTGATCAGCAAAGGTTTTTTAAGAACCTTTGCAATATGTTTAAAAAAAATTGTCCAGAGTCCAGAGCAACTGTGGCGCAGAAAAATACATCAGCCAATACACTATCGGGACCAGGATTAATATTGTAAAAGATTTCTTTCTGTGATGACTTTTACCTAAACTGGGCTGATAGGTGGCTAAACATTAAGAAAAAAATTGAGTACTGTAGCTCTAACTATTGCTGTGCAAGTGGAGCCTCACTGGATGGAAATGGCTGCATCACACTGCTATATATTGACCCTTTCTTGTACTTAGCTAAAGCTTAGCTCTCCATCAGTCAATGAAACTAGCTATTATCTTTCCTAAAACTACCCCTGTTTTCACGAACCAGCGGGTGTGAACCCACTGTGCCATGTGTCCCTCCTCTTAGGGCTTTGTCTAAGTGAACCTCTCAATTCTTCACAGTACCCCTGATGGTGGGGATAGACTTTCCCGAGGGAACCACAAGGTCGCTATCACTTGAAGAGGATAGGCATATGAGGCAGCTGGTCCAGGCGGACCAGGAGGTACCAGGGAAAGGTACCAGAAGTACAGGCGTAGTCAGGCAGGTGGAGTTGTTACCAGGAGCAACAGTGCAGGACCGAAGGATGAGGCAGAGGCGTGGTCAGACAGGCAAAAGGTCAGGGCAGGCGGCACAGGTACAGGTCAGGCAATCCGGATCAGCAACAGGAGAGTCAAGGCTAGCAGGCAGGGATCAGACGGGTAGCAAAATCCAATAACACGAATACGAGTTAGTAACACAAGTGGTTATCAGGAACCTTAGCAGAGCACAAGGACCCTGTCACTGAGGCATCTGGGAAGGGGCTGAGCCACTTATATATGCATAGGAGGGCTAGGATAGCCATACTGCTAGCCATACACCACACAGGATCATGCAATCCTCCTCTTCTCCTTTGTCTACCCTGCCCTGCTGTGCTGTCTTCTAATCTGTAACCAAAAGTTTTGGGAAATTTGCATATCTCTAATAAAGAAATCTTCTCTATATAACAAAGAGTACAGGACTTTCTACACCATGAAATAGACTGGTATTTCCTCAACATCTACCTGTGCCTGGACATGATCCCGAGAGGTCTACGTTTGCCGGTAAAACCCACTTTTTCTAACGATAATGACTTTTCTTTGGACTGGTTCAGAATCTCAGATGACTGTTCAAAAAATATGATTACACTATTGGTTAATAAGCGTAAATCTCTCTGTAAAACTTTATGTCATGAAATGTCACTCCAGGTCGCCTCGTTAAAAGGGGTCCCTGTAGCATCAGATCCCATAAAGATCTCTCCGAGCAGACATTTCTTCAGAAAACAAGAATACACCATAGTAAGAAAGAAATGCTGCAAACTACTCAGAGACATATTAGACTACAATACGAGCCAAATTCTAACATGGGAGAGGAGAAGGGCATCTCCACCCCAACCCCCTCCCTCCCATCCATCTGTACCTCAGTTCCCCTTAGCAGCCCACTCTCATCCTAGTGAATCCACCCACTCCAATATAAATGTCTCTAATAGAATTTTCTACAACAGCAACTATAAACGTAAGAACCGTGATTCAACACCATCAGTAACTACAATAACCCATAGGGCCAGCTTGTTAACTATGGCCATCCCCACTACCTCCAGCTCAGCACCCCTTCCATATCCCATCACAGCTGGATATGCCACCCCTAGACCCAGCAAGATCCATCATCAGCCTCAACACATTTTGCCTATAACCACACCTGTCAAAGACCCTATTAAAAATGATCATGATGCCAATACCAATATGTCCACAACTCTCACCACCACCACCCTTAACCAGGAAGTCACCTCACCCCGCACCAGCATGCGAGACAGTAGACCCCGTGTGAATACATCCCAGGGCCAGGGTGACATCCAAACTCTGGCCATTGATGATCCTTCCTTCCTTCCGATCAACAAGACCATCTACACAAGTCAGGACTACCTCACATCCGACACCACCACGAGGGATGTCAACCTTGACATGACCACCAACCATCCAAGTGGTCAAGATGAAACCGCCCTCCAGAACATCATCAGTCACCCTATTTCCCCACCTGTTTCCCCGTTATTCAATATTAATAATATTTCCACCTACAGTTCTTCAGATTCCGGCTCAGAATTGGATCCTTTTTTAGCCCTACCATCTAATCTATCTGAGAATCCTCCGTTAAATCAACTCTCGCCAGCCTCGACCCCCTCACGGTCCACCCTCTCCAGCATCCAACTCCTCACACCTTTGTTATTGCAAAACATGGTACTTCGACCTAGAATACCCATCCCACCACTTCCACGTCCCCAGGATAAAATAACTAATTTCTACAGTCCAATCAACACACCGAAACAGACCAAAAGGAAGGGAAGAGAAAACGGAGGAGACGAGGATGCAGAGGAGGACAGAAACGCCCGCGCCTCCAAATAAGCGAAACCGCGTCCTGTCCAGCCTCCACCAACTCCCCCAATACTTTAAAATCCAAGGGTTTCTTCAATCTATCTAAATACATCCTTCAAAGGGATGAAGTAGAAGTACTCAGTAAAGGCCTTTCCTTTTGCCCCACTAGTGGACCGGACATATTCGAACTATTCGTAAACCTAAATCGTTTCATTCGTAACCTTACCCTCCAGAGACACTATACTGTTAAAAACCGCTACTATTCCAAACTCCCCATCAACATGCCCCCAGAATTCGACACACATACAATATAGCGTCCCTAGCCGTGCTTACTGGTCCACGTATCTGTGGTTAGGTGTACCTTGCCACAGATGGCGTTGCGCAGTGCACACTTGATTTTATCGGATACTTGGTTGTGCAGGGAAGGCACGGCTCTCTTGGAGAAGTAGTGGCGGCTGGGAACAACATACTGTGGGACAGCAAGCGACATGAGCTGTTTGAAGCTGTCTGTGTCCACCAGCCTGAATGACAGCATTTCATAGGCCAGTTGTTTAGAAATGCTGGCATTCAGGGCCAGGGATCGAGGGTGGCTAGGTGGGAATTTACGCTTTCTCTCAAATGTTTGTGAGATGGAGAGATGAATGCTGCCGTGTGACATGGTTGAGATGCTTGGTGACGGAGGTGGTGGTGTTGGTGGTACATCCCCTGTTTGCTGAGTGGCAGGGGCCAACGTTCCTCCAAAGGCGGAGGAAGAGGCCGAGGCGGCAGCAGCAGAAGAGGCCGAGGCGGCAGCAGCAGAAGAGGTAGCAGGGGGAGCCTGAGTGAATTCCTTGTTTTTAAGGTGTTTACTCCACTGCAGTTCATGCTTTGCATGCAGGTGCCTGGTCATGCAGGTTGTGCTAAGGTTCAAAACGTTAATGCCTCGCTTCAGGCTCTGATGGCACAGCGTGCAAACCACTCGGGTCTTGTCGTCAGCACATTGTTTGAAGAAGTGCCATGCCAGGGAACTCCTTGAAGCTGCCTTTGGGGTGCTCGGTCCCAGAGCAGGCGGAGTCTCTTGGCGGCGGGTGTTCTGCTTTTGCCCACTGCTCCCTCTTTTGCTACGCTGTTGGCTCGATCTCACCACTGCCTCTTCCTCCGAACTGTGAAAGTCAGTGGCACAACCTTCATTCCATGTGGGGTCTAGGACCTCATCGTCCCCTGCATCGTCTTCCACCCAGTCTTCCTCCCTGACCTCCTGTTCAGTCTGCACACTGCAGAAAGACGCAGCAGTTGGCACCTGTGTTTCGTCATCATCAAAGACTTGCTGAGGTGGTATTCCCATGTCCTCATCATCAGGAAACATAAGTGGTTGTGCGTCAGTGCATTCTATGTCTTCCACCGCTGGGGAAGGGCTAGGTGGATGCCCTTGGGAAACCCTGCCAGTAGAGTCTTCAAACAGCATAGGAGACTGCTGCATAACTTGAGGCTCAGACAGTTTCCCTGATATGCATGGGGGTGATGTGACAGACTGATGGGCTTGGTTTTCAGTCGCCATCTGTGCGCTTTCTGCAGAAGACTGGGTGGGAGATAATGTGAACGTGCTGGATCCACTGTCGACCACCCAATTGACTAATGCCTGTACCTGCTCAGGCCTTACCATCCTTAGAACGGCATTGGGCCCCACCAAATATTGCTGTAAATTCTGGCGGCTACTGGGACCTGAGGTAGTTGGTTCACTAGGACGTGTGGCTGTGGCAGAACGGCCACGTCCTCTCCCAGCACCAGAGGGTCCACTAACACTACCACGACCATGTCAGCGTCCGCGTCCCTTACTAGATGTTTTCCTCATTGTTACTGTTCACCACAATAAGAAAAAAATTATTTGGCCCAATGTATTGAATTCAAATTCAGGCCTTTTTTTACAGACACCTAACACTATCTTGGCTATCTATTTAGGTACCGTATTACACTAATACAGGCACAGCAGTAACGACAGATTTAGCTGAATATAAATTGTAGGCCTAGTATTTAGGCCCTGGATGACAGGTATACGTTTACGGACAGAATTAGACTTGGAAATGCATGGTAGCGTGTGAAGTTATTGTGGATGACCCTATCAGCACCTTCAATCTAATATACCCTTTAATGGATAGATTTAAAGTAGGCCTGATACAGCAGAAACCACTAATTTAGGGAATTGCTAAGTTGGGAATTGTATTTCAACCCAGAACAAAAACTGTGATTTGACGGACACCAAATAACTTGACCAGCCACAGCAATAAAGACAAATTTAGCTGAATATAAATTGTAGGCCTAGTATTTAGGCCCTGGATGACAGGTATACGTTTACGGACAGAATTAGACTTGGAAATGCACGGTAGCGTGTGAAGTTATTGAGGATGACACTATCCACACCTTCAATCTAATATACCCTTTTATGGATCGATTTAAACTTGGCCTGATACAGCAGAAATCACTGATTTAGGGAATTGCTAAGTTGGGAATTGTATTTCAACCCAGAACAAAAACTGCGCTTTGGCGGACACTAAATGAATTGACCAGCCACAGCAATAACCACAGATTTAGCTGAATATAAATTTTAGGCCTATTATTTAGGCGCTGGGTGACAGGTATACGTTTACGGACAGAATTAAACTTGGAAATGCACGGTAGCGTGTGAAGTTATTGAGGATGACACTATCCGCACCTTCAATCTAATATACCCTTTTATGGATCGATTTAAACTTGGCCTGATACAGTAGAAACCACTGATTTAGGGAATTGCTAAGTTGGGAATTGTATTTCAACCCAGAACAAAAATATATCCTTTGCCAGACATTAGACAGTATTACAATTGGCTAGCCACAGCTAAAACACCAGATTTAGGGTACAGCTATTTTGGCAATTGTATTTCACCCCTCAATAAAATATCAAGCACAGCCAAGCCCCTGATGTAGGATATAGCAAAAAAAAAAAAAACACACTATTGATGGTTAAATGGACTTAGTGGCAGCTTGTGCTGGCGCACCACAAGACACAAAATGGCTGCCGATCACCCCAGAAAAAAGTGACTGAAAAACGCTCTGGGCAGCCTAAAAACAGTGAGCAATTGAATAGCAGAAGATGAATGATTCACAGCTGTAGATCGATCACTTCTTTAAGTGTTTTTGCTGAGTAAATCCCTGTCTAGTGCCTAGTCTCGCCCTAACAGCAGCTGCATCCTCTCCCTACACTGATCAGAGCAGAGTGACGTGCGGCGTTACGTGACTCCAGCTTAAATAGAGGCTGGGTCAGATGCTGCACTGGCCAATCACAGCCATGCAAATAGTAGGCATGGCTGTGATGGCCTCTTGGGGCAAGAAGTATGACGCTTGTTGATTGGCTACTTTGCAGCCTTTCAAAAAGCGCCAAGAAAGCGACGAACACCGAACCCGAACCCAGACTTTTACGAAAATGTTCGGGTTCGGGTCCGTGTCACGGACACCCCAAAATTCGGGTTCGGGTTCGCTCATCCCTAGCCCTGAATATCCTGTCGGATACAAACTACTACAAAACACTTAAAACTGACCCGACAGACCATTACAGGAAAAAATTATTTGATTTGATACAGGTGGGGCATACACTGGAAACACTGAATAAGCAAGAAAATAATTTCATTTTAATAGAACACCCGTCCACCCCTTATTTTTATTTTCTCCCGAAGATCCACAAAACATTGCTCAACCCCCCCGGAAGGCCTATCATATCCGGTATTGATTCCTTAACATCTAACCTCTCAGCTTATGTGGACAACCTCTTACAGAAATATGTTGTCCATCTCCCAGCGTATCTTAGAGACTCGAGCCACCTTATTACACTATTGGCAGACATAGCCTGGTCAGATGACATGTTCTTGGTTACCCTAGATGTAGCAGTACTATATAGTAATATTATTCATGAACAGGGCATACACGCAGTCGACAGGTTCCTTTCAGCAGATCCATTTATGCCTTCAACACAGAAAAAGTTTATTTATCCTTAATCACAATTATTTTAAATACGACAACACATTTTACATCCAACGAGGCACGACGATGGGGACAAAATTTGCCCCATCCTATGCCAACTTGTTTATGGGGGCCTTCGAAGACACAATTGGCCTCATACAACATCCCAATATATTGTTCTATATACGTTTTATTGATGACATAATTTTTATTTGGAAAGGGGAACGTAATATTTTAGACCAATATATTTTTAACCTTAATTCCAACAATTGGAATCTGGCCTTCACTGCCCATGTAGACGTTAACCATGCCACATTCTTAGATCTGGAGTTAACGATACAGGACAACCAAATTGAAACACATACACATTTTAAAACAGTTGAAGCTAATAGCTACCTCGATTATAAAAGTTGCCACTATCACAAATGGAAGCGAAACATCCCGTATGGTCAGATGCGAAGGATAAGAAGGAACTGCTCTAACAACCAGGTGATGCAGAAACAGCTGGAAACCCTCAAGACCAGATTTTGGGAAAAGGGCTACCCAAAAGGCCTAATCGACGACTCACTTAAAAAAATAGAAAGAGAAAATCAAGCCGACTGTCTGATACCTACGAACAAACAATCCAAAAGTAATAACTCGTCTACAATGCCACAAAGAGAGGATGAGAATAAATATAACTTCATAACCCGCTACAGCTCAGCACACCACAAATTTAGGGAAATATTAAACCGCCACTGGTCCATCCTACAGAAAGATCCCATCTTGGGCAGAGTAGTGGCCAGCAAACCAAACTTAACTTTTCGTAGAGCAAAGTCACTTAAAGAGATGGTAGCTCCATCATGTCCAAAACTTAGTGTATCCACCAATACTATCACCACCATAAGGACCAAGAGCAAGGGTTCCTTTAAATGCGGGCACAAACGGTGTAAGTGCTGTCTAATAATTAGTGACGGGCTGCAGGAAGTTGAGATCACCGCCGAAAAGGAAAAAATCACACTTCGGAGCTACATGGATTGCGGCACATCCAATGTAGTATATATGCTCGAATGCCCTTGCGGACTTCAATATGTGGGCCGGACAACCCAGAACTTGAGGGACCGGATAAATTCCCACCGCTCCAACATCACCAAAAAATATACAAAACATAGTGTATCTAGACACTTTGCAGATATCCACTCCGGTGATGCATCCCTCCTGAAACTGACCCCTATCGAATGGGTCCCCAACTCCTTTTCACTACTGTGCCGCAAAGAAATGTATTGGATTTTCCGTTTTAACTCCCTTACCCCCCTTGGCCTTAACGAATGTCTAGAACATAATAATTATTAGTGAATATTGGGAAATTTGAAAGAAGAATCATTTTTATAATAATTTTTATACAATTTTTTAATTATATATATATTTTATTATTTTTGTATTATATATATATATATATATATATTTTTTTTTATTTTTTATTTTTTTTATTTACTATATATATTTATTCTTTTATTCTTTAATTCTCCCTAATAATTATTATTTATCATATTGCAACTATTCTCATATAGCCATCACTCACGATGTAATTTCTCAGGAACACTCCATATGTAAATACCTCAGAATACCTACTACACCCTTTCATTATAATACTTTATAATAATTTTTGTTATAGCACCCATGTCATTTGTCCTTTTATATATATTCCGATTTGTATTTATTTATACATAGTTGGCTTTCTATGTGAGCCGACCCTCAAGTGTCTATAGCCCCCATGGACTCCCTATTCTCCATTCTTGTTCGGATTTTCCTTGCTGATCTCATTTGATGCCTCTGCGTTCCAGTCTGGAACGCACAGACATCTGCCCATCCCTGTCCTGCCGAGCGCCCCGCCCCATGGTGCGCTCCACACAGTATCTCCAAACGGCCCCACCTCCGACCGGCACCTTCCCCTTGACTCCTCCTGTTCATGCGTCCCACTGATGGAACGCATGACGCACATCCGCCCGAGACCCCGCCTCCCCACCAGGGCGTTTGCGTTCCACAGTGGAACGCATCAGAATCGATCTTAGCCTGATAGAGGTTCTCAGGCTGCAGAAACGGGGTTAGGCATTTTATAACTCCCCTCTCAACATACTCTGGAACACATTAAACCACTATATATGACTGGATTATGCATTTTGGATGACTGGGGGGGAAGAGAGGACCGGAGGTGACGCTCCACCCACTTCCGGTACCCGCCAAAACTTTTGGTAAGATGTCTTTTGATTGTTCAATTAATATACCTATATATACTTCTGGCTACATGCACTTTATGTTATGTGTTTTTAACCAACACTGCTCTTGAGAAAGGGGAAGATACCCCGAAACGCCTTAAGCTTTTATCTATTTATGAAATTAAAAACTCTCCATTTGGAACCCTGACTACCATCATTTGGGACGTGGAGGAACGTTTATACTATCTGACAAGCGATCTCGGCGGGGGAGGAGCAGGTATAGGTGTATTTTGCTTATCCTATATCTCCCTCCCTGGTTAAGTAAGTCGCCTTCTGTTTCTTTCTCATAATCTTTTTTAGCATTATTTATTACTAGCTGTATTAATTATCTTTTAAATACCTGTACAGCGATACATGTGTCGCCATATATCGATACTGTGAATAAGAACCAACATAACAAAATATAAAGAGACACAGTGATATATAGGCTCACCATATACTGAGACTACCGCTAACTACATAGACACAGTGATATATATGCCTTTGCAATATATCGATACTGTAAAGTAGTAGTACAAATCGAAGTAGCAAAGTAGTAACTCTCCATTATCTGAATTTTTTTTACATTTTTTTTTTTCTCTTCACCTTGGCAGGGCACCTTTTTCTTCTTAAAATTTTATCTTCATATTACCTTGCAGTGCACTGACGTACACTGCTTCAGGGTGCTGCTTCGGTAAATGCCCACCAAACCATCTATATCCCATCCCTAACATTCCACCACTTCTAAATAGTCCTCTTGGCGCTCCAGAAAATACTTTCTCTCCTTCCCTTTTTACTGCGTTTAATTCCCCTTCTTCCTTTTTCTTTTTTCTTCTTCTTCAACACATATAACAAAGAGGTCATACATATCCCTTCCACTTCCACACTGTCCTGAGTCTGGCTGTAAGATAGCTGAATGGAGCAGCAGCCTCCCCCCTTTGCCCTGTCTGCAGTTGGACAAAAAGTTCATAAAGGCCCCACTTTTTGCAATGCCCCTCTCCCTTCCAGCAGCCAAAAATGAACCAGATCAGCGAGAGATTAAACCATCCATTCTCTGTAGGCTTTCTACAAGACTGTATTTCAGCAGCATGCAGAAAATCCTGCAGACTGACGACAAGTGTGCGGGAGAGATTATCCCCTGTTTATTTTTATCATCAATTACTAGGTTTAAATATAAAAAATCATTTAATTAAAAATTATCTAAAAACATTCTAGAAAAAAAAATATTAGTCTACAATGCATATTCAATGCACTTTGTTTTCTTACATCATGGAAACAAATGTTATTTTTATGGTAAGATAAGACTTCATAGGGCTAAGGTTATGTAATATGTGTTTGCTGTTGGCTAATGTCGGTCTTGGCTATTTGTACTATGTCAAAAACTATACACTGGGTAAGATACTGTACATATTTAATGGACCGCCTCAGCATCTCTCCACAGTTTGTACTTATATGCCAGCTTTGTCTTACTGTTCCACCCATGTTGTTTGACATTAGCCATTTCATCCCAACACTTACCACGTACTTGAGAGTAAGACTTGTCAGCCCCTCTCTGGAACTGAAAAATGGGAATGTTTAGCCCAGCTGTGTGAGTGTTTCCTAAACCTGTGTGGCATTGGTCTTATAATGCATAAAGGTTTGTAAGTGAGCTGGAACAGGAATTTAGCAGAAGCTGGGTCGCAGAGTGAATGCATGGCTGACATGCAGCTGAGTACATAAAGACTCGTAAAGAAAACCAAAACAATGACATTCCCTGTTGTGACTGTTTAGTCTTTCCGAAGAGACTCGTGAGGTCTAATACATTATCTATTTTCAAAGTGACTTGACCCAAAGAGTAACGCTACCATCTGCAAAAATGTACAAAATAGATAATATACCATATCAAATTCTGTGTCCACTTCCAGAGGTGGAACATCTTGCGAAGCCATTAAGTCCATCGAGAGGAAAGATTTTTTTTCCCCCTTTTTGTGTTTGTTTCAAAATTGCTTTACCAGTCCTCAGACTAGGAAATAATTATTCTACTTGGCATGTGCTTATTGCAAAGGAGTATTAAATAGATTTTGTGCACACACCAATGTACGGTAGATCGTGGTTATGTCCTTTTTAATTTGACGAGATGTATTTGTACATCATTTCCATTGTCTCAGCAATAAAATTTAAAAAAAGGGAGAATATTCAGAATTTCAGGCTTGTTCGCAATATTTTCCTTCACATTTGTACCTAATGATCGGAATTGAAAAAAGTCACTACGACCGAAATGTCATCATCATCATCATCATGCTGAGAAACAATTCTTGAAATTATAAATGTTCTCCCCTTTTTTAGAACACACCGGGCGATTGTTGTATTAAACTGCAGCCTACTGCCGACTATGGGGCCTGCTCAGAGGGTGCCATCTTTAAAGACCATTGTACATCTACGGAAGGGATTAAACTAAATATAAATTCATACTTTCATTAGTGTCAATTGAAAATTATACAATGCATAACACCACTGACACAGCTTCAGTACATGGTGATAACGAGCATGGGCTGCCTCACATAGACAAAGCGAAATACCACAATGTAGCTGTAAAGTAGGAGCTAATATTATAGTATGCAGCATTAGTGTGTGCTACCATATGTGCATCTAGTGTGTGCTACCAAGGTATTCTGTGAGGGGCATGGCGAGTTCCTAGAATTTTTTATTTTTTGTCACAAGTTAGCGGAAAATTATGATTTTTTTTTTTCTCTTTTTTCCTTACAAAGTCTCATATTCCACTAACTTGCGACAAAAAATAAAAAATTCTAGGAACTCGCCATGCCCCTCACGGAATACCTTGGGGTGTCTTCTTTCCAAAATGGGGTCACTTGTGGCGTAGTTATACTGCCCTGGCAATTTAGGGGCCCAAATGTGTAAGAAGTACCTTGCAATCAAAATGTGTAAAAAATGGCCTGCGAAATCCGAAAGGCGCACTTTGGAATATGTGCCCCTTTGCCCACCTTAGCTGCAAAAAAGTGTCACACATCTGGTATCGCCGTACTCAGGAGAAGTTGGGGAATGTGTTTTGGGGTGTCATTTTACATATACCCATGCTGGGTGAGAGAAATATCTTGGCAAAAGACAACTTTTCCCATTTTTTTATACAAAGTTGGCATTTGACCAAGATATTTTTCTCACCCAGCATGGGTATATGTAAAATGACACCCCAAAACACATTGCCCAACTTCTCCTGAGTACGGCGATACCAGATGTGTCACACTTTTTTGCTGCCAAGGTGGGCAAAGGGGCACATATTCCAAAGTGCGCCTTTCGGATTTCGCAGGCCATTTTTTACACATTTTGATTGCAAAGTTCTTCTGACACATTTGGGCCCCTAAATTGCCAGGGCAGTATAACTACGCCACAAGTGACCCCATTTTAGAAAGAAGACACCCCAAAGTATTCTGTGAGGGGCATGGCGAGTTCCTAGAATTTTTTATTTTTTGTCGCAAGTTAGTGGAATATGAGACTTTGTAATGAAAAAAGAAAAAAAAGAAAAATCATCATTTTCCGCTAACTTGTGACAAAAAATAAAAAATTCTAGGAACTCGCCGTGCCCCTCACGGAATACCTTGGGGTGTCTTCTTTCCAAAATGGGGTCACTTGTGGCGTAGTTATACTGCCCTGGCAATTTAGGGGCCCAAATGTGTAAGAAGTACCTTGCAATCAAAATGTGTAAAAAATGGCCTGCGAAATCCGAAAGGCGCACTTTGGAATATGTGCCCCTTTGCCCACCTTAGCTGCAAAAAAGTGTCACACATCTGGTATCGCCGTACTCAGGAGAAGTTGGGGAATGTGTTTTGGGGTGTCATTTTACATATACCCATGCTGGGTGAGAGAAATATCTTGGCAAAAGACAACTTTTCCCATTTTTTTATACAAAGTTGGCATTTGACCAAGATATTTTTCTCACCCAGCATGGGTATATGTAAAATGACACCCCAAAACACATTGCCCAACTTCTCCTGAGTACGGCGATACCAGATGTGTCACACTTTTTTGCTGCCAAGGTGGGCAAAGGGGCACATATTCCAAAGTGCGCCTTTCGGATTTCGCAGGCCATTTTTTACACATTTTGATTGCAAAGTTCTTCTGACACATTTGGGCCCCTAAATTGCCAGGGCAGTATAACTACGCCACAAGTGACCCCATTTTAGAAAGAAGACACCCCAAAGTATTCTGTGAGGGGCATGGCGAGTTCCTAGAATTTTTTATTTTTTGTCGCAAGTTAGTGGAATATGAGACTTTGTAATGAAAAAAGAAAAAAAAGAAAAATCATCATTTTCCGCTAACTTGTGACAAAAAATAAAAAATTCTAGGAACTCGCCGTGCCCCTCACGGAATACCTTGGGGTGTCTTCTTTCCAAAATGGGGTCACTTGTGGCGTAGTTATACTGCCCTGGCAATTTAGGGGCCCAAATGTGTAAGAAGTACCTTGCAATCAAAATGTGTAAAAAATGGCCTGCGAAATCCGAAAGGCGCACTTTGGAATATGTGCCCCTTTGCCAACCTTGGCTGCAAAAAAGTGTCACACATGTGGTATCGCCGTACTCAGGAGAAGTTGGGCAATGTGTTTTGGGGGGTCATTTTACATATACCCATGCTGGGTGAGAGAAATATCTTGGCAAAAGACAACTTTTCCCATTTTTTTATACAAAGTTGGCATTTGACCAAGATATTTTTCTCACCCAGCATGGGTATATGTAAAATGACACCCCAAAACACATTCCCCAACTTCTCCTGAGTACGGCGATACCACATGTGTGACACTTTTTTGCAGCCTAGATGCGCAAAGGGGCCCAAATTCCTTTTAGGAAGGCATTTTTAGACATTTGGATCCCAGACTTCTTCTCACACTTTCGGGCCCCTAAAAAGCCAGGGCAGTATAAATACCCCACATGTGACCCCACTTTGGAAAGAAGACACCCCAAGGTATTCAATGAAGGGCATGGCGAGTTCCTAGAATTTTTATTTTTTTTGCATAAGTTAGCGGATATTGATTTTTTTTTGTTTTTTTCTCAAAAGTCAAAGTCTCACTTTCCGCTAACTTAGGACAAAAATTTCAATCTTTCATGGACTCAATATGCCCCTCACGGAATACCTTGGGGTGTCTTCTTTCCGAAATGGGGTCACATGTGGGGTATTTATACTGCCCTGGCTTTTTAGGGGCCCTAAAGCGTGAGAAGAAGTCTGGAATATAAATGTCTAAAAATGTTTACGCATTTGGATTCCGTGAGGGGTATGGTGCGTCCATGTGAGATTTTATTTTTTGACACAAGTTAGTAGAATATGAGACTTTGTAAGAAAAAACAAAAACAAAAAAAAAAATTCCGCTAACTTGTGCCCAAAAAAATGTCTGAATGGAGCCTTACCAGGGGGGGGTGATCAATGACAGGGGGGTGATCAATGACAGGGGGGTGATCAATGACAGGGGGGTGATCACCCATATAGACTCCCTGATCACCCCCCTGTCATTGATCACCCCCCTGTAAGGCTCCATTCAGACGTCCGTATAATTTTTACGGATCCATGGATCGGATCCGCAAAACACATGCGGGCGTCTGAATGGAGCCTTACAGGGGGGTTATCAATGACAGGGGGTGATCAGGGTGATCACCCCCCTGTCAATGATCACCCCCCCTGTAAGGTTCCATTCAGACATCCGCATGATTTTTTACGGATCCATGGATACATGGATCGGATCCACAAAACACATGCGGACGTCTGAATGGAGCCTTACAGGGGGGTTATCAATGACAGGGGGTGATCAGGGTGATCACCCCCCTGTCAATGATCACCCCCCCTGTAAGGCTCCATTCAGACATCCGCATGATTTTTTACGGATCCATGGATACATGGATCGGATCCACAAAACACATGCGGACGTCTGAATGGAGCCTTACAGGGGGGTTATCAATGACAGGGGGTGATCAGGGTGATCACCCCCCTGTCAATGATCACCCCCCCTGTAAGGCTCCATTCAGACATCCGCATGATTTTTTACGGATCCATGGATACATGGATCGGATCCACAAAACACATGCGGACGTCTGAATGGAGCCTTACAGGGGGGTTATCAATGACAGGGGGTGATCAGGGTGATCACCCCCCTGTCACTGATCACCCCCCCTGTAAGGCTCCATTTAGACATCCGCATGATTTTTTACGGATCCATGGATACATGGATCGGATCCACAAAACACATGCGGACGTCTGAATGGAGCCTTACAGGGGGGTGATCAATGACAGGGGGGTGATCAATGACAGGGGGGTGATCAGGGAGTGTATATGGGTGATCACCCGCCTGTCATTGATCACCCCCTGTAAGGCTCCATTCAGACGTCCGCATGTGTTTTGCGGATCCGATCCATGTATCCATGGATCCGTAAAAATCATGCGGACGTCTGAATGGAGCCTTACAGGGGGGTGATCAATGACAGGGGGGTGATAAATGACAGGGGGTGATCATGGAGTGTATATGGGTGATCACCCGCCTGTCATTGATCACCCCCCTGTAAGGCTCCATTCAGACGTTCGCATGATTTTTACGGATCCATGGATACATGGATCGGATCCACAAAACACATGTGGACGTCTGAATGGAGCCTTACAGGGGGGTTATCAATGACAGGGGGGTGATCAGGGAGTGTATATGGGTGATCACCCGCCTGTCATTGATCACCCCCCTGTAAGGCTCCATTCAGACGTCCGTATGCTTTTTGCGGATCCGATCCATGTATCCGTGGATCCGTAAAAATCATACGGACGTCTGAACGGAGCCTTACAGGGGGGGTGATCAGTGACAGGGTGGTGATCAATGACAGGGGGTGATCAGGGAGTGTATATGGGTGATCACCCGCCTGTCATTGATCACCCCCTGTAAGGCTCCATTCAGACGTCCGCATGTGTTTTGCGGATCCGATCCATGTATCCATGGATCCGTAAAAATCATGCGGACGTCTGAATGGAGCCTTACAGGGGGGGTGATCAGTGACAGGGCGGTGATCAATGACAGGGGGTGATCAGGGAGTGTATATGGGTGATCACCCGCCTGTCATTGATCACCCCCCTGCAAGGCTCCATTCAGACGTCCGTATGCTTTTTGCGGATCCGATCCATGTATCCGTGGATCCGTAAAAATCATACGGACGTCTGAACGGAGCCTGACAGGGGGGTGATCAATGACAGGGCGGTGATCAATGACAGGGGGTGATCAGGGAGTGTATATGGGTGATCACCCGCCTGTCATTGATCACCCCCTGTAAGGCTCCATTCAGACGTCCGCATGTGTTTTGCGGATCCGATCCATGTATCCATGGATCCGTAAAAATCATGCGGATGTCTGAATGGAGCCTTACAGGGGGGGTGATCAGTGACAGGGCGGTGATCAATGACAGGGGGTGATCAGGGAGTGTATATGGGTGATCACCCGCCTGTCATTGATCACCCTCCTGCAAGGCTCCATTCAGACGTCCGTATGCTTTTTGCGGATCCGATCCATGTATCCGTGGATCCGTAAAAATCATACGGACGTCTGAACGGAGCCTGACAGGGGGGTGATCAATGGCAGGGCGGTGATCAATGACAGGGGGGTGATCAGGGAGTTTATATGGGGTGATCATGGGTGATCAGGGGTTTATAAGGGGTTAATAAGTGACGGGGGGGGGTGTAGTGTAGTGTGGTGTTTGGTGCGACTGTACTGACCTACCTGAGTCCTCTGGTGGTCGATCCTAACAAAAGGGACCACCAGAGGACCAGGTAGGAGGTATATTAGACGCTGTTATGAAAACAGCGTCTAATATACCTGTTAGGGGTTAAAAAATTCGGATCTCCAGCCTGCCAGCGAGCGATCGCCGCTGGCATGCTGGAGATCCACTCGCTTACTTTCCGTTCCTGTGAGCGCGCGCGCCTGTGTGCGCGCGTTCACAGGAAATCTCGCGTCTCGCGAGATGACGCGTATATGCGTCCAGGAGGAGTAAAGCAACCACCTCCCGGACGCATATCTGCGTACAGCGGTCGGGAGGTGGTTAATATAGACTAGATTAATTGTAATATTCTTTTTCATATTCTATATATCCAAAGTGGGGCAGAGCTGCAATACCAGACACAGTCCACAGCGCTGTTTCTTGGGGAATTTTTTTAATTTTTTTTATTAGATTTAATTACCAGCCTTGTGGACTGGTAGATTTGGATATATATTATTGCAACATCTTAATAGTTTACATTATGGTCTTCATGTAGCCATTACCGCATTCCATCATCTCATGATGTATGTCACACATGTATATACATTATCCCATATAGACAATCACTCCGGCAAGTGTTACTCCGCCAATAAATATTAGAAGCAGCTAAATGATAATATTTGTAGATGTATTCGTTACAATAAAAAAACTTTCCACAACCTGTTTATGTGTCCAGTGCTCGGCTACAAGCACTTTAAGACCTAATTGAGTGTGCGAGGGGTCTGTGATGTTTCATCTTGTTTTCAGCTGTGCAAATATTACATACTTTCCTTTTCCCCAGGGGAACCATATTGTTGTCTAGTAAAATATTCCGTTGCACCAAGGTAATGATGGCTGAGGTTCTGCGCGGTGGAGTTGGTGGCTATCATCTTGACTGAAATGGGTGGGTTTATTTTTTCAGCTCTCATATAAATATATTAACAACGGTTTTGTATACATTCTAGGAGTAATTGACTTGGAGAGCTCAACGTGTTTTACAGCTTTTCCTGATTTGTAACATGCTAATAATCTCATGAATAGGAAACTCTGATGGGAACAGGTCCTTGTAAAATAGTTTTTTTTTTAAAAGGTATTGAAAATAACAGTCACCCATGATTGACTTTATTTGTATAATACATGCATAAATTGTGTAAATTTTATGTAGATAGATAAATAGATTTACCTCTACAACCACTTTAAAAAACGAACACCTCCGCAAATGGCAAAAAAACTATCATTTTGTATCTACACCCCCTTATGTAGCACACGTGCTTAAAGACTGCAAACAAACCCTGTGTGGTCTGTTCCAGAAGTCATACTTCTAGGGTGTGTGAGAGGTGTGTGAAGGGGGTATAGAAGCTAAATAGGCTACATACATAGTAAGTGCTGACTGTGTTATACAGCAATGACCGAGATCAGAGATAATTCGGATCCCAGCAGTTTGACCCCTTGGATGTCTCAGCCAATAGGAACCATGGCATCTGAGATTTCCGGTCAGTAATCCCTACATTGAAATCATTGGGTTCCTTTAGATCTGTATCTATGACAGTTTGGAGTCTTATGAAGGATTTAAAGGCTATGTAATCCTTCTGAGGCAGATTTTTTAAATGATTGCATATTACTAATTTGGGGATAAAAATATTTTTTTCAATTTGTATTTATTAAAAATATTGAGCCTTTGTGTCACAAAGGGTTAACTATTTGTCTAGCTGTGTGAATTGTACTTTTTACTTTCACTTTGTGCTGGTCATCTAATAACCCTTATCTCTAATTTTCTTAGAGGTCATAAACACTTACTTAAAGGGAACCTGTCATGTGGATATTTGATTATAATCTAACTAATTATATACAATCATTAACTACTAAAAAGTACCTTAGATGTATTCACTTACTGGTGTGACAGATGGTTACCTCATAATATACACACAAAGATGCCGCATGCTAATGAGCTGATTTGAGTCCAGCGTGATGTCATTGAGTCCAGCGTATATTTAATTCAGAGCTATAGCCACTCCCCTGCCCACCTGCTGTTGGTTCATATGGAAACAAACTGTCATTCAGCAGCAGGTGGGCGGGGAGAGTCAGGAGCTCATGAATATTCATGACTCATCATTATCAGCTGGAGCTTTTCAATACAAGATGTTGGCAGATTGACTGGGTCAATTAAAGAAAGTGACCCAGCATTTTGCTAAGAGAATCAGTTACCTATTTATGTTGCCCTTAGTTAGGACACCATAAAACTGGTGACAGGTTCCCTTTAAGCAACATTTGTATCACTAAGATAAGAACTGAGCTATAATGAGTGTTTATAATATAATGTCAGGGAGCAGAGATAAGTGACCCATCAGATTAGCTGGCTGATGAAAGAGAGAAAATTTAGATCCCTCTATCAGCTTGTCAGCCATGTACAGAAAAAAGGCCTCCATATTTGCAATAAAGACCAATAAAAAAAAAAAATATATATTCTTTGCTCAAAATGCACTAATAAGAAAAATTGCCCCCAAAGGTGTACATAGCCTTAACGACCTGTCAAAGCAAATTGTGCCATAGCAGGCAGGGCTTAATATGCAGTGCTGAAAATTCCCATAATATTTATCCAGCAATGTGAATATTAGAGATGAGCAAATTTCTAAAAAAATTTGATTCGGTTCGAAAAGATTAGATTTTTCGAATAGATTCACCTTCATTTGAATTTATTTGCAGCAAATTACGTTAGAGAGCCTTTATAGAGGTGTAGAACACTGTGCCTTGCAGTAACACACATAGGGAGTCTTGCTTCTCATACAAGGGAGTGGGCTCACTCACAATTTTGCCCAAAAACACAGCCATGAATAAAGAATGGTACCAAAACACCCTCCAACAGCAACTTCTTCCAACAATCCAACAACAGTTTGGTGAAGAACAATGAATTTTCCAGCACGATGAAGCACCGCGCCATAAGGCAAAAGTGATAACTAAGTGGCTCGGGGATCAAAACGTTGACATTTTGGGTCCATAGCCAGGAAACTCCCCAGATCTTAATCCCATTGAGAACTTGTGGTCAATCCTCAAGAGGCGGGTGGACAAACAAAAACCCACTAATTCTGACAAACTCCAAGAAGTGATTATGAAAGAATGGGTTGCTATCAGTCAGGAATTGGCCCAGAAGTTGATTGAGAGCATGCCCAGTGGAATTGCAGAGGTATTGAAAAAGAAGGGCCAACACTGCAAATACTGACTCTTTGCATAAATGTCATGTAATTGTCGATAAAAGCCTTTGAAATGTATGAAGTGCGTGTAATTATATTTCACTACATCACAGAAAAAACTGAAACAAAGATCTAAAAGCAGTTTAGCAGCAAACTTTGTGAAAACTAATATTTGTGTCATTCTGAAAACTTTTGGCCACGACTGTACATCTATACACATGACAGCTGCCCCAACACACCCAGCACTGCTAAAACTCTATATGACAGCTGTCCCAGCACACACAGCTCTGCTATATCTCTATATATGATAGCTGCCCCAGCACACCCAGCTCTGCTACATCTAATACACATGACAGCTGCCCCAGCACACTCAGCTCTACTATATATCTATATATGACAGCTGCCCAAGCACACCCAGCTCTGCTATATCTCTATATATCTATCTACTGTATAGTAATACTTAGCGATATATAAATATAGTAGAGCTGAGTGTCCTGGGGCAGCTGTCATGTGTATTAGATGTAGCGGACCTGAGTGTGCTGGTGCAGCTATCATATATAGAGATATAGCAGAGCTGAGTGTGCTGGGACAGCTGTCATATAGAGATATAGGAGTGCTGAGTGTGTTGGGGCAGCTGTCATGTATATAACAGAGTCTACAGTAGAAGTCTCATATTTTTTCAGTCAGTGGCTTATAGCTGTGTGGTTAAGTGCCTTGCCTCTGATACAGAAGGTCGTGGGTTCAAATCACAGCAAAAACTTTTCTGAAATACAGGCTAAATTAGAATACACAAGCACTGACTCCATATATGGACACATCAAGTGATCATGCATCGGGCCATTTGTGCAAGTGACTCGGAGGGACTCCCATTTTGCTACAAATTGCTTGTGCATTAATGTCCTCCTCCTCCTACTCCTCCAGTTCAGCCCCCACAGGGCTCATGTGGGCATGAGATCTAGGTGCCATGTCTCCAGTGCCCTGACCAGCCATTGTTGCCACCATCTGTTCCAGGACATGAAGCAGTAGAATGACGTTGTTCATTTCATAGTCCTGGTGACTGACAAGCAACGTGGCATCCACAAAGGGCCTGAGCAAACGGCAGGTGTCACGCAAGCTGCCACTGGCTGACATCGAAGTTACACAGGGGAGTACTCCTATCCTCTTGCATCATCAAGAAATCGTTGATGGCCTTTCTCTGTTTGCATAGTCAGTCCAACATATGGAGGGTGGAATTCCAAAGTTGCATATCAGCCTATGTTGGGGATAGCCATTCTGCCGCTGCAGCTCAAGGACCGGTGTATGAGTGGCTGAAGTGCATGCTAAGTTTTCTGGCCATTTTAAGGATGTCTTACAGATGGGTGGAAGACTTCAGGAACCGCTTGACAACCAGATTGAACACTTGTCCCATACAGGGCACATGGCTCAGCCCTCCTTGACGCAGCGCCGACACAATGGTATTTCCATTGTCGGTCACCATGTTTCCGATTTTCAGTTGTTGCGGAGAAAGCCAGGATTCGATTTCTTGCTGAAGGACACAGAGCAGTTCCTCCACTGTTTGACTCTTTTCGTCCAGGCAAGCAAGGTGCAGAACAGCGTGACACTGTCATGCCCTGCACATGTGGTATGCTTAAGGGGTACTGTGAATTATCCCTTCAGTGGAGGCTGAGGACATGGTGCGGATGAGGAGGCAGAGGCGGATATTGTTGCAGGACCAACGGTGTGAGAACGTGGAGGCGGAAGCGGCGTGACCTGGCCAAGTTGCTGGTGTGGTTGCGCAGGAACCACATTCACCCAGTGGCCCGTAAAGGACATGTATTGTCCCTGACCATAGTTACAGCTCCACACATCGGTGCTGCCATGCACTTTGGAAGACACCGACAGGCTCGATGACTGGCCCACCTTCTGTTCTACATATTTGCGCAGGGCTGGTACTGCCTTTTTCACAAAGAAATGACGGCTTGGGACTCTCCACCTCGGCTTGGCACAAACCATCAGTTCTTTGAAAGGTGCAGAGTCCACTACTTGGAAAGGGAGGGACTGCAGCACCAGCAACTTGGACAGGAGCACGTTCAGCTTCTGCACCGTTGAATGCGTGCATGCACACTGTTGTCTCTTGGCAATCGTTTTGGTGATCGATTGCTGACGGAATTACTTACGAGTAGTAGGAGGAGCAGGAGCATCAGGAACAGCAGACGATGGGAACGACAGACAGCTGGGCCTGCTCCCGGGCCATGCCAACTAAGATTTGTGTCTGACAAACCACCGACTGTGGGCTGGGGGTATCTGATGTCACTTGGGATGAAGTGAATGACCAAGGTAACCAATCAAGAACCACTGGGTTGCTGTTCAAGACACGACTGCTAGATGACACTGGGAGCTGAGACCCCTCGCTGCCATGCCCCCTTACTCTTCTGGGACCTCTGCCTGCGGAAGAAACATTTAGGCCTCTGCCACTCTGCTGTGCATGGCCTGGCACTTCTCTGTCTGACATACTTTTAGCTTAACTAAAAAAAAATTTAAAGCAAAATAAAACACCCCTAAAGGCTGCAAATATATTTTTCTTTCTGTACTGAAATAGGCCACTAAATGCTTTCTACACAAATAACTGCAACATTAAAGTGCGTATATTTTTCTTTCTGTACTGAAATAAGCCACTAAATGCTTTCACCACAAATAATTGCAACAGTGAAATGCATATATATTTTTCTTTCTGTACTAAATTGGTCACTAAACGCTTTCACCACAAATAACTGCAGAAGTGAACTTTGTATATATTTTTCTTTTAGTACTGAAATACATCACTAAAAGCTTTTACTGCAAATAACTGCAACAGTGAAGTGTGTATATAAATATTTTTTCTACTGCAATAGCCCAGTAATTGCTTTCACCACAAAAAACTGCAACAGTGAAGTGCGTATATATTTTTCTTTCTTTACTGAAATAGGCCACTAAATGCTTTCACCACAAATAACCAACAGTGAAGTGCGTATATAATTTATTTTTGTACTGAAATAGGCCAGTAATCGCTTTAACCGCAAATAACTGCAACAGTGAAGTGCGTATATATATTTTTTCTTTACTTAAATAGGCCACTAAATGCTTTCACCACAAATAAGTGCAGAAGTGAACAGCATATATATTTTTCTTTCTGTACTGAAATAGGCCACTAAACGCTTTCACCACAAATAACTGCAGAAGTGAACTGCGTCATATATTTTTATTTTTGTACTGAAATATGCCATTAATCACTTTCACCACAAATAACTGCAACAGTGAAGTGCGTATATATATTTATATTTTTGTACTGAAATAGGCCAGTGATCACTTTCACCACAAATAACTGCAACAGTGAAGTGCGTATATATTTTTCTTTTTGTACTGAAATAGGCCAGTAATCGCTTTCACCACAAATAACTGCAACTGTGAAGTGCACATATATTTTTCTTTCTTTACTGAAATAGGCCACTAAACGCTTTCACCACAAATAACGCAGAAGTAAACTGCATATATATTTTTCTTTCTGTACTTAAAAAGGCCACTAAACACTTTCACCACAAATAACTGCAGAAGTTAACTGCGTATACTGTATATTTTTCTGTTTGTACTGAAATACGTCACTGAGCGTTTTTACCGCAAATAACTGCAGCAGTGAACTGCGTATATATTATTTTTTTGTACTGAAATATGCCACTAAACACTTTTACCACAAATAACTGCAGAAGTGAACTGCGTATATATTTTTCTTTTTGTAATGAAATAGGCCAATAAACGCTTTCACGACATATACACTCACCTAAAGAATTATTAGGAACACCATACTAATACGGTTTTGGACCCCCTTTTGCCTTCAGAACTGCCTTAATTCTACGTGGCATTGGTTCAACAAGGTGCTGATAGCATTCTTTAGAAATATTGGCCCATATTGATAGGATAGCATCTTGCAGTTGATGGAGATTTAAGGGATGCACATCCAGGGCACGAAGCTCCCGTTCCACCACATCCCAAAGATGCTCTATTGGGTTGAGATCTGGTGACTGTGGGGGCCATTGTAGTAAAGTGAACTCATTATCATGTTCAAGAAACCAATTTGAAATGATTCGAACTTTGTGACATGGCGAATTATCCTGCTGGAAGTAGCCATCAGAGGATGGGTACATGGTGGTCATGAAGGGATGGACATGGTCAGAAACAATGCTCAGGTAGCCCGTGGCATTTAAACGATGGCCAATTGGCACTAAGGGGCCTAAAGTGTGCCCATAAAACATCCCCCACACCATTACACCACCACCATCTTGCACAGTGGTAAAAAGGCATGATGGATACATGTTCTCATTCTGTTTATGCCAAATTTGGACTCTACCATTTGAATGTCTCAACAGAAATCAAATCGAGACTCATCAGACCAGGCAACATTTTTCCAGTCTTTAACAGTCCAATTTTGGTGAGCTCGTGCAAATTGTAGCCTCTTTTTCCTATTTGTAGTGGAGATGAGTAGTACCCGGTGGGGTTGTCTGCTGTTGTAGCCCATCCGCCTCAAGGTTGTGCATGTTGTGGCTTCAGAAATGCTTTGCTGCATACCTCGGTTGTAACGAGTGGTTATTTCAGTCAACGTTGCTCTTGAATCAGTCGGCCAATTCTCCTCTGACCTCTAGCATCAACAAGGCATTTTTACCCACAGGACTGCCGTATACTGGATGTTTTTCCCTTTTCACAGCATTCTTTGAAAACCCTAGAAATGGTTGTGCATGAAAATCCCAGTAACTGAGCAGATTGTGAAATACTCAGACCGGCCCGTCTGGCACCAACAACCATGCCACGCTCAAAATTGCTTAAATCACCTTTCTTTCCCATTCTGACATTCAGTTTGGAGTTCGGGAGATTGTCTTGACCAGGACCACAACCCTACATGCATTGAAGCATTTGCCATGTGATTGGTTGACTAGATAATCGCATTAATGAGAAATAAAACAGGTGTTCCTAATAATTCTTTAGGTGAGTGTAGCTGCAGAAGTGAACTGCGTATATATTTTTCTGTTTGTACTGAAATATTCCACTAAACACTTTCACCATATAGAACTGCAGAAGTGAACTCAGAATATATGTCACAATGAGGGGTAGAGGGTAGTGACCACTGGCTCCACCCACACCCCTGTCAGCAAGCCGGGTCAGAACCAGGATGTCACTAAAGTACAAAAGGATGATCAAAGAGAAGTCAAGTCGATGCCAAAGGTCAAACCAGGAGAAGCCAATAAATGCAGGGAGCAACCGCGAACAAAGTCGGGAACGGAGCTGGGAATCTAGCCGCATGTCACACTGAACAAGTTCAGGAAGAGACTGAATTCACAGGCAACATGTGGCCAGCAGGCTGCCTGTTAAATAGTAGAGAAGAGGAGTCATGTGAGGTGGCCAGCGTCACATGACTCATTCTCCTGAATCCAGCTGAGCACCAAGTGATCAGATTGGCGCTCAGGCTTACCACAGTTGCCATGGACGTGAAGGACGCTGACTGTGCCAAGGGAATCCGCGTGGCCAGATCCTCCCCATCCCTCGTTGCTGTGGAGACTAGGGCGTAGTGCACGTCCTTGTTCTGTATGAACCGCAGAGCGCTGAAGGCGGTGAATAGGGGGAACCTGCCGTCGGTGCCCCATGACAGTACCCCCCCCCCCCTCTACGTGGGGCCACCGGACCCAAAGCCGATGGATCAGGTTTGTGAGGATGATCACGATGAAAACTTTGAATCAGCCTATTAACGTGAATCTTATTCATTGGTACCCATGATCTTTCCTCATGTCTGTAACCTTTCCAATGAAGTAAGTATTGAGAGGAATTTTGAACCTTCCTAACGTCAATGATCTTGGAAATGACATACTCATCTTGCTCATTCACCAGCACTGGGGGAGGAGCACTTTGCAACGGAACCATCTTAAGCAAAGATTTATGAAACACATTGTGAATGCGGAACGAATCTGGCAACTTGAACCTGAAAGACACGGAATTAATAATTTCGAGGATTTCATACGGACCAACATAACGTAGTGCAAACTTCCTGGAGGACACTCTTAGAGACAAATTCTTAGTGGACAGACAAACTTTTTCTCCGACCTTAAAGTCCCCTCCTTTGGAACGCTTTCTATTAACATATATTTTCTGACTCTCTTGAGCTTTCTCTAGGTTCTGCTGAACCCGAGCCCAAACTGTGCACAGTTCAGAAGTTACACTGTCAGCCTCAGGATTAGGTGATGGAACAGATGAAACAGAACTAAATCTCGGGTGAAAACCAAAATTGCAGCAAAACGGAGAAACCCCTGTAGAGGAGTTCGCCCTGTTGTTGATGGCAAACTCCACCAAAGGGAGATATTTCACCCATAGTTGCTGGTTATCAGAGATGTAAGATCTTAAAAACTGCTTGATTAAGGTGTTCAGTTTGTCCATTCGACTCAGGATGAAAGGCTGAAGAGAATGACAAAGATTTATCACATCTCTGACAAAACGCTCTCCAGAACTTGAAGACAAACTGAACACCTCTGTCGGACACAATATTTTCATGAATACCATTTAATCGTACCACCTGTTCAATAACCACAGAAGCCATAGTCTTGGCATCAGGAAGTTTGGCTAAGGGAACAAAGTGTACCATCTTAATGAATCTGTCGACCACTACCCAAACCACCGACTTCCCTTCTGAGGGAGGTAAGTCAGTGATGAAATCCATTGAAATATGTGACCAGGGTTTACTCGGAATGGGTAGTGGTCGTAGTTCACCAGCAGGACGTGATCTGGGCGTTTCTGACCTAGCAGATACCCCGCATGCAGAGACATAAGATTTGACATCCCTGGATAGTGTGGGCCACCAATAAGACCTGAGTTCCTTGGTGCCCTCAATACCGTGATGTCCGCACAAGACTGAGTCGTTACACTCACTCAGCAAACAGAGACAAAACTGCTCAGAAAAAATAACTTTTTAGTAGGTGTTTGTGGCCGTGCTAGATGTTGCTGCGCTTCAATAAGAGAATCCAGTTCCTCGGACAAAGCTGCCACAATAATGTTAGCTGGTACGATGGGTTCAGGAGGAATGTCAGGGTGTTGAAATGCACAGAAACTTCGAGACAAGGCATCAACCTTTACGTTTTTACTTTTAAAACGCGTGAAGAACAAAGCCCATCTGGCTTGACGTGGATTCAGGCATTTAGCAGATTCCAAGAACAATACATTTTTTGGGTCAGTGAGCACAGTGATACAATGTTTAGCCCCCTCCCAAAAATTTCTCCTTTCCTCAAAAGCCCATTTGATGGCTAACAATTCTCGATTACTAATGTCATAATTCCTCTCAGTGGGGTCTTAAATTGGTAAGATTAGAGGGTCCCTGCAAAAGCACCGCCCCCACCCCATCCTCAGAAAGCATCAACCTCTACAATGAAAGGTTTCTCTTGATCAGGCTGAACCAAAACTGGGGCGTTCCTAAAAGACCTATTAAGGGTCTCAAATGCCTCAATAGCCTCTACAGACCAGTTCTCCTGATCCACCCCCTTCTTAGTGAGGTCGGTCAAAGGTTTGGCAACTACCGAATTATTTTTATAAATTTACGGTAATAGTTGGAAAATCCTAAAAAGGGTACATTTTAAAAGTGTGAGGAGTGAGAACATAACCCAGATACAAGCTTTCCTGAACCCCAAAGACATATTTTTCCAACTTAACAGACAGTTGATTATTTCTGAGAATCTCCAGAACTTGTCTGGTATGCACAACATGAGATTCCCAACTCGAAGAAAAAAATCAAAATGTCATTGAGAAATACAATCATAAGTTTGCCAATAAGTTCCCTGAAGAGGTCGTTCATGAAATTATCAAAAACTGCAGGAGCATTACTAAGCCCAAAAGGCATGACCAGGTATTCGAAATGCCCCTCCGGAGTATTAAAAGCAGTTTTCCATTCGTCCTCTTCTTTAATACAAACTAGGTTGTAAGCTCCCCTCAGGTCAAGTTTGGAGAACCATGAAGCCCCTAGAACTTGATTCACACAGATCGGGAATCAAAGGAAGAGCGTATTGATTTTTAACAGAAATTTAGTTTAATTCCCGATAGTCAATACAAGGCCTAAGCCTTCCGTCCTTTTTCTTCACAAAAAAGAACTCTCCCCCCCATAGGAGATACAGAGGGCCTAATATGTCCTTTAACCAAACTTTCCTTGACATAATCTCTCATGGAATCACGTTCTGGACCAGATAGATTATATATACGCCCCTTGGGAAACCTGGCACCTTCCACCAATTCAATAGCGCAGTCATAAGGTCTATGGGGTGGCAACTCCTCAGGGTCAGATGAGGAGAATACATCCACATAATCCTCTATGAATGGAGGTAATATGTTGGATTCTGCTGAGACTCCCGCATGGACAATAGACAAACATGAATCACATTCAGGGCCCCATTTGACTAGTTCACCTCTGGTCCAATCACAGGGTTGTGTAATTGGAGCCATGGCATACCTAGCACCACATCAACAGGTAAATTCTCCAAAATTAATAGGGCACAACTTTCAGTATGACACACCTCTAATGTTAGCATAATCTCGGGAGTAGAAAACCTCACGGTACCTCCTAATAATGGGGTAGAATCAATAGCAACAGGATAAGGAAGGGTCAGGATAGGAATTACCACCTGGCGGGCAAATTTGAGATCAATAAAGCTAGCAGCGGATCCAGAATCAATAAAAGCTTTACCTGAACCCTTATTGAGCCCTGCTGAAAAAGTAACAGGCACCAAGAATTTACCTTTAACAATATGCGGGAGTACCTTGTCATTAGATGTCCCAAGTTTGAGTGATCTACTGGGAGGAGGCTTCTTGGGACATTGTCGAATTCAATGGTCAGAACCGCCACAATAGAAACATGTCCCCTGATGACGTAGTTGTTCCCTTCTGGTCATACCAATCCGCATGGGTTCAGATTGGATACCTACGAAACTGACCTTAGATTTAGACGTCACCTAGGAAAAAAGCAAAACCTCCTGCTGGCTCTCCCTAATGCGTCTGTCTAGTCTTACAGCAAGTGTCATGGTCTTCTCTAAAGTCTCGGGAAGGGGTAACCTATAAGCATATCTTTAAGTCTATCGGACAAGCCTGACCTAAACTTACACTTGAGGGCAGGTTCATTCCAGTCGGAGGGAACACACCATTTCCTAAATTGAGTACAGTACTCCTCTACTGGTCGGTCGCCCTGTACCAAAGCCTTTAACTGCGTCTCTGCTACGGAGGCTCTGTCTGGTTCATCATTCAGAGCACCTAGGGCCTGAAAGAAAGCATCCACTGACCCAAGACACAATGAGTCTGGGGGTAATGAAAATGCCCACTCTTGGGGGTCACCTTGTAACAGAGAAATTATAATTCCCACTAGCTGTGGCCCTAGGCCAGAAGAAAGAGGTTGTAGCCTGAAATATAATTTGTAGATTTCTTTAAAGGTCTGGAAGTTCTTGTGGTCTCCTGAAAAAACGCTCGGGAAGTTTAACAAAAGGTTCCGTCTGCATGACGAACGGACGGGGAATTGTGAGGTTACAGCCCGCTTCTTGGACTTGTAACCTCTCCCCTAATTCCTGAACTATCTGGGCAAAGTTCTTGACATGATCCTTCAGGTGTTGTAGCGGATCCATAGTGGTAGTATGGGCCTGTGAATCTGTCCCTGCCTACTTGCACCACTCGTCCTAGGCAACAAGGTACAACTGGACGACGTTCCCTAGCCTGGGTAAGTGCGGAGGGACATACAAGAGAAACAACAGATATGTCAGCAAGCCGAGTCAGAACCAGGATGTCGCTAAAGTACACACAGGATAATCAAAGAGAAGTCAAGTCCACGCCAAATGTCAAACAAGAAGCCAATAAATGCAGGGAGCAACTGGAGACGAAGTCGGGAACGGAGCCAGGAATCTAGCCGCATGTCACGCTGAACAAGTTCAGGAAGAGACTGAATTCACAGGCAACATGTGGCCAGCAGGCTGCCTGTTAAATAGTGGAGAAAAGGGGTGATGTGACTTGGCCATAGTCACATGACTCATTCTCCTGGATCCAGCCAAGCACCAAGTGATCAGCTCGGCACTCAGGCTTACCGCAGTTGCCATGGACGCGAAGGACGCTGACTGCGCCAAAGGAATACACGGTGCCAGATCCTCCCCGTCCCTCGTTGCTGGGGAGATGAGGGCGTAGCGCACGTCCTTGTTCAGTTTGAACCGCAGAGCGCTGGGGGCGGTAAATAGGGGGAACCCGACATCAGCGCCCTGTGACAATATATTTTTATTTTTCCACAGATATAAGCCACCAAAAAGGCTTTTCAACATAGCACTTGCACCCCAAAAACAAATTGCTGGAATGACAGAGCTGTATAATGGCTATTTGCATCCCCAAATAATCTTTCCCTGCACTTATACAGTAAATCGCTTTTCTAGCACTGTCCCTAGCGCCTTCTGACGTCTCTCCCTGTACTAAGATGCTGTGCAATGATTCCTCCCTATCCTATCCTTGCACTTATAAATAGTTTTTTCAGTTTTTCTTTTCACAATCAGGTTTTTCCTATTACTGTCCCTAGCCCCTTCTCACATCTGTCCCTGCACTCAGAACGCTGGATAATGTCTGAATTCAAGATGGCTGCCATATTTATAGGGCTGTAACATCACAGGGCTGGCTGGCTGCTAATTGGCTGCATGCGGGCATGTTAATCTGGGTGATCACGCCTTCCCAGAGTTCCTTGCCCCATGTTTTTACACGTGTAGCAGCAATTTTAGGAAAAATGTGATTCGTTATCACGAAGCGCAAGGAAATTCGCATTCATTGCAAATCTAAATTTTCCTGAAATTCGGATCGAATTCCACTTCGCTCATCTCTAGTGAATATCATAATGGAAAAAAAAAAATCCAAATGGCTGAATCAATAAATTGGCTGAATTAATACAAATTAATAAAAGGTGATTAAAAAGTTGTATGTATCCTAAACATGGAACCAATAAAAACAACAGTTCGCTCCACAAAAATACTTCCACAAAGCTCTGCAGATGGAAATATAAAACAGTTGGCATAGCGATGCAAATAAGATTTTGATCTTTTTTGAAGGTTTTTATTTTCAAAAAGTGGTAAATCATAATATAAACTAGATATTGGAATATGGTCATTATTTCATATTTAGCACACCGTGAACGCTGTAAAAACAAAAACAAAAAAACTATGGACGAACTGCTTTTTTTTTATCAGTTTCACCCCACAAAGATTTTCAATACATGATATGTAAATTAAATGATTCTGTTGAAATATACAACTTGTCCTGCAAAAAACAAGCCCTCATCTGGTGAAGTGAACACATGTTAAGACTCTTGAAAAGAGGGGAGGAAGAAACGAAAATGAAAATTGTCTGGGTCCCAAATGGCATACATTTGTAAAATTGGGCATATATGCAGATCTCTTGTCAATAGTGGGTGACCGTACACATTCTGACACTGTTTGATAAGTGCTAAAATAATTGATTAGGTGAATGTTAAAGGTCAATCATAAACGTACTGATACATTTCTAGGAGGAATCACAGAGGAATGGCACAATGACGTGTTCTAAAAAGAAGGAAAACAGACATGTTTGAATAAGATTAGAAAAAAGAAATTTCCAAGAACATCACTATTGCTCATTGATTATGACTGGTATAGCTGCTCAACCTCACTCACTTGAATGCTACCGGCAATGCCGACATTAACCCTTCTATTACCTAAGACCAACAGGGAACCCTACACAGCCAAGGGTGTTAGCACTATCCCTTCAGCAAACATAGGTTGACACAGTCATTGCCGTTGTCCACTCCAACTCTTGAAGAATGTGCCATCAGAAAATGACATATTGTTTCAGTCATAAGTTTTTATGTTAAATGTTTTTTAGAATTAAGTTTCCATGTCACTCTCTATAAATAAATACAAAACATCCTGAAATCCTGTAGTATTTACACTGACTATACTAGGTCAGGTTGTTAGTGGCTATTTATTTCAATAATTCCTTAAAGGGGTTATCCCACAATTAATGTAAAAAATGAAAATCAGACATCATACAGTACAGGACAACCTCTTTATAACAAAGCTAGAACCAGCCCTGTACCTCACATTGATCCAGAGATCTCCCCATTCATTGCTCTGCAAGATTTATATCAAGCTGAAAGCTAAAGGGGAGGGTCTTTTCTGGTGCAGCTCAGGGGGCGTGTCTCAGCTCTTCCTATCACAGCTCAGGGGGCGTGTCTCAGCTCCCCCTATCACAGCTCAGGGGGCGTGTCTCGGCTCTCCCTATCACAGCTCAGGAGGCAGTTGACGGATGAAACTGAGCATGTGCGGCCTTCTCAGTAAGCTGGACAAAGAAATAAGAAAAAATCAAACAGCAGGTGGCGCTATACAGATACATTTTACTGAATAACTCGGTGACTATACAACATTTTTAATTACTTGCAATTACAAAAGTATTCAGATCCAGGTGCTAGTTTGAAACGGTAGAATATTTTTTTATTGGACAACCCCTTTAAGAACCTTTTAAGTCATTTTAGAAGCTCTCGACCCACCAAAAAAATCACAACATGTTGTGCAAGCATGACGTTCACCAAGATTTGTGACTTTTTTCATGACAGTTTCCTGGAGTAAAGGGGTGGATAAATGCCCCTCTATGGGTTTTTCATGTGAATTCTCTTTTGTAATCATGTAGTCTGAAACCTTTACTGTTTGCTTTTCTATTTAATTCGATATTGACTAATATGGCAACTACATGTGCATGGAGACAAAGGCAGATCTCCTTAAAGGGCTTCTGTCACCCCATTAAACCGTTTTTTTTTTTTTGTTTACTAATAATCCCTACACTGCGATCTCATCATACATAAGCTAATTAATGATTTTCGTTCAGTAGAATTTGTTAAAAATCGATTTTTGAAATATGTAAATTACCTTGCTACCAGCAAGTAGGGCGGCTACTTGCTGGTAGCAGCCGCATCCTCCGATGGTAATGACGCCCCCTCTGCTTGTTGATTGACAGATCCCGTCCGCTGGCCCTTTCTCTGCTGGCCCTGCCAGTTTTGATTCAATATCTGGCGCCTGCGCCGCGGCCTTACCTCTCTTCAATCTGCGCAGGCGCACTGAGAGGCGGCCACTCGCTCGGCCGCTCGCTCCTCAATGCGCCTGCGCCGGGTGTAGATGTGACGTCATCGGCGCAGGCGCATTGAGGATGGAGCGGCCGAGCGAGTGGCCGCCTCTCAGTGCGCCTGCGCAGATTGAAGAGAGGTACGGCCGTGGCGCAGGCGCCAGATATTGAATCAAAACAGGCAGGGCCAGCAGAGAAAGGGCCAGCGGACGGGATCTGTCAATCAACAAGCAGAGAGGGCGTCATTACCATCGGAGGATGCGGCTGCTACCAGCAAGTAGCCGCCCTACTTGCTGGTAGCAAGGTAATTGACATATTTCAAAAATCGATTTAACAAATTCTACTGAACGAAAATCATTAATTAGCTTATGTATGATGAGATCGCAGTGTAGGGATTATTAGTAAAGAAAAAAAAAACGGTTTAATGGGGTGACAGAAGCCCTTTAACCTGGATAATCTGCAAACTGCCATATTCTAGCAGTTTGCCTGCAGTACTTTGTAAAACCACCAATAACCTATGTTAGTATTATAGCACGGCCAGCTCTTCTATGATTGACATACAGTAAAACATCACAAAATAGCCACAGAACTGATGTTTACCGTGGCAGCTAAACTGTATCATGAGAAGAAATCCATTGGATTACTTTTATCACAAAACAGTTTTCCTAGGTCTAATCCAAGACAAAATACAACAGTCACATTATAGCCCGGAAGAATTTCTTTCCCCTCATGAGACAAATTGGCAGTGACTTCATTTGGGGCTTTCTGTTTGCTTTGCTCAGGATTAACTTCTTGATGCTTAGCAAAGGCTGATTTTGATGGATTTATGTTGTACCTAACTATATAACACTGTTTTACATAGTGACAAATCACTTGCCATAATGAAACATTTCATTTCACCAAAGCTATAACAAGCAGCGACTTCTCTACTCCCTCCGACCACTGAATAATTACAGTGTGCAGGGTCAGTGATGTACCAATGTAATGGAACATTTAGAACTGTACCTAATAGCTGCCCAAGTGCAAGCACCTGCAATAACAAAATTATCCCTGCAAATTTGTCTAAGGCAAAACGATTTCCAGTAAGTTAAAACTTTAATATGCACCCCATTTAGGAAAGTCCAAAAATAACAGAAATACCATATTCAAGTAGGAAAATATTAGAATAATGGATAGAGAACACGATCCGTTAATTAATGTATAGGAATGTCATAAGTATTTTTCATGGAATAACATAGACTGTGGGATGATATATGGCCATATAGTACTGAACTAAAATGAACATAGCTGAAATTTGGAAAGGAAGTATGTATTACCCACTTAGGTGTGTTTGATCTATTTTATTAAGTAGAGCTGGAATCTATTTAATTTTCTATGGTGGTTTTGCTTTGTATCATTCATCATTCTGAAATAGCATGATTTATAGGAAAATCATTAAAAGTAAAAAAGAACACATGTGATGGATGTAAGAGGGGTATAGTAATACCGCAGTTAATAAAGATTACATACTTTGGAAGAATCCTATAAAACTAGGCAGGGAAGCGCTTTATAAAGGTACAGTACAGTAACAATAACAGTGACATAGTGTGCAAGACAGAAAAAAGACATCTGTCCATCCAGTTCGGCCTGTTATCCTGCAAAGTTGATCCAGAGGAAGACAAAAAAAAAACTCTGTGAGGTAGAAGCCAATTGTCCCCATTTTGGGGGAAAAAGTTCCTTCCCGACTCCAATCAGGCAATCAGAATAACTCCCTGGATCAACGACCCCTCTCTAGTAGCTATAGCCTGTAATATTATTACACTCCAGAAATACATCCAGGCCCATCTTGAATTCCTTTATTGTACTCACCATCACCACCTCCTCAGGCAGAGAGTTCCACAGTCTCACTGCTCTTACCGTAAAGAACCCTCTTCTATGTTTGTGTACAAACCTTCTTTCCTCCAGACGCAGAGGATGTCCTCTCGTCACAGTCACAGTCCTGAGGATAAACAGATGATGGGAGAGATCTCTGTACTGACCCCTGATATATTTATACATAGTAATTAGATCTCCCTTCAGTCGTCTTTTTTCTAAAGTGAATAACCCTAATTTTGATGTCTTTCTAAGTACTGTAGTCCACCCATTCCAGTTATTTCTTTAGTTGTCCTCCTCTGAACCCTCTCCAGCTCTGCTATGTCTGCCTTGTTCACAGGAACCCAGAACTGTACACAGTACTCCATGTGTGGTCTGACTAGCGATTTGTAAAGTGGTAGGACTATGTTCTTATCACGGCATCTATGCCCCTTTTGATGCAACCCATTATCTTATTGGCCTTGGCAGAAGCTGCCTGACACTGGTTTCCACAATTAAGTTTACTGTCAACTACATTTCCCAAGTCCTTTTCCATGTCAATAATGTTACACAGGGTTTATCAAACTGGAGGAAAAATCTGTTGCAGGGATAGACACTTGTGTCTAACTTTATACCAACTATTGGTTGACTTGCTTTGCAACAGAATTTTTCCGTATAATTGCTGCAAAATGTCGCATGCCACATTGTACTTTCTGCAAAGCCATGTCCATTTCATTTTAAGCCAAGCCTTTAGACGAGTTAGATGCAGTGGATTTTTCTAAAACTAAAATTGCGCAAAAAATTTACCAGTTACTCCAAGTTTTTGTTACATTTTATTACAAAGGTGCAGATATATTAGTAATTGCGATCCATTGTTATTGACACCTTACAAACTCTAGCACTTGATATTTTTAATGCTTAGATTTATAGTGTAGGTATCATCTCTGATGTTTTTTTTCAATATAACATGCCATGAGTTTCTCGCCACTAAGCGGTGTGTTCAATAAGTTATTTACGTGAATATGAAAACAAAATTTTTGCTGCTGCAGGAACTCTATTACCGCCTATCTGATTGCATTATCATCAGGAAATCAGCTGACATTTCTTCAGGTTGCTAAAGAGAAAGTAATCACTGGGAGCCAGGTCTGGTGTGTAGGGTGGATGTTTGAGCTCCATGAAGCCGCATTCCCTGATAGCAGCTTGTGATTTGCAAGACTTGTGAGCTGGGCGGCACATTATCATGAAGCAGCAACACACCTACCGACAACTTCCTACGACATTTCTCTTTGATTCCCTTATGTAATACCTTTATTGTTGAAGCATAGGTGTCTCCAGTAATTGATGTTTTGTGTGGAATGAATTCTAGTAATAAAATGCCTTCTATATCCCAAAATACTGCTGCACATAAACTTTCTTTGGAGTTGTTGACCCCTTGTGCTTCCATTGAATGGACTCTTGTTTGGTCTCAGGATCATAATTATTTGAGAATAAAAGTCTCCTGAATTTTCTCTAAGGATGTCTAAATTCTCTTGGATAACTTACTGACAACATTTTTTTTCCCTCAGGCATGATAAAGCCCTCCAGGAACTGACCATTGACAATTAAAAGATCAAGAATAATACTGGAAAGTGTGCCAACTGAAATGGCTAATTCATGAGCTATAACACTGACTTTGACCCAATGATCTTCCAAAATCATGGCCTCCACTTTACGGCACATTTCCTCTGAAGATGCTTTAACAGGTTGCCCTGAATGAGGGTCATCTTCAATTGATTCCCTACCCCATTTAAACAGTTTGGTCCAAAACTTTACTTGGTAGTAGGAAGGTGCACCATCACCATAAGCAGCAATCATCCTTTCATGGGTTTTTTTAGGCTTCTTTTCTTCCTTAGTAAGGAATTTATTCATGGAACGAAGCTCCAAATCCCTCACTTTCTTTGTACACCCTCAATGTACTGCACTTGTCATCCTGTCACTTCTAGTCCTTTCATCAGACTGAACTGCTTCTGTGTGTGTTGCATATCCAGACGTGTCTCAACCTGCACAGACAAGTTCAGCTCTCTAACACTGACAGAACATGCTGGAGTAGATAACTTATTGAACACCCCAGGTAGTTTTTCCTCTGTAATCTGTCTGTACCTCTATTTTTGTAAGCTAGTGGGTGGAGACTATCTGTAATCATGTCTGCCAAAAGACAGGCCATAGAAAAACAGGAGGTCTTGCTCCCTAGCTCCCAGTTTAGATATTAATTCAGCAGTAAATCACTTACAATCCAGAAGCAGTCTTTATGTCAGTTTCTCTGCCTCTACCTGTCTCGAATAGCCCCTCCCTTCTGCTCCTCTTTTTCCTCTTTCTACATAGACCTCTATTTAAACTGATCCTTCAGTGAGCAGGCAACCTCTGAAGATGGATCTGAGCAGTGAATTGAGAGTTAGTGAAGAGGAGAGGGAGCACAAGAGGAGCCTAATAACAGGACAAGGAAGCATCTTTTTCTGATGAGATATATTACAAATTTTCTTATATTCCCCTGCATGATTTATAGAAAAAACGGAAATAACAATTACTCTTTCAATGACAGTAAAATGTATATGGATAGCTTATTATTATTATTATTATTATTATTAATTTGGTTATTAACTTATTTTCTATGTGCGTTCGCACTATTGTAATCACTTCATATAAAAATATAGAAGATGATCTGAATTACTACAATTTAGTTATTTATTCAATATCAATAGTATCAATAAAATGTGAGATTTTATCATATCTCTTATCTATTTGATATTTTATGGATACTGAATAAATGATTGATTTTTAGAAGTTTGGATCATCTTCTATATTTTTCTCTAATGCACGACAGGGCTGAGTGGTTAGATTCCATTTTTCAGCGACCAAGCCTATGATACACAGACTGAGGAGTCTATTACACTTTTTGTACTATCACTGTATACTGTATATTATCAATGCTTACTGAATATAACACTGTGCCATCTGAATACACTTAGTTTATAAGGCTGAAAAAAATACATCTTTCCTTCCAGTTCAGCTTGTTATCCTGCAAGTTGATCCAGAGGAAGGCAAAAAAAAATAAAAATGTGAGGTAGTAGACAATTTTCACCACTTTAGGGAAAAAAGATTCCTTCCTGATCCCCAATCAGGCAATCAGAATAACTCCCTGGATTAACGACCCTCTCTAGTAGCTATAGCCTGTAATATTATTACACTCCAGAAATACATCCAGGCCTGTTTTGAACTCTTTTATTGTACTCACCATCACCACCCCCTCAGGCAGAGAGTTCCATAGTCTCACTGCTCTTACCATAAAGGATCCTTTTCTATGTTTGTGTACAAACCTTCTTTCCTCCAAACGCAGGGGATGTCCCCTCGTCACAGTCCTGGGGATAAATAGTAGTGATGAGCGGGAGGTGCCATATTTGATTTTGCGATATTTCGCGAATATTCGATTGAATATTCGTCGAAATCGAATATTCGTCATTTTTCTATTTATCGCGAATAATATACGATTTAATTATTCGCGTACTGCGATTTTTCTTTTGACAGTATAAGCAACGTTCCTATGACTATGGCTAGGCTAATATGTGTATTTTACGAATATTCATAATACTGCTCTAACTTCGTCTTTTAGAATATTACGAATATTCTAAAAGACGAAGTTAGAGCAATATTACGAATATTCGTAAAATACACATAGATTGTAATTTAGCTAATATAGTGCTATATTCTTTTTTTTTTTACTATTTTTTTTTGCCTCTTCTGAACTTCAGTTTTGGAAAATATATACACTATTAAAAAAATTACTATAGCACTATATTAGCTAAATTGCAGTCTATATGTGTATTTTACGAATTTTCGTAATATTGCTCTAACTTCGTCTTTTAGAATATTACGAATATTCTAAAAGACGAAGTTAGAGCAATATTACGAATATTCGTAAACAAACACATATAGACTGTAATTTATGTGTACTGTTATTCCACTTTGGCATACTGCTCCCCGACAAGCGTCCCCGTAACCATGGGAACGCCTGTGCGTTAGAATATACCATCGGATCTGAGCTTTCACGATCTCAGGGAAAACTCAGATCCGATGGTATTTTCTAACCCACAGGCGTTCCCATGGTGACGGGGAGGCTTGTCGGGGAGGAGTATGCGAACAACTGTACAGATAGGAAAAAAATAATGCCAAAATTCTAAATAACGAATATATTCACTATATTGCTATGTATTTGTTTTTTAGAATATTGGTCATTTTATTTTCCATATGAAAACATGATTCCCCCCTGCTTAAGTTGCTTGTGGGCCAATAACTTATTGACCCACAAGCAAGAAGCAGGGAGAAATCCTATTTTCAGATGAAAAAAAAACCGAATATTCGATTTCGCGAATATATAGAACTATATTCGAAATATTCGCGAAATCTCAAAGTTACGATATTTGAGAAAAAAAATTGCAATTCGAATATTTGTGCTCAACACTAATAAATAGATGATGGGAGAGATCTCTGTACTGACCCCTGATATATATATACATAGTTACTAGATCTCCCCTAATATGTCCCACTAATAATTACACCAACACCACACATTGTGCCCCCTAAATAAAATTATGTGAAGACAACCTATATGAGAAGCTGGTCACACTTATATATATAATGACGCCCAGAGTAAATAAACGCTAAATTGAATTATGGAATGTCTTAAAAGATATGTCTTTAATGATATAAATTTAAAATGATAGGCTCAACAATTTATATTGTATCAGAAACCTCTCCTGGAGGACATAATATTCCCTGCCAACCACAGTGAACTGGTCAGGTTTGAAAAAAATGTGGAGCCAGGCGGTGTGAACACTGGCCCACTCGGAGGAGTGAGTTGAGAAAATCAAAGGTGATAGAAATAGAGAGAGGGAGACAGACACTGGGTCTCAACCCCTACATGTATCCCTATACTCTATAATGGGTACTCCCTCCGTCTGACCCTAGATGGCCCTCAGACCTGTTGTTTGACTGCCCAGCTTCGTCGGAAGTAAAGGACCAGTCACCTCTAAGGTCAGATATAAGAAAAAGAAAAACAAAGAAACACTGTCCCTACGCGTTTCACTGGTATGCGCCAGATCATCAGGGGACTCAGATATAAACTGGACCACAGGTAAGTAGTGACAGGCAGTATGTGCCTATCTCAGCATTCCATGTATGGCTGAGGCAGCAAGAGACACAATCCTAGACAGTGTGCAATAGGCAGTACTTAGCTTGCTGGATCTTCAACTTGGGTCCATGGTCCGCACCTATCCTGCGTATGGCAGTGGCAGCGGGTTATTCGCGCTGACGTCCTTTTTAAAGGCACGCGCGTCATCTAGGCTCCTCCCCCCGTACCATGTGATCAGTCACGTGACCTGTGACGTATCGGGTCGCGTCACTCGTTATCGTCACGTGATCGAGGGCGGTATCAGGCCGTCCATGCTAAAGCGGCCGCATCACTCAGAGGTGATTGGTCGCACAGTCGGAGGGGGCTGAGTCTTTGGGTTGAACTGAGTCTATAGGTGGCGATGCGGAGGTGAGCCACTCCCACTCCCCACCATAAACCCATATTCCTGACTAGTCAGGTAAAGGTGCGTCACTCCTTAATATCATGGGAGGCGCTACCCAAGGTATTTAAAGGCAAGAAAAATGTTGCGGTTTGAATGGCCATATATAGGTGGTATAGAGATGAATGACCAAAAACATAAAAAACATACAGTGTGAACAGGAACATAAAGATATGTATAAAACAGCTCTGCAGCTGTAGTCAAGGGTCGCAATAATTATTGTCTCCATATGTACTTACAAGGTGACGCACAGATGGAGAGATATGATAATTGCAGTTGTATATGTGAAGATACAATATGAGAGGTGTCGCTGGAATGGACCTACTAGCAAAATATAGGTGTCAGTACAATATGTAGACATAATGGATCTAGAACAATCAATAAGGGTATGTCATAGGGGACACTGGAGATAGTTCGAGCTAGTGCGTGGATCTAGATTCCTCAATGAACGAGCTGAATGAAAGCTGCTCGTTGAGGCCTGTAGGATGGGAAGTCTTAAGCTCAAAGATCCACCACGTCTCCCGCTGTAGTATCCTCCTGTCCCAGTTGCCCCCTCTCTTCAACGAGGGGACTGATTCAATACCCATAAAGGTGATGCCTTTAAAGTTACCATTATGGCTAATTTCAACGTGTTTGGCGAGGGGGGTATCCCTTTTGTTCCTAATGTCTCCGAGGTGTTCCCCCACCCTCCTACGAAGTTCCCTTGTGGTTTTACCCACATACTCTAATCCACAATGGCAAGTGGCCTTATAGATGACACCCTGAGATCTACAATTCAAATTTTTTTTGATATTGTAGGTCTTATTAGTAATGTTACTTTTGAAGGTGCATCCTTTTTTAATGAAGGGGCAAGCCACGCAGCCACTGCAGCGAAAGCAACCCACCGGCGGTTTTAACCAGCCGTCTGTTCGGTCGTTGGTCTCGCTGAAGTGGCTGCGTATAAGTCTGTCACGTATCGACCGACCCCTACGGTAAGTAATGTTAGCAAAGGGTGCAACCACATCCTTGACATCTGGATCAAGTAACAAGATGTTCCAATGTTTGGAAATGACCTCACGTACTGCCCCATCAAAAGTTCCGATCAGGCGAATTTGTTTGTCACCTTTGTCTGTCTTATTAGGGTGCAGCAATTCAGATCTACTCCTAGAGCAGGCCTTCTGATATGCTGCCCTAAGGGTCGAGTCGGGATAGCCCTTTTCCTTAAATCTTGTCCGTAAGTCATCAGCTTGTAGTTTGAAATCTCTCATACTGGAACAGTTCCTCCTCATTCTCAAATACTGTCCTGTGGGGTCCTGTGTCCCGTCTGACCTTAGAGGTGACTGGTCCTTTACTTCCGACGAAGCTGGGCAGTCAAACAACAGGTCTGAGGGCCATCTAGGGTCAGACGGAGGGAGTACCCATTATAGAGTATAGGGATACATGTAGGGGTTGAGACCCAGTATCTGTCTCCCTCTCTCTATTTCTATCACCTTTGATTTTCTCAACTCACTCCTCCGAGTGGGCCAGTGTTCACACCGCCTGGCTCCACATTTTTTTCAAACCTGACCAGTTCACTGTGGTTGGCAGGGAATATTTTGTCCTCCAGGAGAGGTTTCTGATACAATATAAATTGTTGAGCCTATCATTTTAAATTTATATCATTAAAGACATATCTTTTAAGACATTCCATAATTCAATTTAGCCCTAAATAAAATTACCCTACACAAGACGGAAGAGGGTTTACCCCGCACTAGATGGAACAGGGTGGGCATTTTGTTTTTTCTTAGGTTATGTTAACTCACTGTTGCTTTAAAGGCTATGTACACATTTTTGGCTAAAAATATTTTTTTCAATTGGCCTTCCTGAACTAACATAACTATAACTAATCAATAGTGAATTTTCCTTGGGCTATGACAGTTGGTCTCACTAGCAGTTCCCTCTACTTGTCTTCTACCATATTGCAATTGCTTCACGTCTAGTAGGTAAAAAGAGCTACATTATAAACATTTACTTTCTTATAGATTTCCATGTTTAACACATTTACAACGAAGGGGAGGTTAATATATACATGGACTTTATATACAGCCAAGACTACTGGAATAAGCAGCAATTTTTAGCATGCAGAATAAAGCATCTATAGGAATGAAAATTCCACATGGTCTGATGATGTCTTAAACAACCTCTGGAATAATAAACCTGTATCAGCTCTCCTTTCTGACCATACTGTCATTAGGCATAAACTTTTCCAGTCTAAACCAGATGTTATTTTTGTATTTGTGAAATTTTAATACATTAATAGTGTTAAAAAAATAATTCTTCAATAGCCTTGTAGCTGCTGCGAGAGGAAGATTACAATATGTGCCAGAGGTTGCTACTGTAATACGTTTTTCTATAGGATAGAGCATATTAAAGCACCTTGAAAGCACATTTAAAACAAAACTCGATGCCCATTAAAAATATTCAAATGTGGGCAGCACAGTGGCTCAGTGGTTAGCACTGGTGCCTTGGTCCTGGGTTCGAATCCGACCAAGGTCAACATCTGTATGGAGTTTGCATGTTCTCCCTGTGTTTGTGTGGGTTTCCTCTGGGTACTCCAGTTTCCTCCCACTTACTGATAGGGAACTTAGATTGTGAGCTCAATTAGGGACAGCCCGATGCTAATGTCTGTAAAGCGCTGCGGAATATAGTAGCGCTATATAAGTGCATTAAATAAATAAACTTTTTTGTAATTGAAGGTAAAAATTTTGTTTAACCACTATATAAAATGTATCTGTATAGCACCACCTGCTCTTTGTTCTTTTCCTTATTTCTCTGTCCACCTCACAGAGATGATCAAAAATGTTTACTTCCATCTTTGAATAACCACTAGAGTTGAGCGAACACCTGGATGTTCGGGTTCGAGAAGTTCGGCCGAACTTCCCGAAAATGTTCGGGTTCGGGATCCGAACTCGACCCGAACTTCGCCCCGAACTCGAACCCCATTGAAGTCAATGGGGACCCGAACTTTTCGGCACTAAAAAGGCTGTAAAATAGCTCAGGAAAGGGCTAGATGGCTGCAAAAGGCAGCAAAATGTAGGTAAATCCCCTGCAAACAAATGTGGATAGGGAAATTAATTAAAATAAAATAAATAAAAATTAACCAATATCAATTGGAGAGAGGTCCCATAGCAGATAATCAGGCTTCATGTCACCCACCACTGGAACAGGCCACTTTCAGATATTTAGGCCCCGGCACCCAGACAGAGGAGAGAGGTCCCATAGCAGAGAATCAGGCTTCATGTCACCCACCACTGGAACAGGCCACTTTCAGATACATAGGCCCCGACACCCAGACAGAGGAGATAGGTCCCATAGCAGAGAATCAGGCTTCATGTCACCCACCACTGGAACAGGCCACTTTCAGATATTTAGGGCCTGGCACCCAGACAGAGGAGAGAGGTCGCATAGCAGAGAATTAGGCTTCATGTCACACACCGATGGAGAAGGCCACTTTTACTTATTTAGGCCCCTGACATCCAGACAGAGGAGACAGGTCCCATAGCAGAGAATGAGGCTTCATGTCACCCACCACTGGAACAGGCCACTGTCAGATATTTAGGCCCCGGCACCCAGACAGAGGAGAGAGGTCCCATAGCAGACAATCAGGCTTCATGTCACCCACCACTGGAACAGGCCACTTTTAGATAATTAGGCCCCCGGCACCCAGACAGAGGAGAGAGGTTGCATAGCAGAGAATCAGGCTGCATGTCACTCACCACTGGAACAGGCCACTTTCAGATATTTAGGCCCCGGCACCCAGACAGAGGAGAGAGATCCCATAGCAGAGAATCAGGCTTCATATCACCCACCACTGGAACAGGCCACTTTCAGATATTTAGGCCCCGGCACCCAGACAGAGGAGAGAGGTCCCATAGCAGAGAATCAGGCTTCATGTCACCCACCACTGGAACAGGCCACTTTCAGATATTTAGACCCCGGCACCCAGACAGAGGAGAGAGGTCCCATAGCAGAGAATCAGGTTTCATATCACCCACCACTGGAACAGGCCACTTTCAGATATTTAGGCCCCGGCACCAAGACAAAGGAGAGAGGTCGCATAGCAGAGAATCAGGCTCCATGTCACACACCGATGGAGAAGGCCACTTTTACTTATTTAGGCCCCTGACACCCAGACAGAGGAGATAGGTCCCATAGCAGAGAATCAGGCTTCATGTCACCCACCACTGGAACAGGTCACTGTCAGATATTTTGGCCCCGGCACCCAGACAGAGGAGAGAGGTCCCATAGCAGAGAATCAGGCTTCATGTCACCCACCATTGGATCAGGCCAGTTTACGATATTTAGGCCCCTGGCACCCAGACGGTGGAGAGGTTCATTCAACTTTGGGTTGCCCCGCAATATAATGGTAAAATTAAAAAAAGAGGATTGAATGAATAAGTGCCCTGGAGTACAAGAATATATGGTTAAGGGGAGGTAGTTATAAATGTCTAATCTGCACAAGGGATGGTCAGGTCCTGTGGGATCCATGCCTGGTTCATTTTTATGAACGTCAGCTTGTCCACATTGGCTGTGGACAGACGGCTGCGCTTGTCTGTAATGACACCCCCTGCCTTGCTGAATACACGTTCAGACAAAACGCTGGCCGCCGGGAAGGCCAGCACCTCCAAGGCATAAAAGGCTAGCGCTGGCCACGTGGACAATTTGGAGACCCAGAAGTTGAATGGGGCCGAAACATCAGTCAGTACGTGGAGGGGTGTGCACATGTACTGTTCCACCATGTTAGTGAAATGTTGCCTCCTGCTAACAAGTTCCGTATCAGTTGGTGGTACAGTTAGCTGTGGCGTGGTGACAAAACTTTTCCACATCTCTGCCATACTAACCCTGCCCTCAGAGGAGCTGGCCATGACACAGCTGCGTTGGCGACCTCTTGCTCCTCCTCTGCCTTGCCCTTGGCCTTCCAATTGTTCCCCTGTGACATTTAGGAATGCTCTCAGTAGCGCATCTACCAACATGCGCTTGTACTCGCGCATCTTCCTATCACGCTCCAGTGCAGGAAGTAAGGTGGGCACATTGTCTTTGTACCGGGGATCCAGCAGTGTGGCAACCCAGTAGTCCGCACACGTTAAAATGTGGGCAACTCTGCTGTCGTTGCGCAGGCACTGCAGCATGTAGTCGCTCATGTGTGCCAGGCTGCCCAGAGGTAAGGACAAGCTGTCCTCTGTGGGAGGCGTATCGTCATCGTCCTCCGTTTCCCCCCAGCCATGCACCAGTGATGGGCCCGAGCTGCGTTGGGTGCCACCCCGCTGTGAACATGCTTCATCCTCATCCTCCTCCACCTCCTCATCATCCTCGTCCTCCTTGTCCTCCAGTAGTGGGCCCTGGCTGGCCACATTTGTACCTGGCCTCTGCTGTTGCAAAAAAACTCCCTCTGAGTCACTTCTAAGAGACTGCCCTGAAAGTGCTAAAAATGACCCCGCTTCCCCCTCCTCCTGGGCCACCTCCTCTTTCATCATCGCCCTAAGTGTTTTCTCAAGGAGACATAGAAGTTGTATTGTAACGCTGATAACGGCGTCATCGCCACTGGCCATGTTGGTGGAGTACTCGAAACAGCGCAACAGGGCACACAGGTCTCGCATGGAGGCCCAGTCATTGGTGGTGAAGTGGTGCTGTTCTGCAGTGCGACTGACCCGTGCGTGCTGCAGCTGAAACTCCACTATGGCCTGCTGCTGCTCGCACAGTCTGTCCAGCATATGCAAGGTGAAGTTCCACCTGGTGGGCATGTCGCATATGAGGCGGTGAGCGGGAAGGCCGAAGTTACGCTGTAGCGCAGACAGGCGAGCAGCGGCAGGATATGAACGCCGGAAGCGCGCACAGACGGCCCGCACTTTATGCAGCAGCTCTGACATGTCAGGGTAGTTGTGAATGAACTTCTGCACCAATAAATTCAGCACATGCGCCAGGCAAGGGATGTGCGTCAAACTGGCTAGTCCCAGAGCTGTGACGAGATTTCCCCCATTATCGCACACCACCAGGCCGGGTTTGAGGCTCACCGGCAGCAACCACTCATCGGTCTGTTGTTCAATACCCTGCCACAACTCCTGCGTGGTGTGGGACCTGTCCCCCAAATATATGAGTTTCAGAATGGCCTGCTGACGTTTACCCCGGGCTGTGCTGAAGTTGGTGGTGAAGGTGTGTGGCTGACTGGATGAGCAGGTGGAAGAAGAGGAGGAGGAAGCCGAGTAGGACCTCATCGTCCCCTGCATCGTCTTCCACCCAGTCTTCCTCCCTGACCTCCTGTTCAGTCTGCACACTGCACCTGTGTTTCGTCATCATCATAGACATGCTGACTCTGATGAGGTGGTATTCCCATGTCTTCATCATCAGGAAACATAAGTGGTTGTGCGCCAGTGCATTCTATGTCTTCCACCGCTGGGGAAGGGCTAGGTGGATGCCCTTGGAAAACGCTGCCAGCAGAGTCTTCAAACAGCATAAGAGACTGCTGCATAACTTGAGGCTCAGACAGTTTCCCTGATATGCATGGGGGTGATGTGACAGACTGATGGGCTTGGTTTTCAGGCGCCATCTGTGCACTTTCTGCAGAAGACTGGGTGGGAGATAATGTGAATGTGCTGGATCCACTGTCGGCCACCCAATTGACTAATGCCTGTACCTGCTCAGGCCTTACCATCCTTAGAACGGCATTGGGCCCCACCAAATATCGCTGCAAATTCTGGCGGCTACTGGGACCTGAGGTAGTTGGTTCACTACGACATGTGGCTGTGGCAGAACGGCCACGTCCTCTCCCAGCACCAAGGGTCCACTAACACCACCACGACCATGTCCGCGTCCCTTACTAGATGTTTTCCTCATTGTTACTGTTCACCACAATAAGAAAAAAATTATTTGGCCCAATGTATTGAATTCAAATTCAGTCCTTTTTTTTACAGTCACTTAACACTATCTGGCTATCTATTTAGGTACCGTATTACACTAATACAGGCACAGCAGTAACGACAGATTTAGCTGAATATAAATTGTAGGCCTAGTATTTAGGCGCTGGATGACAGGTATACGTTTACGGACAGAATTAGACTTGGAAATGCACGGTAGCGTGTGAAGTTATTGAGGATGACACTATCCGCACCTTCAATCTAATATACCCTTTTATGGATAGATTTAAAGTAGGCCTGATACAGCAGAAACCACTGATTTAGGGAATTGCTAAGTTGGGAATTGTATTTCAACCCAGAACAAAAACTGTGCTTTAACGGACACCAAATAACTTGACCAGCCACAGCAATAATGACAGATTTACCTGAATATAAATTGTAGGCCTTGTATTTAGGCCCTGGATGACAGGTATACGTTTACGGACAGAATTAGACTTGGGAATGCACGGTAGCGTGTGAAGTTATTGAGGATGACCCTATCCGCACCTTCAATCTAATATACCCTTTTATGGATCGATTTAAAGTTGGCCTGATACAGCAGAAACCACTGATTTAGGGAATTGCTAAGTTGGGAATTGTATTTCAACCCAGAACAAAAATATATCCTTTGCCAGACAGCAGACAGTATTACAATTGGCTAGCCACAGCTGAAACACCAGATTTAGGGTACTGCTATTTTGGCAATTGTATTTCACCCCTCAATAAAATAACAAGCACAGCCAAGCCCCTGATATAGGATATAGCAAAAAACAAACAAACACACTATTGATGGTTAAATGGACTTGGTGGCAGCTTGTGCTGGCGCACCACAAGACACAAAATGGCCGCCGATCACCCCAGAAAAAAGTGACTGAAAAACGCTCTGGGCAGCCTAAAAACAGTGAGCAATTGAAAAGCAGAAGATGAATGATTCACAGCTGTAGATCGATCACTTCATTAAGTGTTTTTGCTGAGCAAATCCCTGTCTAGTGCCTAATCTCGCCCTAACAGCCGCAGCTGCATCCTCTCTCTACACTGAGAGCAGAGTGACGTGCGGCGCTACGTGACTCCAGCTTAAATAGAGGCTGGGTCACATGCTGCACTGGCCAATCACAGCCATGCCAATAGTAGGCATGGCTGTGATGGCCTCTTGGGGCAATTAGTATGACGCTTGTAAGCGACAAACACCGAACACGAACCCAGACTTTTACGAAAATGTTCGGGTTCGGGTCCGTGTCACGGACACCCCAAAATTCGGTACGAACCCGAACTGTACAGTTCGGGTTCGCTCATCCCTACTCTCGATAACTTTACTGTGTCTAATAGCCAATACCTTTGCAATAATTTTTATATCTGTGTTGAACAGAGAAATAGGTCTGTACGCGCCAACATCCAGCAGATCTTTTCCTTTCTTACCAAGTAAAAAAATATTGGCCTCCATCATAGATTTTTTTTAATGACCTCTACAGGGCTGGGAAGCCCAATATCTTCTGTAGATCTCAAAGGGCAGGCCATAGGCAAAATAACGGCCCAGTCATGAAGTGGGAAGAGTGGCAACAGCATTAGAAGCCAACTGAGTGGCCCTATGACATAGTGGTGAGGTGGAAGCAGCATGAGGAGACCACAGAGTGGCCCAATGACAGAGTCTAGAGGTGGCGTCAGCATCAGAAGGAGGCCACAGAGTGGCACAATGACAGTGTGGAGGTGGCGGCAGCATCAGGAGGCCACAGAGCGGCACAATGACAGAGTCCAAAGCTGGCAGCAGCATCAGGAGGCCACAGAGTGGCAAGGTGACATAGTGTGGAGGTAGCAACAGCATCATTAGGCCACAAAGTGGCAAGGTGACATAGTGTGGACGTGGCAGCAGCATCAGAAGACCACAGACCGGCAAGGTGACATAGTGTGGAGGTGGCAGCAGCATCAGGAGGCCACAGAGTGACCCGGTGACAGAGTGGGGAGGTGGGTGGCAATACCACTACCCAACTGAAGATGGTGGGTAAAAGAAGGAGCACTTGGCATCAGATGTGTGGCATCAGGCGGGTGGCAGCATCAGAATAGTAGCTGAGGCAGGTAGCTAGAAGAAACCAGTCTCTTTTGTCAAAGTGTTGGTGTGGCATCATGGATGATCTAGTCTGATGCATCAGGCATTGGTGGGTGGAAATCCTGGCTGATCCACGCCTGATTCATCTTGACAAAGGTCAGTCTCTTCACATTTTGGGTGGACAGACGAGTTGTTCGTGGGGTAACTATGGCCCCCGCTGCACTAAACACCCACTCTGATGCCACACTACTGGCCGGACAGGACAGCTTTTCCAGGGCAAACTCTGCTAGTTGCGGCCACAAATCCAGTTTGGCTGCACAGTGGTCCAGTGGATCTTCAATGAGAGATGGCAGGGTACTGTCCAAGTATGCCACCACCTGCTGGTTCAGGTCCTGCTCCAGGTCTAGCTGCTGCTGCTGCTGTTGAGTAGTTTCTTCACTAGGTGGGTGAAAAAAGCTGCTCATCAGTGACTCTAGACTCAAGTTGCTGCTGATGGAGGTGGAACTGCTCCTACCCCGCACCCTGCCACAACAGCTATGGCAGAGGATTGTGAGCACAGAGGGCCCCCCGGTCAGACCTGCAAGAGGATGGACGATGGCGCAGATAGGCAGCGACCAACTGACTACATGGGATGTCTCTATAGTATTTTAGTTTGTCCTCCCTCTCAGCGGGTGTAAAAAAGGCCCCCATTTTGGACCGGTAACGAGGGTCCAACAAGGTGGAGAGCCAGAAGTCATCCTTCTGCCGAATGGTGACAATTTCGCTGTCACTACCCAAGCAAGTGAGCATACAGCAGGCCATTTGCGCAAGTGACTCGAAGGGACTCCTTGCCTCCATCTCCACTGCATGCTGCCACAGTGTGCCTGGGTCATCTGCCTCGTCCTCCTCATCTCCCTCTTGCTTCTCTGGCTGCTCCTGCTCCCCCTCTCCTGTCACCTGTGTAGAAAAAACACCAATTTCGCTACACATTGCTTGTGCTCCAATGTCCTCCTCCTGCTCTAGTTCAGCCCCCACAGGGCTCATGAGGCCGTGACATCTAGACGCCACGTATCCATTCCCCTGACCAGCCAGATTTACCATATCTGTTCCAGGACATAAAGCAGTGGAATTACATTGTTTATCACATAATCTTGGCGACTGACAAATAATGTGGCCTCCTGAAAGGGCCTGAGCAAACAGCAGGTGTCACTCTTAAGCTGCCACTGGCTGACATAGAAGTTACACAGAGGAGTACTCCTGTCCTCTTAGATCATCAAGAAAACGTTTATGCCCTTTCTCGGCTTGTATAGTCGGTCCAACATATGGAGGGTGGAATTCCAATGGGTGGAAATGTCGCATATCAGCCAATGTTGGGGTATGCCGTTTTGCCGATTAAGCTCAAGGAGGGTGTATTTTGCAGTGTACAAGTGGATAAAATGCATACAAAGTTTCCTGGCCCATTTTAAGGATGTCTTGCAGATGGGTGGAAGACTTCAGGAACCGCTTGACAACCAGATTGTACACAAGTGCCATGCAGGGCGCATGGCTCAGCCCTCCTTGACGCAGCACCGACACCATGTTCTTTCCGTTGTAGGCCCCCCATAGGTCAATTTTGGAAAACCATTGAGCTCCCACAATCTTATTAAACAGATCTGAAATCAGAGGTAGGGGATACTGATTCCGGTTTAAAATTTTGTTGAGCTCCCTACACTACGTGCAGAATTATTAGGCAAATGAGTATTTTGACCACATCATCCTCTTTATGCATGTTGTCTTACTCCAAGCTGTATAGGCTCGAAAGCCTACTACCAATTAAGCATATTAGGTGATGTGCATCTCTGTAATGAGAAGGGTGTGGTCTAATGACATCAACACCCTATATCAGGTGTGCATAATTATTAGGCAACTTCCTTTCCTTTGGCAAAATGGGTCAAAAGAAGGACTTGACAGGCTCAGAAAAGTCAAAAATAGTGAGATATCTTGCAGAGGGATGCAGCACTCTTAAAATTGCAAAGCTTCTGAAGCGTGATCATCGAACAATCAAGCGTTTCATTCAAAATAGTCAACAGGGTCGCAATAAGCGTGTGGAAAAACCAAGGCGCAAAATAACTGCCCATGAACTGAGAAAAGTCAAGCGTGCAGCTGCCAAGATGCCACTTGCCACCAGTTTGGCCATATTTCAGAGCTGCAACATCACTGGAGTGCCCAAAAGCACAAGGTGTGCAATACTCAGAGACATGGCCAAGGTAAGAAAGGCTGAAAGACGACCACCACTGAACAAGACACAAAGCTGAAACGTCAAGACTGGGCCAAGAAATATCTCAAGACTGATTTTTCTAAGGTTTTATGGACTGATGAAATGAGAGTGAGTCTTGATGGGCCAGATGGCTGGATTGGTAAAGGGCAGAGAGCTCCAGTCCGACTCAGACGCCAGCAAGGTGGAGGTGGAGCACTGGTTTGGGCTGGTATCATCAAAGATGAGCTTGTGGGGCCTTTTTGGGTTGAGGATGGAGTCAAGCTCAACTCCCAGTCCTACTGCCAGTTTCTGGAAGACACCTTCTTCAAGCAGTGGTACAGGAAGAAGTCTGCAAGGTAAGAAAAACATGATTTTCATGCAGGACAATGCTCCATCACACGCGTCCAAGTACTCAACAACGTGGCTGGCAAGAAAGGGTATAAAAGAAGAAAATCTAATGACATGGCCTCCTTGTTCACCTGATCTGAACCCCATTGAGAACCTGTGGTCCATCATCAAATGTGAGATTTACAAGGAGGGAAAACAGTACACCTCTCTGAACAGTGTCTGGGAGGCTGTGGTTGCTGCTGCACGCAATGTTGATGGTGAACAGATCAAAACACTGACAGAATCCATGGATGGCAGGCTTTTGAGTGTCCTTGCAAAGAAAGGTGGCTATATTGGTCACTGATTTGTTTTTGTTTTGTTTTTGAATGTCAGAAATGTATATTTGTGAATGTTGAGATGTTATATTGGTTTCACTGGTAAAAATAAATAATTGAAATGGGTATATATTTGTTTTTTGTTAAGTTGCCTAATAATTATGTACAGTAATAGTCACCTGCACACACAGATATCCCCCTAAAATAGCTAAAACTAAAAACAAACTAAAAACTACTTCCAAAAATATTCAGCTTTGATATTAATGAGTTTTTTTGGGTTCATTAAGAACATGGTTGTTGTTCAATAATAAAATTAATCCTCAAAAATACAACTTGCCTAATAATTCTGCACTCCCTGTATGGGAGAAACAGATGGACGAATATGCCCCTTCCTAAGGCTATCTTGAAGGTACTCTATCATGGCCAATCTCTCAGGCCCAGAGAGATTAAACATCCGACCCTTAGGAAGTATAGCTCCGGGGAGTAAATCAATGGCATAGTCGTATTCTCTATGTGCGGGCAAGGCTTTAGAAGGCACCTTAGAGAAAACATCCTGATAGTCTTTAATAAACTCCGGAATGGATCCCTCCTCCATACCTAGGCCAGCAAGCTGAATAGACAGACAGTGACAAGAGCACTGGGAGCCCCATTTAATAAATTCTCCAGTACTCCAATCAAAATTTGGGGAATTGTTCTTCAACCAGGGTAACCCCAAAACAACATCAGCAGATAAATGATGCAAAACAAAAAATAAACTTTTTTCTGAATGAATAGCACCACCATCATTACTAACTCAATAGTCTGTAAATCAATGTTCCCCCCGGCCAATAGTGTAGAGTCAATTCCAGATACCGGAAAGGGTTTAGGCAATTTACGTACTATATGACCTAGAACAGAAATAAAATCATAATTAACGAGGTTCGCAGCGGACCCTAAATCAACAAACGCATGACCAGTAACAATCCTTACCTGTGAGGATAAACTCACAGGTAGGGTTGAGAGAACACCTAGATGTTCGGATTCAGGGAGTTCGGCCAAACTTAAAAAAAAGTTCGGGTTCGGGATCCGAACTTGGACCCGAACCCAAACCCTATTAAAGTCAATGGGGACCCGAACTTCACTTTATTATTTTCCGTTATAACATGGTTATAACGGAAAATAATAGTATTAGCTTTTTCAGATCTGAGTTTTCACGATTGTGAAAACTCAGATCCGACAGTATATTCTAACACAGAGGCGTTCCCATAGTGATAGGGACTCTTCAAGTTGGAATATACTAAGAGCTGTGTACATAACTGCCCCCTGCTGCCTGGCAGCACCCGATCTTTTACAGTGAGCTGTGATCCGCACAATGAACCCCTGAGGGGTTAATTGTGCAGATCTTAGCCCCCTGTAAGAGATCCGGTGCTGCCAGGTAGCAGGGGCCAGACCCCCCTCCCTCCCCAGTATTAAAATCATTGGTGGCCAGTGTGGCCCCCCCCCACCCCTACCCTATTAAAATCATTGGTGGTTAGTGCGCCCACCCCCCTATTAAAATCATTGGTGTCCACGTAAGTATAATGCTGCTAAAAGTGCTAAGTAACCATGGCAGCCAGGACTGCAGTAGCGTCCTGGCTGCCATGGTAACCGATCGGAGCCCCAGCGATTAAACTGGTACTCCGATCGGAACTGCCGCTCCGCTGCCACCAATGATGGGGGAGGGGGGTTGTTAACCAATGATTTTAATTAGGGGGGAGAGGGGAGGCTGCACTGGACACCAATGATTTTAATAGGGGGTGGGTGGGGCAGCACTAGCCACCAATGATTTTAATAGGGGGTGGGGGGGCCGCACTAGCCACCAATGATTTTAATAGGGAGGGGGTGGGGGGCCGCACTGACCACCAATAATTTTAATACTGGGGAGGGAGGGGGGCCGCACTGGCCACCAATGATTTTAATACTGAGGAAGGAGGGGGGTCTGGCCCCCTGCTGCCTGGAAGCACCTGATCTTTTACAGGAGGCTGTGATCCGCACAATTAACCCCTCAGCTGCTGCACCTGAGGGGTTAATTGTGCGGATCACAGCCCCCTGTAAGAGATCAGGTGCTGCCAGGCAGCAGGGGGCCGTTATGTCCACAGTTCTCAGAATATTCTAACTTATAGCGTCCCCATCACTATGGGAACGCCTCTGTGTTAGAATATACTGTGGGATCTGAGTTTTCACAATCTAACTCAAATTCAATGGTGTATTCTAACATAGAGGCTTTCCCATGGTGATGGGGATGCTTCAAGTTAAAATATACCATCGGATTGGAGAAAACTCTGATCAGATGGTACATTAATATTACCCGAACACCGAACCCAAACTTTTACTGAAATGTTCGGGTTCAGGTTTGGGTGCCGAACACTGTAGAGTTCGGGTTCGCTCAACCCTCATCACAGGCAGTAGTAGTCTACCACACTTATTGGGGGCTTTGCGTCTGAGTGAACTCCCAGAACTTCACTCAGACGCTGAAGTTTTCCGGCTTCGGTTTTTTAGGACAGGATCGTATCTGATGTGCGGGGCTGCCGCAGTAGAAGCACAGACTGTTCTTCAGGCGATGCTCCGTCCGCTGCTGAGACGCCGCAGTGCCAACCTGCATAGGAACCTCAGATTCTTCAGGTGACTTACTTTTAATGACAGAGGAAGAAAAAGAGGGATAGACACTGACAAACCTCTCACGCTTGCGCTCTCTTATACGCCTATCTAGGTGAATAGCCAAAGACATCGCTTCTTCAAGGGAACCTGGGGTGGGATAATTAACAGATCTTTTCGTTTTTCAGACAGACCCAGCCTAAACTGGGACCTCAAGGCTGGATCGTTCCACACGGAGGCAGTACACCAATTGCGGAACTCTGCACAGTACTCCTCCACAGGTCACTTGCCTTGAGTAAGGGACAGAAACTGACTCTTAGCATAAGCCGCCCTATCCGGCTCATCATATAATAAGCCTAGAGATGAAAAGAAACAATCAACAGAACATAATTCAGGGGAGTTAGGTGCCAGGGAAAATGCCCACTCTTGAGGATCTCCCTGTAGCAAGGACATAATAATGCCCACCCTCTGAACCTCCGACCCAGAAGAGTGAGGCCTAAGGCAAAAGTACAGCTTACAACTCCCCCGGAATGTAACAAAGTTTTTACGATTCCCAGAGAACCTATCAGGAAGCTGAATCTTAAATTCAACTGACATAGGAACAGAAAGAGTAGGGGAACGAGACACCTGCTAATAAACCTTCTGCGCTAAGTCTTGGACTAACTGGACAACACCCACCATCTTGTTCGCTAGGACTAGCATGGGATCGATAACACCAGCACCCCCGGTCACGACCGTAGGCAGGGACACACACTCACACAGTGAGCCCTAACTTGAACCCAGCCCTCTGACCCTGCCTACTTGCAGAACAAGTCCTAGGCTACAAGTCCACAGCTGGTCGATGGTCCCTATACTGGTAAGTACAGAGATACAAACCAAGTGCCTGTGACACCGCAGGCACCAGTTCACACACAGGAAAAGACAAACAAAATCACTAAGTCGAAGGAGGTAGAAATAACAAGCCAAGGGTCAATACCAGACAGAAAGCAAATACAGAATTGCTAAGCAGAGGGAGAGGTCTAGATATAGCCGAGGTCAAATCCAAAAGCAACAGTCCAATTCACAAACAGACAGCAGAGCACAGCAAGGAAAACCTATAACTAGCAAAGGATGATTGCCAGTAGCTGCCTTAAATAGGGAGATAATCACCTGAGCGCTGACATCACTGGGGAAGGGGGCATGACTTAGGTGTGACATCATTATGTGGAGTGGCCAAAGTGGGCTGCCGAGAGGGGTATGGCCTACATGGCATTGACAGGGGTGTGGCATAAGCGCAGAGTTACAAAGGGCCATGGCCTGACAGAGAGTCTGGCACTGCGCTGCAGTGTCCGAGCCCCATACTGCAGTGCTGGAGCTCGGACAGGCAAGTTGGTGACATTGTTTCCACAAAATACTGATTGAGGGGTGCGATATACCTGCTTCCACAAAATACTGATTGAGGGGTTTGATATACCTGCTTCCATAAAATACTGATTGAGGGGTGTGATATACCTTCACCCACCAAATATTGATTCAGGTGTTTTATATACCTGCTTCCACCAAATACTGATTGAGGGGTGCGATATACCTGCTTCTACAAAATACTGATTGAGTGGTGTGATATACATGCTTCCACCAAATATTGATTCAGGTGTTCTATATACCTGTTTCCACAAAATACTGATTGAGGGGTGCGATATACCTGCTTCTACAAAATACTTATTAAGGGGTTCTATATACCAGCTTCCACCGAATACTGATTGAGGCCTGTGATATACCTGTTTCCACAAACACTGCTCTTCTATAGGGACTTTGGCACAGGGTCATCTTGAATGGCAGAGGAAGGATGACAAGCAGAGGAAGAGGCAGGCCGTTCAGCATGGTTGATAGGGGTCGGGGAGGTGCACCAAGTGGGAAGTTGGAGAAGGTGCGTGCGATTATGTCAAAGATGCACCAGAGTTGGTTAAGTGGCACACTCAGACTTCCGCTTCTGCACCCTACTCATCCTCTTTATCTGCACCGTCCTCACTCTCTGCTGTGTGCACCCCCAAAAACACCATCACCACCATAGCTTCTTCACTCGAGTCAGAGGAATTATTTCCCCATCCATTCCCATACCTTACTGATGCGCAGCCATTCTTGGCATCGGATGAGGAAGAGGAGGTAGCAATGGCCGCCACCCAGCGGTCTTACGACAGTACCCACATCAGCCCAAGAGGGTGGTCCTTGCTGTTGCTGCCTACTCCGAGATCCCTTATGTCAGTGGTGGTGAAGGTGACGATGATAAAGTGTCGATGGACGTCAGGTGGGTGCACACAAGAGAGGAAGAGGAGGGGAGTTTAGAGGGAGATACGAAGCAGGCAGAACTCGCAGTGCACAGGAGGCAAATAGCAGACTGCAAATGTATCTGGAGCGAGCCATCCACAATGCACAGTCACATCTTGCACTCCCAGGACACCAGCACATGGCTCCGCAGTGTGGGCTTTTTTTAACGTGCCAGCTGCTGACAATAGTGTTGCCATCTGCAGCCTGTGCTGTCAACGCATAAGTCGCGGTAAGCCAAACAATTTACCTAGGGACGACCGCCTTAAGAAGGCACCTGGCCTCCCATCACCAAGCCCAGTGGGAGCAACGCCGTCAGAACCTCAAAGCCACACTCCCTGCTCTCCACGTCCTGCCTCTTCTCCTTCTCCTCTCTCCTCCCATTTGTCCTCCACCGTGCCATCGTCAGGTTCATATGGCAGAAGGCAGGCTTCCGTGGCCCAAATGTTGGAGCGCAAAAAGTTGATGACGCCGGATAACCCTCTTGCCCAATGGCTAACCGCTGGCTTGTCAGAACTGCTAGCCCGCCAACTACTGCCATATAAACTGATGGACTGGCACACAGTGTCGGTGCCAAGTTACATCTGACCACAGACACGTGGTCTAGCAAACACAGGCAGGGAAGTTAAATGCCCACTGGGTGAACCTTCTGACGACAGTCAAGAATGTAACCCATGGCACCCGTGTGGATTTGGTGTTACCGCCATGCATTGCATTCAGGCCTGCCTCTTCTTTTCCTTCTCCTACTCCATCCTCCCTCTCCTCCTTGGCTGACTCCTCCTTTTCCACTGCTACAGCTTCTTCCGCTGAACCCTCCCAGCTTCCCAGAACCTATTCGACGTGCCAGGTGAGGCTACTTTCACACCTGCGTTCAGGTGTCCGCTCGTGAGCTCCGTTTGAAGGGGCTCACAAGCGGCCCTGAACGCAGCCGTCTGGCCCTAATGCATTCTCAGTGGAGGCGGATCCACTGAGAATGCATCCGTTTGCCAGCGCTCATCCTCCGCTCCGCTCAGTGAGCGGACACTTGAACGCTGCAAGCAGCGTTCGGGTGTCCGCCTGGCCGTGCGGAGGCGAGCGGATCCGTTCCGACTTATAATGGAAGTCAATGGGGACGGATCCGCTTGAAGATGACACCATATGGCTCAATCTTCAAGCGGATCCGTCCCCCATTGACTTTCAATGTAAAGTCTGAACGGATCCGCTCAGGCTACTTTCACACTTAGAAATTTTTCTAAGTTATAATGCAGACAGATCCGTTCTGAACGGAGCCACCGTCTGCATTAATATGAGCGGATCCGTTCAGAACGGATCCGCTCGAACGCTAGTGTGAAAGTAGCCTGAGACGTTGCCATGCTGTGCTGCGGCTGTTGTGCCTAGAAGCCAAGAGCCACACCGCTCCTGCATTTCTTTCAGCTCTGCGGTCAAAGGCCGATCAGTGGCTAACCCTCTTCAATTTGACAGTTGGTAAAGTGGTGTGCGACTACAGTACCAATCTGCTGAGCGTGCTGAAACTTAGTCGTACAGCGATTCATTGCCAAATACCCCGGGGTCCAGGACATCTTGCGGCCGGCCAGGAACATCTCTGCCCATTTTAGAAGATTTTCCACTGCCATGGCTCGTCTTGCTGACATTCAGCGGTGACACCACCTGCCAGTGATGTCTGATTTATCACAGCCCAACGCGCTGGAACTCCACCTTGTACATGCTTGATAGGCTGCTCCAACAGCAACATGCCATTAATGACTACCTGTACGAACTCTGCAGCAGGACAGGTTCTGGGGAGCTTGGTTTCTTTTCACCACGCCAGTGGCTGCTCATGCACGAAGCATGCAGACTTCTGCACCCATTTGATGGGATCACTAAACTCGTCAGTCGAAGCCAGGGCACCATCAGTGATATCGTACCTTACGCCTTCTTTCTGGAGCGTGCATAGCGTCATGTCATTGATCAAGCCGTCGAGGAGCAGGAGATCGAAGATGAGGAAGTCACAATGCTGAATGAATTCCTGGGGGGGGGGGGGCTACTACATCTGAGACAAGTCAGCAGGAGTCTGAAGAGGAGTCAGAGGAGGATGGTGGCTGTGGGAGGAGGAGGAGCAAGAAAAGCAGGCTTTGAGGGGGACTTTAAACTTTTCGGGGATCCCTGGTGTTGTCCGTCGTGGCTGGGAGGAGGAGACTGAGGACGACATTCTCCTGAGCGATGAGCAGGAGCCTGGGCACTCAACCACTTCCAATTTAGTGAAAATGGGGGGCCTTCATGCTTCAGTGTTTGAAGAGGGACCCCCATATAAAAAGCATAAAGGGCAGGGTATTTGGGGATCTACTTTCTTCCTTGCTTCGGATCTATTGGGTAGCCAGCTCTCGCCGACTCCCGAACTAGCCCTACTTTACATTGATCTGAATAAAAGGCCATGTGGCGTCAGGGTGGTGTTGGGACATCTCTTCCTATCCACCGAATTGGCCAAAACTCCTCAAAACTGGAAAACCCAGACTATCCCTAGCTTAACAGATATTACTCGCAAACTTAATTCCACTTACATACACGAGAAGATGTCGGCGAGGGCTGGTTGTTCATCCGCAGCGTTTGAGAGGGAGTGGATCTCCTGGAGTTCCTCCCCGCTTGCATTGCAATCCTCTGACTGACCTTGCTCTATCGGTTCAATTTAGACCCGATGCATAGGGTATTATATATGTATACACCTATCCCATGTATGTACTGAATGCTTTTCGTTGTTTGTTTATTATTTATCTGTTTTTCTGACTAAGCAATGATGTATCGCAATACGGTTCAGTTGGCGCTGCCAATGTGGCTATGTGAAGCGCTGGCTTTGTAACTGTTCATTGATGATCATTAATATGGCTAAAGTCAATAAAAACATATTGATTCAAAGAAAGCATAAAGGGCACGGACCAGTACTAGGTGGCAACGTACTTAGACCCCCAGTACAAACACAAAATGGCGGACATGTTACAGAGGACTGGCAGAATGCAGCATTTTCAGGCCTTGCTGTGAAAGATGCTGTATTCTGCTATTTCGGGCACTGGCAGAGGAATTTCCACCCACAGCGAAACAAGTGCAGGTACCAATCCTACCGCGCCTACTAGAAGAGGGAGGTTTGAAGATGTGTTGGTTACTTCGGATATGAGATCATTCTTGCAGCCAACCCATCGACAGCCGCCCTCGGGACCCAGCCTCAGGGAACGCCTAGACCGGCAGCTGTCCGACTACATCGGGTAAACGGCCGATGTGGTTGCTCTTAGAAGCAAGGAACCCCTGGACTACTGGGTGTTTAGGCTTGACCTGTGGCCAGAGCTGGCACAATTTGCCATGGAACTCTTGGCTTGACCCTGGTCGAGTGTACTGTCCGAAAGGAAGTTCAGCGCAGCAAGGGGGATTGTGACCGATAAGTGCACTTGCCTAGCTCACGACAGTGTGGACTACCTCACATTTCTAAAAATGAATAAAGCATGGACCTCGGAGGAATTCAACACCTGTGATGACCACGTGTAATTGAATTGCCTCATGCCAGCCCACACATATACACCACAACCCAGAACAAAGAATACTCCTTGTCTTATGTATATACAGTGGCATAAAAGGCCTTTTCTTTCAGGTGAATGCCTGTACTTCACTGGTATACAGTAAAATTGTTATTCTGTGAACACCTAATGTAACTCCAGCCACATAATCACTTGTTCTTTTCTGTCCGATGAGTGCCTAATATTTGGGGCTTATACTCCACTGGCCTGCAGTAAAATTGTTATCGACTAACTGATTATTTTACCTCCGGCAAAATAATCACTTGTTCTTTTCTGTCAGATGAATGCATAATTTTTGGGGCCTGTACTCCAGTGGCCTACAGTAAAATGATTATCCACTGACCACCTAATATACCTCCAGACACATAATCATGTGTTCTTTTCTTCCCAGTGAATGCATAATTTTTGGGGCCTGTACTCCACTGGCCTACAGTAAAATTGTTATGCACTGAGCGTCTTATATACCTCCAGCCACATAATCACTTGTTCTTTTCCCATGAACATTTATTCCCAATTTATGAAAAAATACTTTTTTGTTACATAATAAATAATGTATATAGTACCTTTAAAAAAGGAGGGTAGGGAACAAGAAAAACACCATCCCGGCATAATACAGACCACTAAATCCAAGCAAAGTCCATACAGTCAGAAAATTAATCAGTTACATTCCATAATAGTGGATTTTAAAGGTGAGCCCACAAAAATAAATGACATGAAAAAAACAGCAAATGTCATTTATTTTTGTGGACTCACTGTTTAACGCACCGCAAACAACCACAAACAGTCCATTTGCACAACCGCAAACTCCCCATTTGCACAAGGTTGGATACCAAGCTATCCATGTCCCGTTCCTTGTCCTCATTGATGTAATTGAAGGTCTCTTCCTCCACCCAGCCACGTACAACACTAAGGGTCCCCGAAAGGTGACAACAAGCCCGCTGGGACGCCTGCTGTGTTTGGTCTTCCACCTCCTCAAAGCCACCTTCCTCCTCTGACTCCTCTTCTTCAGACTCCTCTCTCTGCGTTGCCTCTCTCTGCGTTATTATAAGGTGTGTTAAGTAGTACTATTCCTATCAGTTTAATCCCTGTTACGTCCACTAGTATTATTATTATTAATATTATTATAAGGTGTGTTAAGTAGTACTATTCCTATCAGTTTAATCCCTGTTACGTCCCCTATCAGGGGACGTGTATATGGCATCGATTTTAGGAACCGGGAGATGGAAAAAGATGCTTGGTCGGTCCTCCTACTTCAAATTTGGGGCACTGCACGTGCAATCAAATGTGCCACCAGATATGAGTGGCGTGTTACGTAGTACTATTCTTATCAGTTTAATCCCTGTTACGTCCCCTATCAGGGGACGTGTATGGAATAGATTTTAGACAACCGCAAAGAGTTGTCAATAGTTGACACACTCATGACATAAATTTTATTTCTCTATGCATCAATCTTGGTGTAGTGATGACTGTGCTCGTGCGCACGTTTGGGATATTGCATGGGGGATTGCGATGGGGTTTTTTCAAAGTCTATGGTCGTGCTGAGGTAGTTCAGTGACAGTTAAGTGACCCAGAAAACAATGATTCTGCAGTGTGGGCCCATTGTTGGCCCAGTTGGCTTTAATGATCACCTTAGATGATCACAAAGAAAATTAATGTTTTTTCTATGAAAAATTATCCAGCCGATCGCTTGTGGTCTGTTCACAATGAAGCACGACCTTATCATCTGGGGTGTGCCAACATTGCCATTGCCAACACACTCAGAGAGGTGGTCGCTTCATTGTGATACGCAAGCCCCTTCCCCACAACAAGGTAACGATCACGAAGGGAAATTGGCACATGTACGTGCCTTTTTTTTTTGTTTGGTTTTTGAAGCCACAGTGCAGCACCAGAGGCCAGAAAAATTAGGCATGTACACATGCCTGAAAAATTAGGTATTGTTGCAGCCGCTGCTGTAGCAGCGGCCAGAAAAATTGATGTTTGTTTCCCAGGCAGAAAGTGCCCTAAAACATTGCGGCTTGAACCATAGTTGGTGGCGGATAAGTCACGCAAGTCATTTGGCATTCAGAGATAAAATACAGCAGCATGTGGACCATTTTTAGCCCAAGGCAGATCATCTCATCACCAGGCCTTTTTTAGTCGAATGTATCGCCCACTGTCAGTCCCTTCGGGATCCATCCCTTATTCATCTTAATAAAGGTGAGGTAATCTAGACTTTTTTGACCTAGACGACTTCTCTTCTCAGTGAGAATACCTCCTGCTGCACTGAAGGTCCTTTCTGATAGGACACTTGAAGCGGGGCAGGCCAGAAGTTCTATCGCAAATTGGGATAGCTCAGGCCACAGGTCAAGCCTGCACACCCAGTAGTCAAGGGGTTCATCGCTCCTCAGAGTGTCGATATCTGCAGTTAAGGCAAGGTAGTCTGCTACCTGTCGGTCGAGTCGTTCTCTGAGGGTGGACCCCGAAGGGCTGTGGCGATGCGTAGGACTTAAAAAGCTCAGCATGTCCTCCATCAACAACACGTCTGTAAAGCATCCTGTCCTTGCTGGCGTGGTCGTGGTAGGAGGATTACTTTCACCTTTTCCCCTGTTAGATTCTCGTTGTGCTGTGACATCACCCTTATACGCTGTGTAAAGCATACTTTTTAATTTATTTTGAAACTGCTGCATCCTTTCCGACTTCCGGTAATTCGGTAACATTTTAGGTACTTTCTGCTTATACCGGGGGTCTTGTAGCGTGGACACCTAGTACAGGTCATTCTCCTTCAGCCTTTTTATACGAGGGTCCCTCAACAGGGACGACAGCATGAAAGACCCCATTTGCACAAGGTTGGATGCTGAGCTACTCATGTCCCGTTCCTCGTCCTCAGTGATCTCACTGAAGGTATGTTCTTCCCCCAAGCTACGTACAACACCACTGGTACCAGATAGGTGACAACGAGCACCCTGGGATGCCTGTTGTGGTTGGTCTTCCTCCTCCTCCTCCTCCTCAAAGCCACATTTCTCCTCTGACTCCTCTTCCTCACACTCCTCTTCCGGCGTTGCCGCAGGTCCAGCAAGCGATGCTGATAAGGCTGTTTCTGGTGGTGGTGATGGTGACCACAACTCTTCCTCTTCACGCTCATCTACGGCCTGATCCAGCACTCTTCGCAGGGCACGCTCCAGGAAGAAAACAAATGGGATGATGTCGCTGATGGTGCCTTTGGTGCGACTGACTAGGTTTGTCACCTCCTCAAAAGGATGCATGAGCCTACAGGCATTGCGCATGAGCGTCCAGTAATGTGGCAAAAAAATTCCCAGCTCCACAGAGGCTGTCCTAGCACCCCGGTCACACAAATACTCGTTGACGGCTTTTTTTTTTTGGAGCAGGCAGTCAAACATTAGGAGTGTTGAATTCCAACATGTCGGGCTATCGCAAATCAAGCGCCTCACTGGCATGTTGTTTCGCCACTGGATGTCTAAAAAGTGCGCCATGGCCGTGTAGGAATGCCTGAAATGGCCACACACCTTCCTGGCCTGCTTGAGGGCATCCTGTAAGCCTAGGTACTTATGCACAAAGCATTATACGATCAGATTACACACATGTGCCATGCACGGCACATGTGTCAACTTTCCCAAATTCAATGCTGCCAACAAATTGCTTCCGTTGTCACACACCACTTTGCCGATCTCCAGTTGGTGCAGAGTCAGCCACTGATCCACCTGTGCGTTCAGGGTGGACAGGAGTGCTGGTCCGGTGTGACTCTCTGCTTTCAGGCAAGTCAACCCCAAGACGGCGTGACACTGCCGAATCCGGGATGTGGAATAGCCCCTGAGGAGCTGGGGGAGTGCCATTGATGTGGAGCAAGATGCAGCAGCAGAAGAGGACTCAGCCGAGGAGGTAATGGAAGAGGATGGAGTAGGAAGAGTAGAGGAGGTGGCAGCAGGCCTGCCTGCAAGTAGTGGCGGTGTCACCAACTCCTCTGCAGAGCCACGCATTCCATGCTTGGCAGCCGTCAGCAGGTTTACCCAATGCGCAGTGTAGGGGATATACCTGCCCTGACTGTGCTTTGCAGACCAGGTATCAGTGGTCAGATGGACCCTTGCCCCAACACTGTGTGCCAGACATGCCATTACTTCATTTTGCACAATTGAGTACAGGTTGGGGATTGCCTTTTGTGCAAAGAAATTTCGGCCAGGTACCTTCCACTGTGGTGTCCCAATAGTTACACATTTTCTGAAGGCCTCAGACTCCACCAGCTTGTATGGTAAAAGCTGGCGGGCTAAGAGTTCAGACAAGCCAGCTGTCAGACGCCGGGCAAGGGGGTGACTTTGTGACATTGGCTTCTTACGCTCAAGCATGTCCTTGACAGACACCTGACTGTGGGCAGATGAGCAGGAACTGCTCAAGTTTAGAGACGGAGTGGCGGATGGTTGAGAGGGGGCAAGGAGGACAGCAGTGGTTGACGTGGCTGAAGATACTGGACCAGGAGGAGGATGGCAGCTTTGAGTTTGTGTGCTGCTTGTACTCATGTGTTGATCCCATAGGCATTTGTGATGTGTGATCATGTGCCTTCGCAAAGCAGTTGTACCTAGATGGGTGTTGGACTTCCCACAACTCAGTTTCTTTTGGCACAGGTTGCAAATGGCATCGCTGTTGTCAGAGGCAGACACACAAAACAAAATGCCACACTGCTGAGCTCTACAATGACGGCATTCTGGTGGTGGCAACAGCATGTGTTGATTCGCGTGCTGTCTGGCTGACCCCAGGTGCCGATACATGCTGTCTGACTGTGCCACTAGCTCCTTGCGACTACCTCCCCCTGCTTCCAACTCGTCTCCTCCTCCTCTCTTTCTCCCTATCTGAACTTTCCCCCTGTTCTTCTTCTCTTCTAGCGGGCACCCACGTGACATTCAAGGACACATCGTCATCATCAACCGCTTTACTTGTATCTGACAACTCAGCAAATGAAGGCAGCAGCGGGTACAACTTCATCATCATCACACCGTACGTCCATGTGTGTAATGCTGCCTGACTGAGACATATCCCTGTTATGTACATCCTCTTGCATTAATGGTTGCGCATCACTCATTTCTTCCAACTGATGTGTAAATAACTCCTCTGACAGATCAAGTAAAGCGGCTGAGGTTCTAGTGTTGGTGGTGGCGGCAGGCAGGCGAGTGGTAACTTGAGAGGTGCCCGAAGCTAAGCTGGAGGAGGATGGTGCGTCAAGGTTCCTAGCGGAAGCTGTAGAAGATTGCGTGTCCTGTGTTAGCCAGTCAACTAGGTCATCGGAACTTTTCGAGTTCAGGGTACGTGGCCTCTGAACGCTGGGCATTATTCAAGGGCCAAAATGAATCACAGCACCACGACCACGACGACCCCTGCGGGGTGGCCTGCCTCTGCCTGTCATTTTTTTTTCGATTAGTGGTACTATGTGTGCAAGCTACTGTGACACCAGATATGAGTGGCACTGTGCACTGGCAGAAGTTGGCAGAGTAGACGCTGTAGGCCTGACACACACGCTTGCAGACAAATAACTGCTATTCAATCTATTACAGTCAAATTTCAAGTTTTTTTAAAAATGTACACTACTGTTACACCAGATATGAGTGGCACTGGTGTGACACTGTGCCCTGGAAGGCCCTGAAACGCACTTGTGCGAAGGGCAGGCAACTGACAGCTCTTATTTCACAGTCAAATTTCTAGTTTTATTAAATGAACACTACTGTTACACCTGATATGAGTGGCACTGGTGTGACACTGTGCCCTGGCAGGCCCTGAAACGCACAAGCGTGAAGGAAACTGACTGCTATTTTTTCACAGTCCAAAAAGTTTTTTAGTTTTTTTTTAATGCAAGCTATTGTGACACCAGATATGAGTGGTGGCACTGGGCAAGTGGGCACAGTATACGCTGTGAGCCTGACACACACACTGGCAGGCAGGCAACTGCAATTTGATTACACAGGAAAAAAAAAAGCAGACTGATGTTCTAGCCCTAAAAAGGGCTTTTTGGGGTGCTGTCCTTACAGCAGAGATCAGATGAGTCCTTCAGGACTGTAGTGGACACTGAATACACTAGCCTAGCTATCGATTTTCCTATTATATCAGCAGCAGCTACACTGTCCCTCCTCTCACTAAGAATGCAGCTTCCAAATTCATCTAAAATGGATGCTGTCCTGGAGGTGGGAGGGAGGGTCTGCTGCTGATTGGCTGGAATGTGTCTGCTGACTGTGAGGTACAGGGTCAAAGTTTATTCAATGATGACGAATAGGGGGGCAGACCGAACATCGCATATGTTCGCCCGCCGCGGCGAACGCGAACAAGCGATGTTCGCCGGGAACTATTCGCCGGCGAACTATTAGGGACATCTCTATTCTGGCGGTGGCTTATCCGGAAAACCAAAAGATCTTAATTTTGCCCTATACTTGAAAGATGATGTCGGGGGAGAGTTGAAAGCTCCCCACATACATTAGCGTGTTGGCTGAACCCTCCATTCTTGGCAGGTGCAGCCAACAAAATTTTAATATGTATGGCCAACTTAAGGCTCTGTGCATACTTGCTTTAGGAGGCTTCGCTTACAGATTTCATAAATAAAAGCTAAAAAAAACAGCACAGCATACTGGCCCATTTTTTTTCTAGTAAAATGATGAACACAATGAAGGAAACCCACTGGACCCATTATAGGTTTAGTCTGGTTTTGCTTTTGTCCATCATGTAATGGATCTGGCACTGCCATCATTTTCATTTTCTGTTCCAATAGCAGAATAGAGTAACGTAACACAAGCAGAGCAGTGGACCTAGCTTAGTTCTTTTCTGTCAGGCCTCAGTTTTTTGATGCAGTATCCAGACTAATCCATAAACAAAATAGATATGTCAAACATACCATAACTGATCACAAATGATCATAATGGATCCATTATATTTGTAGCTCCTCTGAAAAAATGGCTCCTCTAAAAAACAGATTTTCAGAACACTAGTGTGAACAGGGCCTTATTTGGCTTTGTCCCTGGTGTCTACAGGCCTCTTTTCTAATGGACAATGTGTCATTTTGCAGGTTCTTAAACAAACACTTGAGGGTGAGGTAGGTGGAGGTGTCCTGTACAGTTCAATAAATAACTCTTTGCCTTTCCACAACCTGCTGCTTCTACAATGTACATAAGTTTCTAAGGCTACTTTCACAATTGTGGGAGAGTGATCCGGCAAGCAGTTCCGTCGCCGGAACTGCCTGCCGGATCCGGCAAAACGTATGCCAACTGATGGCATTAGTAAGACTGATCAGGATCCTGATCAGTCTTAAAAATGCTTGATCATTCAAGAAAATGAATTGAAATGCCGGATCCGTCTATCTGGTGTCATCTCTTTTGTCTGATCAGTCAAAATGAACGGAAGACATCCTGCTGCATCCTGAACAGATTTCTCTCTATTCAGAATGTATGGGGATATACCTGATCAGTTCTTTTCCGGCATTGAGCCCTTTTGACGGAACTCAGTGCCGGAAAAGAAAAACGCTAGTGTTAAAGTACCCTTAGCTGGCTTGCAGCTGTAGTAATAGAGTAGTTAACTACAAAAATATATGTTTAACCATAAATAAGGGATAAATGTGGAGTAAATATCCCTAGTCAACCATGGCTGATCCATGGAAAGTCAAGAAAACATTGGATAGCCAAGTTCAATTGGACAGAGGGAAATTATTTATTAACCTATAACAGCAGTCAGATTGCTTTAACACTTAGGCCTCCTGCACACGACCGTAGGTGTCCCGTTGCAGTATTGCGGACTGCATTTGCGGATTAGCAATACACAGGCACCGCTCCGTGTGCATACCGCATCATGGATGCGGACCCATTCACTTCAATGGGTCCGTAAATCTGTAGATGCGGAATGGAGCGGAACTAAAGCACGGAACGGAACCCTATGGAAGCACTACGGAGTGCTTCCCTGGGGTTTCGTCCCGTACTTCTGTTTCGCAAAAAGATAGAACATGTCCTGTCTTTTTGCGGAACGGCCGGATCGCGGACCCATTGTGAATGGGTCTGCGATCCGCTGCGGCTGCCCCATGGACGGTGTTTGTGCATTGCGAGCCGCATTTTGCGGGCCGCAGCACGGCCATGGGAATGTCTTAAAGAGGCATTTCGGTTTTAATTATTACATTTATGTAGAGAATGGAATGTTAAATAATTTTTGAATATACATCTATTCATAATTTTGCTTGCAGATCTTTATTATATCCTGTGGGGGGTCGCTCTGGTAGACAGTTGGTAGCTGTGCAGGAAGCAGGGATACAAACAGAATAAAGTCCAATTTAAGGCCCCTTTCACACGGGCGAGCATTCCGCGCGGATGCGATGCGTGAGTTGAACGCATTGCACCCGCACTGAATACAGACCCATTCATTTCTATGGGGCTGTTCACATGAGCGGTGATTTTCACGCATCACTTGTGCTTTGCGTGAAAATCGCAGCATGCTCTATATTCTGCATTTTTCACGTAACGCAGGACCCATAGAAGTGAATAGGGTTGCCTGAAAATTGCAAGCATCCGCAAGCAAGTGCGGATGCGGTGCGATTTTCACGCACGGTTGCTAGGAGACGATCGGGATGGAGACCCGATCATTATTATTTTCCCTTATAACATGGTTATAAGGGAAAATAATAGCATTCTGAATACAGAATGCATAGTAAAATAGCGCTGGAGGGGTTAAAAAATAATAATTTAACTCACCTTAATCCACTTGCTCGCACAGCCGGCATCTCCTTCTGTCTTGATCTTAGCTCTGTGTAGCAACAAGGACCTTTGGTGATGTCACAGTCATCACATGATCCATCACATGATCTTTTACCATGATGATGGATCATGTGATGACCGGAGTGACGTCACCACAGGTCCTGTTGCTAAACAAAGCTAAGATGAAGACAGAAGGAGATGCCGACTTAATAATTTTTTTCCAGTTACAAAGCAAGGGTTAACAGCCAAACCAAACTCAATATTTATGGCCCTGATTCTGTAATTTACAGAAACACCCCATATGTGGTCGTAAACCGCTGTACGGGCACACAGCAGGGCGCAGAAGGAAAGGAATGCCATACTGTTTTTGGAAGGCAGGTTTTGCAAGACTGTTTTTTTTTACACCATGTCCCATTTGAAGCCCCCTGATGCACCCCTAGAGTAGAAACTCCATAAAAGTGACCCCATCTAAGAAACTACATCCCTCAAGGTATTCAAAACTGATTTTACAAACGTCGTTAACCCTTTAGGTGTTCCACAAGAATTAATGGAATGTAGAGATACAATTTCAAAATTTCACTTTTTGGGCAGATTTTCCATTTTAATAATTTTTTTCCGGTTACAAAGCAAGGGTTAACAGCCAAACCAAACTCAATATTTATGGCCCTGATTCTGTAGTTTACATAAACACCCCATATGTGGTTGTAAACCGCTGTACGGGCACACGGCAGGGCGCAGAAGGAAAGGAATGCCATACGGTTTTTGGAAGACAGGTTTTGCTGGACTGTTTTTTTTTTACACCATGTCCCATTTGAAGCCCCCTTGATGCAACCCTAGAGTAGAAACTCTATAAAAGTGACCCCATCTAAGAAGCTACACCCCTCAAGGTATTCAAAACAGATTTTTTTAAACGTCGTTAACCCTTTAGGTGTTCCACAAGAGTTATTGGCAAATGGAGATGAAATTTCAGAATTTCAATTTTTGGGCAAATTTTCTGTTTTAATCCATTTTTCCCAGTAACAAAGCAAGGGTTAACAGCCAAAAAAAACTCAATATTAATGGCCCTGATTCTGTAGTTTACAGAAACACCCCATATGTGGTCGTAAACCGTTGTACAGTCACACGGCAGGCTGCAGAAGGAAAGGAATGCCATACGGTTTTTGGAAGGCAGGTTTTGCTGGACTGTTTTTTTTTACACCATGTCCCATTTGAAGCCCCCCTGATGCACCCCTAGAGTAAAAACTCCATAAAAGTGACCCCATCTAAGAAACTACACCCCTCAAGGTATTCAAAACTGATTTTACAAACGTTGTTAACCCTTTAGGCGTTCCACAAGAGTTATTGGCAAATGGAGATGAAATTTTAGAATTTAAATTTTTTGGCAAATTTTCCATTTTAATAAATTTTTCCCAGTAATAAAGCAAGGGTTAACAGCCAAACCAAACTCAATATTTATGGCCCTGATTCTGTAGTTTACAGAAACACCCTATATGTGGTCGTAAACAGCTGTACGGGCACAAGGCAGGGCACTGAAGGAAAGGAATGCCATACGGTTTTTGGAAGGCAGATTTTGCTGGACTGTTTTTTTTGACACGTCCCATTTGAAGCCCCCCTTATGCACCCCTAGAGTAGAAACTCCAAAAAAGTGGCCCCATTTTAGAAACTACAGGATAGGGTGGCAGTATTGTTGGTACTAGTTTACGGTACATATGATTTTTGGTTGCTCTATATTACACTTTTTGTGAGGCAAGATAACAAGAAATAGCTGTTTTGGCACCGTTTTTATTTTTTGTTATTTACAACATTCATCTGACAGGTTAGATCATGTTAAATTTTTTATATACCAGGTTGTCACGGATGTGGAGATACCTAATATTTATACTTTTTTATTTAAGTTTTACAGAATGATTTCATTTTTGAAGCAAAAAAATCATGTTTTAGTGTTTCTATAGTCTGAGTGCCATAATTTTTTCCATTTTTGGGCGATTACCTTGGGTAGGGTATGATTTTTGCGGGATGAGATGATGGTTTTATTGGCACTATTTTGGGGTGCGTGTGACTTTTTGATCGCTTGCTATTACACTTTTAGTGAAGTAAGGTGACAAAAATGGTTTATTTAGCACAGTTTTTATTACAATTTTTTTACGGTGTTCATCTGAGGGGTTAGGTCATATGATATTTTTATAGAGCCGGTCGATACGGACACGGAGATACCTAATATGTATCCTTTTTTTTATTTATGCAAGTTTTACACATATATAATATAATTTTTGAAAGAAAAAAAAAATCATGTTTTAGTGTCTCCATATTCTGAGAGCCATAGTTTTTTCAGTTTTTGGGCGATTATCTTAGATAGGGTCTCATTTTTTGCGGGATGAGATGACGGTTTGATTGGCCTAATTTTGGGGTGCATATGACTTTTTGATCGCTTGCTATTACACTTTTTGTGATGTAAGGTGACAAAAAATTGTTTATTTAGCACAGTTTTTATTTTTTACGGTGTTCATCTGAGAGGTTAGTTCATGTGATATTTTTATACAGCCGGTCGATACGAACGCGCGATACCAAATATGTATACTTTTTTTATTTATGTAAGTTTTACACAATAACAATCACACAATAATTTGTCAAACAAAAAAATGTTTTAGTGTCTCTATATTCTGAGCCATAGTTTTTTTTATTTTTTGGGCGATTGTCTCAGGTAGGGGCTCATTTTTTGCAGGATGAGGTGACGGTTAGATTGGTACTATTTTGGTGGGCAAACGCCTTTTTGATCGCTTATTTTTAATTTTTTTACGGTGTTCATCTGAGGGGTTAGGTCATGTGATGTGATTATAGAGCCGGTCGATACAGACGTGGCGATACCTAATATGTATACTTTTTTTCCCCTCTATTTTTTACCAATTTTTTCTAACTTTATTTGGGGAAAATGACGTTTTTGTTTATTTATACTTGAAACTTTTAATTTTTTCCCACTTTATTTTTTTCCCACTTTGGGACTTCTTCCACCTGCTCATCCAGTCAGCCACACACCTTCACCACCAACTTCAGCACAGCCCGGGGTAAACGTCAGCAGGCCATTCTGAAACTCATATATTTGGGGGACAGGCCCCACACCGCACAGGACTTTTGGGGCTATATTCCTTTACAATGCATTCTAATACTTCGGTATTGGAATGCATTGGCTGTATGAGTAATACTGTGTGTATTACTCATACAGCTTCCGGGGCCTGTGAGATCCAGGGGGCTGGATCTCACAGGCTCTTCACCGGAAGGCAACGCAGATGCCTCAGGAAGGCATTGCGCTGCCTTTCATGCCATCGGGTCCCCCCCACAGCCCTATGGGGACTCGATGGCACCACCGCCACACCAGGTAAAAGCCGCAAACCGCAGGTCTGAATTGACCTGCGGATTGCGGCGATCGCCGACACGGGGCGGTCACGGGACCCCCCCCCCCCCCCACGCATTTAGTCGAGGTGCCTGCTCAATGATTTGAGCAGGCACCTTGTTCAGATCACCGCCCGCAGGTACGTCATGAGTCCTTAAAGACTTGGTAAACATGCCGTACTGGTACGTCATGTGTCCCTAAGGGGTTAAAATGGTTATCCCATGACTAATGTAAAAATGTGAAAATCAGACATCATATAATACAATTTCTTTCTAATAATGCTAGAACCAGCCCTGTATCTGACATAGATCCAGAGATCTCTCCATTCATTGCTCCAACTGCTCCAATATATGGGTCGTTGATCCAGGGAGTTATTCTGATTGCCTGATTGGAGTCGGAAAATAATTTTTTCCCCCTAAACTGGGGAAAATTGGCTTCTATCTCACAGGTTCTTTTGGCCTTCCTCTGGATCAACTTGCAGGATAGCAGTCTGAACTGGATAGACAGAGGTCTTTTTTCGGCCTACAAACTATGTTACTATGTTATGTTACTAACTGCTCTGCTAAATTTATTTCAAGCTAGCTGCTTAGGGGGTATATTCTTTCTGCTTCAGCTCTCTTCCTGTAATCGTGACAGCTTCTAACAATACATATGACTGGTGGTTATTAGGGATGAGCGAACCCGAACTTTGTGGTGTTCGTGACACGGACCCGAACCCGAACATTAACGTAAAAATTCGAGTTCGTTGTTCGGTGATTTCTATGGCGCATTTTGAAAGCCTGCAAAGCAGCCAATCAACAAGCGTCAAATTTGCACGCACTATTGTGCATCATAGTGTATTTCTGTCCGTAAAAGGGTATATTACACTCAAGGTGTAAATACAAGTGCTGATAGGGACATCCTCAATAACTTCACACGCTACCGTGCATCTCCAAGTGTATTTCTTTCCGTTAAAGGGTATATTACACTAAGTGTTAAAATACAAGTGCTCAAAGCATAATCCTATATATTTTTTCACACGCTACTGTGCATCTCCAAGTGTAATTCTGTCCGTAAAAGAATACCTTTCATCCAGGGTCTAAATACTAGGCCAACAATTGATATTCCCCTAAATCTGTGGTTACTGCTGTGCCTGTATTAGTGTAATACAGTACATAAATAGATAGCCAGATAGTGTTAGCCTGTAAAAAAAGGCCTGAATTTGAATTCAATACATTGGGCTAAATAATTTTTTTCTTATTGTGGTGAACGATAACAATAAGGAAAACATCTAGTAAGGGACGCGGACATGGTCGTGGTGGTGTTAGTGGACCCTCTGGTGCTGGGAGAGGACGTGGCCGTTCTGCCACAGCCACACGTCCTAGTGAACCAACTACCTCAGGTCCCAGTACCCGCCAGAATTTGCAGCGATATTTGGTGGGGCCTAATGCCGTTCTAAGGATGGTAAGGCCTGAGCAGGTACAGGCATTAGTCAATTAGGTGGCTGACAGTGGATCCAGCATGTTCACAACATTATCTTCCACCCAGTCTTCTGCAGAAAGCGCACAGATGGCGCCAGAAAACCAAGCCCATCAGTCTGTCACATCACCCCCATGCATATCAGGGAAACTGTCTGAGCCTCAAGTTATGCAGCAGTCTCTTATGTTGTTTGAAGACTCTGGCAGGGTTTCCCAAGGGCATCCACCTAGCCCTTCCCCAGCGGTGGAAGACATAGATTGCACTAATGCACAACTGCTTATGTTTCCTGATGATGAGGACATGGGAATACCACCTCAGCACGTCTCTGATGATGACGAAACACAGGTGCCAACTGCTGCCTCTTTCTGCAGTGTGCAGACTGAACAGGAGGTCAGGGATGAAGACGATGCAGGAGACGATGAGGTCCTAGACCCCACATGGAATGAAGGTCGTGCCACTGACTTTCACAGTTCGGAGGAAGAGGCAGTGGTGAGACCGAGCCAACAGCGTAGCAAAAGAGGGAGCAGTGGGCAAAAGCAGAACACCCGCCGCCAAGAGACTCCGCTTGCTACTGACCGCCGCCATCTGGGACCGAGCACTCCAAAGGCAGCTTCAAGGAGTTCCCTGGCATGGCACTTCTTCAAACAATGTGCTGACGACAAGACCCGAGTGGTTTGCACGCTGTGCAATCAGATCCTGAAGCGAGGCATTAACGTTCTGAACCTTAGCACAACCTGCATGACCAGGCACCTGCATGCAAAGCATGAACTGCAGTGGAGTAAACACCTTAAAAACAAGGAACTCACTCAGGCTCCCCCTGCTACCTCTTCTGCTGCTGCCGCCTCGGCCTCTTCTGCTGCTGCCGCCTCGGCCTCTTCCTCCGCCTCTGGAGGAACGTTGGCATCTGCTGCCCAGCAAACAGGGGATGTACCACCAACACCACCACCTCCGTCACCAAGCATCTTAACCATGTCACACGGCAGCGTTCAGCTCTCCATCTCACAAACATTTTAGAGAAAGCGTAAATTCCCACCTAGCAACCCTCGATCCCTGGTCCTGAATGCCAGCATTTCTAAACTACTGGCCTATGAAATGCTGTCATTTAGGCTGGTGGACACAGACAGCTTCAAACAGCTCATGTCGCTTGCTGTCCCACAGTATGTTGTTCCCAGACGCCACTACTTCTCCAAGAGAGCCGTGCCTTCCCTGCACAACCAAGTATCCGATAAAATCAAGTGTGCACTGTGCAACGCCATCTGTGGCAAGGTCCACCTAACCACAGATACGTGGACCAGTAAGCACGGCCAGGGACGCTATATCTCCCTAACTGCACACTGGGTAAATGTAGTGGCGGCTGGGCCCCAGGCGGAGAGCTGTTTGGCGCACGTCCTTCCGCCGCCAAGGATCGCAGGGCAACATTCTTTGCCTCCTGTTGCCTCCTCCTCCTACTCGGCTTCCTCCTCCTCTTCTTCCACCTGCTCATCCAGTCAGCCACACACCTTCACCACCAACTTCAGCACAGCCCGGGGTAAACGTCAGCAGGCCATTCTGAAACTCATATGTTTGGGGGACAGGCCCCACACCGCACATGAGTTGTGGCAGGGTATAGAACAACAGACCGACGAGTAGTTGCTGCCGGTGAGCCTCAAGCCTGGCCTGGTGGTGTGCGATAATGGGCGAAATCTCGTTGCAGCTCTGGGACTAGCCGGTTTGACGCACATCCCTTGCCTGGCACATGTGCTGAATTTGGTGGTGCAGAAGTTCATTCACAACTACCCCGACATGTCAGAGCTGCTGCATAAAGTGTGGGCGGTTTGTTCGCGCTTCCGGCGTTCACATCCTGCCGCTGCTCGCCTGTCTGCGCTACAGCATAACTTCGGCCTTCCCGTTCACCGCCTCATATGCGACGTGCCCACCAGGTGGAACTCCACCTTGCACATGCTGGACAGACTGTGAGAGCAGCAGCAGGCCATAGTGGAGTTTCAGCTGCAGCACGCACGGGTCAGTCGCACTGCGGAACAGCACCACTTCACCACCAATGACTGGGCCTCCATGCGAGACCTGTGTGCCCTGTTGCGCTGTTTCGAGTACTCCACCAACATGGCCAGTGGCGATGACGCCGTCATCAGCGTTACAATACCACTTCTATGTCTCCTTGAGAAAACACTTAGGGCGATGATGGAAGAGGAGGTGGCCCAGGAGGAGGAGGAGGAGGAAGAGGGGTCATTTTTAGCACTTTCAGGCCAGTCTCTTAGAAGTGACTCAGAGGAAGGTTTTTTGCAACAGCAGAGGTCAGGTACAAATGTGGCCAGCCAGGGCCCACTACTGGAGGACGAGGAGAATGAGGATGAGGAGGAGGTGGAGGAGGAGGAGGATGAAGCATGTTCACAGAGGGGTGGCACCCAACGCAGCTCGGGCCCATCACTGGTGCGTGGCTGGGGGGAAACGCAGAACGTTGATGATACGCCTCCCACAGAGGACAGCTTGTCCTTACCTCTGGGCAGCCTGGCACACATGAGCGACTACATGCTGCAGTGCCTGCGCAACGACAGCAGAGTTGCCCACATTTTAACGGGTGCGGACTACTGGGTTGCCACCCTGCTGGATCCCCGGTACAAAGACAATGTGCCCACCTTACTTCCTGCACTGGAGCGTGATAGGAAGATGCGCGAGTACAAGTGCACATTGGTAGACGCGCTACTGAGAGCATTCCCAAATGTCACAGGGGAACAAGTGGAAGCCCAAGGCGAAGGCAGAGGAGGAGCAAGAGGTCGCCAACGCAGCTGTGTCACGGACAGTTCCTCTGAGGGCAGGGTTAGCATGGCAGAGATGTGGAAAAGTTTTGTCAACATGCCACAGCTAACTGCACCACCACCTGATACGGAACGTGTTAGCAGTAGGCAACATTTCACTAACATGGTGGAACAGTACGTGTGCACACCCCTCCACGTACTGACTGATGGTTCGGCCCTATTCAACTTCTGGGTCTCCAAATTGTCCACATGGCCAGAGCTAGCCTTTCATGCCTTGGAGGTGCTGGCCTGCCCGGCGGCCAGCGTTTTGTCTGAATGTGTATTCAGCACGGCAGGGGGCGTCATTACAGACAAACGCAGCCGCCTGTCTACAGCCAATGTGGACAAGCTGACGTTCATAAAAATGAACCAGGCATGGATCCCACAGGACCTGTCCATCCCTTGTGCAGATTAGAGATTTATAACTACCTCCCCATAACCATATAATATTGTACTCCAGGGCACTTCCTCATTCAATCCTATTTTTATTTTTATTTTACCATTATATTGCGGGGCAACCCAAAGTTGAATGAACCTCTCCTCTGTCTGGGTGCCGGGGCCTAAAAATATCTGACAGTGGCCTGTTCCAGTGTTGGGTGACATGAAACCTGATTCTCTGCTATGACATGAAGCCTGATTCTCTGCTATGGGACCTCTCTCCTCTGTCTGGGTGCCGGGGCCTAAAAATATCTGACAGTGGCCTGTTCCAGTGTTCGGTGACATGAAGCCTGATTCTCTGCTATGACATGAAGCCTGATTCTCTGCTATGACATAAAGCCTGATTCTCTGCTATGACATGAAGCCTGATTCTCTGCTATGACATGAAGTCTGATTCTCTGCTATGGGACCTCTCTCCTCTGTCTGGATGCCGGGGCCTAAAAATATCTGACAATGGCCTGTTCCAGTGGTGGGTGACATGAAGCCTGATTCTCTGCTATGGGACCTCTCTCCTCTGTCTGGGTGCCGGGGCCTAAAAATATCTGACAGTGGCCTGTTCCTGTGTTGGGTGACATGAAGCCTGATTCTCTGCTATGACATGAAGCCTGATTCTCTGCTATGACATGAAGCCTGATTCTCTGCTATGACATGAAGCCTGATTCTCTGCTATGGGACCTCTCTCCTCTGTCTGGGTGCCGGGGCCTAAAAATATCTGACAGTGGCCTGTTCCAGTGGTGGGTGACATGAAGCCTGATTCTCTGCTATGACATGAAGCCTGATTCTCTGCTATGGGACCTCTCTCCTCTGTCTGGGTGCCGGGGCCAAAAAATATCTGACAATGGCCTGTTCCAGTGGTGGGTGACATGAAGCCTGATTCTCTGCTATGACATGAAGCCTGATTCTCTGCTATGGGACCTCTCTCCTCTGTCTGGGTGCCGGGGTCTAAATATCTGACAGTGGCCTGTTCCAGTGGTGGGTGACATGAAGCCTGATTCTCTGCTATGGGACCTCCCTCCAATTGATATTGGTTAATTTTTATTTATTTTATTTTTATTTTAATTCATTTCCCTATCCACATTTGTTTGCAGGGGATTTAACTACATTTTGCTGTCTTTTGCAGCCCTCTAGCCCTTTCCTGGCTTCACGAACCCGAACATCCAGGTGTTCGCTCAACTCTTATCCTGACCAATGCGGCTTCATTCCCAAAAATAAAATACTCACTATAACATAAGGCGTCTCTTCTCAAATATGCAAACGGAAGGGGGGTTCGCTGACTTTCTGCACCTATGTTGGCACTGTAGAAATGTGCAGGCATTCTGGTGGGGGTTAAAAGTAGGCCTGGGGTTTCGCTGACTTTTAACATTCAAGTGGCTATCTTTAAGGACCCTGCCATATTTCACCTTAAGGGCCAGGCCATTTTTTGACATGTGTCTCTTTATGTGGTGATAACTTTAAAATGCTTTTACTTATACAGGCCATTCTGAGATTGTTTTCTCGTCACATATTGTACTTCATGGCAGTGGTAAAATTGAGTAAAAAAATATATATTTTAATTTATTAAAAAAATACAAAATTTACCTGAAATGTTGAAAAATTTCCAAATTTTCAAATTTCAATTTCTCTACTTTTATGTTAGATAGTAATACTTCCAAAAATAGTTATTACTTTACATTCCCCATATGTCTACTACATGTTCGGATTATTTTGTGAATGCCACTTTATTTTTTGGGGACGTTAGAAAGCTTAGAAGTTTAGAAGCAAATCTTGAATTTTTTCAGAAAACTTCCTAGACCCACTTTTTAAGGACCAGTTTAGGTCTGAAGTCATTTAGTGAGGCTTCCATAATAGAAACCACTCAAAAATGACCCTATTTTAGAAATCACGCCCTTAAAGGTATTCAAAACTGATTTTACAAACTTTGTTAACTTTAGGTTCTCCACAAGAATTAATGGAAAATGGAGATGAAATTTCACTTTTTTGGCAGATTTTCCATTTTGATAAATTTTTTCCACTACCAAAGCAAGGGTAACAGGAAAAAAAACCTCAACATTTATTGCCCTGATTCTGTAGTTTACAGAAACACCCTATATGTGCTCGTAAACTGCTGTACGGGCACACGTCGTTGCGTAGAAGGAAAGGAACTTCATATCTTTTTTGGAAAGCAGATTTTACTGGGATAATTTTAAGCTGCCATGTCACAATTGTAAACCCCCCTGATGCAAAAAAGTGACCCCATTTTAGAAAATACACCCCTCAATGTATACAAAACTTTATTAACCCTTTAGGTGTTCCACAAGAATAAATGAAAAATGGAGATGAAATTTAAGACTTTCGCTTTTTGGCAGATTTTCCATTTTAATAATTTTTTTTCCACTAACAAAGCAAGGGTTAACAGCCCAAAAAAATCAATATTTATTGCCCTGATTCTGTAGTATACAGAAACACCCCATATGTGCTTGTAACTGTTGCACAGGCACACGTCATTGTGCAGAAGGAAAGGAAGGCAGATTTTGGTAGACTTTTACATAACAAAGCATTTTTGAAAAAAAAAATTTTTTTTGGTGTCTCCATATTCTGAAAGCCATACTTTTTTTTATTTTTTGGGTGACTGTCTTGTGTAGGGGCTCATTTTTTGGGGATGCAATGACGGTTTGATTGGTACTATTAAAGGGTGCATATGACTTTTCTGATAGCTTGCTGTTACACTTTTCGCGATGTAAGGTGGCAAAAAAGGACTTTTTTTACACTGCTTTTTTTTTTTTTTTTATTCATCTAAGTGGTTAGGTCATGTGGTATTTTTATAGAGCAGATTATTACAGATGCGGCAATACCTAATATGTCAACTTTTTTATTTAAGTAAGTTTTATACAATTATATCATTTTTTAAACAAAATAAATCATGTTTTAGTGTCTCCATAGTCTGAGAGACATAGTTTTTTCAGTTTTGGGGCAATTGTCTAAGGTATGGTATCATTTTTGCAGGAAGATATGACGGATTGATTGGCACTATTTTGGATTGCATATGACTTTTTGATCGCTTGCTATTACACTTTTTGTGATGTAAAGTGACAAAAACCGTTTTATTTTTTTGTAATCACCTGAGGGGTTAGGTCATATGATATTTTTATAGAGAATGTTATTACAGACGCGGTGATACCTAATATGTCTACTTATTTTTATTTATGTAAGTTTTACACAATAATATAATTTTTTAAACAAAAAAAATTAAGTTTTAGTGTCTCCATAGTCTGAGAGCCATATTTTTTTTTATTTTTTTGGCAATTGTCTTAGGTTGGGGCTCATTTTTTGCAGGATGATGTGACTGTTAGATTGGTACTATTTTAGGGGGCCTATATCTCTTTTTGATCGCTTGGCGTTGCACTTTTTGTGATGTAAGGTGAGAAAAAAAATTGTTTATTTAGCACAGATTTTATTTTTATTTTTTAACGGTGTTCACTTGAGGGGTTAGTTCATATGATATTTTTATAGAGCCGGTTGTTACGAATGTGGCAATACCTAATATGTAGACTTTTTTTTAATTTATTTAAGTTTTACACAATAATATCATTTATTAAACAAAACAAAAATATTTGTGTCTCCATATTCTGAGAGCCATAGTTTTTTCAATATTTTGGCGATTGTCTTAGGTAGGGTATCATTATTGTGGGATGAGATGACGGTTTGATTGGCTCTATTTTGGGGTGCATATGACTTTTTGATTGCTTGTTATTACACATTTTTATTTTACTATGCAAACCTTCTACAAGATCATTAATAAATATATTGAAGAGAATAGGGCCCAATACTGACCCCTGAGGTACCCCACTAGTGACAGTGACCCAATCTGAGTGTGTACCGTTAATAACCACCCTCTGTTTTCTTTCACTCAGCCAGTTACTTACCCACATACAGACACTTTCTCCCAGTCCGAGCATTCTCATTTTATATACTAACCTTTTATGTGGTACAGTGTCACTTTAAATTTTTTAAGGGGAAAACTTAATTTTTTTAAACTTTTGTTTCACTGTCCTTTTTGTCCCATTCTGGGACTTCAACTGTTGGGGGGTCTGATCCCCTTTACAATGCATGACAATACTTCTGTATTGTTATGCATTGCCTGTAAATGTAATACACTTACAGCCTTCCTGTAAGATCCAGGGGGCTGGATCTCACAGGCTCTCTCGGAAGGCAGCCACGATGCCTAAGGAAGGCATTGTGCTGCCTTCCATGCCATCGGGTCCCTGTCACAGCAGGGACCCAATGGCTGCTTCTTACCTGCACGGACATCGCACATGCCGCGGTCAGCGCTGACCGCGGCTGTGGATGGGTTAATGCACCAGAATCAGTGATTTCACCGATGCCGGCGCATGCGGCAGGGGTCCGGTTTTAAGTAACTGCCGGACCCCTGCGCTGATCAGGCAGGCGCAGCTCCTGCACCCGTCCGATTACCGTGACGTACATGGACTTCTCTGGTCATGGGTCCTTAAAGGGACTCTGTCACCAGTTTCTAACCCCCACTTTTAAAAATATTGTTCTGTCCATGGAGCCCTTGTGATTACTAAGGTGTTCTTATAAGCTAAATCTGCTGGCTCGTTTTGATAAAAAAACGTTTTATCTAACCTGTCAGTCATGTAGTTAAGGTGCCCAGGGCGTTTCTCATGGTCTGAAGATGCCGCCTGCCGCCGCCGCCGTTGGTGCCCAGCTCCTCCTCCGCTCTCGTCAGCACCGCCTGAAAATCAAGAAATACGCCTCCGGCTCTCCCTCACTCCCCCCTCCTTCTTTTCTAAGATCCTGCGCGTGCGGCAGTGTTCGTGTTATCGGGAGGTTGAGCAAAGTGCTCGCGCATGCGCACTTCGCTCAATGAGGCTGAACCGAAAAGTCCGCACGGGCGCATCAGGCACAGGCCTGTGCGCACGCGCGGGATCTTAGAAAAGAAGGAGGGGGGAGTGAGGGAGAGTCGGAGGCGTATTTCTTGATTTTCAGGCGGCTCTGACGAGAGCAGAGGAGGAGCTGGGCACCAGCGGCGGCGGGCGGCATCTTCAGACCATGAGAAACGCCCTGGGCACCTTAACTACATGACTGACAGGTTAGATAAAACGTTTTTTTATCAAAACGAGCCAGCAGATTTAGCTTATAACAACACCTTAGTAATCACAAGGGCTCCATGGACAGAACAATATTTTTAAAAGAGGGGGTTAGAAACTGGTGACAGAGTCCCTTTAAGGGGTTAATGATATTGGGAGCTTCTCTGATTCTGTTTACAAGTCCAAACTTATCACTAAGGTGCTTCTGTTGGCCAGAGTAATTATAGCCCATGGGTGGATAGCTAGTGCATCTCCTAGCATCCACAATTGGGTTAATCTAGTTTGAAGGCTTATGAAAAAATCTAATACAACTCCCAGAATAAGTTAAAAGTCTGGTCCAAAATATAGTCTTCATGGTAGAGTTTTATGGCCTTTTCATCCCCGTGTATCACCCTCATCTCCCCCTTTCTTTCCCTTTTTTTCTTTTTCTTTTCTCGGTTTGGCCCTGGAGGGGACAAGGGGGACAAGATTTGTGGTTGGTCAGTGTTGCAGTTGTGGGTAATCAAGCATCGAGCAAGCAGATATGCTTTATATGCGGTGTATGTCAACTGCTTTATTTTCTAGCTTCTATTTTGTACTGAATGAAATTTATAATAATTTTTTTTTATTATATAACATCTATGAAGAGCATGAATTTTAAGTTAAATTAAGAAATATAGGGGGTTATTTATTTTACTAAAATACGCCTAAATTAGGCATATTTCAGATGCAGATTGTGGCGCAATGGTTAGTTGCACCGCTCTCTGTGACTTTGCCCTGCTCACGCCAGCTCTAAAATTGTGGGTGTGACGTGGGCGGGTAAGGGGATGGGTCAGCAGGACCATCTTATTAATCTTTTTCTTCACCTATTTTAGGCGTAAAAAAATCTAAATGTAAGACAGCTAGACACACTTAGAACTGATGCTGGATGCCCAGGAGTAATGGAGAGGCCTGCGCCAGCTATGGGTCTTTATTAAGGCTGGCATTTAAAAGGCCTGTCTTAATAAATGTACCCCATAGTTTGACGTTTTCTAAATTCGGTTTTGTAACATTTATAAGGAAATTAGACATTGCAAATAGTGAACTACTCAGACACTGAGACATTATGAAATATAGTCTGTGGAGGGGGCACCTCTTATGACTAAAAGATAACTCTGCTCATGCTCTTCCAGTCTACACAGCAAAACTGGAAAGTATATTATAGAAACCAGGCTGTGTCAGCTTATTATGGTTGTACTAGTGGTCAGTGAGATAATAGGAAAAACTTTTCTATGGATTTTCCCCTGTAAAAAAATGGTGTGTACTCTATTGTGACTACAATGAATGGGAGGTATGTAACAGAAAAATGTATACTATTACAGTCCCCTTCCTCAGGAAATAGCATAATAACTAGGGAGATGTTTACAGAAACAGACATAGGATCCAGGAAATAAAATCGAAATATTCTTTATTTCTTCCATTGTGAATACCACCCAGATCCGTGCTGAATTGGTCAATTGGCCTCTCCACTTGAGAGCTAGACACTGCTGCTTCCTCTTAAGATGTCTTCAGAGTCTTATCTTGCATGTAGTGTTGCTATCCTGATTTATCCAGACCTCCAGCAATAAAATTCCCCTTTCCCAGATCATGGTCTTCAAGTCGGGGATGGGGACAAGCCTTTGTAGCATTGCAGTGGAGGCTATGTAGGCCCGTCCCTGCCTGCCATTGGCTGGTTGTCCCCGACACTGGGTGTTTTCATCCACGCACGGGGAGAAACAGCAGCGGTGGTGTGCAGGGAGCAGGTAGCAGGGTACGTATATTCACTGTCAGGGGCCTGGCATATGGGGAACATTTTTATAGTATTGGATTACCTCTTTAAGGATTAAAGGGGTATTCCCATCACATACAATGGTGGCATATCGCTAGGATATGCCCCCATTGTCTAATAGGTGCGGGTTCCACCTCTGGCACCCTCACCTACAACAAGAACAGAGCGGGGAGAGCTGTGGCTGGAGGACCCCGGATTTCCAGAGGTCCGTCCACCAAGCGCTGCTCCCTGCTGCTCCCATAGAAGTGAATGGGGGCGCACCGAGCCTCGCATTCATTTCTATGGGTCAGATGGAAATAGCCAAGCTAGCGCTCAGCTATTTTCGGCGACCCCATAGAAATGAATAGAGGTCGTCTGCGTTCTCATTGTAGGTCGGGTCCCAGAGGTGTGACCCGCACCTATCAGACAATGGGGGCATATCCTAGGGTTATGCCCCCATTGTCTGAGATGACAAAACCCCTTTAATAGATTGACCATATTAAACATAAGCCATGTATAATGGCAATACTGGTACAAAGCTCTACAGGTGAGACAGAGTAGTATCAAAACTGCTGTAGCTTTTCTAATGAATATAAACTTACATATTAATTAAAATATCTGAATATTGACATGATTTTTTTTTTGCCTAATGAATATAAAGCCTACAATACGAATATAACGGTCTTAACATATAGAAATTTAGACTTTAGAATATTTTTGGGGTTGAAGTATTCAATATAATTTAATATAATTATCATCAATAGTTTTTATTACATTTTCACCACTGCAGATTTGTACATTTACAGTTATAAGTAATACTAATAAGGAACAGTTTATAGTGAATTATAAATTTGAACTTGTATCTTTCCAGTTTAGATTTTTTTTTTTATACATGGAGCAGAAAAGTATACAAAAACAGAAAAACCAAAAGGAATCCTCATGCCTAAGCTAAAGTTAGCATATACAATCCATGTTGCGGCAACAGTACGAGGATCAATCTATATACAGTCACGAGTGCCAACTCCCATGAAACATACACAACGTATAGAAGAAACGAAGCTGACTGCGTACTATTATCAAATATCATAAATACTTTGTTAGTTACAAAACATGATATATATCAGGGGACATAATCATTAAAAAGCCAAGTGGGCAGAGAAAAACACCATCCTGAAGGGACACAGGCTACAGGCAATGTTATCATAAATTAATATATAAATAAATAATAAATAAGTTGATGTGTAAATAATGAATAATAAGCATCACAGAGGTAGGTCATATATAATCCCACAAAGTATATATGGGGAGCCGCAGGTGAAGAAAATAATAACTGCGGGTCCAACAAGAGGGATCCCAAAGTAATCACCCACTGCTGCCCATACAGCCTAACAGCATAAAAAGACTATAAGGGAGAACCTACCAGAACAAGCAAGTGCCGTGTGTCAACCAGCAAGGATGGCGTTACCCCAACGCGCGTTTCGCCGTGCCTTCGTCAGCCTTGTTGAACCGGCAGTTATTATTTTCTTCACCTGCGGCTCCCCATATACGGTATACTTTGTGGGATTATATATGACCTACCTCTGTGATGCTTATTATTCATTATTTACACATCAACTTATTTATTATTTATTTATATATTAATTTATGATAACATTGCCTGTAGCCTGTGTCCCATCAGGATGCTGTTTTTCTCTGCCCACTTGGCTTTTTAATGATCATGTCTTTGATATATATCATGTTTTGTAACTAATAAAGTATTTATGATATTTGATAATAGTACGCAGTCAGCTTCGTTTCTTCTATAGGTTGTGTATGGAGCAGAAAAGACAGGGAATCTTGAACACAAATGACATTAGAAACTTACATAACTATTTTCTTATCTTAAATTGCATGTATTATTTTAAATTGTTTATTTTATAAACTTTTGGAAAAATCAATAAAGTTCCTAAAATTATTTTTTGTAATGTGTGGGGGCAGTGATACTGACAATTTTTGTAATATACTTTAATTTAATTAATGCTTAAATTGTACATTTCGATTACAAAAATAGCTCTCAAGGGGGCCATTTTGTGCATTAGCAACTCTCCCTGTCTTCTGTTTACTTAACTGCAAAGACATTCTCCACACTATCTTCTGCCCTCACTGCCTCTCTCCTATATATATATATATCTATATATATATCTACTAAATATATGTGTATATATATATATATATATATATATATATATATACATATATCTATATCTATCTATATATAGAGAGATATTTATATATATATATATATATAGGAGAGAGGCAGTGAGGGCAGCAGCAGTCAGTCTGGGGCGCATCTCCACAGTTAGGTAAACAAAATACAGAGAGCGTTGCTAATGCACAAAATGGACCAAAAATGGTCAGTATCACTGCCTCTGCACATTACAAAAAAAATGACAGTTGCACTTTAAGTCTTGCAAAAAAAAAAAAAAGTTAAGCATATTTTAAAACGACTCTTGGATATCTATATTTAAAATTCTATAAATGCATATTGTCCTTTAACTAAATACCATAACTCAAAGAGTATGTACAAAGCTGCAATCTTTTCTGTAAAAGACAAAAAGAAATTGCAAAAATAAAATCGTCCAGTCAGTATTACATAAAGCCACTAGGGGGCAATATTGCCTAGATGAACAGAAAGAAAAATTCAAGGCTTTGACAAAAATGTTATTCTTAAGTTTCTGCATTTAAAACTGTGAAACTGAATAAATGAATTAAAAATGGTAAAATAAACCTCATATAAAAGCCCTACTTATGAGACTTGTGAGGTGCAATGTACAAATGTTTTTAAAAATGTTTCTGAATATAATTGATTGTGCTTTAATCCTCACTTTAATGTGTTCTTTTTCTAGTTGTTCATAGAATATTTATAATTGTGCCACTCTTTATATGATAAGTACATAGAGCCAGGCACTTCAGAGGAACTGTTCTTATGAACTCTTAATATAATATATAAAAATAACTTTCCAAATATATTCAAAATATAACCTTTTTTTAACTCAAATATCAAAAGATAGTTTCCTAACTTGTTTTAACATTTATTTGTTAATAAACTGTAAAAGCAATTATTACTTGATGGATTATATTCATTTGTAAGTCAGTTAAAAAAGATTCTAACTTGACTCAAAATAAATCAGGATTCAATAATTTGAGTGAAAAAGGCAGTCAAAAGATATTATTCAGTAATTTAGTTCAATTGTAAATAGAAATTAAATTAAAAAAAAAATTTAAAAAAATTACTGACATTCTTAATATACACATTTCAATGATTACAGAAGAAAAAGGAAGAAATTTAAAGAATAAAAATATATTTTTTTTAATTGTAAGCTGCAAAAATGAAAAAAAAAACATAGTAACCAAATTCTTAGCGAAAACTTGATTTACATTAGTTACTGTTTCATTTTATTTCGTATTGGTACAAACTAAGACACTGAAAAAGCAGAAATATAAAATTTTAATTCTACTTCCATAAGTACTGAAAAACAGATTTTATCATTTATAAAATAGCTAACTATTAATGCATACTTTTAAATTTCCTCCTGTGTCTTATTTTTGTAGAGCCGATTAGAAAATAATCTAACTGTTCTGACAGTGTGTGACTGCTATAAATCAGTATTGCCTAGTTAGATCCTATTCCTATAAAATGTAGCAGCCACAAGTTCTCATATTACATAAGGTTCTTGCAAAATATTAGAAATATTGTAAAAAAAAATAATATATACATATATATATATATATATATTTTATAGAAGCTATAAAATGTATTCAACTTTTTTTTAGAATTGGCTATACAGCATATTTTTATATTTTCCTCTTCTCCTCTTAGTTGATTGTATACATTTTAGCATGTTTTACAACTGAATAAACTGGATTTATTAGTAATATTCTGGTTGTCATAAAGTTTGTTTCCAAATGATGTATAAAGTTTCAACGAATCCAGCTAAGGGTGTGAGTTCTAAATCCAGACTCTGTAACAATTAGACTCTAGAGGGAATGAACAAAAATATTTTTTAGCTCTAAAACAAATCAGTTATGAATGAACGAATAACAAGCAGCTTTGTGTGACGTTTCGTATGTATTAAATCATGAATGCTGTTGCTGATATCCTATTAGAAGTTAATTGAATTAATGTTATGGGCAATGTGGTAGTAGTTTGTCTTTAAGGTTTAACACATCCAACAGCACTCAGCATACATTTAGGGGGGAAAAAAAGTATAAAAACATTTTCGTTTCTTTTTTCTTTTTCTTTATTATTTTTATCTTTGTAAATATAATTTTCATGAACTCACTTTTTGGACAAATAAAGTCATTATATATTTTTTTAAATCACTATATAATATAAATATCAATGTAATAAAATTGTATCAATTAATTTCAATTTAATTCCAATTTTATTATATTTAGCTGCATTTGTAGAACTGTATTAACATGACATTTTACTGCCTAATTCATAAATATCTAAAGTATTACTGTCAATGTAGGTATGGAGAAGACTGTCCATATATATTTTACATTTTTAATAAGTTCATATATGCAATGTTTTGTCCTTTGACTCCTACTTAAAAGAGACACATTCCAAACTACACCTATCTATTCTTTGTGTGGAAACTCATCAGGTTTGCCCTGTTGTTTCACGGCTTCTGTCATCACTCCATTAGTACCTTCAGTGAAGGTTCATAGACCAATTCAGAAAATACACCTGAACAAGCATAACAAGAATGATTATTGCTAATTGTGTTTAGAGCAAATGTTTCTTTTTAAAAACATAGCAACTTAATGGCAAAAGGAAAGATATTACACTTGTGGGATACACATTAAAGCAACGCTGGCTGCTTTCAAAGAAAAGTCCATGCCATGCAATGTCAGCAATCCATTTGTTTGAACGTTGAGTCACATAAGTGACAGAGCTCTGAATATACAAACATACAACTTCTACATAGTAACCTCAAAGTTTCGGCACACAAACAGAAGACATTATTCTGATTTGCAGAGACTCAACACAGTGTTGGTATGGTACAAAAAATAAATTCTATAATTTAATAAAAAATAAAAAGATGGTAATAAAGGAATGTACTAAATTCATAGATGGAAGAGATTGTATAAATGTAGGCTAGTATCATATTTCTTCATTTGTATGATGTTTTCCTTCTTTGTATAATATATGTTTTGTTATTTTATTTTGTCTTTTTTTTTCATTTGGCTAGTATATGCTAGGATTCTGCATCCTTAACTTAACTGAAAAGTGCCATCACCTATACTACACAATACAAATGTTTCAAAATAAGAATTTGCACTGAGTGGTATCCCATTTTTTGCATAACGTTACATTTGTCTGGGCAAAAGTAAATCTAAATCAGTATATTCCAATTTTTGGTCTTTCAAGTAAATATAAATAACAGTGAAGTTTGATTACTGGGGCCCAGTAATACACACTATCATTGTACACATATTCTAATAAGATCAACAGAGAGTCAGTAATTTACCAATATTGTAATCATTTTGTCTATGTGTACTTAGAAAACTTCATTATCTTTTAGTGAGCCCCGTCCATATTACATTATATTTAAATCTGTTCTTGCTGGCATGTTTGTATGTTTTTTTAAAGACAGAATAACTTGTGTGCTTTTTGAATCAGCTGTCCAATATGCTCCGCATTGAAATAATTGTGGAATAATGTAGACAAATAAATATGTATTTCCCCCCCAAAAAAGTAGATTTTCTAATTCTGTGGTCAGTGGTGTACAGAAAAATGCACCAAAGACACGTATGTGACAGGAAAAGTTTTGTTATTTTGCTTACTACAAACTACATATGGTAATGGAAGCACTTTTTTTTATTATGTAAAATAGTCCCTACCATGTCCTATCAATAATACTGGTGCATTCCTATGTGGCAAAGGGTCTTTCAGACCCAGGAGAAATTGCTACCTCAACACTATTTAGGCTAGGGCTAACATGACATTTTGCACAACCAAAAACATTTATATTGTGACTAGTGTTAAGCAAAGCAACTAAAGTGGAATTTTGTCCAAATTTTGGGAAAAATGTAATTCTAAACAAAGCCAAATTTCCTTGTGTTTTGTAATGAATCATTTTTTGCATTAGGCCATCTGCCATCAGTTCAGTGCATTACACCATGCAGGTTTGTGCCAGCCATGTGACTGGTGCCCGACCTGTGTGTTACAGAGTCCCCTCAGTCAGTTTAGAGGGGTCTTTCTCTTAGTTTGATGGGAAAAGAGCACTCAGTCAGCTTAGTCATGTTGTGAACTCCCTTAATAAGTATAGGTGGTGGAGGGATGAGGGATGTGTAAATGTATGAATGGTAGAGGAGAGGTACCCTTAGTAAGGCTTTTCTTTCAGGTACAGTATGTCCCTGAAAATGGCTGCTGATGGAGGGAATGGGATGCTACCCATCTATCATTGCCTTTTATTGAAATGCACAAAATCTTCAATATTTTCTTCACAGTCAAGAGCTGCACAAGCACAGATGAAATCTATGTAGGTGTATTAATGGGTATGCAGAGACTGTACTACATGCTGGGTAGGATAGCTGCTGAGATAACCATCCAATGTCCAACTTTGGATAGGAGAAATAGGGGCAATGAGCAGGGGTACTTTCAAAGCCTGGATGTTTGTTGAAATTTTCCCCTATTTCTCTAATCCTGAGTCATCAACTCCTTACTTTGTTGCACTTTAAAGGGTTAACTTGCACTGACTTGTAATGTTTAACACAGTGTAACTGCATTTTATACTTTGTGATATATAGCCAGTTCATTTTCATGGCACTTTGGAAAGAGTAAATGAATACTGAGAGACTTTTGGGACTTTCTAGCTAGTAATAATGAGAATCTAATAATTTTCCACTGTTACCATAAGGGTTAAAGAAAAGTATGTTTTGGGGGAAAAAAGTCTGACTTGTTTACCACCAAAACTAGAAACAAATTGTAACATTGTATCTGTTTGGGATGTGTTTTTCCACTCTACCCCTCCCATTAGAAGAAAACAAAAAAAAACAAGAGAACAGAGCTCATAGTACCAATAATAAAAATATAATTTTATTGTAACATAATTAAAAAGTATATATATAAAGCAATCAGTAATATGCCGTTAAAAAGTGAATAGAAGCAGAAAAAGAGCGTCACCCTGGGATAGCACACGTATCGAATGTAAAAGATGGTGATCAATGGAATAGAGTATATACGGTACAATGACCAACCAATGAACAAAAAATGCGACCTAAATGATAGATGAGTCAGCGGTCAAAAATAAACCTACACGGCAAAAAACTACAGCAGGGTTTCCATTGCAAGTGCAGCATAAATGAAGTAAAAGCAAACCACAGTAGAGATTAGGTATGAAATATCCTGGATCAAATTCCGTATAGGTAAAAAAAGAACAGAGACTCACCAAAAAAGACCGTGTGCTATATCACCCAGGATGGTGATACCCCAAAGTGCGTTTCGGCATGCCTTCGTCCGTGGGTACCCATTAGAAGGTTCTAGTTCAGCTAGAAACAGTATATAAGGTGAGCAGTCAGAGCTCCTAGTTGTCTTTAGTTAGTGATCAGTGATTAGAAGAAGAGACTCTGCCAGACTGCATGAGTGAGCAGAGGGAGAAACTGAGATGGGGATGCTGAGCCACAGACCCTGGGTCACCAGTCTTTGGCCAGGGTACCAGCCTTCTGAGAGAAATAGAGGGACATCTAGCTCATGATATTGAGTCAGGTGGGTTGGTGGCAATTCTTTATTTAGGTGATACTAGCCTAGTGGTCATTTTGTGATGGATTAATTGGCTATAATCTCAAACTTTACAGCAGTGTCTGTAAATACTTGTTGTAGCTGTTCACTCTGCTGTCGAGATTCTCAAAACTTCTCTTGAGGCTGAAGGATATGTGATCACTATGGAGGATCTGTACCAGGAGTAGGAGCTTTGCAGGTTCCTTCCTCTCTGTCTCTAGGCAGGAAGCAGACCCAGCGCACTGTGACCAGAAACAAACAAAATAATTTTTACATAACAATACAATTTGTAGTACCCCCAAGTCTAGGGTAGTATACCATTACAATGTTTGCTCTTTTAAATGGTGCCGCAAATAACAAGCCCTCATACGTTTAGATGAACAGAAAAATAAAAAGGTTATGACTTCTGGAAGGCAAGGAGTTAAAAGGAAAACACAAAAATGGAAAATCACATGTCCTGAAGGGGTTAAAACATTAAAAAAAACTGTATAAAATTGGTGTCTGGGGATGAACATGAAATGCTATCATGTTGACAAAATTTCAAACCTCTGGATACGTAGTTGACAAGATACCTGATACCTGAATGTAAAATAGCATTAAACAGCATTACACCCAGGACATCCAAAAAGGGGAATTTAAGGCCAAGTTCACACTTCAGTTTTTTCGTCAGTTCTTTCCATCAGTGATATTGAGCTAAATCAATAACACAGAAAATGAGAAAATCTATCCATTATACCTTATCTTTATGTAGGTTTATTACTGGCTTTTCCTCACAATCACTGATGGAAGGGAATACATGACCAAATAACTAAAGTGTGAACTTGGCCTAAATCTGTCCTGTCTTTCTGTGTTGTTTAGCACTTCCATAACCCAAGTCACCTGGGACATGTTGCTTGTTTACTCCCAATTTCCTTTCCATGATCCTTAGGCTAATTACTCACACTGTTATTTACTAAGGGCTCATGCACATTGGCTGTAGCCGTCTATGCGGTATGCAAATTGCGGATCCACTACATATGGATACTGGTCATATGTTTTCCGCATTTTGAGAACAGATCGTCCGGCCCATAATAGAGCAATCTTATCCTTGTCCTTAATGCAAACAAGAATAGGACATGTTCTATATTTTTGCGGGTGCCATGGAATGGACATACGGATGTGGACAGCACACAATGTGCTGTCTGCATGTTGTGCGGCCCCATTGAAGTGAATGGGTCCGCACCTGAGCAGCAGAAAATGCGGATTGGATGCGGACAAAAAATGTTTTGTGTGCATGAGGACTAAGGTTATTGGTCCTGTGGAGAGGGAATTATATAACCCTGGGCCTGGTCCTTCTCCTCAAGTGACCCATAGAAGCTGCATGACTACCTGAAGACAACTGATCACACAGAGTGTTCTTTATAATAGCATTGGTCTATTGTATACTTCTAATAAGACGGCACCGACAATTTTGTATTTTTCATTTGGTGAAGAATTGCTGATTCATTCAAGTAAGAACCCAATACTATCCAGAAATATTTCAAAATTATTCTTAGGCTACTTTCACACTAGCGTTCGGGGCTGCGCTTGTGAGTTCCGTTTGAAGGGGCTCACAAGCGGCCCCGAACGCATCCGTACTGCCCTAATGCATTCTGAGTGGATGCGGATCCGCTCAGAATGCCTCAGTTTGGCACCGTTTGGCCTCCGCTCCGCTCAGCAGGCTGCTTGCAGCGTTCGGGTGTCCGCCTGGCCGTGCGGAGGCGTGCGGATCCGTCCAGACTTACAATGTAAGTCAATGGGGACGGATCCGTTTGAAGTTGACACAATATGGCTCAATCTTCAAACGGATCCGTCCCCCATTGACTTTCAATGTAAAGTCTGGACGGATCCGTCTGACTAACTTTCACACTTAGAATTTTTTCTGAAATATAATGCAGACGGATCCGTTTTGAACAGATCCCATCGTCTGCATTATAGGAGCGGATCCGTCTGTGCAGACACCAGACGGATCCGCTCAGAAACGCAAGTGTGAAAGTAGCCTTAAAGAGGTTATTTTACATTTTTGAAACTGTCCCCTGGATCTGAATACTTTTGTAATTGCATGTCATTTAAAATTTTGTATATTTATTATTCAATAAAATGTATCTGTATAGCGCCACCTGCTGTTTGTTATTTTTCTTATTTCTTTGTCCACCTTGCTGAGGTGGACGCGCCAGCAATCATAGCATCTGTTATAGTTCTAGGGAGAGAGTTGCAGCACAAAGAACATGCCCCCTGAGCTGTGATAGGAAAGGAACTGCCATGGAAAGGAGGCACCCCCAGGCTATGATAGAGAGAGTTGCCACAGAAAGGACACAACCACTGAGCTGCCATCTTGAAATAACTCTAGCAGAGAAATTGGAGCTAATGAATGGGGAGAACCTGGATCCATGTGAGGTACAGGGCTGGTTCTAGCTTCGTTAGAAAGAAGTGGTCATGTACTATATGATGTCTGATATTTATTGTTTTACATCAATCATGCGATAACCCCTTTAAAAAGAATGTTTCAAATATCACATTTTAATATTTTTTAAACATGAATCTACCTTTTGGAACCAATGTCTAAACTATTCTGATGCCTGCTGCAAATCTTAATCTGCTACATTAAAAATTAATTGCTTTCAGGTCTATTTATTTAGAATATTATGGTTAGAGCCTCCATCTATTTTATTTGGAGCATTTTACTTGGATTAAGAAATTAACCCCAAGATTTTTGTGGGATTATATGAATAAGATCCTTAGTACTGAAAAATGTGGAAGGCGTCCAGCTAGCAGCTGCGTGAGGGGGTGTCCCAAAATATGACTTTTTGTGGTGGATGTAGAGCAAGATTTTGTTTGCCTTAGGTTTTCTTTCTTAGCATATTACAGGCTCTCAAAATTACATAGGTTTGTAATAAATCACGCAGTAAATAAGTTATGTGGGGACTATTAGAAAGCAACAGCATAAAAGGTTCAGAAAAGAAAAAAGTACAAAAGTTTTTTGTTCTATTTTGTATAACATACGGTATGTAGTGTTTAGCGCAGTGTGATTGGTTCTCTAAATTTACAGCAAGATACACGTATAACATCCATCAGATGGTCATATAACATTAGGTACCACCATTTATGTCTTGCACTGTGACATATACATGTAATCATGAGTGTACCTATAGCCATAGAACTTTCTATGAAGCCCAAAGTTGTGGGGGTCTGCAGGGGGATTGGGGACAATCAGGTGCAGGAAGATTGTACCTTTTTGTAGGGAGTAACAATATAGTGAGACATCCGGTGTCATGGGGCAGCCAATGGCAGACGGGGACGAGCCTCCCTAGCATCGCAGGTAATGCTAAGGAGGCTTGTGCCCATCTGCCATTGGCTGCTTCCTCCCGACACTGGATGTTTTCATTCACACACAGGGAAAAGCTGCAACGGAGTGCGGGGACCAGGAGCGGCGCAGGGACCAGGGACCTGGGTAAGTATATTCAGCATGGGGGGCCAGGCATATGGGGGGGATGATTTTTTTAGGATTGGATAACCCCTTTAATTTTTGGGGGGGGACAAGAAGAAAATAAAATGGCAAATCACGCGTTATGACATTCACCGTACAGGAATTTTTACCAGGGCCCCATTCAACAGATCTGATGGAGAAGCAGGTTGAGCATGTGCCCTCCATTCATTTTCTATGAAACAGATGGACTGATCTGTGGGACCACATAACAATTGGTTCATTATCCCCTATCCTGACCATAGGGGATACCTTTTAAACTTGGCACAACTCCTTTAATGGATTGGCCACTTACAATCATTGTTTGTTAGAAAGGTGATTATCTGATTACATAGGGCCCGATCTGATCATCTCAGGGCACATCTCACTGCCCTTAGGCATGATGGGACAGCAGACACATGACAAAACAAGAAGTAGGATTCAAGCATGGGAGATAAGAGAAAACTGCAAATGAGGTAAATTTGAGGACAAATATACAATCTAAGGCCTCTTTCACACTACCGTTTTTTTTTTCCGTTTTGCGGTCCGTTTTTTGCGTTCCGTATACGGTCCGTATACGGAACCATTCATTTCAATGGTTCCGCAAAAAAACGGAATGTGTTCCGTATGCATTCCGTTTCCGTATTTCCGTTTTTCCGTTCGGTTGAAAAGATAGAACATGTCCTATATTTGGCCGCAAATCACGGTCCGTGGCTCCATTAAAGTCAATGGGTCCGCAAAAAAAACGGAACACATACGGAAATGCATCCGTATGTCTTCCGTATCCGTTCCGTTTTTTGCGGAACCATCTATTGAAAATGTTATGCCCAGCCCAATTTTTTCTATGGAATTACTGTATACTGTATATGCCATACGGAAAAACGGAACGGAAACGGAACCACAACGGAAGCAAAAAACGGAACAACGGATCCGTGAAAAACGGAACGCAAAACACTGAATTCAACATACTGTAGTGTGAAAGAGGCCTAAGGAGTAGCTAGAGTAATTGAAGAATATGAACTTTAGAGTGAAAAGTAGTTTATGGCACAAACCCTTTGATGTAAAAAATGCTTTTTTCATATTTGCATATTTATTTATTTCTGGAAAAGAGATTATGGATCCAGAGATTGCCCCATTCATTGTTCAATTGTTCTGCTAGATTTATTGCAGCTCAGTGACCATATACTTTTCCAAAGAGCACGTCCTTTCTGCCGCAGCTCTCTTCCTATCACAGCTCAAGGGGTGTGTCTTTCCTGCTGCAGCTCTCTCCTTATAACAGATCAGAGGGTTTGTCTTTTCTGCTGCAGCTCTTTCCCTGTAACTTTAACAGTTCCTAACAGTAGATATAATATGACTAGTGGCAGTTGAAGGATGGAAGTGAGCATGTGCGACCACCTCAGCAGGTAGCGCTATACAGATTCATTTTATTGAATAACTCCATTGCTATTTTAATTTTTTAACCCTTTAAGGACCCATGAGGTAGCTGTATGTCATGGGTCCGGTCCTTAAACATGGCGCCCGTGCAGCGGGCGCCTAAGCAGCGGGATCTCTGCTATTTTAAATGGCAGAGACCCGCAGCACATGTATGTGATCAGCCATAAGGCTGATCGCATTCATCTTACCTTTCAGATGACGTGGTCAAATGTGACCACGGCATCTGTGCAGACCGGAACCGGAAGTTGCCCGCTTCCGGTCCGGTAACAGCTTTCCCCGGCAGATATCGGGGCGCCTGTTACCCTGCGCTAATTGACCGGAGCCTCAAGCAGGCTTCCGTGTCAATTAGATGTACATACCAATACAGGCCACTAGGTGGCAGGCTTGTACTGGTATAGTGCAAAAAAAGTCTTTACTGATGAATATATACCCATCAATAAAGACTATGGGCAATCAAATAATTGCCAGTTATTGTCACCCAAGGTGACTTAAAAAAAGTTCAAAAAAAGTCTTTACAAAAAAAAAAGTTAAAATAACTTAGTAACATAGTACATAAGGCCGAAAAAAGACATTTGTCCATCCAGTTCGGCCTGTTATCCTGCAAGTTGATCCAGAGGAAGGCAAAAAAAAACAACTATGAGGTAAAAGCCAATTTTCCCCACTTTAGGGGAATAAAAAATTCCTTCCAGACTCCAATCAGGCATCAGAATAACTCCCTGGATCAACGACCCCTCTCTAGTAGCTATAGCCTGTAATATTATTACACTCCAGAAATACATCCAGGCCCCTCTTGAATTATTTTATTGTACTCCCCATCACCACCTCCTCAGGCAGAGAGTTCCATAGTCTCACTGCTCTTACCGTAAATAACCCTCTTCTATGTTTGTGTACAAACCTTCTTTCCTCCAGATGCAGAGGATGTCCCCTCGTCTCAGTCACAGTCCTGGGGATAAATAGATGATGGGATAGATCTCTGTACTGACCCCTGATATATTTATACACATTAATTAGATCTCCACTCAGTCGTCTTTTTTCTAAAGTGAATAACCCTAATTTTGATAATCTTTCAGAGTACTGTAGTTGTCCCATTCCAGTTATTACTTTAGTTGCCCTCCTCTGAACCCTCTCCAGCTCTGCTATGTCTGTCTTGTTTACAGGAGCCCAGAACTGTACACAGTACTCCATGTGTGGTCTGACTAGTGATTTGTAAAGTGCTAGGACTATGTTCTCATCACAGGCATCTATGCCCCTTTTGATGCAACCCATTATCTTATTGGCCTTGGCAGCAGCTGCCTGACACTGTTTTTTGCAGCTTAGTTTTCTGTTTAATAAAATTCCTAGATCCTTTTTCATGTCAGTGTTACTGAGTGTTTTACCATTTAGTATGTATGGGTGACTTGCATTATTTCTTCCCATGTGCATAACTTTACATTTGTCAGTGTTAAACCTCATCTGCCACTTATCTGCCCAAGCCTCCAATCTATCCAGATCCCTCTGTAGTAGTATACTGTCCTCTTCAGTGTTAATTACTTTACACAGTTTAGTGTCATCTGCAAAAATGGATATTTTACTATGCAAGCCTTCTACAAGATGATTAATAAGTATATTAAAGAGAATAGGGCCCAATACTTACCCCTGAGGTACTCCACTAGTGACAGTGACCCAATCTGAGTGTGTACCGTTAATAACCACCCTCTGTTTTCTATCACTGAGCCAGTTACTTACCCACATACAGACGTTTTCTCCCAGTTCAAGCATTCTCATTTTATATACTAACCTTTTATGTGGTACAGTGTAAAATGCTTTGGAGAAGTCTATATATACGACATCCATTGATTCCCCGCTGTCAAGTCTAGAATTTACCTCCTCATAGAAGCAGATTAAATTAGTTTGGCATGACCGATCCCTCATGAAGGCATGCTGATATTGCGTTATTAGCTTATTTCCGTTGAGATCCTCTAAGATAGCATCTCTCAGAAAACCTTCAAACAGTTTACCCACAACAGATGTTAAACTTACTGTAGTTTCTATAGGCTCTGTTTTCAGACCCTTTTTGAATATTGACACCACATTTCCTATGTGCCAATCCTGTGGGACATTCCCTGTCAGTATAGAGTCTGTAAATATCAGAAATAAGGGTCTGGCTATGACATTACTTAATTCCCTTAGGATACGGGGGTGTATGCCATCTGGTCCTGGCGATTTGTCTATTTTAATCTTTTTAAGTCACTGTTGTACTTCTTCCTGGGTCAGACAGGACACTTATAATGGGGAATTTATTTTTACATTCAGCATTTCATCTGACAGTTTATTTTCCTCAGTGAATACAGCTTTGCTTTCTTCTCGTCGCTCTCTGCAACTCCCCCCTCATTAAGAGCGACACCTTCAGATTTATACTTTTTAACATTTATATATTTGAAGAAAATTTTGGGGTTAGTTTTACTCTCTTTGGCAATTCCTCTCTCGGTCTCTAGTTTGGCCGCTTTTATTAGTTTTTTTACATGTTCTACTTTTTTTCCTTCTATTTATCCACATTGGTTTATTTTTGTTCCTTAACCTTTTTTTCCCATACGGTATGTACCTCTCACAATGAGATTTTAGGATGCTTTTACAGATATCCTATTTTGTGGCTGTATTTTTAATTTTGAGGACTTTGTCCCAGTTAGTTAGGCTTATCGCCTCTCTTAGTTGGCTAAATTTAGCTTTTTTGAAGTTTGTTATTTTGATGATAATTGGAAGGTTATTACTTTATGGTCACTATTTCCCAGGTGTCCCCCAACCTGCACGTCTGTTGTTCTGTCAGGCCTATTGGTTAATACTAAGTCCAGTATGGCCGTCCCTCTAGTCAGGTCCTGAACCAGTTGGGAGAGGTAATTGTCTTTGGTTATTGCCAAGAACCTGTTTCCCTTATGAGATATACAAGTTTCAGTTTCCCAGTCTATATTTGGGTAGTTGAAGTCCCCCATAATAACCACCTCATTATGATTTGCCGCCTTGTCTATCTCGTTTAGTAGTAAATTTCTGTGGACTCTGGTATATTAGGTGGTTTATAGTAAACCCCTATTAGTAATTTATTATTGTTTTTAGCTCCATGTATCTTTACCCACAGTGACTCCACATGTTCATGTCCCTCACTTATATCTTCTCAGACTGTGGGTTTTAGACAGGACTTTACATAAAGGCAGACCCCTCCCCCTCTCCGGTTTTGACGATCCTTTCGAAACAGACTGTAACCTTGTACATTAATTGCCCAGTCATAGCTATCATCCAGCCATGTCTCAGTTATTCCCACTTTGTCATAGTCCTCCTCACACATCACTAATTCCAGTTCCCCAATTTTTTTTGTCAGGCTTCTGGCATTAGTATACATACATTTGAGAGGTTTATGTATATTTTTTACCCTACACCTATCCTTTTGAACTGTTCTAATCTCTCCTTCCATTCCATAAAAATACTTAACCAATAAAAAAAATGAACATCATGGGCATTCCCGTGTGCGAAAACATCCATACTATTAAAATATAACTATATTAATGGCATATGGCAAATGGCGTAGCGGGAAAAAAAATAAAAACAGCCAGTTTGCCATTTTTTGTCACTTACACTACCTAATAATTTTTCAGTAAAAAGTGATTAAAAAGTCGCACACACTTAAATTTGGTATCACTGAAAAGAACAGATTTTCCCTCAAAAGATGAGCCCTCACACAGCCCCGTACACATAAATACAAAACAGTTATAGGGGTCAAAATATGGTTATGAAAAACAACTTTTTTTCCCCTCAAAGGTTAAAAAAAAAATTCACTATTAAAACGCAAGAAAAATTATACAAGTGTGGTATCATTGGAACCGTACTGACCTGGAGAATGAAGATAACAGGTCATTTTTACTGCATAGTGTATAGTGTAAAAAAATTAAAATAAAAACCTTTATCAGAATTGCGTTTTTTCCCAATTCTACCCCATTTGGAATTTATTTCCCGCTTCCTACTACACGGTATGCAACCGTAAATAGTGCCACTAGAAAGTACAACTTGTCCTGCAAAAAATGTGAATAGAAAAATGAAAAGGTTAGGACTATGGGAAGGCAGGGAGGGAAAAACGAAAATGCAAAAATAGAAAATCCCAGGATCCTTAAGGGGTTAATGACATGCAATTACAAAAGTGCTGGGCTTTAGGTGCTCTATTGAAAAATGTTCAATATTTTTAGTGGGACAACCTCTTTAAAAATATAGGGGGTCATTTTTCAAACCGGTGTAAAGTCGAACTGGATTAGTTGCCCATAGCAACCAATCAGTTCCACCTTCCATTTTTCAGAGCTCCTTTGGAAAATTAAAGGAGGAATATGATTGGTTGCTATGAGCAACTAAGCCAGTCCTGCTTTACAAGAGTTTGATAAATTACCCCATAAAGTCTTAATATAATTGATATATGTTGATCTATGCTATAAACAGAGACACAGGAATTGAAGATGATTGTATCGCAAGCGTCCTAGTCATGTCATAGCTCATCTATGTCTTACTTGGCCTTTACCCCTTCCTTCCCAGCGCCGTAATAGTACAGCGCAGTGGGACGTAACTTGCTGCACAGCGCCGTACTTTTATGGCGCGCTGAATAGGTGAAAAAAATTATGCCGGTGCATTAACCCTTGATGTGCCGTGGTCAGCGCTGACTGAAGCACGTGCGATATCCGTGCGGGGATCGGAGCATCCCTGCGCTGCTGTGACTGGGACCCGATGGCAGGGAAGGCAGCCCAATGCCTTCCTTAGACATCGTGGCTGCCTTCCATGTAACCCTGTGAAATCTAGCACCCTGTATCTCACAGAAGGCAGGCTGTAAGTGTATTACTCTGGTAATACACTTACAGCCAATACATCACAATACAGAAGTAGTGTAATGCATTGTAAAGGGGATCGGACCCCCAAAAGTTAAAGTCCCAGAGTGGGACAAAAAATAGTTAAAAAAAATAAGTTTTAGAAAAAAATTTAAAGTTTCAAGTAATAAATAAAAGTGTCCATTTCCCAAAATAAAGTAAAAAAAGTGAAAAAAAATTGTGAAAAAAAGAAAAGTAGATATATCACAATTGTTTTGTCACCTTACATCACTAAAAGTGCAACACAAAGCGATCAAAAAGGCGTATGCCCACCAAAATAGTACTAATCTAAGCATCATCTCATTCCACAAAAATTTATGAAAAAAATTATAAGAAAATTGCTCAAAAAATAAAAAAAAATATTGCTCTTAGAACATGGAGACACTAAAACATTATTTTTTTGTTTAAAAAATCCTGCCATTGTGCAAAACTAAAATAAATAAAAAAGCATACATATTAGGTATCACTGCATCCATAAGAACCTGCTGTATAAAAATATCACATGAACTAACCCCTCAGGTGAACACCATAAAAAGAAAAAAAAAAACTGTGTAAAAATCACTAAAAGTGTAATACCAAGCTATCAAAAAGTCATACGCACCCCAAAATCATACCAATCAAACTGTCATCTTATCCCGCAAAAAATTAGATCCTACCTAAGACAATCGTCCTCAAAAAAAAAAAATATGGCTCAGAATATGGAGACACGAAAACAAAATTTTTTATGTTTCAAAAATGATGTTATTGTGCAAAACTTAAATAAAAAAGTATACATATTAGGTATCTAAACGAAAAGCAAAATCCAACTCAGTCTCGCAGAGGTAACATCGATACTTTATGGACGCGGTATAAAAATACTAAGATCTAAGATTGTTTTTCCTGGATGTATTTTTATACCGCGTCAATAAAGTATCGATTTTACCTCTGTGAGACTGAGTTGGATTTTGCTTTTCGTTTGGACTTCATGTTATCCGCATCCAGGTGCGTTTTTTTCCGTGCTCACAGCAGAGAAGAAGCAGGTGAGAGCAGCTTTTTTTCTCAATTGACATATTAGGTATCGCCGCACACGTAAGAACCTGCTGTATAAAAATATTACATGACCTAACCCCTCAGGTGGACACCGTAAAAATAAAAAAATAAAAACAGTGCCAAAAAAGCTATTTTTTGTCACCTTACATCACTAAAATTGCAACACCAAGCGATCAAAAAGGAGTATGCCCCCCAAAATAGTACAAATAAAACCGTCACCTCATCACGCAAAAAATGAGACCTTAGCTAAGATAATCTGTCAAAAAATAAAAAAGCTATCACTCTCAAACCATGGAGACATTAAAATAAGATTTTTTTTTGCTTCAAAACTGCTATTATTGTGCTAAAGTAAAATAAATAAAGTAGACATATTAGGTATTACTGTGTCCGTAAAAACATGCTCTATAAGAACATCACATGACCTAACCCCTCAGGTGAACATCATAAAAAAATATATAAAGCTATTTTTTTGTCACTTTATATCACAATAAGTGTAATACCAAGCGATCAAATCATGTGCACCCTAAAATAGAACTAATCAAACATAATCTCCTACGGAAAAAAATGAGCCCCTATAACTGTCGCCCAAAATTTAAAAAAAACTATGGCATTCAGAATATAGAGACACAAAAAAATATTTTTTTTCAAAAATGCTTTATTATGTAAAACTGAAAAAAAAACAATATTTGGTATTGTCGCATCCATAACAACCTTCTCTATAAAAATAGTACATGATCTAACCTGTCAGATAAACACTGTAAATAACAAAAAATAAAAATAAGGCGCCAAAACAGCAATTTTTTGTTACCTTGTCTCACAAAAAGTGCAATATAGAGCAACTGAAAATCATATGTACCCTAAAATATTGCCCAAAAAAATGCCACCTTATCCCGTAGTTTCCAAAATAAGGTCATTTTTTTTTTAGTTTCTACTGTTGGGGAACATCAGAAGGTCTTCAAATATGACAAGGCAGCTTAAAATTATCCCAGTGAAATCTTCCCTCCAAAAACCATATGGCGGTCCTTTCCTTCTGCGCCCTGCCGTGTGCACGTACAGCAGTTTACGACCACATATGGGGCGTTTCTGTAAACTACAGAATCAGGGCAATAAATATTAAGTTTTGTTTGGCTGGTAACCCTTGATTTGTTAGCAGGAAAAAATGGATTAAAATGGAAAATCTGCCAATAAAGTTAAATTTCATCTCCTTGTTCCTTTAATTCTTGTGGAATACCTAAAGGGTTAACAAAGTTTGTAAAATTAGTTTTGAATATCTTGAGGGATGTAGTTTCTAAAAAAAAAGGTCATTTTTGGGTGGTTTCTATTATGTAAGCCTCACAAAGTGACTTCAGACCTGAACTGGTCCGCACACCCCGACACGCATTTCGATTGAAACCTTCCTCTGGGGGAAGGTTTCAATCGAAATGCGTGTCGGGGTGTGCGGTCTTCCTGTGGATTTGTTATTCAAAAAAATACGGTATGTGACCCTTTTCCACCTATTTGCAATACACCTTTGTTGTTGAGCCTCATTGAATAGGTTTTTACCATACCTTTTGGCCACCTGAGTTTGGCTTGCACATGCACTTTACTATGGTATCTGCCGCATTGGATTAAATAGATGCCTATCCAATCAATGATTTACATTTGAGAGCTGCTATTTTCTACTGGCTATATTGAAGTTTGCCCACGCACTTTATATTTAATGGCACTCTGCACTTTCGTTGATTGTGGACATCTATATGTATACATATATTTTATATAGCAGTATCCTATCTGTAGGCTCTTGTGTTTAGGTCTCTTGTCCCATTATACCTCTGTACTCTAAAAATTCTCCCAGGATTGTACCGCACTTTTTTCAATAATGCATTTGTCTGTCATCTCCTTTGTATGTTTTAATCATGTATTTCAATAAAACAATATTTTTACAGCTTATCAATTCTCAGTGTTCGCTTATAGGTTTCTTTAGTCTTTTCTGAGTTAGCTCTCTTTGGTGAGGGGCTTCCATTGTTACGTCATTGCTTTACGCATTTTCTATGTAGCCTATTTTTTGTATCTAATCTATCTATTATAAAAGTAGAGAAATAAAAATTTGGAAATTTGGAAAGTTTTCCAAATGTTTGGTAAATTTTTAATTTTTTTATAAATAAAATGACATTTTTTTACTCAATTTTACCACTATTATGAACTACAATATGTGACTAAAAAACAATCTCAGAATGACCTGGATAAGTAAAAGCATTTTAAAGTTATTACCACCTAAAGTGACACAAAAAAATGGCTTGGGCAGGAAGGTAAAAACTGGCCCGGGGTAGAAAGGGTTAAAAGTGAACGCAGACAAGAAATCTGAATGATGTTTGTAATGCGCAATTCATATAGGAACTCCTCCACCCCCTGCAGGCCTGACACAGTATCCATCAACTTCACGGACTCAGAAAATATATGCTGCAATTATTGAATATACAATTCCAAAAATATTCCTGTAGGTCGGGTCTGTATGCAAGTGACAGAGTTCCAAGCCATTTCTAATGGACTTCGGACATAAATGAAACTTTATGCTGGCATGGCAGGCAAAGCACTTGATTAATAAAGAGTTTCACTGTTTTCAAACACATATTCCATGCAGGCTCATTTGAAGAAACCACAAGTGGAGATTGCTTTACTGCTTCCAGTCACAAGGGGGTTGTGTATTTCAGCCCTGCTTACACAGTCAGCTTACTTTGGAGTTCTGATAGGAAAGAAACTTGAGCAGAAGAAAAAATGCCGCATTCACTCACCTTGCCCTCAGATTCTGTTGGCCTGATAGGAGAATTATTTTCTGCCCTGTGCTACTGTTTTCTTAGTTTAATGCCCACTTAACCCCTTCACCCATGTAAACCACCCTTGTGAAAGAGCACTGCATATCATTAAACCATAGTATAGAAAATACATTAGTATTTAGCTCTGTTCAGTGTTTCACCATGCTACCTGTCAAGTTGCAAACCGCTTTGAGCCCTTAAATCGCCCTTTAGCAACCTTGCGACATTTTCTGCACGTTGGTCCACATTTGTGAACACTAAGGATAATTTATCAAACTGGTGTAAAGTAGAACTGGCTTAGTTGCCCACAGCAACTAATCAGATTCTACCTTTCATTTTTCTCAGCTCCTTCGGAAAATAAAAGGTGGAATCTGATTGGTTGCTATGGGCAACTAAGCCAGTTCTACTTTACACCAGTTTGATAAATCTCCCCCACAGTCTACAAATAAGGCGTTTTTTGCAGCTTGGATGCGGACTCAATTCACTCCAATCACTGTCCGCATCCGTTGCTCCGTTCCATGGCCCCTCAAAAAAAAAAAATAGAACATGTCCAATTCTTCTCCGGTTTGCTGACAAGAATAGGCATTTCTATTATGGGCGGTAAATTTAGCCTCAACAGTCTGTAGATGTGACAGCATCTGGTGCAGTTTAAGGCAATTTTTCTATCTTTGCTATTTTATTTATTTGTATTTGCTATTTTATGTATTTTTCTTTATGTATTGTATATTGTACTCAACAACAAGTCATAGAAGACCCATATTTAACCCACCATTAAAATAGCATTGGTCCTTTTTTCAATCTGGTCTGGTGTTTTCACAACACATGGATTTTGCCATACCATGCCACAAGGTATCTATCCTATATACAGTATGTCAGTGCGTAGCCAGACATTGTTTGTGTGTGAATGGCAGTCTAATGGCAGTAGCATGCCACAGTATTGTGAAATGAGAAATGGTAGTCATTGACAAGTTCATGTGAAAGCTGGGGTGGGCACCTCGGGATGTTCTATTGAAATAAGAAAACTGAGCTATACTAGAAATTATATTATCCAGAATGTGGTGAACGTTCCAGATGAGCTTTCTATAGAAAGGAGATAAGAAGACATTTGGAAATCTGATCTTCTATTGTATCATCAGTGAATTAGTGCTTCCATGTTTATGGTGCAAAAACCCTTGGGGTATATTTATTAAGACTAGCGTTTTAGACGCCGGTATTAATAAGCCTCTGTGCTGGCGGTGGATCACCAGAGTTATGTAGAGGCGCCAGCTGACTACTGAACTACAGACTCTGTTAAAATGTATTACTGTGTACATAACTATGCAGTGCACCCATATTCAAGTAGAGGCCCCATGACGGAGCGGGGAGGGTGGCAGCAGCAGCAGTATCGGTAACAGTGTGCATCAAGATTCATAGCTAATCCCTTCTGTTATACAAAAAGAAAAGCATAGAGCACCCTTCAGTAAAGCAAAAAACTGGTGCGAGCCCCTGCAGGAGCTGTGTCCAAAAGGCTCCTTAGTGGAACCAAATAAAGAAATAGAGGCAGCACCAATAAAGTAGTTATGAAAACAAATGTTCTTTTAATCAATGTTGTGGCAGTTCAAACACATACTTTTTAATTTGTTAGATGTAGATTTACTGTGCTTCAGTATTACAGGTCACCGTTACCGTCAGGTCTAATTTATCACCCTTGGGCCACCAAGATTCAAGTAGTGGCCCCATGACCGAGCAGGGAGGGTGGCAGCAGCAGCCGTGGCAGTAGAAGTGACAATAGTGGCCCCATGACAGAGTAGAGACCATAGAGCAGCAGCAGTGGCTGTAGCATTGACAGTGGTGGCCCCATGACAGAGTGGGGAGGGTGGCAGCAGCAGCAGAGGCAATAACAGTGACAATAGTGGCCCCATGACAGAGTGGGGAGAAGGGCAGCAGCAGAAGTGGCAGTAACAGTGACAGTAGAAAGAAACAACCCTGTATTTTGAGCATCTGTAAGGCTTCTTTCACGCAGTCAGTATTTGGTTAGTGTTTTGCATCAGTATTTGTAAGCCGAAAGCAGGAGATGAGAAATGGTTGGGCATGGAGGCAGGCAGGTTCCCTATGGTATCCTGTGGCACATTTGCCAAAAGATGTAAAGCTGAGCCTATAGATCCTGCACACTCGTAGGTTGCCGAAGTTGATGTCCCAGATGGTACCATAAATGCTTGATTGGCGATAAATCTGCTGGCCAGGCAGGCCAAGGAAGTGTTATACTCTACTGGAGACATTCCTGGGAAACTCTTGCTGTGTGTGGGAAAGCGTTATCCTGCTGAAAAATGCTAGTTGGAACACATAGCACTGAGCTGTTTAGTGTCCCTCATATCACTACTAAGGGCATCCGACTGCCGTATGCAATGGCCTCCCAGTTCATCACACCAGCAGTTGGGGAAGTGTTTTGCTCCATAGCAAAGGCAGGATTGAAGTGCTCACTACATGTTGCATCCCAAACAGAGCCTGGATTTGTAGCTAAAGATGATATGATCCCAGTCTTGACTCTTTAGCAGTTCAGGTTTCTCATTCACAACACCACTGCAGATAAAGGCAACAATGGCTGGCTGGAGATAGTACGGGCAGAGACAAGGGTGTGTAGTGAAGGTGACTGAATGGTGGACAAAGTCCCTGAGGGAGCTGCTCATGCTTGTCTGTGGATTAAACAATCTTCTCTACTGGTGGTCTGCCTGGGCCTTCCGGAGCCTGTTTAACATGTGCATGTGCCCTCACGTAGCCACTATTTCCAACACCTCCTAACAGATATTTCAGAATGACCTTGATGGCAGGCAATTTGTCAAAATGACCATCCTGTTTCTCTTAGTTCAATGTGCACACCCTCTCAAAGTCTGTCAACTGGGCAAACTGTCTTCGAGTAAATGATAGAGGCATGTCTAGCAGTCAACAATCTCTCTCCAAGAGAGATTTGCAGCAATCCGATATTTCTATCTGAGGGCAGTATTTTTTGTCAGTTGGTGTACATTTATGTCTATAACACAGAAACTAATAAAAATGCTGTAAAATGATAGTTAAATATTTTTTTTAAAATCATAAACTCAGCATTATTTTTTTACTGACCTTGTGTTTTTTTTTTTACAGACTCTCTAGGGATTTATGGAAAGTTAACATGTCTGACTCTAGGTCCCACCCTTTTGTAATAGGGTGTTTTAGCCATTCTGATTCCAGAAATTTTAAGCCATGCATTCTATCAGATGCCATGGTTAAAACGATATAACTGAACATGCAGGAGAATATTCATGTACAACTGTTGATAACCTTTTCCTGTCTGGCCCTGTAAACGTTGTGCATATGTGTCATGATAAAACAGGTTGCAGAGAGATGCCCTCTACAATGCTTCTGCAGGGAATATCATTTTACATAACTCTAGCCTTAACTAACCCTGAATAAAACGTCACTTCTGTATTACTATTTTGACAAAGTGGCAAATTGAAATCTGTTGGTATCAAACAAAGCTGAACAAATAGATTATTGGTTGTCAAAAGGAAAAACAAAAAATAAGAAATGCAAAGAAAATATAAGAAAAAGAATAGAATAAATACATGATGTGTACTAAACTAAAATTAACAAAGCACTAACCTTTGTAAAATGATAAATGGAAACATAGATGATGATGCTAGATTAGATAGATGATAGAAAGATACATATAAGATAGATAGATAGATATGAAATAAATATATAGATAATAGGAAATAGATAGGTGAATAGATATGAAATAAATAAATGATAGAAAAGAGATATATAAGTAGATATCGGATAGATAGATAGATAGATAGATAGATAGATAGATAGATATGAAATAAATAGGTAAATGACTAATGAATGGATAAATAGAGAGATGGATAGATAGAAAGGTATATAGATATGAACTAGATAGATAGATAGATAGATAGGTAGATAGATATAGAGATACTACTATTATACAATAAGCATTTGTCTGTTAGAATTAATTTACCATATTTTTTGGCTTTTGAACTGTCAGAGAGTTTGCTAATGAGGAGCTTACAATAATTTCAACATCTTTCAATTATTCTAGAAGCATATATATTTGTTTAGGACCAGTATGAAAGACATACAAATGATTCCATCTGCAAATTGCTCTTAATAGTGTTTTATTAACCTGCAGTCATTATTGTGGTTTGTAGCGCAGCATGCATTAACCTAGTTATTATTCTTAAAATTCACTACTAATCCAATAGTGATTACTAATTGCTAACAGAGATGTCAGGAATATGGAGCTGCCTGTCATACATAGGAGCAAGCCATGTTGTGACTAGGTTGTTAAAGGATTCCATATGAGTCACCAAACAGAAAAATAATGCAAAGCAAGCCTCTAGTCATGGAGCTGTAACCACATGATCAGATTGTTTTTAAACCTTTAGACTTTCATTATTAGCTTTATTTTTTTAGGACGTCAGAGGCACTGTACAGTACATATGAATTAGTGTAGAAAAGGTCTAAATATACAACATAACATGAATAATGATAACGACAAGCAAGTACAAAATGAGGGTAAGGAACAAGAGACCGCATTAAAGAAGAGATAACAGCATAGGATGCTGATAGATTGATTTAGTGGAGACAGTAATATTGCAGATATAGCAATAAAGAAGAGTCGAGATCACCAAATTTGGATGATGTTCGTCAAATTCCTTTTTCCGGTTTACCGGTTTTCCGGTTTTTACTCATATTGATGACCTATCCTTAAGGATATCAATATCATCGGCAGGGGTCAGACTCATGGTACCCCCGCCGATCAGCTGATTGAGAAAACATGAGGGAGACTAAATAAAACAAACGAAGGAAATCTGTTCATTTAGTCCCATTGTACATACTGTCTTGAGGCGGTATATCCATTGGGCTTCTTTACGGAGAATTTTATTATCCCAGTCGCCACCCCTTGGTGACTGCCGTATGACTTTGATGACTTGGAATTTGAGTGTACTCACGTCGCCAGCATGTACCTCAAGCACATGATGTGTGATCGGTTTGTCTCTGCGATTCCTCACATCACCCAGCTGTTCCCCAACCCGTCTCCTAAACTCACATTTGGTTTTTCCAACGTAACTTAGGGTACAACTACAGATACATAGGTAGATGACCCCTTGGGTACGACAGTTGGCAAAATCCCGCATAGTGTATGTTATTCCAGTGCTAACACTTGTGAACACTTTTGATTTTAAAATGAAGGGGCAATAGACACAGTTTCCACCACACTTGTAGGTTGCCGTTGGTTTGGGATTAAGCCATGTGGTGGTTCCTACTGGTTTCTGGTAGTGACTGTGTACCAGTCTGTCCTTTAGGGATCGTCCACGTCTATATGTAATAGCAGGTCTGGGGGAGAGCACATCCTTTATATCTAGATCAGTCAGAAGAACATCCCAATATCTACTTAGGATGCAGATAATTCTGATGGTGTTATCTCCTTTTTTAGCATTCTGAGTCTTGTTGACTAACAAGGCTTGGCGTTCAGTTTTACTGGAGTGTAGGAACACATCCCTCAAAACTCGATTGGGATATCCCTGCTTTTAAAATCTCTTGCACATATCGGCTGCCTGGTGATGGAAGGATTCATATGAGGAACAGTTTCTTCTGACTCTAAGGTATTTTCCCTTTGGGATACCGCGTCTCAGACTCTCAGGGTGATAACTGTCCCACCGCAACAAGCTATTGGTAGCCGTTGGTTTCCTGTAGGTTTCGGTATGCAGTTCACCCTGACGCTTGGTAATGCGTATATCCAAAAAAGCAATACTGTCTCTGTCACTTTTAAAAGTGAATCTGAGACCTATATTGTTGATGTTAAGGTTGGTAACAAATTCAGAAAAGGAGTCACTGGTGCCATCCCATATGATAAACACGTTGTCAATGTATCTACCCCAGAATAATATATTCGGGGCCCATTGACGACATGGCTCATTGAACAATGGTGTATAGTATTTGAATCATCTATCTAGTAATACCAATGCACCTTATGATACCAGGAGGTCTGCTATATAATTATCAGAATAATATCAGATGTACGATTATCTAATGAAACCTGCAACAACTGATCATCTATCCTGAGTCCCCTGATAAAACAGTCTTTATAATTTCTGGGGAAACGCGTCGGGACAAACTGCTAAAGAAGGGACGAACAACATCAATCCTTACAGGCAGGGTAATATTAGGCGACAGCGAGAGCTTAGCCACTGAGAGGTGGGGTCGCCCATTTCGGGGCGGGTGCTCCGCCTGTAGGCAAGGATACATCGAGGGATGTATTAGGGACTTTGTTCCCCTCCCCTTTTCTATCACCTCTCTTTCACCGTCTGGCCAAGTCCACAGTCATCTAACTGTAAGTTGTCGTTATTTTTTACATATCGGACTGCACTATCCTGATACGTCCAAGTAAGGCCTGTTCTATTTATTTGACGTAGCCTAACATTTATTTTAAGATGGGGTAATATTTTAACCAACGATAATAAAAGTTTTATGTTTCAGATGAAAAGTAATTTCTGTCTGTGATTTATATATTGATACTTTTCGTGACCCTATAATACCACTGTGATTTGCATACATATCATTGTCAGTATCTTGACCTTCCCTTGCTAGGCAATAGGTAGCCACTGAAGGGCCTGGCAAAGAGGTGGAAGAGGAACAAGGGGAGAGGTACTGATCTAGTACAGCAAGCCCCTGATGAGCCTATGCAGAGGACGGGATTGGTAGTGACCCTTATGAGATGCTGTGTCACTGTGTACTCCCTCAGGCCGAGTATTGGTGCAGTGGAAAGGTGGCTTGAAGACTTAGGCCAGAAGTAAAAGAATAACAATCTCTCTTTACATTGTGCAAAATTATAGTACATCAAGCAATAGTTTGTACAAAGGACATTTTCTGTCCCCAGATGATGAGGTATGGTGACTGGATAAGTTGCAATAAATGAACCTCAAATATGCCATCCTGTTGATCTCTCTTGCACTTCTGGCTAATAGGAGTAGGAGCTCTTGACTGATCTTCCTCACTCCACACTGTCTTAGCTAGAAATCCCCCTCCTGGCATGAAGCAGGACCAGCCTACTCATACCAAGAGGGGAGGAACAGGGTGGTCAACCCTGTCTCTGCCAATCATACCTCTTCATGCTGGTGTACTTGCATTATTTAACAGTGTTATTGAGGATGGATTGGAAGGTGCAAGAGTATTAGTCATAAGGCCACAAAGGAGGATGTTGCAATCTTTTGGAATATGATGAGAGCACATGCCAGCATTTTTGTTGACTCAAGGTTGAGGAAAGAGCAAACTCACAAAATGTTTTGGAGGTGAAGGTGACAGGAGATTGTAAGGAGTAGGATATTTGGTCTGATAGCAAGCTATCACTACACCCCTACCTTAATTCTTTGAGGGATGTCGTTTCCAAAATAGGGTCATTTCTTTTGGCTTTCTACTGTACTGGTACCTCAGGGATATTGCAAATGAAACACGGCATCCATGTCCCATTCCAGCAAAGTATATGCTTCAAATCGCTTTCCTTCCTTGTCTTTTGAGCACTTGTGTATACCCAAACAGCAGTTTACCTTCACTTATGGTGCGTTGCAAAGAAGTTTTGTAACAAACTGTAGGATGCTTTTTCTCCTGTTTACCTTTGTGGAAATGAAACAATTCAGGCTAAGGCAACATAATACTTGGAAAAATTTGTATTTTTTATATTTTTTAATCTTAATGTTAAATTAATAAAACTTCCTTAAATTCTGCTAAATACCTTAGAGGTAAAAATGATCAAACTATACCCCCAAATAAATTTCTTAAGGGGTGTAATTTCCAAAATGGGGTCTTTTGTGTGTTGTTTCTTATGCTTTGCTGCCTCAAGTTCTCTGCAAACCAGAAATGGTGACTATAAAACTTCCTAGTAAAAAGAGGGTCTCGGAATCCAGGTGCTCCTCCATTTCTTACGGTTGTGTGTTGGTCTATTAGAAAATTAGAGCAACATATGGGACATATCCAAAAACCGCAGAGTCACAGTAATAAATATTGAGGTTTTTTTTTCTCTAGTAACACCTGTGGTGTTAGAGGAAAAATTGATTAAAATTAAAAAACTGAATGAAATTTTAAAATGTTGCATTAAGTCCTCGGATACACCTAAAGTGTTAACAAACTTTTTAAATACTCTTTAGAATATTTTGAAGGGTGCATTTCTTTTAATTTGCAGATTTTTTGGGGTTTCTAATATATAGTCACCTTAAAGTCCCTTTAGAACTGAATTGGTCCCTAAAAAGTAAACTTTTAAGCCTTCTTAATGTCCTAAAACAATAAAAGGATATTAAAAAAATTATGGCAACATAAAGTAGACATATGACAAATGTTAGAACTCACTAATTTCTGTGGTAAGACAAACTATCTTACAAGCAGAAAAATAAAAAGTTTTATGTAAATATAGGATTTTTTCATAATTTAACAGAAAATTTATCAACTTCTATAAGGTGGCACAAAAAAGTCTCAAAATCATTTTGATATGTAAAAGCATTCCAAAGTTAGACTATGTCCTGAAGGCCAATATAAGCTTTAATATATATACAGTCCTGATCAAAAGTTTAAGACCACTTGAAAAATGGCAAAAAAATCATATTTTACATTGTTGGATCTTAACAAGGTTCCAAGTAGAGCTTCAACATGCAACAAGAAGAAATGAGAGTGAGACAAAACATTTTTTGAGCATTCAATTAATTGAAAATAATGATTAAACTGAAACAGGCTGTTTTTCAGCTGATCAAGTTTAGGACCACATGACTTTAAAAGGCCAAATCTGTGCAAAGATGTGGATTCATTGTAATTTTCTGTCAGGTAGTCACACGTTGTGATGGGAAAGGCAAAAAAACTCTCCCTTTTTTAACGTGGTCGGGTTGTTGAACTGCATAAGCAGGGTCTCTCACAGCGCGCCATCTCTGCTGAGGTGGGACGCAGTAAGACAGTCATTTGGAATTTATTGAATGATCCTGAGGGTTATGGAACAAAAAAGTCAAGTGGAAGACCCCAAAAAATTTCACCAGCACTGAGCCGGAGGATCCAATTGGCTGTCCGTCAAGACACTGGACGATCCTCGACCCAAATTAAGGCCCTCACTTGTGCTGACTGCAGCCCCATAACCATCAGACGGCATGTGAGACTGAAGGGCTTCAAAAACAAAAAAACATCTTCAAAGACCTCGTCTGCTTGAACTCCACACAACTGCTCATTTGGACTTTGCAAGAGAGCACCAAACATGGGACATTCAAAGGTGGAAGAAAGTTTTATTCTCTGATGAGAAAAAATTTAACCTTGATGGTCCTGATGAGTTCCAATGTTACTAGCATGACAAGCAGATCCCACCTGAGAGGTTTTCTACGCGCCACAGTGGAGGGGGTGCCATTATGGTCTGGGGTGCTTTTTCCTTCAGTGGAACAATGGAGCTTCAGGAAGTGCAGGGGCGTCAAACGGCTGCTGGCTATGTCCAGATGTTGCAGAGAGCATTCCTCATGACTGAGGGCCCTCGTCTGTGTGGTAACGACTGGGTTTTTCAACAGAACAACGCTACAGTACACAATGACCGCAGGACAAGGGACTTCTTCTAGGAGAATAACATCATTCTTTTGGCCCATCCTGCATGTTCCCCTGATCTAAATCCAATTGAGAACCTTTGGGGATGGATGGCAAGGGAAGTTTACAAAAATGGACAACAGTTCCAGACAGTAGATGGCCTTCGTGCGGCCGTCTTCACCACTTGGAGAAATGTTCCCACTCACCTCATGGAAATGCTTGCATCAAGCATGCTGAAAAGAATTTTTGAAGTGATCAACAATAACGGCGGAGCTACTCATTACTGAGTTCATGTTTGGAATTTGGATTTCTGTTTTGGTGGGGTTTAGTTTTTTTTTTGGGGTGTGGTCCTAAACTTTTGATCAGCTGAAAAACAGCCTGTTTTCAGTTTATTCGTTGTTTTCATTAAATTGAATGCTCAATTTTTTTTTTTCTCACTCCCATTTCTTCTTGTTGCATGTTGAAGTTTTACTTGGAACCTTGTTAAGATCCAGCTATGGTAAATATGATTTTTTGCCATTTTTCAAGTGGTCTTAAACTTTTGATCAGGACTGTATTATCAGAAGAGCCAGAGCCTTGGAAGATACCAACAAAGAGAAGGTAAGAAGAGAAGGTGGTGTGTCAGCACTAAATGTACAGTTGGTGAAAAATGATGAGATCCAGAAGAAGGGCATTTTTGTGATTTCAAGAGATATGTAAGAAGTTTTTGAATACATGAAGGATAGAGAACAGGAGGAGAAAGAGGGGACTTTTTACATCTCACCGTTTTCTTGATAATTTCTTGTTTTCGTTTAACAGCTAAAAAATTTTGCCTTATCTTTGTGTTTCATTAAAGATTTCTTTCTACAAAAATATGTTTTTAGAGTATTTAAGAGTTAGGTACTGATGAGCGGCAGGGGCAATATTCAATTTTGCGATATTTCGTCATATATTCGCTAATTCGCTATCTTCGTTCACAATTTTTTTTCAATGCAAAAATCACAATGTATAATTTGCTTAATGTGTATGTGCAAAAAAACAACTGTTTTCAAACTACCCGAAGTTTGAGGAGATTGGAAAAGATGGTCGGAAGCAATTTTCGCGACAGTGAGGAAGAACTCCTGATTACTGTAAGTAATTTGACATTACACTAGTGTATTTGATTACATTTCACATGCATGTCAGACCAATTGCTTCATATGCAGAAAGAGTTTTATAAAATATTTGCGATTGCAAAAATCGACACTTATGATGCAAATGTTTTTTCGCAATACATACAACTTCACTTTTTATCAGGTCTAAGTAGATATTACTGATTGGTGCACTAATTGTTGCAACATCACAGCACTATGTCTGTAACATGTAAGTATGGACAGCATAGAAATATCTCTCACATGCACATTGCACATCCATTTTCCTGCCGCACACTATATACCCCCCCCTCCCCGCACACACACACAAACACAGGCTATAGATTAGAGTTTGTGTCCTGTTGGAGGAGCTTTCTTTGTCTTACCACCAGTATTTGCAGGTTCATTTAGAGTTACCCAGGGTGCATCACGGGGAAGCGAACCAGCTTTACACCCCACACCATACCATCACTTCACTAGACAGATACATCTCTGCTCAGCTGGCCAATATCCGATGTATGCTCAGATCCCACACACATACAATAGCAATACAATCCGATCTTATAACAGTAACATTAAATCTAATATTTCCCCTTCAAAGACTTAAATACTTTTTGATATTTTGTTAAGGGCATTATTTTCAATACTTGTATTAAACAAACTTGGTATTATATGCTTGCATCTTTATCCTGCAGCGCATGTTGGAGTGGGGATATGACTGCACCCGGGTCCACACTGAGAAGCAGGCCATTGTGAGGGAAATCCGTTTTGAGCTCCTAACAAAGTATAAGGTCAGGCACCCTAGGATGGCCATAATAAAAAAGTGGTCGGATTTGCAGAGGAGGAATTTGGAGCAGATCAGAGACATCCGAGACAGAATATGCCCAGGTACAATGCTTACATTACTTTTTTATCTCTCTCCAACACTCTGTAATGTTTATATATATACAGTTATGAAAATAGGTATTTCATCCTTTACAAATGATTACTTATTAACTGGTGTGACACGTAGCAAATCAGCAGGTTACATCATACATTTCTACCTCGCCATATAGCGGCTGATTTTGTGCGTTTCACACACACACACATGCACTCATAAATATATATATATGGTGTGTGTGTATATATACATAAAGTGCCATTATCATTCTGTATTCTAGTAAAAGGCCTTATAAATCATTACATTAGATACATCCCCCACTTAACTCCTTAACGCCTGATGACGTACATGTACTTTAGATTTGGAGGTGAATTAAAGCCCAGTGACTTAATGTACTGCATAGTGATCGGGCGGGTGCAGGAGCTGTGCCCCCTCAATTGGGGGCAGGGTTCAGGCAGTCACTGATAGCCGGACCCCTGCTGTATGCCCGGCATCGGTGAAATCACTGATGCCAGAGCATTAACCCCTGCACGGCTGCGGTCAGCACTGACCGCGGCAAGTGCGAGCTTCAGACATGTGCGGGTTGTCCATCGGGTCCTCGCACTGCTGTGATGGGGACCTAATGCCAGAGAAGGAAGCCCGATGCCTTCCTTAGGCATCGTGGCTGCCTTCCGGGAGGGCCTGTGAGATCCAAGTGGGACAAAAATGTGGATCAGACCCCCAAAATGTGAAGACCCAGAGTGGGACAAAAAATAAAGTGACAAAAAAGTAAAATAATAAATAAAGGTTTCTTAAAAAAAAAAAGGAAAATTTTCAATAATAATAAAAAAAAAACGTCCTTTTCCCAAAATAAAGTTTAATAAAAATTTAAAAAAATAGGGGGGGGGGGAATGGACATATTATGTATCGCCGCGTCTGTTTCAACCGGCTCTATAAAAATATCACATGACCTAACCCCTTAGATGAACACTGTCAAAAAAATGTAATAAAATCTGTGCTAAAAGATGTATGAACCCCAAAATAGTACCAATCTAACCATCACCTCATCCCGTTAAAAATGAGGCCATACTTAAAAAATTAGCCCGTAAAAAAAATGGTGTCAAAAAAGCAATTTTTTGTCACTTTAAATCACAAAAAGCGTAATACCAAGTGATCAAATGTTTGGTAAATTTGGTATTTTTTTTATAAAAATGAAATTTTGTGACTCTATTTTACCACTGTCATGAAATACAATATGTGACGAGAAAACAGTCTCAGAATGGCCTGGAAAAGTAAAAGCGTTTTAAAGTTACTACCACATAAAGTGACACATGTCAGATTTGCTAAAAATGGCCTGGTCAGAAAGGTGAAAAATGGCCCGGTCATTAAGGGGTGAATTTGCATTTGATATGAGTTCTTATTTTTTTGTCTAAATTCTGAACATTGTGTGATTACAGGGTTCCCGTTCCCTCTGTATGCCGCAGGCCTTCAACAGAGGATATGGAGGTGGTGGTGGTCTCGGCAGAGGAGGAGCAGGAGGTAGAGCAGACTGGACCCTCTGAGGATGCGGAAGCGTCACCCCTACCTGATGTCGATAAAATGGTGGAGGCATTCGCCTACCCCACAGCTCTAGATGAGGAAGAAGAGGAGGAGGAGGATGTCACCTGCCCCTGCCAGGAGGGTAAATATGTGCACATAGCAATGTAATTCTGTATCCATAACATGTACAGAAACAAAGGGCCAACAATGAGGGGACAACACACAATACAGTAATAGAAAACAACAAGACTGGACACTAACTCTGTAATATATATAAAAAACAATAACTAACCAACTAAATAACATTATACTCTGCATAACTATAACAAACTAACCAACTAAATAAAATTATACTCTACTGAACTAGCACTAACTAACCAACTAAATAACATTATACCATACTGAACTAGCACTAACTAACCAACTATATAATCATCATAAATATCAGTAACTAACGAATTTTAATGTAAATCATCAGTGCTTTAACAAATACTCCACACAATGAACTAATTGCCTCTTAATCTTAATTGCAAGTTTTTTTAATATTTTTTTTTTACACCAACAGTACCCTTGAAATAAAATAAAAAATTATCCAGCTGCAGCAGGAGGACAAAATGCTGGAGATCAGGGAAACATGCTGGAGATCAGGGAGCAGCAATGGAAGTTAAGGGAGCAGCAGCAGCATCTGGATAGAAAGGTGCATCGTTTGGAGGAGCTGCACCGTAAGGGGATCCAGGAGTTACTGGACCTCCATATGCAACTCAAAAAGTTGCCTTAGATGCATATCTGTTCCTCAACATTGTAAATAAAAATTTCTTTACATTCTAACGTGTGCTTTCGTTTTTTTTATATTGTTATGTTTTTGATTAGTTTTAACCTATGAGGTTGCAGTAAGGCACCTTTAGTCCTGGGGCACACTCATCAGGATCAGGACAGACTGCAGCAGCAGGTAAAGGTAACAGTGGAGTAAAAGGCCTACACAAAACTCAGCAGGATCAGGACAGATAGTAGCAGCAGAAGGTACATGTTAACGATGTAGTATAAGGCCTATGTAATTGATGGATTTGTTGATGGATTTCATGCACTTTAATCAGTCATATATTTGTATATGTGGGGGTATGTTCATGCTTCTGTGATGAGTTAGGGGGGCATGTGCACATGATTGGTCCACATGGCCCGGATTCATTGTATACAATGTTTTTAACCCATTTTTTGTCGTGCTTGTTGCTTTAAATAAATTTGATACTGTTTTAGATGTGCGGCTCTTATCTCGGCATTCCTTTTTCTTTTTTGAACTACGTAGTATAAGGCCTACACATAGCTCGACCAAGCTCATCAGGACAGACAGCAGCAGGTAAATGGTAATGGTGTAGTATAAGGCATACACATAGCTGTGCCAAACTCAGACAGAACAGACAGGAGCCAGTTCTTGGTTTGTAGCAGGAATATGTTCCCAGGAATAGGCCCCCGCCAGACCGGGGCAACCCCAAAAATAAAATTGTACACTTCTGACAGCAGCATGTTCTTCGTTTGCAGCAGGAATGCGTTCCCATGCATACAAATTGCAATATATTCCTTTGACAATTTTTTATTTCAAAGGATTTCTAAGATTGTAAAGGCCACAAGAAATAAAAAATAATATATATATATATATATATATATATAAACACATGCCATGGCACACCCTCAAGAAAATGTGCGTTTATTCAACCAAAAGCGACGTTTAAGTCCACACAATGGGACCTTTCTCAAGCAGTGACAAAAGTGAATGGTGCCAAGTACAAATACAAACTCAAGCGATTATTTAATGAAAACTATTAATAATTGAATTAAAATTAATTTGTTTGATTAGTATTGTATCTAAAAAAAAAAAAATACTGGTTAAAAAAAAAATGCAATAATATACAAGTATCCATAGTGTAAAGAGATTAATAACTTCCATTAAAGTATGTGAATTAATATTAACTGCTTAATTCATCAAAATTACATATAAAAAAAAAATGTCCAAAAACTATTTTGTCATTAAAATATCAGGTGTACCGATTAAAAACATAATGAAGGTGGCGAAGAACTAACCAGCATGGATCCGATATAGCGTCTCTTTTGGTTAACTGTGCATTGCTTCCACATTACTTAAAGAGACATGTGATGCAATCATGTGATCGCATTGACAGAGGAACACACACAGGCTGCGAGTATCCATAGACAGGGCATTTACATGATAACAGATCATGTGTTCGCACTAGAAATTGAACACAAACTGAGCCACAAACGCATCCTGTCTATGCGGTCACATGATAACCATGAAAATGAGTAGAATGACTCCCAAAATGGTGACATGGCTTCAAGAATATTATATATACTAGCTGAAGGACCCGGCTTCGCTCTGTATATTTAATCTATTTCATTTAATGTTTGTGTGTGTGTCAATAAAAGATATCCACAGTATGCACTATAACAGTGACCTCTACAGTACCCCACCCCCTTAACAGTGACCTCCACAGCCCCCAACCCTTAACACTGCCCCACCACAGTAGTGCCCTGTCCCTTAAAATTGGACCTCCACTGCAGCCCACCCCTTAACTTTTACCTTTACAGCAGCTTTCTTCTTTAACAGTGACTTTCACAGCATACCACCCCCTTGACAGTGACCTCCACAGGGGCCCTCCCCTTAACCACTTCAACCCCCCTAGCTGAAACACCCTTAATGACCAGGCCACTTATTACACATCTGCACTACACTACTTTCACCGTTTATTGCTCGGTCATGCAACTTTCCACCCAAATGAATTTTACCTCCTTTTCTTCTCACTAATAGAGCTTTCATTTGGTGGTATTTCATTGCTGCTGACATTTTTACTTTTTTTGTTATTAATCGAAATTTAACTAAATTTTTGCCAAAAAATGACATTTTTCACTTTCAGTTGTAAATTTTTTTTTTTAAATGACATCTATATATACATTTTTCCCTAAATTTATTGTTTTACATGTCTTTGATAAAAAAAAAAATTTTGGGGTAAAAAAAAAAAATGGTTTGGGTAAAAGTTATAGCGTTTACAAACTATGGTACAAAAATGTGAATTTCCGCTTTTTGAAGCAGCTCTCAATTTCTGCGCACCTGTCATGTTTCCTGAGGTTCTACAATGCCCAGACAGTAGAAAAAACCCACAAATGACCCCATTTAGGAAAGTAGACACCCTAAGTTATTCGCTGATCGGCATAGTGAGTTCATAGAACTTTTTATTTTTTGTCACAAGTTAGCGGAAAATGATGAATTTTTAATATTTTTTTTATTTCCTTACAAAGTCTCATATTCCACTAACTTGTGACAAAAAATAAAAACTTCCATGAACTCACTATGCCCATCATGAAATACCTTGGGGTGTCTTCTTTCCAAAATGGAGTCACTTGTGGGGTAGTTATACTGCCCTGGCATTTTAGGGGCCCAAATGCGTGCAAAGTAGTTTGAAATCAAAATCTGTAAAAAATGGCCGGTGAAATCTGAAAGGTGCTCTTTGGAATGTGGGCCCCTTTGCCCACCTAGGCTGCAAAAAGTGTCACACATGTTGTATCGCCGTACTCAGGAGAAGTTGGGGAATGTGTTTTGGGGTGTCATTTTACATATACCCATGCTGGGTGAGATAAATATCTTGGTCAAATGCCAACTTTGTATAAAAAAAATGGGAAAAGTTGTCTTTTGCCGAGATATTTCTCTCACCCAGCATGGGTATATGTAAAATGACACCCCAAAACATATTCCCCAACTTCTCCTGAGTACGGCGATACCACATGTGTGACACTTTTTTGCAGTCTAGGTGGGCAAAGGGGCCCACATTCCAAAGAACACCTTTCGGATTTCACTGGCCATTTTTTACAGATTTTGATTTCAAACTACTTCGCACGCATTTGGGCCCCTAAAATGCCAGGGCGGTATAACTACCCCACAAGTGACCCCATTTTGGAAAATAAGACACCCCAAGGTATTTCATGATGGGCATAGTGAGTTCATGGAAGTTTTTATTTTTTGTCACAAGTTCGTGGAATATGAGACTTTGTAAGAAAAAAATAAATCATCATTTTCCGCTAACTTGTGACAAAAAAAAAAAATCTAGGAACTCGCCATGCCCCTCACGGAATACCTTGGGGTGTCTTCTTTCCAAAATGGGGTCACTTGTGGGGTAGTTATACTGCCCTGGCATTTTAGGGGCCCAAATGCGTGAGAAGTAGTTTTTTTTTTTTAAACTCGTTTTATTGAAGTTTAACAAGAAAGGCATGTTACATTATCACAAGCAAAGAAGATGCAGGTCCAGGTTCAATCCCACGCAGGGGATATAGTACAAGCACAACAGTACAAGACAGTGTTGCATTAGATCCGGTACAACAAGGAGATGCACAAGTCAGGTGTCGTTTGTAGACCACTAGGTAGAAGAGACAAGTGCCTCAATGCATATAGACATCATACTACACATCAGCAACTGAATACATACAAGCGTTATGCACAGTCAAAGGGGACGCACACCATTCACCCCACACTTTGTCAAACTTTTGTGGACACTTCCTGTGAATATAGACAACCTTTTCCATGCTTACAGCCTGATTGACCAACGCTTTCCATTGACCCAGTGTAGGTGCTCTATCATCGATCCATCTCAAGGCAACGGCTTTCCTGGCAAAGAATAGGGTTTCGCTCAGTAGAATCCTATGGTGATGACCCCAAACCTCCTCATCTAGGATGCCGAGTAAGCAACTCTTTGGGCACAGCGGTACTGCATTTGAGACTATTGCGGATAGCACCCCTACCACAGCTTCCCAGAATCCCCTCAACTGCGAGCAGTCCCACATGAGATGCCAGAAGTCCGCCCCGTCCTGATGACACCTGTGGCACCTATTATGTGACAATCTGCCCATTTTATGCAATCGGACAGGTGTAAGATAACTTCTATGCAAAATAAACAGTTGAATCAGCCTGTTAGTGACTAACGGGGAGACCCGCGTAGGAGACAGCAGAGCTTCATTCCAATCATCCGCTGATAGGGAGGGGATGGAGTTCTTCCATTTCCCTTCAACAGCAAGGGGGTTCATCAGCGTACGATTGTTAAGCAGGTGCGTATAGAGAGCAGAAATGATACCTCTCGGTCCCTGCGATCTGAGGACTCCTATCAGGGGATAATTAGAAATTTTGCGACCTCCCGTCCCAAACTGTGCCGCCAGCGCATGCCTTAATTGTAAATATCTAAAAAGGAAAGAGCGAGGCAATTCAAACTTTTCTTGCAGCTGAGAGGAGGAGTGTTGCCATTTCTTTACTTAAGAGACAGGATAACCGGATTAAGTTGCTTCTGAACTTATCTTGTGGATTACAGCAGATCTCTGATGGAGGACAAACTCACACAGGCACCATGCTTTTGTTTCCTCAGGAACACACACTGCTGCTTACTGTGCAGCCTCTTTTCTCTTTTATTTTTTTTTCTCTGTGTGTACAACTTTATTTAAACACTTTCTGGTTAACAAACAGACAACATATTCATATGACTGTAGATCAATAGATAAGCTGTATAAGGGCATATAAAGAAAATGTCATATATCTTAACACCCCCACTTGCTCTTATACTGCTTATGAGAAATAGTTTGGTACAGTTACATCATTTTACTATCTATATTCCAAAAATATAACTAACAAACCTATCAAGCTTAAACTTTGTTATTGGTTTAGTCATAACATCAGCTACCATTTTATCCGTAGAACAATACTCAAGATCTATCTTGCCTTCACTCAGAACAGATCTAAGGAAATGAAATTTAATGTCAATATGTTTGCATCTTTGATGGTAAACTGGGTTCTTTGCGAGAGCTATCGCACTCTGATTGTCTTCAAAAATCTTTACTGGTTCATACTGACATTCACTGTCCAATTCTCTTAGCAATTGTGCAAGATATAGACTCTCCTGTGTGGTTGCGGCTAATGCCATATATTCAGCTTCACAGGAAGATAGTGCTATTGTTGGTTGTTTCTTTGACTTCCAAGAAATCAGAGGTCCATTTTCAGTCAGGCTGAAACAATATCCTGTTGTGCTCCTCCTATCAATCTGGTCTGAGGCCCAACTGGCATCACTATACGCCTCTAGTTTTAATTTCTCTTTACATTTTCTGTAGCATAGTTCAAAATTGACAGTTCCTTTCAAGTATCTCAGTACGTGTTTGGCAGTAATCATGTGTTGTACACTTGGTTGTGAAAAATGTTGTGACAGTTTGCTTATAGTCCAACTCAAATTTTTGTTCACAGGGAGTGGATCTCGGTTTACAATCTGACATACCAAATCTTTCTATTATTTTCAAAATGTATCTCTTCTGATTCATCTTCACCGTTTCACTAGTCTGTCTAAAATCAATGCCCAAAAAATAGTTCAGTTTCCCAAGATCCTTCATTTTGAATTTTGTCGCAAGTGTTAACTTCACCTCATTGAGTAGTTTTTCATTGCTTGCAGCAATGATCAGATCATCAACCCATATTAGTAATATTGCTTGTTCATTGCCGTTCTGTTTGACATATACACAATGGTCTACAGAATTTTGTATAAATGCATTTGAACATAGATAATCATGTAGCATCTTGTTCCAGTTTCTTCCCGATTGCTTAAGACCATACAGTGACTTTTTTAGTTTGAGAACTAGCTTTTTATTTGTGTCATCTTTGATCTCAAAACCTTCTGGTTGGTCTATATATATATATCACAATCAATTGGGGCATGCAAGTAAGCTGTCTTCACATCCATTTGATGCAAAATTAAATCATATTGTGCTGCCATTTGCATCAAAATGCGTAATGAAGTAAAATTTGCAGTTGGAGAAAAAGTTTCCATGTAGTCAGTTCCCTTTACTTGACTATAACCTTTTGCCACAAACCTGGCTTTGTACGTTTCAGTTCCATTTGCATTGCTTTTTATCACATATACCCATCTAACCCCCACTGAATTTTTACCTTCTGGTTATGTGGTCAATGTGAAGGTATCATTCTCCTTTAGTGATTCCATCTCTTCTTTCATTGCATCTAACCAACTTTGTGACTGGGGTGTTTCCATGGCTTCTCTGAAGGTCTGGGGTACATCATGTGCTCTATAGCAGTAACCTATATTCATCAGTACCTGATCATCACGAACAGATTCTAGTACATAGTCATTTAAATACTGAGGAGTTTTTCTATTTCTTGTAGGGTATCTTGTACCCTGGTCATCATCTTTGTCCTCTGCAATCTCCACTAAAGAATCTGGGGTCTCTTTAGTTATTGGACTTGATACAGGAATTACACTCCTTTCCTCATAGTCATCATCATTATTGTCCAACAGCTCAGTCTGAGTTTGTTTCTCGATTACATCCTTTTCAATGAATTTTACTAGTCTGTGCCTGAAGACTTTGCCAGTTTCAGGGTAATACACCAGGTAAGAGGGACTATTTTTGTCATATCCTACAAAAATTCCTTTTGTGCATTTTGGATCCAGCTTTTTCTTATCATGTTTGTATGCAAAACATTCTGACCCAAAAATCTTCATTTTTGAAAAGTCTGGTTTCTTCCCTGTCAGTATGTTGTACGGCGTTTGCTTCAAACGACTGTTAAAGCATCGATTTCGAATCATAGCTGCCGTCATCACTGCATATGTCCATAACTCTTTTGGTACTTTGCTCTCTATTAGCATACATCTTGCCATCTCTATCAGTGTTCTCCAGTTTCTTTCAGCCGTTCCATTTTGATGCGGTGAGTAAGGTGCTGAAGTCTCATGTCTTATGCTCCTCTTTATGAGTAGTGACTGGAAGTCATTCGATGTGAATTCGGTACCATTGTCAGACCTCATTCTCTTGATGGTCCCATAGGGGGCAGTGTCAGCGATAAACTTCTCTGTGGCTAGAACTGTGTCACTCTTGTTCTTCAGAAAGTATACAAACACTGCGCCAGAATAATCATCAGTGAACGCTATGATGTATTTGAATCCGTCCTTTGCAACTGGCTGTATAGGACCTGTTAAATCTGTGTGTACTAGTTCAAGTGGGTATTTTGCACGGGTGTCAGACTCTCTGTTTCTACTCTGAGCAAATTTCCCTTGGGTACAAATCTCACACTTCAGGTTGGACTTATCAACCTTACCTTGGATCTTCATTCCATCTACTAGATTCTGTAGTTTCAAGATATCATCGTAATTACAATGACCAAGAATTTTATGCCATATCTGAATATCATAACAACCGTAACAACTGTCTTCACATCCCTTATAGGTGTCCAAATAGTAAAGCCTGTTGTATTTCTTTATAATAAACTTTGTACCATTCTTATGAGCCAGAATACTGTCATCTTGTCGGAATTCCACAGACGCCCCATTCCTTGTTGCTGCTTCAACTGAGAATATGTCTTGTGGATATGTGGGGATAAATAATGCGTTTTGTAGCAATGTTCTCATTTGTTTTCCCCTACTGTCCATTAGGTACACTTCTGCGTCGCCTCTCTTGAGTGCTACACCGGAAGTTCTTTTCCCATCTGCCAACTCCATGTAGTGTTTCTCTGGCTTAAATGAGGTGTCAAATCTTTTAAATTTCTTAATGTCTGTAATAATATGCGATGTTGCTCCTGTATCTACCATCAGGCTTTTTGTTATGGGATTGCTTAACTGGTCTTCGCTTATCTTAAAAGCAAATGTTTGTTCTGTATCATCCACTACTTGCTTTACATTGTGTCGTGCTTTTCGTCTGCACAATGTCTCGCTGTGAGTGGAGCTCCTGCAATAACTACACCACTGTGTCTTCCTTTTATTCACTCTGCTTGGACATGCATTGGCTTTGTGACCTTTCTGATTACAACTGTAGCAGATGATGATGTCTTTCTCCTTTATTGGTATAACAGGGGTGCCGACCTTCATAACATTATCAGTGCTTGTGCTGCTACGATATTTTTCAGTGTCCTCAAAAATCCTTAACTGGGTTTTAAAGTCAGTAAAAGTCATATCTTCTTTACCTTGTGTTATATGGATTGCAAATGGTTTGAATGATTCAGGCAGGCCTTTAAGAATCATAGCAACTAATAGTCCATCACTGAGGGTCTCCCCTGCATTTCTCAGTGCTGTAATAGCTGTTTCTGTGCGTATGATATAGTCTGTGACACTTTCACATTCAGATTTCTGAAGAGATGTTAGTTCTGTGTATAAGTTTATGATACGTGGCTTACCTTGGCCAGCATAATGATCTCTCAGGATTTTCAGCGCTTTTCTTCCATTATCAGTTGCTTCTCTCATTATAAGAGATAGACTTTTATCATCTAGGAATTGTATTAGTTCAGCATAAGCTTCTTCATTCTTACTCCTATCTTGCATAGGGTCTACTCCATCTGCTGGTTCACGCAGGATGGTTTCTTTAAGGTTCATCAAGCGTAGATGGCCTAGGAATTTTGTCTCCCACAGCTCATAATTCTTCTCATCTCCATCGAAAAGTAGCCTGCTCCATCGGCTTGTTCCTTCTCTCCTGGGCCCATAACCTGTTGCCATTTCTTTACTTAAGAGACAGGATAACCGGATTAAGTTGCTTCTGAACTTATCTTGTGGATTACAGCAGATCTCTGATGGAGGACAAACTCACACAGGCACCATGCTTTTGTTTCCTCAGGAACACACACTGCTGCTTACTGTGCAGCCTCTTTTCTCTTTTATTTTTTTTTCTCTGTGTGTACAACTTTATTTAAACACTTTCTGGTTAACAAACAGACAACATATTCATATGACTGTAGATCAATAGATAAGCTGTATAAGGGCATATAAAGAAAATGTCATATATCTTAACAAGGAGAACAGACTTCCGTTAGTGTATAAATCGCTCAATTTGTGGACACCCTGTACCTTCCACCATCCAGCTCCCTCTAAATCTTTCAAATGAGCAAACATGGGGTTATCCCACAGAGGGATGTCATCCGGGATATCTCTGAACAACCTTAACTTTGCAGCTGTCCAGACCTGATGAGCCATTCTATGGATGGGGAGCAAGCGCATAGGTATGAAGCGCGGTCCTTCCAAAACCGGCCACAGAGAGGATAGGCCCAGGTGCTCACTGAGATAATATTCTGCATTGGGCAAGACCGACGACTGAACCCAAGTAGTTAGGGGTTTCAGCTGCCCGGCCAGGTAATAAAGGAAGAAATCAGGTAGAGCAGCACCACCTTCTAGCTTGGGCCTCTGAAGAACCTGAAGGGACAGCTTCCGTCTGGACTCCCCCCACACAAATTTAGCCACTGACGAATGGATGCGAGCAAAAAAGCCCTGCGGTACCGGGGTACCCTTTGGGCAACAGTGTCATCTTAACTAGATTCAATCTACCCATAATGGAGAGTGGTAAGGTCCGCCATGCCTTAAATTTATCCATAAACAGGGTCTCCAGAGGAGCAATATTCAGGGAATACGCCAACTGGGGATCCTTGGTGATAATAATCCCTAGATATTTAAAGGAATCCACAACTGGCAGATTACAATACTGAGAAGGCCATGTGTGCGACCACAAGGGCATGAGTGCCGATTTCGTCCAATTTATGTGCAAACCCGAGAACCTCCCAAACTCGCCAATTATATCAATCGCTCTAGGTAGTGTCGTCTCGGGTTCATCCATAAAAAGGAGGAGATCATCCGCATAGAGTCCAACCTTGTCCGTTCTGTCGCCCATAGAAATCCCTTTAAAGACCTGATCTTGCCGAATTCTCAAAGCAAGGTGCTCAATGGCTATGGCGAACAAAAGTGGTGACAGGGGGCAGCCCTGTCTGGTTCCCCTGTGGAGGCTAAAGGACTCAGACATCGACCCATTTACAAGTATATTAGCTTTGGGGAGGTGATACAGAATTTCTACCCATTCGATAAACCTAGGGCCAAAACCAAAGCAGCGTAGCACTTCTAAAAGGAACACCCACTCCACAGAGTCAAAGGCCTTGGCAGTGTCTAGAGATGCCATGGCCCAGCGCTTATCCCTCGCCACTCCTACCTGCGCTATAACCTGCGCTCTTCTGATATTATCAGACGTTGATCGTCCCGGTATGAACCCAGACTTGTCTCTGTGTATAACTGTGGCTATCGCCTTGTTCAGTCTGGAGGCGATCAGTCTCGTGAGAATTTTATAATCCAGATTTAGGAGTGATATCGGCCTGTACGACCCACACTCCAAGGGATCCTTGTCCGGCTTCAGAATCACCACTATGGTGGCATCATACATCGAGTCCGGGAGTCTACGCTTCTGCTGAGCCGCCTGATAGAGTTTAAGGAGTTCAGGCCCTAGAACCTCAGCATATTTCCTGTAGACCTCCACTGGGATCCCGTCGGGGCCGGGTGCTTTCCCAGTGGGGACCTCCGACATGGCTATCTGAATTTCCTCCAGCGATATGTCAGCCTCCAATAAAGTCCTGTCCTCCTCACTAAGTTGCGGATGCGCGACCTGATCTAGATAGGCCCTCAACTCTCGAGCGGAGTATTGAGCCGCTGAACTATAGAGATCCTGGTAGAAGCCCTTAAATCTGTTTAGAATATCCCCCACTGATTCCACCACCACCCCAGCCACGTCCTTTATCCTAATGATCGGGGGAGACATGCTGTTATTACGTACAACATGAGCCAGCAATTTGCCAGCTTGACTACCCAGTTCAAAGTTCTGTTGCTTCAAGAAGAACAGCTTGCGCTCGCTCTTTTCCCTAAGATGCGTCATATACATCCTGCCTTTCAACATCCAGTCCTGCCTATTCGCATCCGTGGGATCATACCTGAAGGAGTTCTCAGCCGCCTTACAACTAGAATGTAGCTCTAATCCCTTACGCGCAGAATCCCTTTTAATATAAGAAATAGATGACTTGAGGCACCCCCTCAAATAGGCCTTTAGCATCTCCCAATGCAGCAGTCCATCCGTCATCTCGTCCTGCATTGCAAGGAACACCTGGAGTTGATCAGGGACTCTATCGCTAGAAGACAACAAAGATAACCAAAAGGGGTGCACACGCATCCTGACACTCTGCCTAATGCCGTTGTATAGAGTAAATTGAGCTAGAACCGGGGCATGGTCCGAGGGTCCCTGTGCACCATATTCAATACTGCTGAGATACGTGTATACAGCAGCACTTCCAAAGATATAGTCTATTCTGGATAGTGCGCCCCTGGCGGGGGTGAAGCAAGAGTACTCCCTCTGAAGGGGATTGCGCAGTCTCCACATATCTAGCCACCCAAGCTCGGATGCAATTCTAGCTATGGTGGTTTCTCCCTGAGTATAGCTACCCACTCTGTCCCCAGAACGGAACCTGTCCAGGTCTTCATGCATCACTAGGTTGAAATCGCCCATGCAGATAAATTTAGCATTGGGATATTGCGCTACAAAGCCCATCACCACCTGGAATATGGTCGTAGTAGCCGGGGGGGGGGGGGGGTGTTGTAAATGTTAATTACAATGTATGGGGCGCAGTTAATGAAAGCATATACCAGGATATATTGGCCTTCAGGATCCGCAACCGAGTGCTGAACCTCCCACCTGATGTTCCTGTGAACCAGCAAAGCGACCCCTCTAGAATGTGTAGACCCATACGCATTCATTGACCATTGAACCCAAGGTTTTTTAATCCTGTTCCCTGTCTCTGGGGTTAAATGAGTTTCTTGCAGGCCCAGAATATGAGGGCTGTACTGCCTGACATGGGAGAATACAGAAATTCTTTTCCTAGGATTGCCCAGCCCCCTCACATTCCACGACATAACTTTGAGATCAGCCATAATGGTATAGTAATCTAGTCTCCATGCAATACATACACCTTCCTGCACATGAACCCTGGCTGCCCACCTCTGACCATCTCATGCACACCCCACGTGGTGCCACATTATGCCTCACATACCATGCCTTTAACAGTATAAACCATTTACAACTGAATAACAAGATAACGAATGAGTAAGTGACTCTGTAGTCGGTGACGTCTCTGTCATCACGTTTCATGGCTGATGTATCGGGGACCTGCATAGTGCATTAAGATGGAAAACCTATGCAGGTATCCGCTCAACCCCATATCAATAAGACAACTCTGGTTATAACAAATAGCAAAAATCGAGACGAGAAGGGGGAAGGGGACGCAGGGAGGGGGGGGGGATCAGACATTAGGAGCATATCAAAGGAGATGAGACGGACAACCAGCAGCGTATGCATAGGAATGTCCTGCAGGCAACGTGTCCGCAGCTGTAAACAACATGGGGCAATTCCACACACCAAGTTATGGCACCAGAGTCTTAGGTGCCCATAGAAACATAACGTTACCACTCAGAGGAGCTGTAGTTGTCCCAAAATATATAGAGTCCTCAGCGCGGATCTGGACGGCTTGGCCTCTTGGAGATCCATTCTTCCGCCTCTTTAGGGTCCACAAAAAAGACCGTTTTCTCGCCATCTACCACCCTGAGGCGCGCCGGATAGGCCATGGAGTACTGCAGATTCATATCACGGAGGCGCCGCTTGATAGAGATGAAGGTGGCCCTCTACTTTTGCAGCTCCGCTGAGAAATCAGGAAACAGCGATATATTTGCGCCTTCATGTTTAATATCCCGCTTGTTTCTTGCTTGTCCTAAGATCATGTCTCTGTCCTTCCAATTGAGCAGCCGCGCCAGCAGAGGCCTAGGGGGAGCCCCAGGGGGGGGGGGGGTCTGGCAGGGACCCGGTGAGCTCACTCAACTGCGTAGGCGCCGGAAAATGGCGCATCAGGGAACTGTGCCTTGAACCAGAGCTCCAGGAAAGTAGCCGGATCTGAGCCTTCCGCTCTCTCAGGTAACCCCAGGATCCTGACGTTATTGCGCCTGGCCCTATTTTCGAGGTCATCGCATTTTTGCTGCCACAGGCCAACAGACCTCTCCACAGCCTGCAGTCTGCCTGCCAGCGGCCTGGTAAAGTCCTCCAGAGCAGAGACCCTGTCCTCCGTGTGGCGCACACGTTCTCTGAGCTGCTGCACGTCCTGTCTGAGAAGGCCCAGGTCCACCTTTACCTCCTCAATCTTACAGGTAAGGGACGTCTGGCAGGTAGAAATCACGGTGAGGAGCTGATGAGAAACAGTCTTAAGTGTCACCTCCGGCTCCTCCGCTCCCTCCGCTTCTGTCTGCAGCGCTGCCTGACCTCTCGTCACTGCCGCCCACGGCGTAGCAGGACCAGCGGCGCCATTTTGGGCCTCTTGCCGGACATATTCTTTCAGCTTTTCAGCCGCCGATTGTGCCTTGCTGGGACCCATGTCAGTCCTCCCAGGTCTTCTCATCCTCCTCTGCACCTGCCACTCGTCCTTCTGTGTAGCCAGAATGTCAGGATGCTGAAGGATTTAGATCGGGGTACGGAGCAGAGCTCAAGTGCGTGCGCTCATGTTGGCAGTTAGCCACGCCCCCCGAGAAGTAGTTTTAAATCAAAATCTGTAAAAAATGCCCTGTGAAATCCGAAAGGTGCTCTTTGGAATGTGGGCCCATTTGCCCACCTAGGCTGCAAAAAAGTGTCACACATGTGGTATCGCCGTACTCAGGAGAAGTTTGGCAATGTGTTTTGGGGTGTCTTTTTACATATACCCATGCTGGGTGAGAGAAATATCTCGGCAAAAGACAACTTTTCCCATTTTTTTTATACAAAGTTGGAATTTGACCAAGATATTTATCTCACCCTGCATGGGTATATGTAAAATGACACCCCAAAACACATTCCCCAACTTCTCCTGAGTATGGCGATACCACATGTGTGACACTTTTTTGCAGCCTACATGCGCAAAGGGGCCCAAATTCCTTTTAGGAGGGCATTTTTAGACATTTGGATCCCAGACTTCTTCTCACGCTTTAGGGCCCCTAAAAAGCCAGGGCAGTATAAATACCCCACATGTGACCCCATTTTGGAAAGAAGACACCCCAAGGTATTCAATGAGGGGCATGGCGAGTTCATAGAATTTATTTATTTTTTGGCACAAGTTAGCGGAAATAGATTTTGTTTAGTTTTTTCTCACAAAGTCTCCCTTTCCGCTAACTTGGGACAAAAATTTAAATCTTTCATGGACTTAATATGCTCCTCACGGAATACCTTGGGGTGTCTTCTTTCCGAAATGGGGTCACATGTGGGGTATTTATACTGCCTGGCATTTTAGGGGCCCTAAAGCGTGAGAAGAAGTATGGAATATAAATGTCAAAAAATTTTTACGCATTTGGATTCCGTGAGGGGTATGGTGAGATTTTATTTTTTGACACAAGAAAAAAAAAAAAAAAACAATTTCCGCTAACTTGTGCCCAAAAAATGTCTGAATGGAGCCTTACAGGGGGGTGATCAATGACAGGGGGGTGATCAGGGAGTCTATATGGGGTGATCACCCCCCTGTCATTGATCACCCCCCTGTTAGGCTCCATTCAGACGTCCGTATGTGTTTTGCGGATCCGATGCGTGGATCCGTAAAACACATACGGACCTCTGAATGGAGCCTTACAGGGGGGTGATCAATGACAGGGGGGTGATCAATGACAGGGGGTGATCAGGGAGTGTATATGGGGTGATCACCCCCCTGTCATTGATCACCCCCCTGTAAGGCTCCATTCAGACGTCCGTATGTGTTTTGCGGATCCGATCCATGGATGCGTGGATCCACAAAACACATACGGACCTCTGAATGGAGCCTTACAGGGGTGTGATCAATGACAGGGAAGTGATCAGGGAGTCTATATGGGCTGATCACCCCCCTGTCACTGATCACCCGCTTGTAAGGCTCTATTCAGATGTCCGTATGCGTTTTGCGGATCTGATCCATGGATGCGTGAATCCGTAAAACACATACGGACATCTGAATGGAGCCTTACAGGGGGGTGATCAATGACAGGGGGGTGATCAGGGAGTCTATATGGGGTGATCAGGGGTTCATAAGGGGTTAATAAGTGACAGGGGGGTGTAGTGTAGTGTAGTGGTGTTTGGTGCTACTTTACTGAGCTACCTGTGTCCTCTGGTGGTCAATCCAAGCAAAAGGGACCACCAGAGGACCAGGTAGCAGGTATATTAGACGCTGTTATCAAGACAGCGTCTAATATACCTGTTAGGGGTTAAAAAAATTGCATCTACAGCCTGCCAGTGAGCGATCGCCGCTGGCAGGCTGGAGATCCGCTCGCTTACCTTCAGTTCCTGTGAGCGCGCGTGCCTGTGTGCGCGCGTTCACAGGAAATCTCGGCTATCGCGAGATGACGCACGGATGCGTTCAGGAGGAATGAATCGACCGCCTCCATGACGCATCCGTGCGCTAGCTGGTCCGGAGGCGGTTAACAGTGGCCTTTACAGCAATCTGCCCCTTAACACTGACCTCCAAGGCGGACCATCCCCTTAACTGTGACCTCTACAGCAGTCTGCCCCTAGGGTAGCCAGAGGTCCAGTTTTAGGCCGGACAGTCCGGTTTTCAGACTCCCTGTCCTTCATCTGGTGTAGGGCCTGGATGGATACAAGGATGTCCTTTTGAACAGCTCACTCTCATAAAGCAACACTGTGCTGTCTGAGTGTGAGCTGCAGGAAGAAAGTCACCCTGCCTCCCACCCCTGCAGCTGACAGAAGTTGATTTTTAACTTCATTTTTTCAATCCCTGTTGGCTAAGAAGTGGGAGGGGACATGGCCTAACTGAATCGAGGGCGTGGCCTAGCGGGACGAAGAAGATGATTTTTAACTTCATTTTTTCAATCCCTGTTGGTGAAGGAGTGGGATGGGGCGTGGTCTAACCATATAAGGGGCGTGGCTTAGCATGACCTGGGGGCGAGGTTTTAAGTTTGTCTTTTGAGAGTGGATACATTGCGACAGCGGGCGTGTCTGGGCTCCTTCCTGCAAGAGTGACGCCCCTCTGGGCGCCTTACTGGCTCATTTGCATACCAAATAAACTGGATTTTCAGAGGATAAAAACATCTATTGCTGGAACAAAGGCACATCTTTAAATAAGGTACTAACTGCTATTAGGCCATGGCTTCATACTTCAATAGCGATTATCCTGGTGACAGATTTTTTTTTTAAAGCTCTCCTACAGCAGTGAAGCTAAATGGGTGGGTTGTTATGGAAACCTGGATTAAAACTGTGTATGTGGAGACTGGAGGACCTGTGAACTTCTATTGGCTGATAATGGTCATGTGACCAAGCCTCTATTGGCTAATGCATTTTTTAGAAATATCTCAGGAACGGTATGTCCTAGAGAGCTGCGACCTGTTCTAAAACCTTCCGGGACACCTGATGTACCTGTGTGCCAAATTTCGTGATTGTAAATGCGACGGTGCAGATTCCTTTAGCGGACATACACACACACACATACACTAAGCTTTATATATTAGATATCAAAGTTTATATTGTAAAGTGAAAAGCTTTGATTCTATAAAAATCGCATGTGCAAATTATCATTACATAGTTGTCAAGGGGGTATTGATCACGTGCGAATATCTCCTATAGGGGAAAGACTTCTCACCCAACACGAAACTTGGTTGATTTATTGTCACCGCCAGATCTCTGAGAAGCTTTGACAGACGTTCTTCAGTACCTCTTGCTTGAGGTTCTTTTGTTTTGGTTTTGTTTTGTCATCTCGTTTCCCTCTCTCAGCTGTCATCTAGTTGCACTGATTGCATCCCTTTATATCCCCTCCCATACTCCATCACTTTGCGGTTTATACAACTTCCTGGATTGTGCTCACTGCTAGATGCTGTAACTGCTGTTTCCTCAGTTAAGTCTTTTCCTTTATTTGTGTTTTCCTGTTGGCTTGAGTCTAGGTGACCCTGACTCCCTCCGTATTGGGTGCAGGGAGCCGATGGTCGTGTCCCCTCACTATTGTAGGGTTTTCAGGTGTCACACAGTCTAGGTACGAGAACATGCATCTTTCTATCATAAAGATCTTTGCATGGGCTGAGCAGTCAGGGAGAGCTCTAGGGCTTTTATAGGGCTCACCCATTTGTTCCTTAGTTTGGGATCAAGTCAGTTGGATCTATATTTGTGACTTCTAGTTTTCTGCAACACCATCCGTGACATTTATACCCTGAGGTCGGTCCCACCACTTGGTCTGAACGACTATAATAGTTTTGTGCCTTTTCTGTAGGCCCTGTTGTGCTCCCCTGTCCCAGATCCTGTCGATCATCGGGTAAGTTTTCAACTTTTTAACATATATGTTTTTTTTAACAGTGGTTTGTCCTGTAATAAGTATATAGATATGTTTATTTAATATTACGTAATAACACCTATGATTGCTATATACTCACTTATTTGGCTTCTTCCACTTCTAGTACTTCTCTGGCAGTTTTTTGTCATGGCGGATGCTTATCTAGGATGCGGACTGGTGTGACTTTGATTGATCATCGCTTATACCCTGGAACAATAATGGAATACTATTAAATATGGATTGGCATATTGTGACCCTGTTCCCCCTTGCCCCTCCCCCCCTTTCCCTTCATTCTTGTTTTTTTTCCCCTTTTTGATTTTTGTCCTATTGCTATAATACATCCTATATAATGGCACATTCATGTGTTACACTTTTCCTGTGAATGGCACTTAATTGTGATTTTCTATCATTACTTTTCGTTGTGAGGTCATTATTTTACACTTGCACTTTAACCATGTCACTTGCACTTGCACCTTCACTGCATGTCACTGAGCAGTTGTCACTTTTTACAATAATTTCTCATTGAATAATATATTTTTTTATTATATGCTGTATATAGGTACTTTGTGTCACTTTTTATAATGATCCTTTATTGAATAATTTTTTATTACATACAGACGTGGACAAAATTGTTGGTACCCTTTGGTCAATGAAAGAAAAAGTCACAATGGTCACAGAAATAACTTTAATCTGACAAAAGTAATAATAAATTAAAATTCTATAAATGTTAACCAATGAAAGTCAGACATTGTTTTTCAACCATGCTTCAACAGAATTATGTAAAAAAATAAACTCATGAAACAGGCATGGACAAAAATGATGGTACCCCTAACTTAATATTTTGTTGCGCAACCTTTTGAGGCAATCACTGCAATCAAACGCTTCCTGTAACTGTCAATGAGACATCTGCACCTCTCAGCAGGTATTTTGGCCCACTCCTCATGAGCAAACTGCTCCAGTTGTGTCCGGTTTGAAGGGTGCCTTTTCCAGACTGCATGTTTCAGCTCCTTCCAAAGATGCTCAATAGGATTGAGGTCAGGGCTCATAGAAGGCCACTTTAGAATAGTCCAATTTTTTCCTCTTAGCCATTCTTGGGTGTTTTTAGCGGTGTGTTTTGGGTCATTGTCCTGTTGCAAGACCCATGACCTGCGACTGAGACCAAGCTTTCTGACACTGGCTAGTACATTTCTCTCTAGAATTCCTTGATAGTCTTGAGATTTCATTGTACCCTGCACAGATTCAAGACACCCTGTGCCAGACGCAGCAAAGCAGCCCCAGAACATAACAGAGCCTCCTCCATGTTTCACAGTAGGGACAGTGTTCTTTTCTTGATATGCTTCATTTTTTCGTCTGTGAACATACAGCTGATGTGCCTTGGCAAAAACTTCGATTTTTGTCTCATCTGTCCACAGGACATTCTCCCAGAAGCTTTGTGGCTTGTCAACATGTAGTTTGGCATATTCCAGTCTTGCTTTTTTATGATTCGTTTTCAACAATGGTGTCCTCCTTGGTCGTCTCCCATGTAGTCCACTTTGGCTCAAACAACGACGGATGGTGCGATCTGACACTGATGTTCCTTGAGCATGAAGTTCACCTTGAATCTCTTTAGAAGTCTTTCTAGGCTCTTTTGTTACCATTCGGATTATCCGTCTCTTAGATTTGTCATCAATTTTCCTCCTGCGGCCACGTCCAGGGAGGTTGGCTACAGTCCCATGGATCTTAAACTTATGAATAATATGTGCAACTGTACTCACAGGAACATCTAGTTGCTTGGAGATGGTCTTATAGCCTTTACCTTTAACATGCTTGTCTATAATTTTCTTTCTGATCTCTTGAGACAGCTCTTTCCTTTGCTTCCTCTGGTCCATGTCGAGTGTGGTACACACCATATCACCAAACAACACAGTGATTACCTGGAGCCATATATATAGGCCCAATGGCTGATTACAAGGTTGTAGACACCTGTGATGCTAATTAGTGGACACACCTTGAATTAACATGTCCCTTTGGTCACATTATGTTCTGTGTTTTCTAGGGGTACCATCATTTTTGTCCATGCCTGTTTCATGAGTTTATTTTTTTACATAATTCTGTTGAAGCATGGTTGAAAAACAATGTCTGACTTTCATTGGTTAACATTTATAGAATTTTAATTTATTATTACTTTTGTCAGATTAAAGTTATTTCTGTGACCATTGTGACTTTTTCTTTCATTGACCAAAGGGTACCAACAATTTTGTCCACGTCTGTATGTTGTATATAAGTATTTTACGGTATATACTAATTTCTTTTTATTCACATATGTACGTTAGATGAGTTTATCACTATGAAATATTCATTGCTGCACTTGCGATCCTCACTATATAATCTGTATGGATTATTGGCCATTATAGTTTATGATTTATGAATATCTAATGGTTCTTATATGAACCATATGGTAGCTGTCTGGATCCCTATATATGGGGGTTCATGAGGGGTTCATTTCAGCTATCCGGCTAGTCTCCCAGCCGGCCCGATCATGTGATGGTCAGATGACCCCACCCTGCTAGTGACGTGACACGTCACATGCGAATCATGTGACACGCTCCACACCGCTGTGTGGTGTAGTGTCACGAGAGTTCGGACGGGTGTCTATTTGCATTGTGCTGCGTCACTGCGTGGCCAGGTTAGTGCCGCGAGACCTTGGAATGCAGTGGGGCGGGCTTATACGGTATTGTAATAGCAAAAACATACGTCCAGGGGTGCGTTTAAATGATTAGTATGTGCACCTGATCTGCTGATTATTACTGACATGCTGATATATAAGGGGGGTTGAGCTGATGAGTGGGTGTGCCCTTTTAAGAAGCAACTGCGAAATGGATGTTGGGTCATTCCCTCCAGGTTGGTTTCTACTATGTTTATATGATTGTTCTCAGTCCACAATTTAGGGATATGTATGCCTCATGAGATGGCTACACTACTACCTTCCCACTTGTTTAACTTTTAGGAGGCCGGCGGCACCATGTCATATGTGTCAAGTGGGGCATGTTATTTTGCACAGGGACTGTAGAACTATATTATTGCACTTTATTACTACCACTGGAGGGATTCTCCTTTTCCACATTATCCTGCCTCCATACAATAGATGTAATTTCAAGTGTTTGTACGAGATGTATGTTACTATTTTGGATTAACAAAATTGTCATTGTTACTTTTTGTGTGGTGTTATAGTTGTCAAGAAGTAACATGAAATAAACATGTATGTGTAGATATATACATGTGGCAATAACGCTCCATTCCCAAAACAGGATTACCACACGGATGAGTATAACGCCAGTCACACCCAACCATGTGGAGAGGTCAACATGGAAGTCAGGCATCCTGTTCAGGACGACAGACAACAACATTTACAAACCTACATCCTGATTAAACAAAATAGAAAATAATAAAACAATAAAATTGAATTAGATTTCTCAATCAGTCCTGTACAATTAACTGCACAAGACCTTTTGACAAGGGAAGCCTACATGCGGTCCCCACATAGTTTTAGTATAAACCACACCAGGGCCGCCCAAAACCCAAGTAAATCAAAATTATAACATATAAAATTAAATTAATTAAAAAACATTTTTTGGTGAATGAAGTGTAACACAGCATAATTGTATTTCGTTCAAACAAATATTTTTTGATATTTATATATATATATATAAATAAATATATATATATAAATCTTATATATGATACAATATATGATGAACAGAGCACATGCACAAAAATGAAGCATGCACACCAGTTTAAGAGAATTCTAATACTCAATAGTTTATAAAGTCCAAGGGCGAAAAAGTGGTCCATGCTGGTTGTCCTCAGCAGTATCAGGACAGACAGAAGCAGCAGATAATTGTTAAGGGTATAGTATAAGGCCTACACCTAGCTTGACTAAACTCAGCAGGAGCAGGACAGACTGCATCAGGTAAATGGTAACGCTGTAGTGTAAGGCATACACATATCTTGGCCTAACTGAGCAGGAACAGAACAGACAGCAGCAGGGAAATGGTGACGCTGTAGTGTAAGGCATACATATAGCTGGGTCTAACTGAGCAAGAACAGAACAGACAGCAGCAGGTAAACGGTAACGCTGTAGTGTAAGGCATACATATAGCTGGGCCTAACTGAGCAGGAACAGAACAGACAGCAGCAAGTAAATGGTAACGCTGTAGTGTTAGGCATACACATAGCTTATCCTAACTTAGCAGGAACAGAACAGACAGCAGCAGGGAAATGGTAACGCTGTAGGATAAGGCAGACACATAACTAATCAAGATCAGGACAGACAGCAGCAGCAGGACAAGGTAACTGTGCGGTTGAAGGCCTACAAATAACTCAGCATGATCAGGACAGGCAGGATATATATAAATCTTGACAATAAATGATGAACAGAGCAAAAATGCGCAAAAGTGAAGCATGCACACCAGTTTAAGAGAATTATAATACTCAATGGTTGATAAAGTCCAAGGGCGAATAAATGGTCCATGCTGGTTGTCTTTAGCAATATCAGGGCAGATAGCAGCAGAAGATAATTGTTAAGAGTATAACTCAGCAGGAGCAGGACAGACTGCATCAGGTAAATGATAATGCTGTAGTGTAAGGCATACACATATCTGGGCCTAACTGAGCAGGAACAGAACAGATAGCAGGAGGTAAATAGTGATGATGTAGTGTAAGGCATACATATAGCCGGGCCTAACTGAGCAGGAACAGAACAGACAGCAGCAGGTAAATGGTAACACTATAGTGTAAGGCATACACATAGCTGGGCCTAAATAAGCAAGAACTCATCAAGATCAGGACAGACAGCAGCAGCAGGTAAAGGTAGCGGTGGAGTTTAAGGACTACAAATAACTCAGCATGATCAGGACAGGCAGCAGCAGCAACAACAAGGTAATGGTCGAGCCTAAGGCCTACACATAGCTCGGCCTAACTCAGCAGGAACAGACAGAAGCAGGTTCTTTGTTTGTAGCGGGAATCTGTTCCCAGGAATGGGTCACCGCCAGACTGGGGCAACACCAAAAATAAACTTAGACACCTCTGACAGCAGCAGGTTTTTCGTTTGCAGCTGGAATGTGTTCCCAAGAATTGGCCCCCACCAGACCGGGGCAACACCAAAAGTAAACTTAGGCACCTCTGAAAGCAGCAGGTTTTTCCTTTGCAGCAGGAATGTGTTCCTAGGAATGGGCCCCCACCAGACCAGGGCAACACCAAAAATAAACTTAGACACCTCTGACAGCAACAGGTTCTTCGTTTGCAGCAGGAACATTCTCCAATGCATACAAAATGCAATATTTTCCTCTGACAAAATAGTTTTTCGAATGTATTTTAAGTTTGTACAGCCCACAATAAATTAGTACAACATTAGCTCCACACGCTGCCCGCATCGGTCTGCTCTCAGTTTCCAAATCGAGCACATCTAGTGTGTAGAAGAACACTGCGGTAACATAGCCTGCCGTGCCATGTGCTGATTCCTTCAAGCCAGAGGGCAGCAGGACTGGCAGGGTTTAGCAGCGGCTCTGTCATCCTCCTTTTGTCTGTGAGGAGGCATGGTTACCGCCGATCGCATGATTCATACATGAACAGCACCGCACACACGTCAGGCTCCGGCCATCGGCAGCACCCAGCCGTCCTCTGCCCATCTGAGCACTGAAGCCAGTGAGGAACCAGCTTGCCTCGGCCCAGATGTGGAAGTGTCCATGACTCTGCTGCCAGGATCAGTTCCCCTCCCCTTGGTGATTTCTCAGGTACAGTCCCCGGCTGCTGGCAGGGTCCTCCGCGGCTGCCTCCAGTGCGCAGTCTGGATCATCGATCTCAAGTCAGGCTGCTGAATAAGCCTTTAGCTGCGATGCTTGGCTACACACAGGGGGGGGAGTGTCACACAGCCCGGGGCAGACTTCACCATGAAGGGGCTGACAGAGATGGGGTAGATAGATTATAGCATGATGGACAACATGTATATATCTATCTACCCCATCTCTCCCTGGAAGCCCTGCATTATTCTCCCCCTCCAGACATCTGCATTGTATAGGACCGGATTACTGTACGTTTTTCATGAACCTAAAGGATATGAATTTCTATGTCAAGTCCACAAAGATGAAGCACAGCTACATTAATTTTGTGGGTTAAGTTTACCTGCAGTTCTATGTAACTTCAGAACACATGGTGCCTTCAAAAAAGACTACAAACTTCGCTCTGCTTGATGACAGTGTAGGTGCTCCCTGGTGCCTGTCAGCCCCTTCCTGGGGAAGTCTGCCCCAGGCTGTGTGACACTTCCCCCTGTGTGTAGCCAAGCTTTACAGCTAAAGGCTTTTTCAGCAGCCTGACCTACGATCAATGATCCGGGCTGCGCACTGGAGACAGCTGCCAAGGACTCCGCCAGCAGCTGGGGATCATACCTGAGTCATCACCGAAGGGAGCGGAACTGATCCCGGCAGCAGAGCCAGGGACACTTCCACACCCAGGCCGAGGCAAGAAGTTTTGAGTGCGAATATTCAAATCGCAAATTTTAATTGCGAACATCGCCACTTCGAGAATTTGCGAATATTTAGAATATAGTGCTATATATTCGTATTCACAAATAGTGTTGAATATTCTAATCGTGAATTTATCGCGAATATATTACAGTGCCGATTTTCACAATCAAGTAAACAATGACTGGAGATCACGAATTCTCGAATTTGCGAATGTATGGCAAATATTCGAAATATCGCGAATTCGAAAATTGCCTATGCTGCTCATCACTAGAGGCAAGCTGTTTCCTCACTGGCTTATGTGCTCAGACGGGCCTAGGACAGCTGGGTGCGGCTTATGGCTGGAGCCCGGCGTGTGTGTGGCGCTGATCATGTATGGGTCGTGCGAGCGCAGGTAACTATGCCTCCACACAGACAAAAGGAGGATGACAGAGCCGCTGCTAAACCCTGCCAGTCCTGCTGCCCTTTGGCTTGGAGGGATCAGCACATGGTGCGGCAGGCTGCGTTACCGCAGTGTTCTTCTACAGACTTGATGTGCCGTAAATGGAAACTGAGAGCAGACTGGTGTGGACAGAGGACTATGGGTTACACTATACTAGGGCTGAAATGATTAATCAATTGAATCGAGTAATTCAACATAAAAAGCCAATGTGGTCTAGTTCCCTAGCCATTTAAGATCGACTGTTTCTACTAATCTTTATGCACTACTGTTCTAGCACGTGTTATTCTAACGGGCTTAATGTGTAGTATATATATTTATATTTCAACAATTAGTTAATTGAATGACTAAATAAATAAATAAGAGGTTTAATAAATTAATTTAAAAAAAGTTAAATAATCTCATCGATTGATAAAAAAAAACATTCGGCCAAAAAATACATAAAGAAATTCAACAATAGAGAAATATATAAATAAAGTCATCAATAAATAAATACATAAATAACCTCTTCTTGGCTTCCCAGGACCATGATATCTTGGTCCTCTTGCTGCTGCTGCCCCCTGTGAGTGTCACCCAACCCCCGACTAACGGTGCCCCAGCACCGACCCACCCTCCTGACCAGGCCTAGACTCCTGGATGTCAGCAAACTCCTCAACAAATTCTTGGTCCTCCTCATCTTGGGCCTGGTCTTGGTGGAGCAGTGTTGCCTCTTCCTGCTCCACCAAGGCACTCTCCCCAGCATCGAGAAGGAGTTCTAGTGTCCTGTCAAGCAGGAACACTATGGGGAGCACGTCATTGAGTCAGACATGCTCCCAGCTGACCATCTTGGTTGTCTGCTCGAATGGGGCCAACTCGTGGCAGTAGAGTTGAGCAGACACCTGGATGTTCGGGTTCGCTGGGTTCAGTCGAACTTCAGGTGCTGGGTAAGGGCAGTGTTACCCAGCTGAGGACCAGACCTCCCTCTCCTCACCCTAGCATGGCACAGCTAACAGATGGCAATTGTCACATCGTCTGCTGCCAGAGTGAAGTAAGCCCAAACAGGTGACTTACGCACCAACCTCCTGTCAGATGGAGTGGTGCTGGCTTGCGCCTGTTCGGGCTTGGTGCGCACCGGTGGAGCCGGCACCTCCTGCTGCCGCCGCTGCCTGCTACCATTACCAGTGGAGCCCCTGCCACTGGGCTCCCTGGTGACCTGGCGCACCGTTTGCCTTAGGCGCCTACTTCATTAGTGCTGCTGTTACCTGACAAGGGAGGTGGCACCCATTCTAAGTCACCCTCCTCTTTATCCCCTGTAATGTCAGACCCAAGGTCAACCAGTGGTTGACTGAGGGGAACAGCAGAGATGGAGCCCCTGACCTGGCTGGGCTGTCCCCTCGCTGACACCTGGGTCTGACTAGGTGCGGGGGTTCTGTGGCTGAAACCATCCACACCAGTTGGAAGGGATGTAACTGGGGTACTGATAGGTGGTACCCCCTCCTCCTCCTCCATCCCTTCCAAAAGGTCTGGACAAAGATCTACCTCATTCTCCAGCATTACCTCCCCCAAGATGTCCCTCTCACTGTCGCTGTCAAACAGGATCAGGGACGAGTCTTGGGGGCTGGTCCTGCAGGAGACAGAGAGCTGCTGCTGCTCAGTGCCGGGGCAGAGGACTCCGTGCCACTGGCTTGTGTCACGAATGACACAACTGCTCCAGCGTCCTGAGATGAAATGGGGCAGCTGCCACGCCCCAAAAAAATCACAGATGAGACGGAACCCCTGCCATTTGCGCCCGCCCCTTCGTGGGTAGAGGAGCGGCCCTGTGCTGGCAGTGGTCCAGCACTGGAACCAACTTCCCTACCACGACCACAGCCGCCGGCACAACCGGATCCACTCATGATTTTAACAAATGAGCACAATATTATTAAACAACAGAAAAAATATATAGAAATAAAATTATAAGGGAGTTTGGGCAAACTTTATTGGGTTGGGGACAATGGGTAAAAAATTAAATAAAATAGACACGAAACCGTAAAACAATAACAGTAAGGCCTCATGCACACGACCGTTGTGTGCATCCCCGGCCGTTGTTCCATTTTCCGTTTTATTCCGCGGACCCATTGACTTTCAATGGGTCCGTGGAAAAATCGGAAAATGCTCCGTTTGGCATCCGCGTCCGTGATCCGTGTTTCCAGTCCGTGAAAAAAATAGGACCTCTCCTATTTTTTTCACGGACAACGGTTCACGGACCCATTCAAGTCAATGGGTCCGTGAAAAATCACGGCTGCACACAAGATTGTCATCCGCGACCGTGATCCGTGTCAGTGATCCGTGTCTGTTTTTTCCTATCATTTCAAAGGCAAACTTGACTTTTTTTCATTTTTTATGTCCGTGGATCCTCCAAAAATCAAGGAAGACCCACGGAAGAAAAAACAGACATGGATCACGGAACAACGGAAACCGTTTTTGCGGACCGCAAAAAAAAACGTCCGTTTTTTTTTTTTACAGACAAAGGACACAGACAATAATCCTTCACTACCACACGAAACCCTAAACAAATAACACTAAGACACAGCCAAAGACTTTTTTTTTGTTTTTTCACAGACAAAAGACACAGACAATAATGCCTCCCTACCACACTAAACCCTAAAACAGTAACACTAAAACACAGGCAAAGACTTTTGTTTTTTGTTTTTTTCACAGACAAAAGACGCAGACAATAATCCCTCCCTACCACACTAAAGCCGAAAACAGTAACACTAAAACACAGGCAAAGAGCTTTTTGTTTTTTCTTTTGACAGATAAGAGACGATGACAATCCTAGCACACAAAACCCTAAAACTTAGCAAAAGACTTTTTTTTGTTTTTGTTTTTTATTTTCATAGACAAAAGATGATGACAATCCTAGGACACAAAACCCTAAAATACAGAAAAAAACTTTTTAAAAAAAGACTAAACAGACAGCAAAAGTCTACACTATACTATCTAACCTATCTAACCTACATTACACCCTGCACTGGACCCAATCAGCTACACTATTAACTAACTACCCTACACTATCTCACACTAACTATCTGGATTATATATATGACTGAGCTAACTAACTAATGTACCTAACACCCTACACTGGAACCTATCAGCTACACTATTCACTAACTAACCTAACACTATCTACCACTAACTAACTGGATTATATATATTAGGTATCAGATGTAATATGACACAGGAATTCAGCACAGCACAAAGATCACACTCCTCTCTCTCTCTGACTACTGCACGAAACAGCACAAAATGGCTGTGGGGAGGTTCTCTTATATAGTAAGGGGTAGGCAACTTTCCTATAGGCTGATGGGAAGTTGCTAAGCTCTTGCAGCCTTCTCATTGGCCCACAAGCTAGGAGTATATAGTTCTGTGTCACTGATTTGTCGCTTGTGGCCCTTGGATAGAACTTTGTGAAGTGTGATGAGGCTTTACGAGCACTTCTTCTGAACATCAAAAGGCATAATTGGGAATGTTGGCTGCAAATGAGACTATAATAAAGGGGTTGTCCCACGAATAATATCTAAAGTTTTCAAACCTCACCTGGATCTGAATACTTTTGTAATTGCATGTATTTAAAAATGTATTATAGCTAGTGAGTTATTCACTGAAATCTATTTGTATAGCACCACCTGCTGTTTTCTCTTTTTCTAACTTCTCTGTCCTGCTGACAGAGATGGTAGCACATGCTCAGTTCCATATTTCAATTGCCACCTGCTGCAGAAATTGGAGCTATAAATGGCCGGATCTGTATCTCAAGCTTTGTTAGAAAGTTATCATGTACTGTATTATGTATGATTTTCATCTTTTACATTAATCATGGGATAACCCCTTTAAGGGAACCACATCAGAGAGAAAGAAGAAACCAAGATGGGTCACACCTCATATTTTTGACATCAACTAAAGTATAGATATTCATGCACCAGAGTCTCTACACTATTCGTTTATAATAGTCTATGTTGCATTAGAGAGGAAAATAAAATCGGAATTACTTCTGTAACTATTTTATAAAAATATTTGATATACCATAGTGACATGTCAGAGGTTTTGATTGGTGTGGGTGCTGGTGTGTAGAGCCCCATCATTTGATAAAATCCAAGCCCATTGGGCCCAACTCTCAGTAGAGCATTTCTGCCCCTTAATTTTGGTGACTATTTTAACACCTAGTTCTCTACTGATCAAAACATCTGACTTTTCAATATAACATGTCAAACAGCGGGTAAAACAATAGGCACCCTATCAGGATCTTGAACATGCTACATGTGTATGCTACCAATCTACTTAAAAGAAATGTGTCCCAATTTTTTTTTCGCCCAGTTAAAACAAGATATTAACACATGTCTTTCTTTTTTAATCTCTTTTTATTTTCTGATTGCATTTTTTTTTTAAATTATATTTCCTGAACATAATTATGGAGGCGGCCATCTTGCCTGAGCTGTTCTTAATAGCATTTGCACTGCATTAACAAAAATTGTTTATGGCTGCCCCCTGGTCCATAGACACAATGGTCAGGAGGGGTATTGAGTTCCGTCACAGGGGCTCAATACCGGAATTTTTTTTTATCAGTTTTATCCTAATGCATTCTGAATGCATTCAGTCACTCTTACGGTATTTGGCCGGAGAAAATACCGCAGCATGCTGCAGTATTTTCTTCGTCCAAAATTCTGGAACACTTGGCATTATTTTTTATTAAAATGCATTAATGCCGTGTTCCGGCAAAGTGGATCCGGTTTTCCGGTCTGCGCATGCGCAGACCTTCAGAAATGCAAAATAAATAGATACCGGATGCGTTTATCCGGATGACACTGAAGATACGGAACCCGTGTTTCAACGCATTTGTTAGACGGATCCACATCCGGATCCATCTACAAATGCTATCCGTTTGCACGCGGATTTCTGGATCCGGCAGGCAGTTCCGGCGACGGAACTTCCTGCCGGATCTTCACAACACAAGTGTGAAAGTAACCTAAATTGATGTATATTACAACATGGGAGAATTTTCTAGGTATGTTCTGTGACCTGTGCAGAGGTCATTGTACAAGGAAAGAATAAGGCTACTTTCACACTTGCGTTTATTTTCTGGCACAGAGTTCCGTCCTAGGGGCTCTATACTGGAAAAGAACTGATCAGTTTTATCCCTATGCATTCTGAATGGAGAGTAATTCGTTCAGGATGCATCAGGATGTCTTCAGTTCAGTCATTTTGACTGATCAGGCAAAAGATAAAACTGCAGCATGCTACGGTTTTCTCTCTGGCGAATAAAACTGAAGACTTGCCTGAATGAAAAAAAGGTGAAAAAAATAAATGCCGGATCCGTTTTGCCGTATGACACCGGAAAGACGGATCCGGCATTTCAATGCATTTTACTGATTGATCAGGCATTTTTAATACTGATCAGGATTCTGATCAGTCTTACTAATGCCTTCAGTTGGCATACATTTTGCCAGATCTGGCAGGCAGTTCGGGCGACGGAACTGCTTGCCGGATCTCTCTGCCGCAAGTGTGAAAGTAGCCTAAGCTCTGACAATCACCTATTGTGAATGGTGGATCCTGTCTTATCTATACACATAGGTGATATCATTACAGGCAGGATTAGAATGGTATATAACTGCAGTAAAGTGATCTGGGCAGACCAAGAAGTGGTGTCTATTATTAGGCATAGGGGCCAGTGCCTACAAATAACATAATCAAAAATGCTTTAAAAATATGTTAAACATAAAAACTATTGTATTATAAATATAAAGAAGGTCATTTTCTGATGACACATTCCCTTTAAATTCCACCCAAAAAAATTCCAACATTGATGGAAATCATTTAGGTTCTTGTGTATCAGACTTATTGATACCTATGCCTACTTATCTACAACATATTAAAATAGTATAATAATAATAAAATTAATGATATAAAAATATAATATATTTAGTAGACTTTGCATGCAATGGCTTTGCTGGACCACTCTTCTGGAAGTGAAGTACTGCCACACAACACTTATTATAAAGGCAGTATAATTGCAGCCCAGTGCCGCCCTTGCAGGGCTGTATATTTGCAGCCCTGTAACACAAAGCCACCCACAAAGTAACGTAAGGAAAAGTAATACACACAGGACAATTTCAAAGATTTCCTGTTAAGTAAATTAAATCACCAACATTGAACTTGGCAAGCCAAGTCATATGCACCAGGTATAGTGTGCTGGCTCCAGTCCTTCTAGCACAAGATCATTTGAATATATAGGGAAAGACTAGTTTCCCAGCTGCCGAGTTTATGAAAGCCTAGCTACTCGTATAACATGTGGATTTTTTTTTTAACTACATGTACAACATTTAAACTGTGACTAGTAAACTTTCTTTTAACAACATGTGGTGGAGGAGCCGAGGATTTCCTCATTGCTCTTCAGTGGATTTCAAAAATAGTATTTTCAAACCTTTAACAATGCAAAAATGAATTGGTCTCTTGGCAAAATATTAACCATTTAAATTGTTCAAGAAAATATATATATTTTTTTAATATATGTTTACAAGATAAATAAAAACATATTCAGTGTGAAAAAATAGCTAAGCAGGATTATCTGAAGTTCTGATGGCTAAAATGCTAGATCTTTATGACCCGCTCAGTGGCAAGTTTACATTGAATCTGTTATAAATTATTACAGAGGTGAAGCCAATCTAAACAGTCCAACATAAATATATCTGCAGACATGCTGGCTACTACATATTCTAAACACTGTCTGTATATGAATAAACAGAGCTTTCTAAATAATTTAGGAAAATGTATTTATTCATAAAATCAATAATATTTATTTTTAAAAACTTTGAGAAAATATGTGATTTTGAATCTAAAAGTTTTAGTACTGTATGCCATTTAAAATAATGGCTAACTACTTTACGACTATGTGATCAATGACTAAGGCAGAGTTAATTCTTGTTTATTGCTTGAATTTCTCATATACATTATATACATTTTATAAACCCATGGACAGAATACCTATTGCATATGTTTAGTTAATTGCAAGGGTGGAAAATGTAATTAAAGTGAAAGATTTCTAATTATTATTAAGTCTACCATGTGTATTGGGAGTAAAGCCAGTGTATGTTTCTAAAAGGTAATTTGAGGACTAGCAGGGATGGGGCAAACAGCATGGGCACATTTTAGAAGAGCTCTTCCACTGAGCCTGTAAATCTGCCAAAAATCCAAGCCATCTTGTAGTTTGGCAAGGCTCAGATATCACCACCATCAGCAGCACTTATGGCACAATGCAATTTTTTTGATACAACCCTAGATTTAGCACACACTACGTGCAAACTTATTTTTTCCAGAGTGCTCCATGATATTGCAGTTTTTCTGCTGAGCCCCAGGGGGCATCAGAAGTGGTGCTTGCTGTCCATCCCTCCCCTACCCCCTAGAGACACCATCGGAGGAGATAGTGTGGTGGGTACTTTGGGCTGACAATGCAGTGAAGCAATTGCATTTAACTTACTTAACCATTTAACTTACTTTCGTATTGCCATGTGCTGACAAGGAGACTATGATAGTAAGTAGGTTGGGCACCATCTACAGTATGTGCAGTCTGCCATTGTGTCTTCTCGACCTCTTGCTTGTGGAATTGCCATCATGTTGTGCCACCCGACTATGCAGCAGAAAATCAGAGCTGCAAGAAGATCTCTTCAGGCAAGGGGACTGCCTTGGAGCTCCTGTTGCTGTGCCTGGTGTGGGCTGCTTGGAATCAGTCTCCCCCACGTCTTCTGGCTGTTAATGGAAGAGAGTAGATGTGCTCTGAGGGGTCCTACTAAGCTCAGATAATTACCCCACATTTTAGGAGACTTTGCAGGCACGTACATTTGTGGGAGAAGTCATGGACCCTGTATTAAGATCTGCACCGCTTTTCTTTACTATACTATAGACCAAAAAATAGATCTCTGCCCAGTGTCTACAACTAGAGGTTATTTCCCCTAATACATTGTGTTGCATTGTGCAAGCCGCATATATAGACTTTACTGCTTGAACTATTTACTTTCAACTTCTTCTGCCAAATGTCATATATTACTGGGGGCAGTGATCCGAAGTAAATTTGTTAAAAAAAAACTTTGTAGGTAATGCTGTTTCTGTACAGCATCAAAATGTATGGGCTCTGTGTAGCCAAACTTCGTCTAGGTTGAAGTTGCGTGAGACTTCGGTGAAAGTCTTCAGTATTCCTATCTGCGTACTTAAAAACATTTTAAAATAGGAATGCGAAGACAGCTTTGGTACTGAGGTACCACCCAGTATCAAAACCGACTTCGGATTTCTAGTGTTAAATGTTTTTAAGTACGCAGATATGAATACCGAAGTCTTGCGCAAGTTCGGCTGAGACGAAGTTTGGCTACACGGAGCCCATACATTTTAATGCTGTACGGAAACAACATTACCATCAAAGTTTTTTTAAGGAATCAACTTCGGATCTATGATCCAAAGCTCGATTCGCTCAAGCCTAATTTTAAACAAAAGTGAGCTTTTTACACATAAAAATATAATGCTTATCAAGTCAAGGCAAACACCAGATAAGTAAAGTCACAAAACCTGATCTACAATACATAATAAAGCATGTCCATGGCAGCAGTATTCAATAACATTTCTGAGCCAGATTTCTGGCTCAGGGGCTGCATGCCATAGTTTTTTGGCTTCAGCTGATTACAGGAAGGAAAGGGGTTGTGGCTTAGTGACATAAGAGTATGGTTTAGCCCTTAAAAGCCAGGCCAATTTTTGTTTTTGTATTTTCGTTTTTTCCTGCTTACCACAACTTTTTCCATTTTGTTTTCACAGTCATATTAAGGCTTATTCTTTGGCTGGACAAGTCATTGTATTGTTAATGGCACCATTTAATTTACTATATCTTGTATTGGAAAATGGGAAAAAATTCTTTATGCAGTAGAAAAAAACTACAATTCCACAATAATTATTGGGTTTTGTTTTTAGGCATTCACTGTGGACTAAATATGAGAAAACAATCTTATTCTTCTGGTCAATACAATTACAGTGATAACAAATTTATATACTATATTTTTCGCTTTATAAAACACACTTTTTCCCCCCAATGGGAGTAAAATGGACGTGCATCTTATAACATGAATACCAGTGATCGAATTCATTATGGAAGCACTCGCTAGTATGCATTAGGTTCTGGGAGCACGTAGTGAAGCGCTGCGAGCTCTTCCGGTACTCACTGGCCCCTAATAGAACAGCACTATCCTTGTCTGTAATGAGGACAATAATAGGACATGTTTATTTTTTTGAGGAGCTGAAATACGGACATAAGGAAACGGAATGCACACGGGGTAACTTCCTTATTTTTTTTGCAGACCTATTGAAATGAATGGCTCCGTATACAGTCCACAAAAATAACGGATTGGACATGGAAAGAATATACGTTCATGTGCATGAGGCCTTTTTGCTAACTATGCTGCATACGGCGGGTCCGCAATACATGGGACACCGGCCGTGTGCATTCCGCATCATGAATGCGGACCCATTCACTTGAATGGGTCCGCAAATCTGGAGATGCAGAACGGAAGCACAGAGTGGAAACCTACGGAAGCACTATGGAGTGATTTTGTGGGGTTCCGTTTCGTGCCTCCGTTCCGCAAAAAGATAGAACTTGTCAAGTGAATGGGGTCGCGATCTGCATACGGCATCCCCACAGTTGGTGCCCGTGCATCACAGACCGCAATTTGCTGTCCACTGCACGGGCATGGGCAGCAAGCGTTTGTGTGCAAGAGGCCTTATGCAAGTCCATGAAAATGTAGCAGAGTTAACACACACAGTTGGTAAGTTATCAGTTCTTGTTAACACATTGATGACTATGACTGTCAAATCTTCTGTATCTGTAATTGTTATTGGTTAAAGCACTAACAGAAGAATTACGACTTTTGTTTACATAGAATTTGTATTAATAATTAATTCAACTTATCCCATGCGCATATCCATTTTTACTCAAATAAATCACAGCTTCTACTTTTCAATCTTAAAGACTTTGACATTTAATTTGAGCTACTTTCCATGTCTTTTTGCTAACTGTATTATGTATACTGCACAAAATATTCTTCTATTATTATTTTTTGGTGACTGTATACATATTTTATTGACATACCTAAAACTTTAACCCCTTAAGGACACAGGGCGTACAGGTACGCCCTTGTGCCCTGGTACTTAAGGACACAGGGCGTACATGTACGCCCTGTGCATTTTCGATCACTGCCGTGCGGCTGGCAGTGATCGGAACCCGGCGCCTGCTCAAATCATTGAGCAGGCACCTAGGCTAAATGCGCGGGGGGGTCCCGTGACCCCCCCATGTCGGCGATCGCGGCAAACCGCAGGTCAATTCAGACCTGCGGTTTGCTGCGATTTCTGCAGTTTCTGATCCCCGCGGTCCCTGACCGCGGGGATCAGAAACTTTAGGATTAAAAATTGTTTCCTGTATCCCTCCCCCCTGCACCCCTGAGTTGTTCGAGCACGGTGGGAGGTGCAGGGGGAGGGTTGCGGGCGGTGCGGGCGGTGCGGGAGGCGGGCGGTGCGGTAGGCGGGATCGCGATCCCCCGCCCGCCTCCCATTGCGTAATCGTTGGCGTCTAGTGGGTATACCAGGGTGCCAGCACATTGCTGGCACCCTGGTATAAACGGCTGACATCGGTGATGCGATGTCAGCCGTTTAACCCTTTCCATACAGCGGTCCGTACGGACCGCTGTATGGAAAAGGTTAACAGTAAGAGGGAGCTCCCTCCCTCTCCGATCGGGGGGCTGCTGTGCCTTTGCAGTCCCCCGAATGGAGAGGGAGAGAGCTTCCAGGCAGCCCCCCAAGCCCCGTCCTTACCCTTCCCCGTCTGCGCAGTTCTGGCCACTACTGAGCAGACGGGGAAGGTTCCCATGGCAACAGGACGCCTTCTCAGGCGTCCTGCTGTCCATGGTGCTGAACAGATCTGTGCTGAAAGCATAGATCTGTTCAGTGTAAGTAAAATACAGTGCAGTACTATATATATTGTACTGTACTGTATTATGCAGACATCAGACCCACTGGATCTTCAAGAACCAAGTGGGTCTGGGTCAAAAAAAAAGTGAAAAAAGTGAAAAATAAAGTAAAAATCAAAAAACACATTTATCACTGATTAAAAATGAAAAAAATAAAATTCCCTACACATGTTTGGTATCGCCGCGTCCGTAACGACCTGATCTATAAAACGGTAATGTTACTTTACCCGAACGGTGAACGCCATAAAAATAAAAAATTAAAAACTATGATGAAATTGGAATTTTGCCCACCTTACTTCCCAAAAAAGGTAATAAAAGTGATCAAAAAAGTCGCATCTACGCCAAAATTGTAACAATCAAACCGTTATCTCATCCCGCAAAAATCATACCCTACCCATGATAATCGCCCAAAAACTGAAAAAGTTATGGCTCTTAGACTATGGAAACACTAAAACATGATTTCTTTTGTTTCAAAAATGAAATCATTGTATAAAACTTACATAAATAAAAAAAAAGTATACATATTAGGTATCGCGGCGTCCGTATTGACCGGCTCTATAAAAATATCACATGACCTAACCCCTCAGATGACCACCGTAAAAAAATAAAAATAAAAACGGTGTAAAAAAAGCCATTTTTTGTCATCTTCCGTCACAAAAAGTGTAATAGCAAGCAATCAAAAAGTCATGTGCACCCCAAAATAGTGCCAATCAAACCGTCATCTCATCCCACAAAAAATGAGACCCTGCATAAGATAATCGCCCAAAAATTTAAAAAACTATGGCTCTTAGACTATGGAGACACTAAAACATTTTTTTTGTTTTAAAAATGAAATAATTGTGTAAAACGTACATAAAAAAAAAAAATTGGATACATATTGGGTATCACCGCGTCCGTGACAACCTGCTCTATAAAATTACCACATGATCTAACCTGTCAGATGAATGGTGTAAATAACAAAAAAAAAAACGGTGCCAAAAAAGCAATTTCTTGTTACCTTGCCGCACAAAAAGTGTAATATAGAGCAACCAAAAATCACATGTACCCTAAACTTGTACCAACAAAACTGCCACCCTATCCCGTAGTTTCTAAAATGGGGTCACTTTTTTGGAGTTTCTACTCTGGGGGTGCATCAGGGGGCTTCAAATGGGACATGGTGTCAAAAAAACCAGTCCAGCAAAATCTGCCTTCCAAAAACCGTATGGCATTCCTTTCCTTCTGCGCCCTGCCGTGTGACCGTACAGCGGTTTACGACCACATATGGGGTGTTTCTGTAAACTACAGAATTAGGGCCATGAATAATGAGTTTTGTTTGGCTGTTAACCCTTGCTTTGTAACTGGAAAAAAAAATATTAAAATGGAAAATCTGCCAAAAAAGTGAAATTTTGAAATTGTATCTCTATTTTCCATTAAATCTTGTGCAACACCTAAAGGGTTAACAAAGTTTGTAAAATCAGTTTTGTATACCTTGAGGGGTGTAGTTTCTTAGATGGGGTCACTTTTTTGGAGTTTCTACTCTAGGGGTGCATCAGGGGGGCTTCAAATGGGACATGGTGTCAAAAAAACTGTCCAGCAAAACATGCCTTCCAAAAACCAAACGGCGCACCTTTCACTCTACGCCCCGCTGTGTGGCCGTACAGTAGTTTACGGCCACATATGGCGTGTTTCTGTAAACGGCAGAGTCAGGGCAATAAAGATACAGTCTTGTTTGGCTGTTAACCCTTGCTTTGTTAGTGGAAAAAATGGGTTAAAATGGAAATCTAGGCAAAAAAATGAAATTCTCAAATTTCATCCCCATTTGCCAATAACTCTTGTGCAACACCTAAAGGGTTAACAAAGTTTGTAAAATCAGTTTTGAATACCTTGAGGGGTGTGGTTTCTTAGATGGGGTCACTTTTATGGAGTTTCTACTCTAGGGGTGCATCAGGGGGCTTCAAATGGGACATGGTGTCAAAAAACCAGTCCAGCAAAACCTGCCTTCCAAAAACCAAACGGCGCACCTTTCACTCTACGCCCCGCTGTGTGGCCGTACAGTAGTTTACGGCCACATATGGCGTGTTTCTGTAAACGGCAGAGTCAGGGCAATAAAGATACAGTCTTGTTTGGCTGTTAACCCTTGCTTTGTTAGTGGAAAAAATTGGTTAAAATGGAAAATTAGGCAATAAAATGAAATTCTCAAATTTCATCCCCATTTGCCAATAACTCTTGTGCAACACCTAAAGGGTTAACGACGTATGTAAAATCAGTTTTGAATACCTTGAGGGGTGTAGTTTATAGAATGGGGTCATTTTTGGGTGGTTTCTATTATGTAAGCCTCGCAAAGTGACTTCAGAGCTGTAGTGGTCCCTAAAAATTGGGTTTTTGTAAATTTCTGAAAAATTTCAAGATTTGCTTCTAAACTTCTAAGCCTTGTAACATCCCCAAAAAATAAAATATCATTCCCAAAATGCTGCAAACATGAAGTAGACATATGGGGAATGTAAAGTCATCACAATTTTTAAGGGTATTACTATGTATTACAGAAGTAGAGAAACTGAAACTTTGAAATTTGCTAATTTTTCCCAATTTTTGGTAAATTTGACATTTTTTTATGCAAAAAAAAATATTTTTTTTAACTTTATTTCACCAGTGTCATGAAGTACAATATGTGACGAAAAAACAATCTCAGAATGGCCTGGATAAGTCAAAGCGTTTTAAAGTTATCATCACTTAAAGTGACACTGGTCAGATTTTCAAAAAATGGCCTGGTCCTAAGGTGTAAAAAGGCTGTGTCCCTTGCCCCATACTAGCTTATTGAGTATTTATTTTAAATGATTCTTTAATTTGTTATATGTTTGTGTCTAGGACCAGTAACAACAGAAATAAAAATTGGTGAATGATCTGATACCCATCAAATTTTATACCCAAACTTATGTTCTAAGTTTTATATATCCTGTTCCAGTGCCAAGTCAGTGATTTATAAAACAGTATAGGGTGAATTTATCATGGCTTTTACACTAACTTTCTGGAATCAAAATATCCCAAACTTCTGCTCAAAATGTTAAAAATTGTTGTTTTCTTACACCATTCACACAACTTTGCAAAAAGCTGGTATGGCTACACAGGAGGCGGCATGGCCTCAGTGGCCGAATTTACTACATTTTACAATTTATAGAGGAAGTCTACTTCAGCTCATAGTTGACATAGATTTGCTTCTCTGGCCCACCAACTGCCATAAGATCCTCTGAATCTATTAAGAGGCCTGCACCTCATGATACTGTACATATTGCGCATCTTACTCTAGCGCAGGGGTCAGCAACCCTCGGCACTCCAGATGTTGTGAAACTACAATTCTCAGCATGCTCCATTCACTTCTATTAGAATTTTAGGAAGAGCAGAGCAAGTATGCATGCTGGGAGTTGTAGTTTCACGATCACTGGAGTGCTGGAGGTTGCTCTAAAGCAGGGATCAGCAACCTTCGGCACTCCAGCTGTTGTGAAACTACAATTCCCAGCATGCTCCATTCATTTCTATGTGAGTTCTTAGAAGAGCAGAGTAAGTATGCATGCTGGGAGTTGTAGTTTCACAACAGCTGGAGTGCCGGAGGTTGCCTACCCCTGCTCTAAAGCATTGTTTATTAATACTGATGTAGGAATTCCCATCATGTGTTTTGGAGAAATGAAAATTTTAAATGGATCGCTTATTCTACATAAATCATACCAACTTAGTTCA